>NC_088172.1:71674630-72299630 GCF_028769735.1 Zonotrichia leucophrys gambelii
GAGGAGGAGGAGAAGGAGGAGGAGAAGAAGAAGAAAAAGAAGAAGAAGAAGAAGAAGAAGAAGGAGGAGGAGGAGGAGAAGGAGGAGAAGAAGAAGAAGAGCTCTGGGGAAGAATGCAGGCAGTGATAAATAAAATCTATCTGTATTTATCTCCCAAGTGGGTATGTGTGTTCCTGTGTGACAGAGAGAGTAGGGAAGCCAAGATATCTTCCTTAATGTGTTATGGAAGATGCACTGAAGTTTTGAGACGCACGGGGGAATCAGAAAAGAAAGGAAAGTGTTATTTAATTACTCAGAGCTCAGTGGAAGAGCTAAATTACTCTGAGGTAAATGACTGAGGGCTCAGAGGATGTGCCAGTGAGCACCATACAAATGATCAGGGAGACAGAGAGGATTTCTCTGAGGTTTCAGAAACCAGGGCCTTCTCCTGCTGGGGTGCCGAGCAGAGCCAACACCTCTCACATCCTGAGGTCTGAAGCACAGCATCAGCAGGGACCCTGCTGTGCCTGACAATCCAGGCTAAGACCCACATGTCAACACCCTCATGTGCTTTTGAGCTTCAGGGGTGAAGCTCAACTGCCTGAAAGACTGTGCAGAGCAATATGTTACAGCTTTATTAGTTAGATGTTGTGTGCAGTCTTCAGGGAAAGGGTGATAGTGCCTTTCTTCACTCATTTATGTTGCATGGAGGAAAACATATACTTAAAGCATGTTTGTGTTCTACCTGTTACTCTAGAAATGCCAGAAATGTCAAGTCTGATCTTCCATGTTTTCAGGGCAGGGGATGACTTAGTTGTGACATGTGCAGCACTTATGTTTTTAAAGTGTTGAAAGAACATTTTGTAGCAAAACTTATAGTTTCCCAAATATTAAAAAAAATCCCAATCAACCAACCAAAATAAATCCCTACCACAAAACCAAAACAAAGAATTTTGGAATGTGCATTTCCTATCGCAATAAAATTTCTCTTCTTCAGTTTCATCACTACTGTTATTCAAGTAGAAATTGAGACTTTCAGGATACACTGAGAGTGAATTTTGAAGAGGGAAAACCAGTGAAAAAGATTTTTTTGCATCTGTAAAGGAGTTAAACATTATTTTTGGTGGCTGTAAAGCACCACAAGTTCACATGTTTTCCCCTTTTTTTATTAGTTCATATCAAAATGAAATTCCAGAACTTCTGCCTTCCTTATAGAGTTGTCCAGATTTGACAGTCATATGTTAAGACTTTCCACATTATTTTCATAATACCTTAATTTAACTTGAGTTTTGAATTATTTTTAAAGCAGTCATTTTGTTGCCTGCAAGGCTGGATTTGCTTTCTTGGTCATAGTACTTCAACCTAATTTTGCTTAGCAGATAATTTGTCTTCATGATGTCAAATCTGTCTTCTTCTGATTGGCTGGTTTTAAAACCATTGCTTTGAATCTTGGTAATGTGTTTCCTGGTTATTCTCAGATTTTTGCTTTTTTAAAAATCAATTCCTAGCTGCAAAGTGAGAAACTTAAAGACTCTTATATTTCCCCAGCCACAGCTCCTCCTTGAAAATTGATTAGATGGAATAATGTCTACCATTAATTGGCCTACAGCAAATTGTCCCTTTAACTCTATTTAGTGGCCTATCAACAATCCCTGTTTTGCTCATTAAGCAATGGAGTGTCCTTAACTGACATGAAACCTTGTCCCTGGGATCCTGTAACAACACAGTCTTCCTGCTTGGAAGGAGCACTTCCCTTCTTCTCTTTGTCTAGCATGCAGCATGAATGGATGTGTGCCTACAATGCCACAGTAGGCAAGGCAACTGCGGGGTTTGATACACACAGGAAAAGCAAGAGATACAGAAATCCAGGGCTCACAGAGCTGCATTTAGCACAGACACCCTGGTCCGGCTGGCGCAGGACCAAAGTTGCTAAGAAAGAAAACACTCCAGGTATTTTATGATCTTAAAAAGCAATTTGCTTGTTTTGAAAGAGCATCATATCTTTTTCAGGAGACCAGCTAAGCTGAGCACCCACGTGCAGGAGGTGAAGCTGATTTTGACTGGCAAAACCCTGCATCTTGAACTCCCTTAGAACATTTCCAGGGAAAGCCTGATGTACAGTCTTATGATTGTGGACAAAGCTCAAGAATCCTCCCTCTTCTCGCTTCCTGTCTGTGTGCTGCTGTCCTTTCCCTGCAGCAGCAGCCTTCACTCCCCACAGATGGAGCTTTGCTGGTCCTTCCAGCAGGGGACACAAATGTTTCATGGAGAAGTGGTGGCTTTGGTGGGTTTTAGCAATGGCCACATCTGGAAATCCTAGAAAGCTGATGAATGTTGGAGTAAATTACAATTTGCTTAGGAAACTAACTTAAATAATGTAGGGAATGGGTCAGTTGGGTGGGTTATTGTTATAAAGGGCTAAGTGTATCACATGTGTGTGACAACGACTACCACACACTGCATATGCAGGGCTGTCAGGAGCAACCCTGAGCAGAACATTCTGCTCTGGCCTGTAATTCACTCAGAATGAGAATGATGGGGCCCAGTCCTCAGTGGTGACCAAAAAGGGCATGGGTACCTGGTTTTCTGATAACCAGCGTGCCCAGGGCTCTGCTGGAGAGCACTGGCACAGCCCATGCCTGGAGCAGGTGGTGTGTGCTGGAGACTCCTGCTGGGAGTCTGTACACACTCCCATTAGCTGGGGGTCTTGCCCCATGGAACCTGAAATGGCAACACTGCAATGCCTGCAATGCTTCTTTGAAGCTGGATGAATTAAGTTTTAAGTCTGTTTTAGGTTGATGGAGCAGTGTAAAATGATTGTGCCATGGGCCAGGATCAAGGGCAAGGTTTTACTCCTGGCTGGGAGATGCCTGCGTAACCTGCCCAACTTGAGAGCCTAAAAATAGTGCTTTCTTGTTCACAATGCATTACTTTTCTTCTGCAAATTTCTATGCCAGGAAAGTACATTAATGGATGCTGAGTAATCTTGTGTCCAATAATATTTTAATAGGTATAATTAAACAAAAAAGTAAACGAAAAAAGAGAGCAGAAGAAACTCCAGGTTTCCCATCTTCTATTATTCAAAGCTAAAACCTATCTGTGTAAAAACTTTAATCTGAATGATCCTAGCTAGTATGTTGGGATATTTCCAGATCCTTGTCCATTTTCACAGCTCCAATACACTTCTGTGTTTTGCTCCATTTGGGCAAAAAGGAATAGCAGTTTTTTTAGGTGTTTGCAGATCAAACCCCACTATTGGTGATTAATTACCAAAAGATTATAAACTCCTTACAAGACAGCTTAGCTACTCTATTCCTTAATCTCTGTCCTCTTTGCTTGTCACTTTGTCTCTAACCTCCACAAGGACAAGCAGCAGGAGGCTGATTTACACTCTTAAAGTGATTTACTCTCTTTTGCCCTGTCACACAGGTTTTATCTGATTTGTTACTTACTCTTCTAAACAAGTCCAGGCATGGCTTTCTGAGGTAAACATGAATGGCATGCTTGTAGAAATGAGGGCCAAACACTTGCTACCAAAAATCTCCTAGCCACATAAAATACAAGATGAGGGGGAAGTAAAAACCTTGAATAACTTCAGGGCAGACTGCAAGAGAGAGCATGCAGCCATTCTGATGAAGGAAAAGTTGCTGGTGTTCCATCTAAGAGTAAGATGCCTCTGACAAATCCCACATTACACTGGATGCCACATCTGTGTCCAGACTGCTGCAAACCCCTGTTCCACCAGACTCTGAGATTACTTTGCAGGCATTTATGAAGTGAAGGATCAGCTGTGGATGGAAGGGCTTTCTAGCATCATTGCCCCAGGACTCCTTCAAGCTCCCCAGGAATTGTGGGAAGCTTCAAGGCCGAGTAGGGCTGGGCTGCAGTGCCATTAAAAATAAGGTCCCCCAACAGAGACTGCAAGGGAGTTTGAGCAGAACAAATCATCCAGGTCATCCACCCTGGCCAACATTGGCTCAAAGTCTGTGCTCAGTCCTGAGTTGGATGGGCAGTGAGACAGAAAAAAGGCCCTGAGCTGTGTGGTGAGAATGAAATTGTTTCCTTCTGAGAAGAAACATGTTTGTCTACTATAACCTCAGTAGAATAAATGCTACATTGTACTCCAACAAGAGCAAGATCTAATGTGCATGTGTTTTTCCCTGTTTTTGAGTTTGCAAGTGTAGAGAAAGATGACTTTGTGTCCTGTTGCTCAGCAGACCTCAGGGCTGCCACAGGAAGGTGGAGAGCAACACTTATTAGGAATTCATTGAGGTATAAAGTGCTTTATAACATTGTGTGAGATGAGAAAGAATGCAGGAACTTTGGTAATGGTTCTTCAAGAGTTAGGAAGACTTGGATATGGAGGAGACCTTGAAAACATGCAACCCATTACCTGGATATATGGAACCTCGTTTTTCAGCTCTCAGAGTGGGATTAATGGGGTATAGTGGCAGTGAAAAACAAAAACTGTCATTAAAGGAAATATAGGAGTATTACCTTTCTGCCATGGTACTATTTCACAGGCATTTAGTTATCCATTGACCTGCACAGAGAAGCAGAATCACTTAGGGCTGGCTCCAAATGAGACTGGTCTTATAGCAGAATGTCACTAGCAAAATGTGAAATGGACATCATGTTGGCTCCCTTGGCCACCTGAATGACATGGTTTCCGGGAGCTATGGAGGGTTTTTCTGAGAACCTGAAATATCCATCTTGAGGGATGACTTTTTAAAAAAAAATTTCTGATGCCTACAGAAAAGACAGATCATAGGAACTTAAAGTTGGACAAGAAAAAATAATTATGACATGAAGCTGAAGTGCAAAGTAGGCTTGACTTTTCATTTCTATAGTGACAGCGAGATCTTCAAACATATTTCTTTAGATATTCACAGCCAATTTCCATTACATTAACCGGAATCTCCAGGGCTGTGTCTGTAGATTTTGATCTGTTAAGTTCTAAATACAATTTTTTTGAATGCTGACTAAAACCCCTTGAAATATGAAATTGATTTAAGGAAATCCTACTTCTTGGAAGAATAGTAATAATAGGTGCTGAGCTTCCTTGTCTATTAAGCAGTCTTTGCCTTTGCTGCTGCATTTACCACAGTCATCTTGAGAAATTCTGCAGTACTGTCATCACCTACTCAGAAAAAAACTTGTCCTTTAAAACCTTTTCAAATGCAATTAAATGACATAGTGGTCTCTCTCACTGAAAAGACAAGATTTTTTTTCTCTAACTTTCTTGTGTTGCTGCTAGTCAAGACATAGCTCTGGAAATTTGCAGTGTTTCTAATCTTACCAGGGGTGAGTTGCTCTGGTGAAGTATCCTGATGTTCCATAAGTATGACTTTGATACTATTGTGCAGATGCTGAGCTGGCTGTCAATAAACAGCAATTATGCATTTTATTGTAGTGCTGTGTGAGTGAATCAAATTTTTGCAAAAGAACTTAATTCAGACAGATTTTTCAAGGCTTGTTTTATACATAAGTTCTCTTGCCTTGAAAAATGAAGGTAAGCAGTATTTGAACAAATCAATGGTTAAAATTTTAAACTTACAATATATTTAGTAATTTTAGGGAGACAGACAAAGGTAAGGCAGTGAAAACGTTGCTTTTCATTAAATTAACCCTTTGACATACTTCAGCAGTGTCTGCTACATGGCAGAGCATGTAGACTGCACAGAGGCTTTTAGTGGCATTTACTCTTTTCATCCCTGCAAACTGATTTGCATGTGTATAAGTCAGAAATATTACATAAGACGACCTAATGAAAAGGATCCTGGATTCTAGCATTGCAGATACTTCTGGGTTTAAAATTCCCCAAGTATTTTTGTTAAAGGCTTTGACATAATCCTGTCTGGCTTTGCTGTGTGGAGAGTGGATCAAAGGTACAGACATATTAGCCTCCTCTGAATTTCAGGCCTCTTGGGGATTAGTTTCCTAGGGATGTCCTAAAAGTTTTCCTCTAATACAAACACAGTATTAGAGAAGCTGTTCACATGGACTGAGAGTTTAAATTCTCAGTTTATACAAGCACACTTTAAAGAGTCAGTTCTTTTGAGCGCAGTGTGCAGTACCTTAGGTCAAACATGTCTCCCTTGTTATCATTACCAAATGCACATTACACTAAACAAATTATCATGCTAGACAGAAAGGGTGTTTGAGTTTCTTTAAGAGATACAATGAAGATAAATCACATTCAAACATCTGTGATGCCTCCATTCGTCCTTCAATGCACACCAAAAAGTGCTTCTATGAAATTTTGCACGGGCTGCTGGTTGTACTGTACAGATCAGCCAATACCATTGTTATGCACCAGTGGAGAAAGCAAACACGCATAATATATGGTAAAAAATGCACAGCAGATGAAAATAATAGAAAAATTATCAGAAAATAATGCTGTGTACTTTCAGTGAGATTTCTGCTCCAAAGGTATATTCTAATGATACTATAAAAACTGTGCAAATGGTTATGAGACAATTTCTCCTGTTTTTTTTTTTTGTTTTTAATAACACCATGCCAAGGAACTGTACAGACAATTCACAGGCTGCACAGTAGGTTTCTGAAGTTAGGGTAGCTACCCATTTTTCTGAGTGTTCTCTTGTTAGGTGTGGGTTTTTTTCCCCCGTAACTAGTCAATTTACACTATGCTATATGGTTTACTCTTTGTGACAGGGTTTTTCACACTCTACGGTACTTTTAGGATTTTGTTATAAGGAAGTGTTAAAGAACCTGTTTCAGGTACATCAATAGATACCTGACTCCTCCTTGAGCTGGGAGGGCTGATCCTGGGAGACATGAGTGCCTTTAATGCTGCTGAAGACCTTCTGCTCCTGCTGAACCTGGTAAGCAAAGAAGGAGCTCCACATATCAGGCTTTTCCAAATTACTAGGGAGATGTGGCCCAGATGTGAACATCATTTCTCCCCTTGTCACATTGACTTCATGGTGCTAGCTCTGTGAATAATTACTTGACAGGATAAATGAGGTTTTAACAGGCTATTAAGAAACTATCCTTGAAAATGTTTTTCTTGGGGAAAAAGCTTTGATTATCACACAAGCTGTCAATACATCTCAGGCAGAAGATATTTTGAGCCTGAAAGGAAGATGGTAAATCATTGTTATATATATTATATCATTATATCATGATATTATGATATCATTATAGAAAAGCCTTTTGATAATTTGACTGTAAAATAAACATAAGAGGTTATCTATCATATGCCATGCAGTGTGCACCCACTATTGATGTTGCAAAACTGTATAAAAATCAATGTAAACATGAAAAGAAACCAGAAATTTTTTGGAAGTGATGAATGAAACTTGAGATAATTTGAAATGGAAATCTATACTACACTGGTATTATTTCTGTAATTCACTTCAGTTTGTTTTTTTTTTTTTTTTTTGCAAAGTATTATATGAATAGAAAACTCTGAGTTTTGACTAGCTCTGTTTTCAAGCTGGTCAACAAGGTTTTTGTGATACTGTCAAGTGGCAAGAGATGCTGTTAAAACAACTTAATACTGGCATAAGATGAGGAGATTTATCAGGAGGTGGGGCCATCAGCACTGGGCCAAGTGATGAATGGACATTGGGAGACAGAGGTGGGAGAGCAGGGTCAGAAGGACAGCTGTGACCTTGCCATGTCCCTGAGATACCACCACCAGCACTGGGACAAGAGGCTGGAGAACCACATGGACCCTGTTGCAGTCTGCCTCTCCACAGCAACAGGAGCGGGAGCTGGGGGTTAACTCTGTCTTGGTAAAAGTTTCTTTTATTAATCTCTTCTTCCTCCTGAAGCAGATGGGAAGCCTGTTGTTGACATTATTGAATACAAACACTTTGTCTAAAGGATGTCCTGGTAAGATTTTTCCTTATATTCCCTTTTCTGTGCCTCTGAAATGTTAGAGGGTCTCACCAATGAGTCTCACCAAGGTTTTGTCTCCTCAAGGAAGTGTAATTACCTCGGGGTTTTTGAGGTGACATTTAGGAGACTTCTTCCATATCTTTCACTGCAGAGTAAATGTGTCAGAGAGTCAGAAATGTCACCAGTTTTATGTGGTGAAATACAAAGGAGAAGAAAACACTTAGGTCTGTGGCAATATTGTCTCTGTATTCACTTTTTTAGCAGAGTATATTTGTGACTCCAGTACTCAGTCCTTCGTTACAGTTTAAGATCATCTGAGCTTTTCTAATTGTTTTTTTCTGCTTAAAATGCTATTGTAATTTTTCTTCTTACAGTTTCTTACAGATTCTTACAGAATCATGGATTTCATTACAGGCCAATGTAATGGTACAAATGATCTTATTTGCCACATCCTGTACTATTAAAACCTCTTTCTAAAAATGATGCAGTATTTCTCCATGTATGTCTCCATATTTTTAATTTGTCATACAACTATTTTAACACAAGTGTTTTTTTTAACATTTTCAATTTTCTTTAGTATTTGCAATTTCCCACTTTCGCCTATTTCCCCAATATTTTATTTAGTTTGATTTCATTATTAGCCTGCTTTCTCAGAAATTAATATATTTTTCTAATACATTTGATGCTATTTTAATTCTTCTTTCTTGAAGATTAATACCTTGTTTGGATTCATTGGTTTGATGAGAGCTCATACATACTGAAGTTAAAAAGAGACCTCTGAAGTGCCAGAAATTTGTTATTCTTGCCAGTGCTGCTTAATATACTTTTGTTCTTCCATAATTGCCATTTGTAATTACCTAACCCTCAACTTACAGAAATTGTCAATTAACTTAATAATTTCACAGTTCAATTATTTTTAAATACAGTAGGTGGCCTATAAATCTAGTGGTATATAATTAATTCACTCAGTGCAACGTTTTCAATCCCATTCCATGTGGATTGCCAGCGGACCATAAATCAGAAGTAAATAGCAGAGCAGTGAGTGAGGTGAGTGTCTGTGTGCGTGAGGGCAGTGCATCAGCTGCTAGATGTGGCAGCATTCATTATATACAGTTGTACCCAGCAAATAAATATATGACCTGGCTGCCAGGAAGAGCAAAGGTGCCAGATAAGAAGAGCACGTTATCCCTCTGTGAGTCCCACTGCTGCCTTCCTAGTGTGTAAGCAAATATCTCCTGCAATCTACGTCTCAGGCTTACACAACAACATGAAGGTTATTGTTATCAGAGAACTACCAGGTCTATAGAATGTGTCTAAGTTACCCTGGCAAGAGGTTGGTACACAAGGGATTGCTGGCCTATGCTGTCCAGGACAACAAAGGGTTGATTAAGCACCAGTAATGAGCTAGTAGGAGATGCAGGTGCAGAGGATGCTGAATGAACAGGTGCACAAACATATATTCCCAGCTCTTGATCCTAGGCCAGCAGTGAGTGCCTTGGTTCATCTCCCAGAGGACACTGCAGCACTTTGCAGGCCAAACCAGCACCAGCCAGGGATCTCAGCACACCCACTGAGGATCTGAGGACTAGCCAGACCCAAGGCCAGTCTGTCCTGGTTGCCGAATGTGACCATTCCTTTTCTGGCAGCCAAGTAGCAGTGGCATGGAAATTATGGCATGAGTCTTGTAGTATGTACTGGAACAGTGCTGTGGACACACTTGCAGTGCAGGGTGCTACCCACTGTTAATTCAGATTGGTTTTTGCTTCCTTTAATCCAAGATATTGATGTTGTTGTGCTTGTTGCTGTATTATGAATCACCTGATCCTCCATCTGATAGACTTAGGCGTGTTTTGTGGCTTTCCTGGTGATGCTTGTAGGAAGCAATTCCACAGAGCCTCACTATATCTTTCCCAGCCATCACACATGGCTATAGTATAACCCAAACTGTTGTTGTGACCTAGCCAGTCAAACAAGATAAATCTTGTGTCACTCTTCAT
The DNA here is from genome assembly GCF_028769735.1 of Zonotrichia leucophrys gambelii. Classification (NCBI taxonomy): domain Eukaryota; kingdom Metazoa; phylum Chordata; class Aves; order Passeriformes; family Passerellidae; genus Zonotrichia; species Zonotrichia leucophrys. The sequence goes on from NC_088172.1 coordinate 71,684,473, forward strand.
TGGCACATAATTTTTTTTCTGTGAGAACCTCAGCAAGAGAAAGGTACCAAGAGGTCAAATCACAAATTACAGAGCATCCTGCAAGCCTTAGGATGCTGAGCGTACAAGCTATGATCGATTGCCTCATTTCTCTGTTGTCTCTTGCTGTAAAAGAGAAAGACAAAAGGGTGGAAAATTTCCACTTGTTTTTGATTGATACACATTTCTACATACATTTCTAATATATGTGCTATGTGATTTCATCTGTCGCTAGGAAGTCAAGTAGGTGGGACCTTTTCAATTAGAAATGTTAATATAGTGGATTCAAGAAGTTTATCTGCCTGCTACTGTCTTCTCCAGAAACTTCATTCAACACCCAAACTTTTGAGCAGGTTCAAACGGATGTCTTCTTCCCTCTTTGTCGCATTCTAACCTTCCACACATTTATTTCCTTTCCTGAAGAAACACCTACATTTCTCCTTAAAGACGTAGTAGTCCTAGTGTCAGAAGACCAAGCAAGAGTCCTGGAAAACTGTCAAATTCCATTTATGTAAGGGTTGCATAATCTATAGGTCTCAAGAAAAGGAATAAGATATTTCCTATGAGGGGAAGGGGATAGTATCAAAGACACTCAGGATTCACTTCTAACCCTAGAAGGGCCTGACACAGAGAGTTTTGTGGCTGTGAGACTGATATTCAAGCTGAAGTTTATAAGCATATACACCAAAAAAGCTCTTTTATACAGCATGGCCTATTTTTGTGGCTTTCAACACTGCTCTCTGTCTCCACAGATGTGCCCAAGACATGATAAATATAGAGAGGATTGCTGTCACCCTGCTATGGTTCCTCAGCATAAGGGACCTGGTGACAGGGGATGTGCAATCTCTGCCAGCACCTGGTGGAGGAAGAGGAGAGAGGTGTCCATCCTGTGCTCTGGATGCAAATCAGAGCAGAAACCTGACAAGAAACCCAGTTTCTCCAATGCTCTCCAGGTAGTAAAAGTGGGAAAAATATGTTCTGGCTATTTGTTTTTTCAGATATATTTCTCACTATTTTGGTAGATTCCTTTCCTTTTTTTAGTGTAGAGATGTCTGTAGGCACATATATATCTATATATCTATATATCTATATATCTATATCTATCTGCCTGTCTAAACACAGATGCATATTTATAGAGAATATACAGAAAACATGGATGCATTGCTTTTTCAGAACTCATTTGGTTGTAACGGTAATGGTCTCAAATCTTTATTTTTACAAATATGATACATCAGACTTCATGGGTTATATTTATAATGGGATATAATTATATATATATTTATATATATATATTCCATTATTTCTATTAATAAATCATTCTTTATAAAAACAATTATTTAAAAATAATTCTTTTATAAAAATAAAAAAAAATTCTTATTAATTAAGAGTGTTAATGTTACCTCTGCAACAAAACCCAATGCCAATCATTTAGGTCTTGTTATGTGGTGTTTAGCATATTGTCATAGCAGTTCAGGAAGCCTTTCCTTCCTAAGTGTACCTAACTTTCAGGACATGCATTAAAGTTCATAATGCAGGGATTTTTGAGGACGGTTGTATCTGAAACATGTACAATGTTTCATTTATGACAGAAATCTCTTCAGTGCAAGTGCAGTTAAGATGCTTGCTTGTTTATATCAAAAACTAGATTAGATTGACAGCTGTGTTTTTCCATAGAAGTTGAACTAACAGAAAAACTTGTTTTTAAAGAAAGTCATTTATCCAAACTTAAAATGAAAATAACAAAAACCCTCAAAACTCTTCCTAAGTTTCTTCCTATGTAATGTTTTAACAAAAGGTGATCTTTAACCAAGAATGATTGTAGCAAAATATTGTAAGAAATGCATTCTTCCTTTACATAAGAAAATAATGTTTGTTATTATTTTTCCATTTTACAAACCATTTCACGAGGTTATACTGAAAATCAGACATAGCATTGGTGTGAACAAACCCAACACACTCAACTGTGTCCAGCAGAGATCTTTTTTCAAAGCTGCATTTTGGCAAAATCACCTTGCATACTTTGCAGCTTCGTATTTAAAGGAATGTAGAAAGCAATCTAGTTTGGAAAGGGGAAGACCAGTAATCTACCTTGTCCAACCTTTGGCTTTTGTGCTGTATATTTATTTGTTTCTTCTCACAGTAGATTTTCTATCAGTGCTTTCAATTAAAACTGTGGTATTGATTTTTTTTTTTCTTCTTGAGAAAGGATATGTTCTCGATAGGACATTTTTTCCCACTAGGTCTGGTGTATTTCTGGGGTCACATGTGAGCCTTCTGGTTTGCCTGTAATGAGTCCCTATTTGGCTGATCACTAGCACTCCTCATAGAGGATTCTAATTCAGTTTCTATTTTGCATCTTCCTAGCTCTTTTTGTACAGACAGGCAGGACATCAGCATTATTTTTGTGTTAGTTATAACACATGAAATATGGTTATAACAGATCAGATGTGTTGTCCAGTGATCTGCGGCTGTAAAGGGCCACTTTCAGACATTTCAGAGATGAGTGTAAATATTTACATTCACATGTGATGGGTGCGTGCAAGGTTCACCTGGAGCCATCTTGACCCCAACAGAGACACAGATCCTGAAATATTTCAGTGCCTTACCCAATGCTGAATATTCTTTAAGAATATGGATGAAGTGGAGAATGGTTGGAGTGAGAGCCCCATCTGGTACCAATGCACTGACATAAACACATAAGTGTGTGCTGTTGTAGCAGGGGATGAGCATCCCCTATCCCCTAGGACACATTTTTTCCATCAAAGCATATGCAGGGATAAACTCAGAGTGACATGTGCTTGACTTTCTTCAATGCCCTGGGTGGCTGGGGATGGAGTCATCAAGCATCCAGTGCACATCAGGCTCGGGTCACCCTTTCACCCCAGTGAGCAGTGAAGGAGAGCTCAGCCATGGCCTTTTGTGGGCAGCTCAAATTGTGGCTGCCCCTGCCTAGAAACCCCAGATACCTAGCCCTAATTTGGGAGTGAACTAGCACTCTGTAATCTATTTAATCTATTTCTTATTGGTTTTTTTTCCCTTCCGTTCCCTGTCTGTTATGTCAAGATCTTACTTCCAGAAGCCAAACTCTTCCCAAAACACCTTCAATACGACCCAAAAGTTAACTGTCCCCTAAATGAGAGCCAGAAGACTCCTCCATAAAACAATTTAGTCTCTGGAGCAGGCATCCAGAAAAACATCCACCCTTCCTCCTAGATATCACATACAAGTATATTTATCCTCCCAGACAGAGATACCCAGTTAATCTGTTCATCCATGCAGATAAAAATGAAGCACTAAAAAAGACAGATATCCACAATAAATAAGGGTCCAAATCCTCCTTGTGTATAATCTGGGCTCATTCTTTTGAGATCAAGGTGGTGAAAAATTTTTATGCTAACCGAGAGACTGATTTGGGAAGGACATGTAGCAATATACTTCCTGTGGGATTACAGTCAGAGAATTGCACATGTATGTTAGCAGTATCTTCCCATTTGGACTTGGCTGGATTTATTATAATAAAGTATCTCTTGGGCAGTGTAAAAAAGGGAAACAGTAGTACTGTGCATCTATTAAACAACCATATTCGATTATTGTTGTAATATTGTCTGAATATTTTCTGTTATGAACGTGTCCACAAGCTCTTTGTGTGTTTGAAGTAGTTACTTTACCAAAAGGCTTTACATTGGTTCTGGAAATGTATTTTTTGTGCATGTTTTTCCCCTAAGAAGTGAGATCTCCATTAAATACAGCATGAAAATTGTATTTTTGAGTTGCATAAAAGCCGTTTTCATTGGGAAGACACATTTCCTTCTAATGACATGCCACAATCTGGTTCACCATTTGCTTTTGTAGTTTCAGCAACAAAAGACTCTTCTGCATAGTTTTTCCTTTTTTTTTTTTTTGAGGTTTTCCTCCCTTTTTCCATTTCCACTTAAGTATGATTTCTTAAATTGTGCCTTGTAGGTGCATAATTTTCAGAATATCTCAGTATTTTGAGTTCAGCTTTGCCTTTTGTTTCAGGTTTTGATTTTCTCTTATTATTGTTACTGCTATTATTGTCACTGAGAGTGTGTGGGATGCTCAACACTCGAGAATGAAAAAGGTTAAATATCTTACAACCTGAAGATCAGATTTTCCTGGCTTTTTCTTTAAACTGCTATATATTTCATCCCTCTTGGGATACTGTGTTTTCAAAGTGACTGTAATATTTTACTGGCATATTTTACGCGGTGTTTAGCAGGTGAGCATCATCTCTCTGTGCTCGTGCTCTGGGCCAGCTGGATGCTGCTCAGCTGTGAAGGGGAGGCCATGTACTCATGGTGAGCACAACCCTTGGCCTAAGCTGGCCACCATCCAGCTGGGAGCTGGGACATGGGCTCCTGCCCAGCAGGCACAGCCTTGGGTGTCTGTGTGGGTGTGGGCTAAAACTCAGCACACAAAGCTGTGCTTACCTCAGCCTGGCCCTGGCTGCTTGAATGTACCCACAGCCAGACTGTCCCCAGCCTGGGCAATAGGCTTCAGTTCTGCTTAAATGAAAACTTTGTTTTTGCAACTGGTTTTGGAAGGCAGAGCCCCCAAGGTAATTCAAGTTGAAAGGCCGGGTCCCTCTTGGCTTCTGGAGTGACCTGGAGGGATGTATGAGGCAGGAGTCCTCACTTCACTTCACTACAGAGGGCCCAGGCCTCCAGAGCACATCTTGCACTACTGCTGGTGAAGGCTTGTGAGGGAGAAGAGGAAAATGAGCTACTCTGTTTCTGAGTTGCCCTGTCCCAGCTTTTCCCTGCAATTTAAGTATGATTCATTGCATATATGAATGAGAACCAGGGATCTGGAGTTTTTATGCTTTCTGTGTTTGTCAAATATGTTGAAGACTGTTGGTTTCCCAGCAAAGTGAATGCCTTAAGGCCATAAGAGAAAAACCAGTGTCTTAAAGCACTGAAAAACACTCTGATCTTTGGGGTTTTTTTAAGGTAACTACAGACTAAGCAGGTGGACTTAATTTCAACTTTTTTAACAGATTTCTACAATGAACACCATGCTAATTATACAGTAGTTATCCAGCATTAATGAAGTTATACAGACAATGAGATTTGCAACATTAACTTTTAATCTTGTTTTCTGTAATGATTTTTCTTCCCTAATGGAAACACATGCTTACCTAAGCAGGTTTTTTTGTCCATCATTTTATAATTAAACTATAAATTCCAATTGTTGTAACTCCAGCCTAAGCAGGCATTAATATATCTGGAATGAGTGGATGTATTCTTAAAGCTCTTTTAAATTTCCAACCTTGAATAATTTGTCTCTGATGCTTTTCTTAATTATAATCCATTCAGAATAAAAGAGGATGAATTTTCCCTTTGAGCAAAGCCAGGATAAATTCTAACATATCTGCTCTATATGAAGATTTCTTTTTCATTCTGCCAAAGTGAATACTCTATCCTAAACTACTTCATTGTTCATTAGTGTACAATTAGGCCCATATCTACTGGTATGTGCTGCTTGCTTTGGGTCATTCTGATGATGCAGAGCAGCTGTAAACTCAATTTAACAGCCTGGTTAATCCAGGTTTACAGCTGTTTTGTGTTGCTGTTGAGGAGTGTTGTGTCTGGGGTGTACTAGTAAATCTGGCCTGTCAAAAAAGAAAGAACTTGCATTATTATTTTATCACTTCTCAAACTGTCTCTGTCATAAAGCAGCCTTTGCAAGTTTTCATTTGATAGGACCTTGTTCTCTGCTTCACTGAATAGCTTTATCACACTTTCTAATTAAAACAGAGGAAGAAACCATCATTAAAGTAGAGTTTAAACAAGCAAGATATTAGAGAAATATATTTAGTAGAGAGCATGGGTTGGGATGAATTACTCATTAAGGCAGAGAGATTATATATGACAGAGTGACTATATTGTAACACGAAAAAAGGAGGACACCACCCTCCACACCCCCAGGTTTCCCCACTTAGCAGTAATTTCCTTGCCAGAGAACCACAGAAAGCCTGTACGTCACCCTGGCAGCCTCAGCCCCCAGGGGCTAGCTCACCTAGATGGTGCAGACCCATGGAGGTCACCAGATGGTCACTATATACCAGTCACCTTCACAGACATGGCTTGTTGTCCCTTTTCTGCCAGAAAGGGGTGTCATCACAGCTCCTTAAAGGGATGGTGACTTTTCACCCCAAGTCCCCTTCCTTGTCCATTGTGAGCCCTTAAGAAGGGCCACTTTAGGAGCGGGTGAAAAAGGATTTCAGTAGCTGTCTCTATTCTTTCCGGAAATCCCACTGTGCTGGCGTCAAAAATATGAGTGTGAGAAGCTTTCCCTCTTCCATGGCAACATCAGGCGGGACAGTGGTGCACAACACAGTTGCAAAGACAATCAATGCAAACTTCTGCTGAAATCAACCAAGTTTTGTCCTTCCATGTTTTCCCTTTAATTTTTGATCCTTCTGTGCTTGATCAGTGCTTTGTCATGCTGTGCTCCTTGCGCTACTTGCCATACCATTTACAGAAATTATTGTCCCTCTCACTCTTTTGTTGGTTCTTAGCAGTCAAATATGTCTGAGCGAAATATAAGTATACAAACTTAAATCCAAACCTGATTCAGAGCAAGCAGTCAAAAATGTAAGAGCTTTTTCAGAATTAAATTACTGAAAATCGAAGGGAACTGGCAATATCAGCTCATCTAGCTCAGCTTGAATTTGTTATCACCATGCCTTAGCTTCTTTAATGCCTATTTGTAATGTAGTTCTTGGTTTTCCTTCCCTTACATTCCCATTTCTGAGTTCAGTTGAAACTCTGGGAATTCGTCAGAGCAAATCATCATCATTGCAAAACTCTGGTGCATGAGGGAGCTGCAGATCAAACAAAAATCTTGGCTCATTGGGGAGAATAAGGAAGAGTATTTTCTGGTTGCAAGTGCTATCAGGCAGAGTGTTGGTCTAACTGGAAGCAGAAATTAATGTAAACATAAAGTATTTAATTTATATTATTGTGATTGTTAAATTGCATAAAAATTGTTCTTTCCCTGGAGATATATTGATTTGCAGAGCCTCTGTTTTCCCAACAGAAAATCTTTCCCTAACAGTAGTTACCATCAGCTATTTTCATGCCTTTTACAAAGAACAAACATCTCTAAAACAAAAAGGTCTTTTATTTCACAGTAAGTTAAAACAGTGAACTAAACCATGAAAATATTCAATGTTTTCTCTCTCCTACTATCCCTTTGTGTCCAAGCTTATATAGCAATGGTATGAGCTGGGATAAAATCTACGGAATTCCATGCTTTACCCATGATGCCAGTTTTAGTGGAAAGGACACTTCAGTAGGTTATCTTAAGTGATGGAAAGCTTTAAAGTCAGATTAGACTGAAATCAGGCTCTCTTCCTGTTTCTCAGTGTGCAAACAGATGGAGAGGAAGAGAGCCACTGCCTGTAGAAGGGATCTGTCTGCACACACCAGCGGGAAACAGCAGAGAGGACAGCAGGCACTGAGGAAAGAGGAGCTTTGCTCCCAGCAGATCACACCAGAGCTGATGTTTGGTGAGAGATGGGGCACTGTCCCCCTGAGCACCATCCTCACTGCCAGGGGCACGAGCCACTGCATTCCTGGCTGTTTCTGATTCCATCGCAGCCAGGCACCATGAATGGCTAAGGGAAGTAGAGGGGAAAAGGGAGCAAAATATCCTCATTACTGTTTACAGGGTAAAAACCTAAAATGAATGCTTTGGTGCCTACCACCTTTTCCAGAGCTGATGGGCTGAAGGGACAAGCAAAGCATCCTGTATGGAAGTCTGAAAAGCATCCCCACTGGAACTGATGGTCTCATGGCTGCCAAGGAGGTGATTTGGCAGCACCTCATGCTTTTATTCCTCAGCTGCCTTTTGAGATTCACCAGCTGCAGTACTATTACCATGTAGCTCTTCTACAGGCCAATAAAAATCATAACCATTTTCATTTCCAGAAATTACATTGCAATCAGTGTTGCTTCCAATGCCTTTTAACCTTGCCTACCCATTTTCTTTTGGTAGCAAAGGGACCATTATCTTTCTCTGTACCTCTACCAAATGCATAACTACCTCTACTATTTTCTCTATCCTGCATTTTTTTCCAATTTCCTTTTCTATTTTTTTTTAGGTGCCATCAAAACTCTCAGATCCAGGCATAAAATAAGTGACAAAAGAAAATCTTCTCTGGACCCGTAAGTAAGTTTCACTGACAGCCATGTATTGGTCTGAAAAAAGGTGCTCTTTAAATTCAGTTTGAAATAAATAGCCACACATTTTTTCTTACACTGAGGAACCACTTCTCTAGTAGTTCTCAAGTGTGGCTAGTTCCTATCCTGCTCTGTAATGCAAAGGATACATTCCTGGTGAAAAATGTTGTAAAAGAAAAGGAATTCAAACAATGCTTTTACACTACGTAACAAGCATTTGCTTCTTACATCTAATCGTCCTGTCCTGTTACAGACAAATCAGTCACTCACTGAAAAGCAGAGAGGAATTCTCTGTGGCCATTCCAAGCTGAAACACATACATTTCCCCATCAAAAAATCCTACCTTCTTTTCCTTTTTTCCTGAATTCTCTGCAAAACACTATGAACAAAAGAAAAGCATCTAGACACCTGGCTGAAGAGCCTAGGTCCTTTTTCATCTTCATTTTATATTTTGAAGTGTTTCTTCAGATCTGATTTGAAATGGATCTGGTGGAGAAAGATGGGACTGCATCTGTCATACTACCAAATAAATTGTCTCCCCATCAGATTGAAAGAAGGATGTTATATTACAGTACTTTTAACAGTGGGGTAGGTTTGATGCTTGGTCTCAAAAGAAGCCCAGTGCTTAGCCACACCTTTCCCTCTGGAATGGAAAATGTGGTCAGCCCTGACAACATTATGCTGTGTCAGTCCTTAAATGTGTGCACAAGTTCCAGTAACAGTGACAACACAGTGGAGTGCAGATGCCCACTTGCAGGCATCATACTGTCTGTCTGTCCTGACTAGGACAATTTGAGGGGTGGTTTATGTCCTTCACATGGCAGTTCAGACATCTGAAACATCCTCCCTGTGCTTTCCCATATTCACAAAGGAGTAGTTATTTTCTAGACCTTATGAAGACACTTTCTTCCAGGAAAAATTTTTCATAGAGGTGTCTCATCTACCTCCTTTCCTCCTTCCTTCCTTTCCCTAACTCCAGCTACTGTCTCTTACATCATATATCTTACATCTTACCCACTCTGTATTTTGCTTCAAAGTTTATTGAGCAAGTTGAGACCCAGCCCTGTGTCTGGAGAGTGGGACAGCCTTGCCCCAGTGATGCTGGCAGGCAGACTGGTTTGTTCTCACAGAAGCAGTATAAACCATTTACTTTCCTCCAGGCAATTATTCAAGAGAAGTGATGACAGGCCCAGGAAAAATGTTTCTGTGTCAGGAAGGTAAACATTACATGCTTCCCAGGCAGCTCCCACTGCCTTCCCCCTTGGCACATGCCAAGGCTGTGTCACAGCCTGTTAAAACACAACACATCTTTAAAGGTTTTTGCCCTTCTTTTTGTTGCTCATTGCAGCCATTTCATAGGCTGGGGTGTACTCATTGTGTTTCCAAAAGACAGAAATAATCAAGGGCTTGCCTCTATCATGCAGCAGTAGATGCGGAGAGAATTGTGTTGATTTTTTGCGGCTCTGGTAGCAGTTTTGCTGATTCCTGAGGGAAAAGGAAGAGCATGCCCTGCAGAGGGAAAGATGGTGTGTTGTGTTGTTTAAGGGTTGACAATCAAAGGTGTTTGGTAATATTAAAAAAAATGTTATATGTTAAAATAAAAGAAGGAAGTTTCCACAGCATTGTTTTGTCTCTGATGTGCTTTATCTTGCTTTTTAAGCCTTAGTGAGGGATAAGAGTTCCCAAAGTCATGATGACCAACAAGACCTTCAAAAAAGGCTTTCTTTCTTTCTTACCCAATTACAAAATTTAATTGTGTAGAGTATTAGAGACTCCAAAACCTCTGGATGCCACCATAGGAAGTACCAAGGACTGCACACAGTGGGAAGATTGGATTGACTGAAAATCACATTGCAGTCAACAAGTGTGTGGTTGGTGGCATGGGGATCATGATCCTTTCCAATAGAGCATGACAGGTTCTGAAGAAGGATGAAAGGCACTAATTAATTTCTAGGGGGTTCTCATAGTTTGTTTTGCTGCATTCCAGAATTTTCCATAACTATAGAGAACAATGCAATTTCTCCAAGCTAATTTATAGGGATTATAGCTGGAAACACAGGCTAAGTGAAAGTTTTCAGTAAGGAATTTCTACTTCCAAAAAGCATTAAATTTCCACCCTAAAGTTTATGTAGGGGTGGTGTTTTTCACCCCCTCTAACTTTTCTTTGTATCATTAAGAAAAATGTTGTTAGACAATTTTGGCATTTGTGCCCTTTTAATGTCTCATTTGGCATCACTCTCCCCCACAGCAATATCCAAGCATATATCTATATGTTAATGACTACTAACCCCCAGCCACATTTGTCATTCTATTCTAATTTCCTTTGTAATTATGGTTATCTTATGATATTGAGAAGCAGAAATATGTATTCAGATTTCACTGTGGAATCAGATTCTGCATTTACCTCCCAGATAACATCTCTAGCTTGATGCAAAGTCCTTGTCTGTGTGCCATCACCAGTCATACACACACACCTTGCTTGGAGCCTGGCCCAAGGCCTGCTGATGTCAGTAGAAATCTTTCTAATTATCCTGTTGATGACCTGTGGTATGATTCAGGAATGAGCATCGGGACATGCTACAGCCCATGGCTATTAAATGTTACCTCATGCGTGCTCAGAGCTTTGCCTTGTGTGGGGCTGCCATTTCACTTTGCAGAAGTTTTTTCTCAGCAGAGATTGGCAGATGCTCTGAAGCCCTGAGCAAACAAAATCTTTCTTGTCTGTTCCTCTCCTTGTTCATACAGTCTGCTAAAGTTCCCCTAGCACTGGTACCACCCAGAGATGCTCCTTCTATTTAGATGATGATTTTAATTCCTATTACCCTTCTCCAGATAACATGATTAATTAATTTGAAGTTTTGCTTGGGCAAATCTAATGGTGGGGTTTTAAATTTTTTTTTCATTATTTACATTTTTGGCTGTTTTCAGTATTGCTTGGGGAAAACTTTGCTTTGCCCTCACAGGAGTCCAGGCAAGTAAGAATAGCTTTTGTAATTCCTATTTTTCCAACATGCACCCTGTAAGGGAGTAGTGAAAGGAAAACATATGACATATAATCCTAACTTTAATCTAGACAGAGTAGACACACAACTGTGTCATAACCAATATTTAAGACTGAAAAATATCTTTAATGATTCTGGAAAACTGCCAGGCTAAACCAAAAGAGCCACACCCCTTTAGCAGAAGAAGGTGATATTATCTATTATCTTAAAGAAGGGAGAAAAAATTAATGTAAAAGGAAAAGAACAAAATTATTTCCAGAGATAATTAAATGAAAAACTAAAACTGTTGTCATGGTTGAATTTTTGGAATAATTTACACTATTAAAATGTACAGCATTTGGTAGAGGCAGTCTTCAGTGTTGTAGGATTTTTTCCTCTACAGGCCACAGAGTTTTCCTCAGGCACAGTGGAATGCTCAGTCTTGTGCAGCAAGAGTAAATATAGTGACCATCAATACAGTTCTTACCTGAACAATGTGTCACCCTAATGGCCCTTCTGCAGTCTGGAAAACACAAAAATGTTAAGACAGAGCCCAGGGACAGCAGGTGAAGATTTCTATTGTTCCTATAAGATTTCAGAGAGTATCATTACAAATTATTTGCTTTTTGTCTTTTAGGAATTTATAAACTGTTAGTACATTAATTTATTTATGTACATATTTACAAATATGGGTAAGGTGAGATTACACTTTATGATAGCTCTCTGTGGGACAGAATTGCTGTGTGACCTGGTAATGTCACTTTCTCCCATGCAAAACATTTGAAGAGCAAAGTCTTCCATTATCTTTCTGTTTCACATGTATTGATCATCTTCCTACCAGTGGAGGCAAAGGACAGCTGAAAGGACAGAAGGGGAAAACACTGGCTTTGATTTTGAGATTGTTTATTAGACAGAGTAATAATATGGGGAGCCAGATTTTGGCCATCATGCTCCGTTGTTAAAGTCTTACATAAATCCTCAGTGTCAGTGAGAGTAATTTCATTGATGCAGATGAAGCCTGAATCAGAGGGCTCACACCGTTTTTACATAATCGTCAAATTTTGTTCCCAGGTTCTGTATGTAAAAGGAAATGACCCATCCATCCTTCAGCTATGAACCAGGTGCACAGATACATAGAGTAAATGTTGCCTTTTTCCCAGGGCAAGTGACTCTCTTCACACTAGATACAAAAAAAAATGGAGCAGGGAAGATAATGAGAGCAGAGACCAACAGAAACGCTACCTAAGGATTTAAACATGTCTAAAAGTTTGAGGTTTCTGGCATGGGGAGAATACAAAGTATCAAAGCTTACTCATTTGATGAATCTATATAAATAATTTCCACAATAATTATTTTGTAAATTTTGAGGCAGAATTTCAAATGACAGTTCCCAATCTAACACCTGCAGTTACAATCACTTGCATATGCAGGTATCTGATTGCATCTGTAAATCAAATAGTTAGATGTTCAAGTAGCTTCAGCTGTGCCTGAAAAATTGCAGAGGCCAAAAATGCAGTCCGTGCTGAGGCCAAAGATGCTGTACGTTGGGCCCTGCATTTCTCTTAGATGCCTCTAGTGAGGACAAAAACTGCTCAATGCTATAAAAACTTATAAATTCTTTCTTTCAGGACAAAGTAACATGAACTCAAAAAAGAGGTTACATATGACAGAAAAGAACATATATTTTAATATTTTTTAGCAAATCTTTGTCATATCTAGTAGTTGTGAGTTTCAGAGTGAAAGAGAGCATGCAGAAACTCTAAGTAGAGGTAGGAGGTATCATAACCTTTAGATTTTTGTATTAATTTTTATAATTATTTTTTTTCTACACACCTTCATCTGGTTTGCCAACCTAGTAAAGCTTAAATTTTCACTGTCAAAGTTCAGAATTTGTTGAACAAGTACTATTAACTTACATAATGTGTTCTGGAGAATATACTGAAATTTCAGTTTAGATTGTTTGGTGATTGTTTAGATTGCTTGGAAGGGACCTTAAAGATCAGATAATTCCAAAACTGAAAAGAATTGTTCTTAAAATACCTTTTCATATCTTACCTTATTTTGTTTATTCACTTTTTTCCCCCAGAAAATGAAATTTTATTTTTCTGTTTCTTTATTTTAAAGTTTAAATTAAAGGGTTATTTTTAAATTAAGGGGTTATTATTTTTAAATTAAAGGGCCATTATTTTAAATTAAAGGGCTTCCTTGCCAATGCAGGCATTTCCCTTATATTTCATCTTATGCTGGAATGGATTTCAAAACATAAGGTGATCTTCAATTAGAAGAAACTATGACTATCAAAGTTGAAAACAAGGTTTAAGGTAAACAATTTGATGGGAAAATTTTCACTTTGAAATGCAATTATCAGCAATTAAATTCATGAGTGTTTTCATGGAAAATTGATAACTTGAGTTACACATGATTAATCTTCACAATTTGCAAGAAACTTATCAGAAATAAAAAAATGTTACAACAGCGTGAACTTTGTGTAGGTGATTCAGAGTCAAGGTAGTAAGATTCAAATTTTATGCTAATATTATAGTGTCACCAGTCATTTCTGACTGATATGTAAGGATAGCCTCTGACTGGTATGAGAGGATATTTTCCTATGGAGTGCTAGGATAAATGAGTTTATATAACTGATATTCCTTTCCTTAAGGAAACTACTGCAGAATTACTGACCTGCATGCCTTCTTTCAACGTCACAACAAATAATTTTTATCCATACATTGGAAAGGTCTTGCTGTCAACATACTCTGGGCTTTGCACTCTGATGGAGATCTGTAATTACAGGAACCTTTCAGCATTTAATGGTGATGCATTCTTTGTTTATTTTTTATACTTTTTGTCTACAACAGCTGCTATAAAACTGTCATCTGCAGATCATTAGGAAACATATGGCAAAATGTGATTAATTTTGTCAGGAGCAATTGTGGCTAGTGACATTTTGGCTAAGAGGACAAAAAATAAGCATTAGCACCAATTGCTCCAACATGCTGGAAAGCAACAGCAATAATTTCACAGTCTTAGGGGGTTCTGTGTGACTGCATTGTATAATGTCTCATCCCCCATCTTCTCTTTCCAAGATCACTGTACATCTGTAAAGTAAATATATGGGAGAATATTGCCAATCCATATGCTGTGGGACTGTGTAATTATATAACATTACTGAAAGTTTAAATCAGAAATGAGAATATTGTTTGTCAATTACATATTCTTAGCTGCAGCATGGGTCTTTTTTTCACCAGGCATAAGGCAAAATAAAAGGAACCATTTCTTTAAAGTATTTGCCTTGCATTTAAATACTTGTGTAAACAAGAGTATAGTGAGGAGTAGCAGATGCAATGGCAAGTTATCTCAGCCAATGCATTTGGGAAGAGGGAACTATACCAGGGTATTTCACAGATATTCTCTTCAGTCATTTTGGTGGAAGTTCACCTTGAAATTGTGATCTAAGCACTTGCAATTCAATACTCTGTTGACAAACCTACAGAAAATCTGAAACATTAACTCTGCAAACCATAACCAGCTCCATCCATTCACTGGGCTGTTAAGCTTGAGACATAAAGATGAACATCTGAATGTCATAATTATACCACCAGTGATTATTTTACCAGGGAAATCCAGCTACTTTAGATGTCCAATAAGTTTCTATGCTTTCTATGTCCTAAAATGCCAAGAGTAATCTCTCCATCCTGATAACTCCTATAACATTGTGAATTATTTGGCCTTGCCAAAATACAGATGAATCAAACAATTATAAAGCTAGCGGTAAGAGAGAAAGAACTGCTGGATCTGCTTAGCCAGTAAGTATTCCACAGATGCTAAAATTTCACCTTCTTACTTTGTTGTTCGTTGCAGCCAATCTGTGCTGGACTAAAGTATGTTGCTCATTAACAGGAAAAAAATGCAACCATAGAAACAAAAAAGGATTCTGACAGACAAGACAGGTAATACCAGAATATAATTGAAGGGCCAAAGGTGGTCCCATCTCATTGAGGTACCTGTTTTCTGCAGTGTTGTCTGCCAGAGACAGAGCAATTCTTAAAATATTGCCCTGCTTAGCTGGTTGTGTTAAGAGAAGCTGAGATCATAGGCAAAAGGGCAATGGGAAAAGCCAACTCTTTGGCAGACTTCTTCATGTAACCTTCCCACATATCAGCTGTGATGTTGCTGAATAGCAGTTGGGTTTTTCTTTCAAAGGTGACCTGTCAGTGGCATGCAAGAAACAACAGTATTTTCAAAGTCTGATATCTGTGGGACAAAGTATTGATTCTTGGCAGTAACAACTTCAGAGCCATCCTCCAGCCAGTTCTCTGGATCTACCAGACAATTCTTAACCCATTTAAAGAAACCTTATTGTTACCGCACCTAACAGTACATATTGTGAACTCCCTATTGTTGAACACCTTAATGTAATATTCATCATATACCTAGACTTCAACAGGGTCTACAACCACACAAACTTGCTTTAGTCACCTGTATTCACAGCTGCAGGTGTCTTTACCACGTGTGTGGAACAGAAGATGAGGACAGACTGATAGCACACTGCATTGTGATATTTTTTGTCTCTTAAACTTCATGTAAATGTTATGAAAATTATCTACATATGTTTATATATGTGTGTGCAGCAAGTATCTTTGTTTTCTAGGCAGAGCATTAAAGTTGTCAAAGCATGTTCATATACACTCCTATGTCATGAAATTGTTTAGTAGCCAAAGCACTTCAGTCAAGAAGTTTAGAGTTTCAGGTAACTATGAAGAAAATTTTAATGCTATCCCCCTGCCGCCCTCTTTATTTCATGCAAGACTATCTTGCAAATTTGTTGACTGTAGTGCTTGAACCCTTAAGGCAATTGCTGTGTAACTCAATTATGGGCAACACCATAATGCAGCAATTTTGATTTAACTGTACTTTAGTAATGATGATGTCTGCTACTAAAAGCTACATTCTGAAAACTCACCAAATTAATAACAGTTTTTATGCATATATGGAAGATTCTTAAAGTTTCTTTTTCACCTTTTCGGTGGAGTTTTTGAGTAGTTAATACATATCTACTTCTACAAACGCTGTAGAAGCTGGATTTCACATTACAAGCCATTTCCAAGTGTGTGTGGCACTTCTGATCCTGGTGTAAGGGTTGGAACAAACTATGACATTGATATTGTCTTTAAAGAAACCCCAAA
Source organism: Zonotrichia leucophrys gambelii (assembly GCF_028769735.1). NCBI lineage: Eukaryota > Metazoa > Chordata > Aves > Passeriformes > Passerellidae > Zonotrichia > Zonotrichia leucophrys. The sequence continues at coordinate 71,700,865 of NC_088172.1, forward strand.
AAACTATGTAGGTGGTGAATATTAATTATGAAATTTATCTTCCTACCCTCACTTGCTTTACAGTTATATTTTTTTCTATCTGCTTGAAAGATCTGGGTTTTTTCCTGTTCCCAGTATGAAGTAGCATCCTAATCTTTCAAAGCCAACAGTGTTGTAAGTACTTCCTCACTTTAAATGGGCTGTCTGTTCATTTGGGAGCTTCACAAACAGCACAGGCCTCTCCTTTTTCCTTTTTTTTTTTCTTTTTTCCTTTTCTCCTGAAAGGGTGAGTTGCTTTGGGCTGACACAAATCCTAAGGGACACAACAGTCCCCTGCAATTCAGGACACACCAGATCAGGTCCCTCTCCTGCCTAAGGAGCCTGAACTCACATCTTGGTACTGTGCCTGCATACCAAGGCTCTGGCTGCTGCAGTGCAGGTTTCCCTTATTCCTTGCCCTCACAGCTCTTCCTAGCTGCATGCAGTAGTAATTCATGAGGCCAGGGAGGGGCTGAGCAGGACCTGAGCTGGGGAGTTCAGGCGCAGTGCCAGGATGCACAGTGCCAGGGTGCACAGTGCCAGCTCCCACACTCTGCTCCCGTGGTGGGCTGGTTATTTTCTTGTTTATTTACCCAATGCAGAGCTGGTTCAGTAGGAAAAAACTGAGCCAGGCTGCTCACTCATATGAGTGAGACGAGTGTGTATTTTGGAAAAAAGACATGAGTATTATATAGTTAGGTCCTGATGTGATAATGCTAGGTTTAAATATCTGTTGTCTTTGAAAGACAGATGAGATAAAAAGCATCTGGAAGATACTAAAAAGCCTTGCCAAGGAAATAATACCATTTTTATGCTGCTGAAATTACTGGACATTCACCTTGACTGCAGACTTCTCTGAAAATTATTTGTTGATGCCAAAATTCACATAGTTATTTTTAAATCCTAGTCCATGATTTCTTACAAAAGTGATAGTAGGTTTCATATTTATGTCATATGTGCGTCATATTTCCTAAACTGCTGTGCATTCCTCTCTTGGAAAGGGTTCAGCTGTTATTGAACAACTGGAATAAGTTATTTGAAAGTTACAGAAGGACTTTATCCTACTTCTGTGTAAACTCAGATCAATAGTAAGAGTTAGTGCAGAAGCAACAGATAAAACGTTCAGAGCAAAGAAGGTTTAGAGCAAAAGCCTCTTTGTGACATCAGTAAAGGTGAAACTTTAGGCCTTCCCTGTACAGAGCTGAATGAATTGGATTGTGCTCAGGGGAAAACTCTATAACAGGGACCTGCCTTCAGATAACTCTGATGCTACCAGGCTGTAATAGCTTCTGTCCATTCCTGTCCCAGTACAAAATCTGTTCAAAACTCGATTTGGGTGATTGCCTGAACTAAAATCCTCTCCTAGTCTACTCCACTAAAGGACATTCATTTGTTAGTAATGTGAGAAGAAGGGCTGTTTATGCTACCTTTCATTAATACCCATATTCAGTGCCTCAATCAAAAGTGCAATGCCCTGAGGTTACGCTCAGTGGAGTTATTCCTGAACAGATCACCGTTTACTGTGTCCAGAACAATAGAGATAGTGAGAGAACCAAAGGGCCACTAAGATATGTAACAGACTGAGACACCTCTCCTGTAATGAAAGTTCAAGAGAGTTGGGACTCCTCAGCCTGGAGATGGGAAGGCTAAGAGGGTAACTCATCCGTGTATGCAAATATCTGAAGCAAGCCGTGAAGAAGACAAAGCCAGGCTGTGTTCAGTGGTGCTCACTTACAAGAGGCAATGACACAGACTGAAACATAGGGACATCAGGACATCAGGAAACACCTTTCCACTGTGACAGATTTTTTTTTTTTTCACCAAAACAATGGTACAGGCTGCCCACAGAGGTGGTGGCTATTCCCTCCTTGGAGATCTTGATTCCAACCTAATGATTCTGTGTTTCTGTGATTTAAAAGTTGTGTGGTTGTGGTCTTGGGCAGCCTGCTCTAAATGACCCTGACTGAGCAGGGGTTTGGATCAGATGACCTCCAGGGGCCCCTTCCAACCCCAGACGAAGTGTGAACCTGTGATCCTATGCTACTGTGAAAAATTGAAAATAAACATTCATCTATTATTAACGCATATGTCAAGAATCTCTGCCAAGTGTCAGTTCAACTCTTTTCTTGAATTCTGCTAAGCATTTGGCTTTGCTAATGGAAGAGCTAATCTCTTACAAGCGTCAACACTGGAGCAGAAGTGAAACCCCAATGAGTTTTCCTGCTGATAAAATTCTCCCTAAATTTTGACAAATTTAATAACATTCCAGTATATTTATTAAAAATCTTTATATAAGCACTTACAGATGAAGTTACCCTGTGACAAGTGGGGTCCATTGGGAATTAGAAATGGAACATGATATTGGCACCTAAGAAGAGCTACATCTAAATTATTTGCTTGATTTATTTCTCTGTGATATTACAGCAACCTAATCAAGGAGAAAAATTCTCATATCACATAATACCACTGGAATGATAACCCCATATGGCATTTATCACTGCTGGGTGGAAGACCAGTTTACTACATGGAATTTACTGCAATTTAATTAATTAGCTCAATTTTTAGGAATAACATAAAATCCTAACTTCTCTTCCCTATAGTTCTGATATACTAATGTTTTTTAAGATCTCTTACCAAGGAATATCTGGTGATCAATACAGAAGTTGTAAGAAAACAAATCCTGTATCTCTCTTCAGAGAACTTTCAGACAAAAATATTTGACTTTCGCAGTGGTCTCATTAAAAAAAGCTGAGCACCAAAACAGCATATTGAAAAAGTTTAGGCAACACTAAACTTTTAGTAATGTCTGGTATTATTGAGCCAAATCATATTGTCCAGTTACTAATGAAGAGTAGGGTCAATATACAGTGGGTTATGGATATGAGTTTCATGCTCCTTCAATGTGATTAACAAATTCTTTCAACTTTTCTGCATGATTTTTTCATATGGAACAAGATCTTTGGACCCACTGAGGACTGATTGTTGGCCTAGAAAACTTTGTGTCTTGTAATTCATAAGGATAAACATTTGATTTACAGGTGAAAAAAATAAAAGATGTCTGTTGAGGACTGAACTGTTTGCCCTTTCTCAGTCTGTGCTGTTCAGAGCATCTTGGACTGCTGCCATTGCCTGTGACAGAGAAAAACCTGTCTGTGTTACTGATGTGAAGGATAAAATATTTAGAAAAATTGAATAACCAAGGTATTTTAAGATCATATCTCACAGGTAGCCTCCTGCTGAGACAACACGTCCTGGAAATAGAACAGTGGCATTGGCATAGCACTTTGTTTTTATGAGATGAAAGATGAATAAAAGAATGTTACTGCCCATTCATCCCAAAAATCTATCTTGAGAGAAGGTGAGATCCAGTGGGTCAGAAACCATAAATTTCAAGCTCAGAACTTAGCAAAAGTGTTTCAAACTAAGAAAACTCCCATTCCAAAATAACGATGTGCGTATCATCCTTTGAGATCTTTCCAGAGTAATATTTGAACTGTCTACAATTTTCATGTTCCGTATTTTTTACTTTATCATAAAAGAGATTAGTAAAAACCAGGATGATTTTAAAATGCATATTTTCCCTTTATTTTATTTTTATGCAAGATTAACAAAAAAAACCCCAAACTATTAACATAACCCAATTACAATAGGTACAAAAATAATTAATTTTTTGTGAATTACTATAGAAATCTTCCTCTATTTCTGGTCTGTGATTGGGATCTGATATCCACATAGCATTAATCTAGTGGTGGCTCCAATGTCCTGCTGTCACACAGCAAACTTTGATTGATTTTAATGGGACGAGCGTTCTTCTCTTGCAAATCTTTCAAAGAAATTAAAGGCTAATTTTGGACAAAGTCTAGAAATGCTAATAACTTTTTTTGACATTAAAAAAAGGGATTAAAAAGAATTATTTTATAATACTGGTTATGAGAAAGCAATTGTATCACAGGGTTTGTTTGGATTTGTCTTTGCACATCTGAATTACACAAGCTGTTTTCAGCCTGTGTAAACAGAGGAAAATGTTTTTCCTTCCATGAGTTACGAGGAACTTTCCTTTCTAGTTATGAGGAACAAGACTTAAAAAATACAAGCAAAACAAATAATTAGAAATTTTGAGGAAGTGAAATTGTAAAAACAGAGGTATTGCATCACAGCGGTATTTCCAGAAACATATATGATAAATCACATACATGATAAATACATGATCCAGCTGATATAACTAAGTATTGAGTACTTTTGTCCCTGAGAATATTGAACTGGTGGTAAAGAATTTTAGCTGCTTGGAAAATATGTATAAGAATTATGTGACCAGAAAGCTTTTCATACAAAATAGACATTTCATACTTAAAGCTAATATTTGCAGAAGTACTCAAGTTTAGAGTTGAGTGATATTTCAAGAGGTTTAAGAAAGGCCTTCTATTTTAAGTTTCTTTTAAAGGACCAATAAATTATTCTTTTTTACACATACCTACAGAAAAAAATGTGCCGCTGATAAACAGAGTTGGCTACAGGCAGAGTTAATTCTACATTCTCTCCAATTCACAAATCAATATTTCTGACCTAGAGGCTACTCAAAAGACATAAAAGTGAGATTAGATACACAGGCTGCCCCTTCAGTTTTTCTCACATGTGCACACAAAGGTAGAAATAGCTTTTTTGGACAGAGCTGTTCTGGAGGAGAGGGAAAAGCACTTACTCCATGTGCTGAATGGTAAAGCTTCAGTGTGCAGGATATGCAGCCTATTCATCCAGAGGGAGCGTGCACCTTGTTTGGAGTAGCAGCTCCTGTGCAGTTTGACTGCACACAATGCTCTGAATGTCCAAGCCACTTTTCACCTTTTATCAAGGGAGAGATCTCTCTAACTCTGTATGTCAGCTTGTACTGTCTTAGAAGAACTTAGACACCACTACCAGTAGACGTCCAGGAGCCACCCGCTTCACCCAGCTTCCAAAAATTCTGGCAGCATCTGTTAATAATGTATTGTATTACTTGAAACCTTGGCCACAGGTGAAACATGATGATGGGTATACCTGATCACAATAAAATGGATTTTCCATCTGCATGATTCCATATTTCCCAAATTCTCCATTCTCTTGGGAGTTTGGACTGTACAGGACTATCTGAGATATTGTTCACTCTTTGTATTTAAACTGCCAGAATATTTTCTCAATGCTTTGTGTACCTCCTTTTGGAAAAGCACCTGCTGCCTTGTTCAGTGTCACCTCACCTCGAGTTCCCACTAGTACTGTTGTTGTCACTCATGTTTAATGGCACCCCCTCATGCAATCAGTGCCTTCCTTCCTGAAAACACAGCATGGGGATTTAACTCAGCCATCTGGTACTGGCTCTGACCCCCACACAGCACAAGGTGGGGGCAGAGAATCAGACATTAGGGGAACCTGTGGGGAGCAGAGACATCATGATTTTCTTCTCCACCTCAGACTTCTGGGGTTTGGAGGATGAGTCTCCTGACTCAGGAATACTCTGCCCATCAGAGACTTCTGGATGTGACAGGAGATCATTATTACAATTTTGGAATTTGCAAACCCTTCGCCTCATTCCTCTACATGTTATTTACAATTAAAGTTTTGGAAAAGGTCAAAGTTAATAAAAATATGCAAAAATATTGGGGTTTAATTATTTTTTCCCTTCATTAATTTGTTTGTTCTTTGTTTATTGTTACTTGGGAAAGTCCCTCACAACATATAGCTTAAGCCCACAATACCCCCACAAAATAAGGCAGGCAATAAACCTCCTGTCCAGTTACCAGCATCCAGTTACAGCCTCAGACTATGCTTGCAACAACCATCTGGTCACTGTTGTCTCCAATACATTCCAGATAATTTCAAGTCTGCCAATTGTGGTGTAACACAGAGGCTGAAGATTGTGTTATGTTTTTAGTTAAGTACATACCTTTCCAAGGACTAAAATTGAACTTACCTGTATTTTCTTTGGACTGAAAATTGCCTTTAGTTCCCCTGTACAATTGGCAAGGGGAATGGCAGGAGTCTGCCACAGAGAGAAGTTTTTATAAAGTTTATGGCAACTACCATGCTTACTTGGTTCATCTTCATGAATTAATCGCCTTGAAAGAAAATTACCTGGGAAACATTATGGGATACCAGATAATACAGTGATGCCACATGCCATAGAGACAGTATCTTTTAAAATTACTTAATTAGGCATTTGTGGAGAATCCAAGTCTTCTAAAAAAATAAATTAGGTAATTACTTTTTTCACTGACCATTTTTTTAACTGACTCAGTATTGAGATTCAATGCTTTCAGTGGGACAGAGAAGTGAGACATAGGTGTGAAATAGGGAGGCAAGACCAGTTGATAGGACTAAGTTGCTAAAGACAGAGAAATCAGAGTTAGGTGGAGGTAGAATAGATCACCCACTGGGTGTTTTCTCTTATGGAGCAGTCAGAACATGTAAAACTAAAATAAGTGCTGTTTAAAAAATAACATAACTTGCTGGGAACTGCAGTAGGAGTTCTGTAGCCCAGGAAAGTGAGAGATGGAGAGAGATCTTTTCTTGCAGAAAGTGGTGAGTAAAGCCAGTGGGTCTGGCCTGTGTGGATGCTGTGGTTTTCCCTTCTACACCAGAGTTATAGACTGTCTTATGTCACCAGGCAAATATGAGCAGGCCTGTTCTGAAAATGTCTGGTCTTTGTCACTGAAAACACACAACCCTGTCAGTAGTCTGAGTTCTAAATTTGGTAAGCCTCCAGAAGAATACTTATGACTTCCTGGAACCATTTGAAAGAAACATGGTGAGAAATCAAGGTGTGGAAGCAAGTGATAATCTTGGAGCTCCGGACTGCACTGTTTAAAAATGCACTGTGGGTAGTATTGCCAGCAACCCAGTATTTCATCCCCCTCTCAGGGTGAGCACATAAACCTTGAAGGCACTGCATGGCCCATGGAGCTGTGATGATGCTGTCACCTCTAGTGGGAAAGATACCTGGTTTTACATTAAATAAAATATATAATTCTCTGAAGTTATACTGTGTGAAAAAAGTTTAAATTATGTAGGATTTTGAAAACTGGTTGGTAAAGCTGCGTGGTGATGAAAACAGGACTGTTAATAATTTTAAGTCAAAAACATGCAGGACAATGCTTGCTACCTCCAAATTGCTTATTGCACAGCTGGAGGCTGATTGTGCATGACAGGTGACAAAACCAGGTCTAATTCAGTTGCGTGCTATACTCTGGCATTTTTGACATACTCTTGCTTAAAAGTTGTAATTTCTTCCACATAAACACAGGATTGCATTTCTTGACCTTATAATGCAGAGAGCAGGGACAGAAAACAGCAGAAACTTTCATAGCCAACATATTGGAATTTAAAGTAATGCAGAAGATAGCTCTGAAGGCTTCAGGGAGTACAGTTGAGATCATGCTGAATTTTAAATTATACACTCTACACAAATAGCTTGGGGCCACACGATAATTAATAACTACTGTATTTAAGTAGTTGGGAACCCAGTTTCATTTATTATTAATTACAGCTTTGTTTAGAAAATGTTCTCCATGGTAATTGCCTGTTTATCATGTCTATATATGATGTTAGCAGATAGCTTGGACGAACAAACTGATTAGCAGGAGTCTTAATTACGTTGCAGCAGTTGTCCTTATTGGAGAAGGTAATAGGAAAAAAATCCTGTAAAAAAGATGAGAAAAGCTAAGCTGCACATTTCCAACACTGATATCCATCACTGGGCTGTCTGCTAGAGCAGTAAGGTCTTGTGAATGAGTAAGAGAAAAGAGTAAATTTTAGAAAAAACAATCCAACACCCATGAACTACCCAGTGATCAGTGGGGACTAACTGTGATTATATAGGAGAGGCAATACTCAATTTTTGTAATGCAGTTTTAACAGTGACTCATGATCACATCTATAAATCTAGAAGGAATTCTATGAAAGAGAGCAAACAAAAGAAAGAGCATTGGTAAGCAATTATTTTCTGGTTTGCCATCTCTGCAAATGACTATGTCTGTACTCACAGATAAACTAATTTCTTTCTGCAGTGGCAATAATGAAAACTGGCTGTATGAGCAAACAGAAGGAATATATTAGAAGTGGTTTACAGCTAATCTGGAAAAGTAAGAATTTTTATAACCAGCTATCAAACATCCACTGCTTGGTGCAGGCTTAAAAGACTGATAAAGGGCTGCAAGAGGGTTTGGATAATGAATAGTGCACTCTGGATCAGGTCTGCTTTTTCCTACCCAAAACCTCCCAAAAATTTATTTTCTCACTGTCCAGTATTTACTGCCTTGGGGATTTTCTTTTTCTCTGGGTGGGGATGTTTCTGAAAAAACTAACATTGGCAGGAAAAATAATAATCCCAAATTTACTGTGTACCTAGTCAACCAATAACCCATAATTAGATCAAAACAGAAATAAAAATAGCAGATTTACCAGAAACTGTAACACCTTATATGTGCAAAGGCTGAAATGTTGCTAAATGACAAAAATGCTCTCCCCTGGGATTCTTATAACGCAATATAGTGGTGATTGAGCTGAGAAATTGGGCTTGAGCAAAACCAGCAAGAAGACATCAGTCTGCTCCATTAATCATTAAAAGAAGTGAACTTTCTGTATTTATTATCCAAACTATTGTCCAGTCACTTTTTTTTAACATGCCCTAAGGGTGGGTTTTTTTTCTTTCTCTATGCAGGTTTTTCTTTTTCAGTGTTAATAATGGCTTTGTACTTGCTTCTGAGCACTTTTGTCCTCTCCAGCTATTTCTCTCGATCTCAATTCTAGAAACATACAGACAACACGTACCCAAATTTAAGCACATGATGAATCTGGCTTGGGGAGGGCACTGTGCTGGGTTTGTGTAAATTTAGGCTGCAAGAATAAATGCTTTGATTGAATCAGTGCTCTAAGACCTCAGGCCACAAATGGGCAACTAATTGCTACTTTCACCACCGTATTTAGGCACCACAGAGAATCTCAAACCCCTTCTCTTATCAGCTACCTGAATTTGTGAGAAGTCATTTTCCTGATTGCTGTGCCAAGATACTGATATCACCATTGCTAGCTAATATTTAAAGCTTTGTTAGAGGCTCCCTAACAAACTCCCTTTGTTAGTTGGCATCCCTTTAGCATCAGGAGGCCCTCTGAGAGAGTGTCTGTGTGGCACAGGGGATAACAGCAATAAAATGATAGTGCTGGGGATAGCACTGCTGCACGGCCCTGCTGGGCTTTCACCTCTCATGCTGATTCATGTTATGGTTCTAGTTTGGAGCAAAGACCCACAAAAGCCGAAAGAGATTATTGCCTCAAGGGGAGTAGTCCAGATGCCTGGGCAGAAAGGGGAAGGTGACTATTTCCCTTTGAAAAGATTACACTGTTCTGCAGAAAGGAACAGGAAAAGGGCAAATAAAGGTTTAAGTCTACTGCAAAGGTGGTGGGCCACTGGTGGTAAAGAAAGGAGGGCCATGTTGTACCTGTCCACAGAAGAGTTTCAACCACAGATGAATTCCAACAAGGCGAAATCAGGCAAGACCCATCTTGGAGAAGTGACAGCTGGATGGATGGGATATTGCTTTGTGGTGCAGGGGGCCAAGTTCTAGTCCCCATTATGAACCTGAAGGGCTTTGGTGTATTCCCAGTCAGCTCTCTGGCTGAAGCATGGCACCATTGCGCTTCAAAAAACTCTGGGGAGTGTGGGGTACAAATCTTAGGGCTACACAGCCCATTGGGGCAGGGGATGTACACTTTATGGCACCAAACTTCCTTTGGGAAGTTTGTCCAAGTCAGAAAATGTATTAGTCTGTTTTGTGACAGATGTTGCTGACTTTGAATGGGGTGAACTTTTATGTCCATAAAATTAGGATGGAGCATAAGCTTTCCCTGAATCTTCTTCTGAGAAGTATTTTGCACTTTAATCTTCTGCAACAAAATCCAATCCCAAGCCAAAATTAAAACCACTGCAATGGACCGGGTTTGGATCTGGATGTTTATCTCAGAGCCTGAGGTCCAAGAAGATTTTTAACTGAGATTTCTGATTTGGTTGATGGCAGAATAAAGATGTCTGGGTCTGCAGTTAGAGACCCAGCACAAAGGTGAGTCTGAGCAGACATACAGCGAAAACTAAGATTAAGCCTTTAGTGTTGGCTGAGTGAAGCTCAGTGCAGTTTGTGCTGTCAGCATTGCACCATGACTGCTCACAGTCATCCAAGCACCACAGAACTGAACACTATCTATTCAAACTGAAACATGCACCAGCTAGAACGCAGTGAAAGGCTTCAGAATTTGCCTTTGTCTCTTCTCTCTAATCTTGCAATCTCTTCCCTTGAGCTTTCTACAGAATAGCCATTAAGCACTGGAATTGAAGTGCATCGTTATGACTTGATCATCTGCCCTTGGTAGAACAGGCAGGAACACCTTGTCTGTTTCAGTAGTTTTCATGTATCTCTGAAATTAGGGACTGGATGACTGTAATTGTAAAGGAGCTTGAAATCACAAAATTGGTCTTGACTGTCTCTGAGACTGCAAAGACATAACTTGATTTTCAATCACAGTTCAATAGTGGCAGAAAAAAGAAGACAATAGCAGGTGTAGAGGTGATGTATGTACCTCAGGACATTAAGCCTCTGCATTTTACCTTGCTCATTAGCATCAAGTCCATGTACATTCTCCCTGAATGTCTATTTTGTGTTTGCATTCAGCAATTCCACACACAATTTGTTTTGCGTAGACACAATTTGTTTTGTGTAGACTTTAAAATATTTTTATTTTCTAATCTCGTTAGGCTTTTGGTCACACTTTCATGTTAAACTTTTGTCTGGCTGTTACTGGGAGCTTCTATTCATTTTTCAGAATCTAGAATGAACATGTTTCTGTGTAGCTGGGACCAGCCTAGTGTAAATTCTTCTGTAGCGTACTCCACCTGTTTGAGGTATCAGCCATTTCCTATATCACTTTATTTTTTTCCCTGTCAATTTTAAAGAAGAAAAATGAATCATGACACTTCTCCACTACAAGTTCAGGCACTTTCTACCTTGCCTGAGCAGAGAATCATTGCAGATGTCGCATTTATCGCTGGTGTCTCAGAAATCCTTCATACCTAGTGAATTGATCTGACACTTTTTAAATCTATCTGGTGGAAGAGCTGCCATCACCTTCCAAAACTGAGCACAGAATAAAGTGCTGGAGGGAGGTGGTGGGGAATTTTGTTCATGGAAAGCAGGAAGTGGGAGATATCCTCTGCATGACCACTGCTCTCCACTTGGCTCTTGTCATACGGAGGCTGGGCCAATTGAAGAGGTCATAAGTAGCTGGGTTAGGCAGCTCAAAGCTTTACATACTGGTGAAGCTTAAGCTGTGCAGGAAATATGTAGGTGTTGTGGCCCTAGCTGGCAAAAGCTGCTCTGTTTCCATATCTTGGTCACATTATTTATTCCCAGCTGCAGGAGGCCACCTTTGAGGCACTGACTGAAACGCTGACATTGATTTCTGGGACATATTTTCTCTCCATAAGTCCTTGAACAGAAAGCCAGTAGAAGCATGAAAATGAAAGTCAAGTCTTCAGCTAGAGTCAAGGAGTTTTTAATTCAAGCAATCAGCAAGAAAACACTAAGTTCCTACAGCTACTCAATTTTCACAGTAATTTCTGTTTTAGTGTTTATATTATAGTATCATCCAGAGTCTTACCTAGAATTACAGCTCTGTTATGTTGACAATTTTCAAAGTACCATGGAGCACACTCTGATTTGGTGTATCTGCATGATGTAAGTTAACTAAGTGTATCCAAAAGCAAAGGCATTTAAGTAATCATCGTTTACTGAGCAGTGACTGATACTCTCAGTGAAATATTGGCACTATTAAAACACAGTTTGACTGAAGATCCAGATTTGAGGGACTAGTAAAATCTATTCTAAATTACTACAGAAAATAACTCTGATAAACTTGAAAATTTCATAGGTCTTGAAATGTATAAATGGTAGGCCTTAATATTCTCTCACAGCACTGCTATTTTTTTGCTTCTTTATTCCTGATTTTTACTCATAGAGAAAGTGGAGTGATATAACCATACAAGGGCTGAGTTTACTGACTTTTGTTTTAAATGAGATTTTTGGGAAAAAGTTATGTATGAAAAAGTAAATGTTTCAAGCAACATTAAAAAGAGCTTTTTCCAGAAATTGTATTTACAATTCCAATGTTTATTGCACCATAAAATTATACCACTTGTGAAATGATGCTTCATTCTTGAAATAAAGTTCCAGGGAGACAGACTTTGGGTAAAATAGCTGATTCCAGTAATCAAATTCTGCCTGTCAGTATGTACCACAGTTGTTACTATATTGTTAATGTGTTTGGAGAAAAGCTCATATGCCAGATTTTCTACTCTTGTAATTAGAAAATTGTGTTTTAATTACACAAAGAAAATTTGTGATTGTAAATCTGGACGATATGGCTGTTTTTACTTGTCTGTAATAAAATTTAGATTCCATAATATGTGCCTGTATAGACTCAAAACTTCACCCACTTTTTACATGGCTGATTTACTGGGTGCACTGCTTCTAGCAGCAATCACTAAGAAAATCATCATTGTCCTCTAACTAAATGCAAAAGCAAAAAGTGTTGTGATATGATGCAGTGAATCACAGAGCTTGGGAAACACAGATAAATATTCTAGGTGTTGAACCTGCATCCCTCCCATTGCTGTGGTTTACTGGTGCAGCAGACTCAGGGCTCACAGTGCTGACATCTTTAGCACCTCCTTGATAGCCCTGTTGTAAGGTCCAGAAAGCAGAGTCAGATCACAGCACATTCTACTGAGCTGTTATTTATTGCACACAAGATGTTGATGCTCTATGACTTACGGTCCCAGAACCAGACTTGCAAATTCCTCTTGTGTTGCCCTGGATGCAATAATTTTATCTTGAAGTGGGGCTGTCTGTAGACAGCCATCTATTCAAGTTTTGGCAGGGAGAGGCAGGATGGCTGTCAGTCTGTCTCTGCCCTAGCATGCTATTGATGTATAGCACTGGAGCTTAGGAGACTCAGTAGAGCAATGCCATTTTAAGAATATGAAAAAAAAAATCTATAAAGAACCAACAGAACCCTCTCTTTGCAAAAATGTGTTTTCCCTTTCTTGAACAACTGCACATGCAAAGACAAACCCTCTAGTTGATTCTGTGGAGAGATATAGCTAATTTATCTATTAGCAGGAGTATGAAGAGAACAGATAAAAATAAGATGTTTCTCTTAAAATGAATAGACTTAAAGGAAATAAAATTGTGAGTGCACCTGCGTGTTTCAGGATTTAAAACTAAATTGTGTAATAAACCCAAATTAAGTAATTTCATGCTATCCTATAAAATGGTTTCTCTATCTGACTTCAAGTGAGGAATGCATGATGCTTTGGGGAGAGGCAGGATAGTTAAGATTTGCTAAAGTGGAAGAAATAGCTGAAGGAAATTAATGACTGTATAATCACTACGTTATTTTGTAACACCATGCATTCTGAACTGAAAAGAATTTTGCAATGCTTTCAATTATTCTGAGACACAGGCCATGTAAGATATCCCTAGACAATTAGTAGGCTTAAGGTGTATTTGTTGTTGGTCGATTACAGATGACCACGGGATCAGCAGTATGCTCATAGAAAACTCAAGTTCCATCGCAGCATTCAGGGCTGACTTGTGGCTGTGTTAAATCCCAAGATGTCAAGTTTTGTCCTCCCCATGGTGCTATACATCTAGGACTTAGGATAACTGTTAACTCTTTCTTGGCAATCTTCCTGCTTATGTTGCATATTTGTAGCCTGTATTGCATGTTTTTACCACCTCATTCAACAAAACACTCAAGTACTTGAATTTTTTTAGAAGCTGCTGGAATATAGTAACCAAATCCATCAAAACAATGTGATTAAAGATACATAAGCATGTGCTTAAGTAACTTGCTGAATACATGATGAGAAGGTGGATAAATCAACTTCTTCTGTAGAAATTGGTTTATGGAACATTCACGAGGCAAAGAATATAAGAAAATTCACATTCATCCCTGTAATTTATCCTCAGTACCAAATTTAGGAAACATAGAGAGTGAATAGGATAGCTACACAGATTTAAGTTCTTTGTTATGGGTTCTATTTTTTTCCAAACAATTTTTCTATCATAGCTTCAGAGTAATTTATCTTGTATCAGGAGTTTCTTGTCCTTACTCCTCTAGGTCATCTGAAAAAATTAAGAAAAGAAATCAAAAAACCTATCCAAACTCAAACAGACAAAAACCTCATTACCAAATCAGTGGTAAATAACAAAGACATTAAAACCACCAGGCCCATTGCTGATGTTCTAATAAAATATCTTCAAATAAAAAGAAATCATAAATGTTCAAAGATGCTTTCAGTGTTTTATGGCATAATAAATGGCTTATATGATCTCATTAATGCCATTAGGCATTCCTTTCTTCTATCTTTTTCGAGGACAGGAAGGAAAAGAAAGATGCAAACTCTGAGCATGGACTGTGTCAGAACAAATATACAACAAAAAGGGATGCTGAGTGAGAAGTAGCAGCAGCAAGTTTGTTGATAAAGCAATGATTTCAGGCTTTGCCTGCAGTTACTATGGTTTGGAACTATTTCCTTTTTTTCCCTTGAATTTATTTATACCTTTGAAACTTTCGTAACTTCCCTGTCTTCAGAGTCTGTAACAACCTCCACGAATCACTACAAGCCATAGTGTTTTCTGTTCCTTGCTATCCCAAGCTTCAAGACTCTTCTCATGCAACCTCACAGGGTACCAGCCATTACTGATGCCTCTTCCTAAGTAACCCTTTTGGGAAGCAGCAACAATCTTGTTTTAAACTTCAACTTTTCAAAAGCCCAAAATACACATTAACCAAGATCTGAAATGTCATAAAGTTTGGTATAAAAAGAAATAGATGCAATTGCAAGGATATTTTTGGTTCTTTCTATATGCTTTTTTTTTTTTTTTTAGAGTGTGTGTGTGTGTGTTTGTGTGTGTGTGTTTGTGTAAGCTGCCAGGATTCTGTTTCCCAGATTTTCTTAGTAACTGCTCAGAGATGGAAAATCTATCAATTTTAAATCTAAATCAAACCTAGGAAGCTGACAGTAGTATAAGAACCATTAGCTGGACTAACCTTTTTTCAACAGTACTGATTGTGGAAAAGAGACAGGGTTAACTGAGATTAAGGTAATGTCATTTCTTGTTGCTCCAGCACATGTTGTTAATTGAATGTGCAGTTTAGATCTTCACCTGTCAGCCACAAAAATCTATGTATTGGAAACCAGCACACAAGACTGTGGCCACCACAACAGCAAGTGAAGTGCTTTACATATGGCGGGTTCATATATATGCCTCAATTCTTTGACAGTTAATACCTTTTCCTCCTGTAAAAAATTTCTTACACTCTTTTAGAAAATAGGTATGGTATCTGAAATTAACGACAAAAAACCTCAGTAAAATCCCAATTTTTTTGCTTATGATTGAAGATTATTTTGTTACAAGTAATGATAAGAAAAACTGCAATACCAATACATCTACAATTCTCAAAATTCCTGGAAACTGCTTTTTTAGGGATTGATTTGTTATTTAATATTCCATTTGCATGTAGATACTTTTTAGGTCTTCAATTATGTGACCATGATAAATACTCCTGGCTCCAGATAGCCTGTATGGTGCTTGCCAAATTCCCATCTTCTTTTCCAGCCAGCTCCCTGGCCTGCTTGAAATACTTTGCAATGTACAGTGAAGCTACATAATCCTGAATTGCCTTTCCCAAGCCTTTCCCAAAGTACTGTTTATAGAGAGACATTTGTTTGGCCTATGAACACATAGCCACATTTTTACTTTGTTCCAGGAGCAGCTTCTGTCTTTTAAACTCTATTTTTTTTAGTAGCTCCAGAAAGCTGTAGAGGTCATCTCATTGCCGAATGTTTTGCTGGAAAATGACTATCAAGAAGCACTTTTCTAGAGACCTCCTGCTGCAGAGGATATACTGATTATTATTGTTTCAATTGGCTTAGTATTGGGCGATTTAGTATGACAAATATGACAACTGCCAGTTTTGTTATCAAAATCCATGTCAGTGTTTACACTGAAGTCTAAATTTTTTGGACAGTCCAACCAATGGAAGTGCCATCAGTCCTCTGTGGGTGATCTGCATAAACAGAAGAACTGATGCATGATACTTGAGTCTTGTAGAACCTATAGAAATGATTGTAGACACACCAGGTTCCTTCCAGTAGCTCTTCATGTCAGTTCTTCAGAGCTGCTACCAGCTGAGAAACCTGTTTCCTTCAATCAAACTGTGGAGGTCAGTGGTCTTTGCATTTAAAATCCTAAGTTCTACTACTCCTTATCATGGATTGTGCATGGTCTGTTACACCATCTTTAGGGCGTTATCTGCTGATACTGGTTAGGTAGAAGGAACCCCAGCAAATGGCACCAGGGTGCTGAGCAGGAGCCATAAGTATGGAAGCTTTTCACTCAGCTCTTGCAATACAAAGCTTGTGTGAATTGTTGCTTGAAATACTTTGTTTCATGTCTGATTGGTTACCACCCTCCATGTTTATTTCCCTCAAGTCAATAATTATATCCTCAATAATTTTTACAAGGTGTAAACTGCAGGAAGATTTAATACAGCCTGGGCAGAGAAGTTGAGAACTTCAGTCCAAGACAAAAAATTAGGTGGATAATTTGGGAATGACAATAAGTTCAGACATGGCTGAAAATTTCAGGAAAATCTTTTTCTCTAGGTTTTTGACTACTAGTCCCTAAACATTAAAGCTTCCTCCAGCACAGGAACATGTTTGTCACAGCTCTGATGTCCATAAAAGCAATGTACCCCAGCCAGCAGCTGCGCTCTGAAACACTTCTCTCTTTGCCAAAATAACATGGGACATTTTCCCACTTAAGCAGCAAATTCTTCATCCCTCTGATATCTACAGACCTGGACTAAGGAAACATTGAGGAGTTTGTACAAAACTTTAATATGGTCAGTAACTAAAAGCCCACAGCCAGGAGACAAAGTTACTAGAGGATTGATCCTCTTTTTTAACAGTCTGTCCATAATGCAAAATGTTAAAATATTTGTCTTCTTTTTTTTCCCCCATATTTGGGACAACAGACTCATGTCTTGTATCTTTAATTAGTAGTTGAGCACCTGACTGTCACTGATTTCTCAGTGAAATAACTGCCTCTGTCCATTTAGAGTTGGAGTCAATGACCTTAATGGTCTTTTCCAACCTATATGATTCTATGATTCAGAATGAAGATTTTTGTTTCAAGAAACAATGTGAAATGAGAACATTCTGTAGTATTTCTCTAACAGCATCTGCCTTTCTGGTACATATCTCCTCTGAGTGGAAGTGGCAGGTACCAGAGGAAAAAATTCTTTGGAAATAATAAGGACACACACAGTAAAAAGACTAAAAAGTATTTCCCAATTCACAAATGAATGACTCTTTTCACATAGCTTTTCATCTTCTTGTGACAGATGGCCTAATTACAGGACCTAATTATTAAATTATAAAACTCTATTAATGAGCCTCTTGTTTAGGGAGTTTCAAGTACATGCTTGATATTACATATGTTTTCATGGCATGGAAGGTGATTTTTTTGGAAAGAAAACCAATGAACAGACGTCTGTCTAAACAAGAAGTAGAAATATAAAACACATATCAATTTTTTTTTTCTAAAAATCAAATATTCTGAAAGCAAAAAGAAAAAAAGGTCCTTCCTGAAGGTGAAATTCTAAGGTTTTCATCTTCCTTCTTTCCTGCTTTCCTTCTTTCCTGAAAGTTGATTAACAATCCATATTTTCTTAGATTTTTTTTTAAAAGTCATAATTCTGAATTTTTTTGTTTAAAGGAACCACATCAAAGCATTGAAGCTTATCAGAAATAGAACATTTATAGCAAAATAGCCCAAAGCTTGCTTTCAGAATGTTTATGTATCAAACTATGATATGTTAAAAAAAAAATAAAGGAAAGAAAAGGAAACAGCAGTGGAAACAGAGGCAGTAGGCAAATGTAGCCATAATGAGTTTTGATCCCAGCAAAATGTAAATAGAACATGAAGAACATGCTCTACCTAAGGTGAAGGTGAAGGATTCACCTTTGAATTATATTTTAATTACTTGCGCAATTTTAACAAAACATGATAATTAAATTAATCAGGTACAAATATATGTAAATTTTTAGGTAGTTGATGTTTTTTGAGTAATTTTTTACTTACTAATGGAAGCCATTAATAGTCGTAAACATTTAATTTAAGGATTAAAAAATTAAAATTATAGGATGCTCTTATCATGAGTTAGAAATACATATTCATTTCAGTTTTATTTTTTGGGCTTGTTTTTGCTCTTTGGATTGTGGGCCATTAATAAATTACAGACTGGAAGGCCTGAAAAAAAATAAAAGAAGAATGATTTAAGAAAACTCCAGTAGTACAACCAAAACATTTAAAAAACATCTAAAAGCTGCTGATAATTTCCTTAGTATTTTTTCCAGATCTGCCTTGGTTTGAAAGACAGGTATCTGTAAGGAAGTCAGTATTTTTCCCTCAGTATTTTTTGCAGCTCTGTCTTGGTTTGAAAGACAAGTATCTGCTAAGGAATGGAAAATGTCAACCGCCTCCCTCCAAATGATTATTATAATTTTGAAATTAAGGGGCTCTCAGGCAAAGATATGAGGACAGGAATAACAGTATGCATGATAAAGCAAACAGACAACTACAGCATTAAAAATAAACAGAACCCGGAGCCCAGTCCCAGCCCGCTCAGCTACAGCCCTTTCCCCTGTTTGTGCAGTCCCGGTCACAGCCAGCAGGGGCGCTGCTGGCTCCCGGCGGGCAGTGCGGGTGCGGTGATTCCTCCGCGGCTGCAGGGGGCGCTGTGGCGCAGGCTGGGGGAGCACATCGTGATGGTGGCTTTGTCCCAGCCAGCAAAGGGAGGGAAGAGAGGCTTTGCTTCACAAACCGTGGGGCAGCCCATCCTGGTGCCCAGCAGGACTCTCAGAAGCAGCAAGCTGGGATGGCAGGACGCCTTGGCAGGCAGGAGGTGCGGGGCTACAGTGCAGCAAAAGCTCAGAGCAGTGCCGAAGAAACGATGGGGATTGGGACACTGACAGCCTGGCTCCCAGCAGGGCAGGGAGAGGCGAGCTCAGGATCCAGGGAACCTGAGCAGATGGGGACAGGTCCCTCTTTTAGTGAGGTGGATGTTAATAAGGTCCCAGCTCAGTGGCTGTGCTCACAAGCAAAGGCTCACCCCATGGCAGAGGAAGCAGCTCTGGGCTGGGCTCCAGCGGCGGCAGCAGCGAATTCCCTTCCTTAAGCAGTCCTCCTCAGAAGCCAAGAGAGAGACAGAAAGAGCTACAGCTGCCCCAGCCCCATCTTTTATCAGCCGAATTCTTGTGGTACCTCTGCCCCTTGGAGAGAAACTCACAAATAAGAGAAGTGCGACCAGATGCCCTCCTCCCCAAGCTTGGCCACTTCTTTTGTTTTCCTTAAGTACCCGGTTGTTAGTGTTTCCTAGCAACATTTGGGAAAAAATTATATAAGTAAAAAGGAACAAAAGGAAAGAAACCTAACCCTCAAGATCATACTTGTTTATAATTATTTTCCCAAGAGGAATACTTTGTTTTATGTGTTATCATGCTTTTTTTTCCCCTGGGATTCATAAAAGAGGACAAAGTAGAGAGCAGAAATCAGGAACAGAACACAGTAATTCTCATTTACAATTTGCTTCGTATTCTTCAGCAGATTTTCCGTGAGAAGGGAGGGCAGTTCAGAAGCTGTAGATCTTCTGCTGTTGCTGCATCACAAGTAGGAGAAGTTGGGGGAGATTAAGTGTGCCTAATTACTTACAAAATATTCTATCTTAGGCTAAAAGGATGATTGGGTCACAAACCTCTAAGTAATAAGTAGAGAGAGAAATAAAATAATATGACATACAGTCTTCAAAATAAAGGCATAACAACCTTCAGTGTAGGGAACTTGGAAGCAGAAAAACTGAGATCAGAATTGCTCTACCTCAGATAGAAAGTAATGCCTTTGTGATGTGTCAACACTTCTGACACTTGCTCCAAGCTGGCTGATATCACACTCAGAGGGCAAATACTCTTCAACCTTCCTTTTCCTCTTCTGATAATTGCTGGCTGTCACTATGTGCACACAGTTTCTTTATAAATTGTAGTTTGACTCCTGTAGAAGTAATTTCATAGCACATAAGACACACTTACTGTAGCAGTAAGGGAACTAATGGTCAAGTTTTCTGGCTTATGAAGTGCTAAGTGCCTTTTTGGTTTGGACATACACAGGAACAGAAGATGGAGTTTGTTTACACATAGAGGGAAATCATCAAAGTGTTGTGTTCTTCACATCATGATCCATTAGGGCACAGGAGGTTTACTACTCCGTTTACAGATTTTGCCTGCAAGTTACATTTTGAAGAGGTGGAGATCAGGAAACTGCACCAGATGTCCATCCTGCTGCCTTTTTTTCCTGTTTACTCCCACTAATTAGGGTTGCTTCTAGCAATTAAGCATCCTTGGAGGGCACTAGTGTTTCAGTCCTCTCTGTGCAGGTAGATGTCCTACTTTCTGGAAACCCATTCACTCCTTTCTAAATTCAAATCATGGAGGCAAGTTTAATTGTTAAAATTTTCAGGTAGATTATTGAGCAAGGACAGAGCACAGGTCCTGCAAAATGTATTGGGTGGAGTATTAGAAAACTGCCAGCCGAAATTATCTTTCACACAGTTTACCCAAGAAGGTTAGGAGAGTATGAAAAATGGATCCCACAAGCCAGAACAGAAAACAAAGTGATTCACAGAGCCAAAATTTAAAGCACATACTGACTTCTGAAAATCACAAGGGAATTGTGATGGAAAGTTGATATCTGTTGGGAAGGATTGTTCATAACTTGGCATGAGTTTTTAGCAGGCTGTTCTCATAACACACAGTACTGAAATTCCTCTGTTAAAACCCTTGTAGGATAAGCTCTGAGCCATCAGAGATTTATAACCATTCATGTTGTAAGTACTTTAAACAAGAATAATAAACAAAAGGAATCAGAGTACTGAGTACTTGTCAGGTAAAAAATTATGGTTTCAAAATAAGAAAAAATCAAATACAAGTTTATTTTCCAGATTTATTAGAAATGTTTAGATTTATTATAATCTAAATATTAAGGTGGCATTAAAACCTAAATCTTAGCATTAATTTTGATTTTAAGTTGTTTTCCTAATTTCTCTTTCAAATCTAAGTAGCAGCAGAAAAATACATAAAATATATATAGATCTCACAATATACAAATAGAATTATGAATTACTTCAAATAATACATTTTCAGTCAGTATTGCTGTCTTTGTTTTAAATTTACATTCTGCATATTATTTGTTACTAAGTCCTGTAGCTACATTTTTCCCTGGCTTTAACATTTAGCTAAATCAAAACACAACCTACACCAAACAGTACAAGTTTTAGTATATCAAGTCTGTGATAATATTAAGATACCAACTTTCACTGAAACACTTGAAAATGCATTGTAATGTGATTTTCACTTCCCTTTAGCAATTTTTGTTATGGACATCATTGTGCCATATTTACTACCTGCCATCACGTAGTTCCATACAATCCCACTTTGCCGTGGTGCAAAAATGGCTGAAGTAATTTCTCAAATCCTCTTTAGACTTTTATTTCTCTAAATTGCTTTTGTGTTTCTTGGGGGGAGAGACCATAAGAATCTCTCCCAAAAATTGCATTCTGTAATGCCCCTACACAATAATTCTTGTAAAGATACCATGGTATTACTTTCTAAAGGCATCCTACTTCTTGTAAATCAAGAAATGTGAAAAAAAGGAAATGGACCAGGGTGGTTCCCTTTATGATATCACCCCTGTCAAACTCTGGGCTCATTTTAGCTGAGACAGCTGTTATTCTTATTTGTTGTGGAAGAAAATAAATATATTTGATGAAGTCTTTACTCTGGTAAAATCAAGTTTGTGGGTCTAGACAGCTGAGAGAATTGGGAAAAAGACCTGGAAGGTTTCCCTGTTACCTTGTTAACTAAAATGGGTCCTATGGTGACAGCAGCAAAGAATTGTATCTTTGTTTCTCATATGTCTCTCAGAAGTTGATTGGTGGTCCCAGTAAAAAGTCCATGGAGATATAATGGCATAACAAAAAAAAAATCTTCAAGCATTTGTCAGATAGTTGTTCTCTCTACAAATAAATTTCAGAGACAAATATAATTTTGTTCATCAGAAACTACAATTATTTCACTTCTAATGCACAGTTGAAGAGTGACTAGAGCAGTTAGGGACAGGGGTATGAGAAGCAGCATCCCATCAGCAATGAGAATGACTGTCCTGACAAAGTGATGCTGCTAACAATATAACTACATGCCAACAGCTGCTTAAACCTTGGTGGCAGTGGCACCTGCTGTGGAGGCCAGTGAGCTTCTCACACATCTGAGAAATGGCCAGTGTCACAGTGCTCACAGTTGTGCTCCTGGTCACCCCCGGGCTCTGAGGCATCTCTGGTGGTGCCAAAGGGGTCTGGCTGTGCTGAGCCAGGCGTTGATCCTGGCGTGGTGAGGGTCTTGCTCCACTGCTGGCACCTGGGCAGCACCATGACCCTCCCTAAATGCAGAAATCAATGGGTGGCTCGAGGGACTCTGATGAGTGCAAAGGCTCTGTGTTTGGAGGAATGGGAAGGCAAGTCCAGAGCTGTGCATTCTGTATGTCTCCCCTAGAATAACAAAGGAAAAATTTGAGGTATTTCAAAACCGCCACTTGTAGAGAGGCTGTGCTGTTTTGTGCATTGCTGCAGTGCTGGGCTGCCTCTGCTGCTGTGCCTAGAGCAGCTGCATCCAGTGAACACTGGGAGCCTGAGCAGACTTTTAATGTGATTCTTTTCTCTAGGAGTGGTGAAACAAGGAGAAAGTGTCACCATGTTCTGTTTATGGAGGAGTATGCATAAATATGAAAATAAGTAAAAATTTTGAAAAATGCATATTTATATTGACTATGTTGCTTTATTTTCCCCTATGTTGCTTTATTTTCAGGGATGGAAATAAACAACTTTACAACAATCACAGACAAATCACAGCACCTGAGCTCTGAGGTGATGTTCACTGAAGTCAAAGTCATCAGCTTTTCAAGGCAGGATCAGCTATGCCTGTCACAGAGAAACACGAGTTCACAGGGAGCATTCCCATATAGTACACAACACAGACAATAAGAGAGGTAATGAAAAAACCTACAAGCCTTCTTGGCTCCCACAGGCCACAATGCTTTTTAAAAATATGGACCTGGAAAGAGTATGTTATAAGTGGATTTTTTCACGTTCCCTATTCATCTCTGTTCATGTTCTGTTCTATCTCTTATAAATTTCCAAATTAGAAAAGAACAAAACCACAAGAAGCAATCAGTCTCCTCTGTTTTAGAGAGACCTGTCTCATTGTTTGTGTAGCATGGCAGCCTATTCTGTAAGTGATTTATATGACCAGTCATCCTTTGAACAGAAAATGTTGTGAATTGCTTATTTTGGGTATCTCATTTGTCACCCATAGCTTTTGTCACAAAATTACTGGTAAGAAAAAAATTGATGAAAAAAATTACATTTTTATTCATGAAGAAGCTTTGCATGGAAAAGAAGCTCAGCTTCTTTATTCTTGGAATATAGTACTTGTCTTTAGCGTTACTGTGAGCTAAATAATGCTTTGTATCTAGTTCACCTTTGTGACCTTTAGAAGTGTTTGTCTGCACAGGAGACAGCTAGTTTGATCTATTTAATTCCTAAAATTTTAACACATGCCTTCTCAACCTCAGTTAAAGTCAAGACAATCTAATTGATAAGATATCCTTTCAAGAGTCCTTAATGCAGTAAGGTCAGATATTCATATATTTCAAATGGCTTGAAAGTAGTATCTCCATTTTCTCAGAAAGGCAAAAACTCTCCTTCTATGTTAGAAGATAGTCATGCACACAGATGCACAGTCAAGTTAGATTTGGTTTCTGCATCCTCCTTAAGGGGATAGGAACCCAAATCTAACTTGACTGAGTATCCTTCTAATCATCTCTACACTTGTATCTCAATATGGTAAAAGTGGTAATCTTGGTATAGCTTTTATCTCTGCTGATAAATTACAGCAGCAATAGGCTCCACTAAGGCTTCATTTTATCTCTGAGAAAGTGACTTCAGACAATTTTGTGAATTAACTCAGGACTCCAATGTCCAAGTCTATCATCTTGTTAAATTTTGCTGGCTACAAATTTTCTTTGAAACCGGTTGCAACAAAATGAAAACCAGATGACTGAATCTTCCTGAACCTTAAAATCTATGAGTTTAAGGGAAAAAAATGTGGAGGAAGGAGAGCTTTGTGAGTGAAGTTTGAAGACAGCTGACATTCAACAAAAGCAACCCACAAAAAAAAAAAAAAAAAAAAAAAATTCTGTCTTCTGCGTTACTATCTCCTGTTTCCATGGAAACCAAGGCTGGATTGGCAAAAATGGGTTAAGTGCTTTACAGTGACACAGACTAACCACTGTTATTTTATAACATTACTATTGCCACTGGAAGGGAGGGCTGTATTCTAAGAGACGTAGGTTTGCAATGAGTCTTCTCCTTGCTGAAAGTATCGGACAGCAAAAATACTTGATACGAGAAATTTTGATTAAATATACAGGAAATCAATACAGACTATATGTAAGTCATAAGAACCTGAGAAATACTGTATATGAGAAATCAGTTAATCCCAAAGTCAATGACTAGCAAAATCCAACCATATAACTACTTGACTTTTCAAAACACTGAGCAAACACTAAATTACTTGGTAAATGCAGAAAAATTATTCTTTCAGTCCTCCTTTCCAGTGTGTGCCTCATTCTCAGGGGAATTTACCTCAGAGAATTTCCAGCAACAAAAATCTTCAGCATGCATTGTTGTCCTGAAAACAAGTTTTATTCTTTGTGGTTGAGAATCTAGACTTTTACAGGGTGGAAAAGTTTAGTACCAGTGACAATTTTCCAGAGCTTTACTTATAGCACAAAAACACTTTCAACACTTATTTTCCCTTGAGCAAGTTAGACCAGAGGTAAAAATAAAATCTCATTTCCCTCAGAAGCATCGCTTTCTGAAAACAACAACATTCTCATATTTTAGGTGGGTGTTCACAATTGCTCAGAAAAAAACAGTCACAGTATCAGAATTGGCACTCATTAAACAGAAAGCAGCAGGCTTGTGTTCTGGGAACACAACAAAATGTTAATTGTTCCAAATCCTATTTAAAACTGCTGATGACCATGCCAGGAATGTTTTTACTTTTAGAGTCTTGTTGTGTATATCAGGCCAAGTTGAGGATACTTAAGTCATGCTTTGTCAAGTAGCCTTTAGCATCCTGGAAAACAGGCCATTTTTGTGAAATATTCCACATACAGGATGCCTGTACCTACATGCCAGCTTAGATTCCTAAGAACAACCCTTGAGCACCATCAGGCTCTTTTTCAGCCCGTGCGCACCTCCACAGATGCCTGGAGGCCCTGGCCCTGAGGTTTGGTGTGCAAGCCCACCCTGAGAGGGGCTCCAAAGCCCAGAGCTGTGCTGTGCTGCTCTGGTCCTGGCTTGCCTGTGGGATTTCAGCTGGTGGGAGGGAAAACAAACAGGGCAGGATGAATGGGGCCAGGTTAAGTTCAGGCATTTCTGCTTCAGCAAAAACCCCAGGGAGTGGCTGCTTAGGCTGATGTTTAGAAGATCCCATCTGATTTATTATAGGTATCTGGAATGATGTATTTACCTGGGTTTTCCAAAAAACGAGGCTGCAGGATACTCCATAGTGAGGCTGCCTCTTTGAAGTTTTTTGCTATGCTTAAAGTGTTTAACTGCTGCTTGGGCTGGAGTGAGAAGAGCCTTTGCATTAAGAGGAATAATTTCCATACTTGGGATCTCAGTTTCAGGTCACAGTGTCACTGGCTGGGCCTGGGAAATGACCATCCCTTCTGCCAGGCTCAAGGCAAAAGTTTCTCTGAGAATATGAGAAAATTAAACAAAACAGTGACAAATATGAAGAGTCCGTGTCTTCTGTGGGGGCTGAGGGACAAGTGAAATACATTTAACTTTTCATTCAGCCTCAAGTCTAACAATTCCAGGGGAATCTTTAGAGCTTTGCTTAAAAAAATCCCAAAGTAGAATAAATCTGCTTTTCCTCAGTGTCTATTGTCAAATCATAATCCTGGGAACCTGAATGACTGAAGTACTCTTGTCATAATAAATAGAAAGGATATCTCAAAATGTCATTTTGCCTTATATCAAACTTATTCTGCCTCATGCACATGTTCACTGTTAATTGAATTTTATTTATACTTAAATAGAAAATGTTTTTCATCTCATAATTACTTGATTAAAATATTTTAAGAGGTGATGCAAAAATAAAGATGTTCAGAATTGGTATTAGAACTTGTAATTTTGGTAACTCATACAAAGGTAATATTTTTTGCATAAATGAGAAAATGGGGGTGAAAGAGGGTAAAGCAAAGTTTGTAAAAGCAAGAATAATTATGTTCAATAAGAAGCATAGAGTAGGACTGCACAACTGAGTGAAAAGGGGTCAAAAGTATAGCACATCAGGAAAGATTTGAAGTGGAGAAGGGCACCTTTGAACTTATCCCCTGTTTTAGTTCAGCACAAATGCAAAAAATAGGGTGATGTAGAGCAAAGGATAGACATGATCAGGGATTTTTGGGGCAGTGAAAGCATAAGAGAAAAGGAACCATCTAATTTCATGAAAAGCAAATAGAAAAAAGAAAGAAAAAGAGTATTGCAACACTGAACATTGAAGAAAAATTATGAGAGAGACTCTGGACTCCAAAATCACAGTTCTTGCAAATGACATTTACTATGGGAATGAGCAAAAGATATCAAAGTCAAAGAAAATGAGCTGAAGCAGTGATCTAGTATGCAATCTAAATAAAGAAAAAGAAGGCGATAGTTATAAAAGCAGAGAACAGCAAAATAGGTCAAAGGGAAAGCATTGAAGGAAAAGAATGGGATTTTCTTTAGAGAATTTTTAGATGGGCTCTGAGAATAGAGCTATTAGCAAAAGGATGAAATCATCACTATAAAAGAGTTGAAAAAATAGAGACCCTCTCAATTGGAACATAAAGAGGAAGGACTTTTTCACTAGTCTGTACTTGGAGTGAGGAGTAGAGCAGTAAATTATCTGAGCAAAACAGGTCAAACTGGTGAAGGATCGTGATGCCACCTGCCTGTGTGGTCCCAGACAGGTCCTGGTTTGCCTGGAGCAAGCAACCCCCAGTAGCCAGACTGCTGTCTGGCTGTCAGCCACTGTCCCTGATCCCTCTGATGTCCCTGTGTGATGAAGAGAAGAATGTTGGTGGGGGATACACACTAAACACCATGAACCCAGAGCTGCCCCCATGAAGGCCCCGACTCAGCCATCACTGACCACCTCCTCCCAACAAAAAGCTTTTCTCAGCTCACCACCTCCACTGCATCTCTCAGGCACACAAAGGCAGCCACCTTCATTTTTTGACTCCCAGTGGGCCTCTCCCTTTGGATTTTAAAACACTTAGTGGATTATACCACTAATTATTCCTTCCATTTCCTTTCCAGGATGCTTTCAGTCCTTGCACCTCCAGTGATCCAGCTGTTTATGCCATACTCTAACCAGTTCAGTGAGGCTGTCCTGATGTCACAAGCTATACAAGAGTGGCTTTACTGGGAAAGAAATTTTAAAAACTGCTGATGAGCTGAACATTCCTGGTTTTAGGGCAGATTTTGTACTGCCCTGCATCTGTGTAGTCCTTTATGCTGGCACAATGTGAAACATATATGCTTTCCAATTAAGCCTGGTGTAAATGAACACACAGACTAATGGAGAATAGTTGTGGCTTTTTAATCAAGTTTTTTGTTCCTTTGTCACATCTGTGAGAAAAACAAGCAATAAGCAAAAAAACCAAAACCAAAACCAAAACCAAAACCAAAAAACCAAACCAACAAACCCAAAAAACACCATAACCAAACCAAAACTAAATACCCCAAAACAAAATAAAACCCCAAAACCTGAAGAAACCTCAATATAAACAGATACAGGAAGGACTGTAATTGATGGTATCATTTTTTGAGTCAGGATTACAAGAGCACTTTCATCAGCTGTTCTTGTAAAACTTATGTTAGGAATGTGGAATACAAGAACTCCCAAGACACACCTCTAAACAGAGGACACAGGAAAGTGGCTTGAGAGGCACCTTTATTCAACTAAAACTTTTGCAATAACTCCATGACATTCAGGTTAAGCACTTGTGGTTAACAGAACTTTTCAGGTGCTATGAAGTCAAGGTAATCCATACTGACCTTTAAATGCACTGCAGACACTGCATAAATAAATAAATACATGAAAGTTTGTATTTGGTGGAAGGCTTAGGACACCTGGCCCTGTGTCAGCTTGTTTGTTTACACACACAGAAGCCTCACTCCAGCAGAGGAAAAAAAGTGGCACTGCACTCCAGATCAATACTTCCCAGGGCATCACATGGTGCCTTTCATGTGAAAACGCCCAGCCACAGCACCAGAGGGAATCCTTCTTTCCTTCTTTCTGCTGCTGGCATGGAGATCAGGGCAGCTTCCATCCATCACCAACCTCCACAGACCTATCCAACTTGGAAATGGAAATTTCACAGCTTTGTTGGGTTTTATTGTACCAAATGTGTAGATAAATTCTCTTTTAGAGATCAGGGCCCTGTAGCTCAGCCAGGACGCCTCAGCTCATTGACTTCAGTAGAGCTTAGTAGATTGATGCTGGCTTTGGGACTTCCCTGTCTGGTCAGATTTCATTCTGGTCGTTTCATCTGAATGAATGCAGACTGGAGGGAAGGGCTAGGAAAAATTTTAAGTACAAAAGGTGAAATTGTTTTGTGCACATTCCTGTGTGGACCACCTTCCACACTGACTATTTACAGCTCCCAAAATCTGTGGCTCTCCAAGAAAATATCTTACTGCAGATTCTAAGTAAATTTTGGAGAAGAAGTTTCCTAAAAGTAGAAAATCTAGGATCAATGTTGCATTCTTTCTTTTCTGAAACAGTTTAATGGGCATGCCAGTTACACACATTTTAGATAAGAATTATTTTTTATTATAAAATAATTCTCAGTAAAACTGAACTCCCATGGTGGGAGATATCAATTACCACATCCCACTGCAATATGAAGATGTTGAATTCTAATTTATTTTTTTCATTTTTATGGTGAATTTAGAAGATAAAGTAAATTAGTGAAGAACTGGTTGTTGCCCATAGAAACTGACTGAAGTCTTACAAATACTGTTAAAATGTTGATTGAATGGGTACCCCACGTTGAGATCAAATGAAAAGTTCTTTTGGAGCTCTGTTTCTCATTATATTCTGATTCAGGAACAGTAAAGTAAACTTAGTTAATGTAGAAGTATTGTTTTCATGGTTAAAAAATAATAGAAAAAGTAATGGTAAATTTTCAACAATTTTAACTACTTCAATCCACTGACTTTCAAGATGCTTCAATAATTAGGAAAAGTGGAAAATGCTGGTTCTTCACCTCTTTTTTCTAACTGAATTTCTGCATCCTAAATTGCAAGAGAGCAATGTATTTTAAAGAATTAGCTGCATCACAACAGTTAATTCTGCCACTCCCCCCATTAGTTAGCATATTTGTACTTTATGACAAGTCTCTATACCTGTAGCAGTAGCTGGCATTTTTAAAAGCCTCTATGTTTTTTGTCTTGACATTTAAAATTAAGAAGACCACAAAGGTAAATCCAATGTAATGTCTAAAAGCAGTTATAGTCACATAGGTATCATGAGTAAGTGGTCTTTTGCTACTATGGTAGTACAAACAATTTCTGTTCTAAGTGTCCTGATATATTCTACTAATACTAGGATATTATGGAAGAGTAAATAAAAATGAGATAAGTTGGGGGTGGGATTTTTTTTTGCTATAAAGTTAAATAAAACAAGAACTATTCCCTTTAAATATTGTGGGTTGTTCTGTCTCATTCTGCCTTGTTTTTTGTTTTTTTTTTTTTTATTTTCCTGTAGTACTACACTTTCTTTGTTTCTGAGTTTTGAATTCTTACAACATATGTAGGGACCTGCTGGTCAAACTAATGGGAAAGAAGCAAATGCAGAGGCAATTGAAGCCAGGACAGTAGAAGACCTAGGAAGAGTATAGGGATGAAGGGCAGCAGAGTACAGATAGGGTGAGGCCAAGGCAAAGCTGGAACTGAAGCTGGCAAGGGACACAAAGAATAACAGGAAGGGCTCCTACAGGTAAGTTAACCAGAGAGGGAAGGTCAAAGAAGGTGTACACCTTCCCCCCCGCCATAAACAATGCTGGAAAACTGGTAACACTGGAAGAGGAGAAGGCTGGCATACCTAATTTTTTTTCCTTCACTCTTCAATGGCAGCCTCTCTTCCCACACCTCTCAAATGGATGGGCAGCAGGATGGAGACTGGGAGAGCAAAGTCGCTCCCACTGAAAGGCAAGGTCACGTTCATGACCACCCGAGGACCCTGAATGTACATAAATCTGTGGGGTCTGAGGAGAGGAATCCTACAGTACTGAGGGAATTGGCTGACCCAGTTGCCAAGCCTCTTGCCATGATATTTTAAAAATGGCATTTAGACAAAGTCCCAGGTGTCTGGAAAAGAGGAAATATTGTACACATCTTTAAAAAGGGGAGAACGGAGGACTTTGTGAACTACCCACCTGTCAGCCTCACATCTCTCTTCCAAGCCAGACCACTCTATCATTCTATTTTAATTATAATGCATAGAGTTTTGTTATTATTTCATATCTATTTTATGGTCTGTCCCTTGTGTTGACTGTTAAAAATTTTGGAACAAAACCAGTACAAATATATTGTTCATTTTTATCTCCAGTTTTTCTTTTCATGACTGAATATAATTTCTGTGGTGAGTTTTTCTTGATCAGATGGGTAACATTATTTACTTCCAAAGCCACTGCCTTTTTTTTAAGGACATGAATTCTTATCTGGTGTATTGTGTAAGATTCCTAGGCTTTTGAGAAAAAAGCCACACCTGAATGTAAACCTTTTCCCCATTTTTTAAAATATCTGTTGAAAAAGAAACCAGAATCCACTAAGCCTTCATGAATCTATGAATTTTGGTAAGGAAAGCATCCTTCCAAAGCATTTTATTACCTCAGATATTTCTTCTACTACTACAGGAAAATTATTAGCATCATTCTGTATTGGTTTGGATAGCAAAGAGATTTTTGACATTTTAAAATATGAATTACAGTTTTTTCAATTATAACAAATAATTCAGATTCTAAGACGGTAATCTTATTAACTAATAATCTAAGAGAAAAAATTCTGTTTGGGTTTTTTTGTTTGGTTTGTTTTGGGGGTTGGTTGGCTGGTTTTTATGCTTTTCCTGACATTATTCCTCTAAATGATCTGCATGGTGAGTTAAGAGATTGCACTTCTTTTGTGTCTGTGCTACCAACCAGGGCAGGCTGCAGCTGTTATGAAGGAGAGAAATTGTGGGCTCTTCCTCATCCAGCAGTGCAGGAGGAGGTACTGGGACATGTGGGACCACAGGCAACTTATGCCCCATGAGCCCTTTCCAGTAACATTTCCAGGTTTCTACCTTCACTTATTTTTTTCATGAACATTGAGCAGAATGTAAGCTAGAGTGAGTAAGCTAAAATGCTGCTTGCATTTTGCAGTCCTGCAAAGAAAAGAGAAGAAAGAGGAATTCTTCCTAGGAGTGGTGTTGGTGTGAGCTGACATAAATAAATGCTGTGAACCTTCTTTTTTTTGCCTCCCTTGTTCCACAGCAATAGGAATGGAGATATGAGGGCAGATCAATACACTAAATAGGGCAGCTGAGTTAGGCAAGAAATATTGATATTTGCTGTTTGTTTGGGCCTGCAACAAATGACCAGCTCTTTCCTTGAAGCCTGAAAAAGTAGGGAGGGTCTCATGCTCTGGAGGTAAGTTGTCTCTTGGGATTTCTGCAGAAATGAGGTAGTTTATGCAGTCCTAAAGCATAGAATCCCTTGATATGTTCTGCCTGTGTCTGGTAAGGCTGTCCTTCACAAACTGCTCTGGACACCTGGAAGGATTAGCCTGGAGGCACTCTCCTGAGGGAAGTCTCTTTCTTTAAAAGGGTTTAGAGTAATTGCACTGAGAATTTCCTCACCATTCAGCATGGGTCAGGATTTAAGTATTTCCTTAGTGCAGGGTTCCTCTGTGCAAAGCAACTTCTCACATTGCTCATTCCTTAGAGTGAGGAATGGCAAACCTGGCCAGGGAGAGTTTGGGGCATGGCCGGAACCAGCAATAATCTTGTGAAAAGAAGGCACACCAAATATCATACAGCTGGAAACACTTTTTTTCTGGCACAAGAATACAGGATGTTGCTGAAGAGACTAGGGAATTTAGACACCTCTGAATTAGGGGGACAATAAGGGAGTTATAAATCTGTGTGCACGTGTGGTTAGACATGCAAAAGACCCTCTCTGGATTTCACTTTGGCAGCAAACCTTCAAAAGATTTGTTTCTTTCTCTAAAGAAAGGAGGGTTGGTAAATTTCTATTTCCTGTTGATTAAATTGCCCCTAAAAATAAGCATTAATTATACATTTTTTTTAACTGTATTCACAAATAGTTCTGTGCAATTAATACGAGCATGTGAAAGGGAGACAAAGTATGAAGAGTGAAGTATAAGTAGCAGTGACAGAAATGTTTAAAATTTCTAGGTCTTAGGAGACCTATGTGGCCAAACCTTTCCTATTTTTAGAGGTTAACCCATAATTTCTGTGAATGTTAATCACCCATGATCTATGTCCTGGTCCCATGAAGTCAGTGGGAGTTTTGCCACCAAGTTTAGCAGGAAGAGGACTGACCGAGCTGTGTAACTTTTATTTAATGCCACTGCATGTAGGAAAACTGAACACATTTATTTTGATTGGAAACAACATTATATAATGATTCCCAAAAATTCTGAGGTTATGGCTGGTAGGAAATATAGTTCTTGGGGGGAAAAGTTGCTCCAACAGATGTCATTTGCAATATATCACAATGTCAACGTTAGTTCTAGTTAATGTGAAAGGAGAATGTCCAAAATAATTTAAGATGCAAAGAATAGCATTTGATGGAAGGAAACTTAAACATAAGATTATGATATGCCAGCAGGCCTATGTAAAAAAAAGAAAAAAAAATTTGGTTTGCCAGGGAGCTGTTGACATGAGGCTATATCATGCCATGGGTAATGTCTAAAATGAAGACTACATTGAAAAGTACCCAAAACACTGAGCCTTGGAGGACAGTTTGTCCTCACTGCTCACAGTAGGAGCAGGAAGTAATTTGTGGTACTTCAATTCAGTGGTAAAGCATCCTTTCATCTCACAATGCATAGGCTTTCACTCCTTTCACCAGTGTATGATGTGGCAGGGCAAAGTCTACCAGTTTTTCACTGGGTCTCACTCTGGCTGGTCCATTGGGATACCATGCAGCCATTCTGGAACAGGGTCTGTGACCTCCTCACAACACCTGGAGATGCCCTTCCCTCTCCTAGTTTCCAATACAGATGCAAAATGTAAACATGTAACTTACAGCAAGCTTTTACCTTGAATATATCCTCAATGAGAGTACACATCCTTATGCACAGTATGTAAAAAAAATCCACAAAGAGAAATCAGAGACGACTCAAAAATCTGTATGAAGCAGGTATTGTTGTAAAGCAATATGCATTACATCTTTGACTAAAGTTGAAAAAATTTATTTAAAACTGGGACAACTGTGCAGTGGTACAATTGTAAAATTTCTCTTTGTGTCCAAAGATAAGAATCTGAATGAAAGCTATCAAAATTTCAAGAGTTCTCAATCACAGACATAATAATACTGTGCTTACTTGTGTGATGAAAATTGCTGTTGGGAGCCTTATAAATCTCTGTAGATGTTATCCAGGGTAATAACCTTGACCAGTTTACTTCTTTCTAACATAGTGCATTCATATTTAGATGTGGTATATCCAGGATATCATTTAGACTATAATCCTTCACATGCTGGGAAATAAAATAACAGCCATCTCAAATACTCTTTATCTCTTAAGAACTTCATTTTTAAAACAGAACTGATTGCTACAAGCGTCTAAGTAGATCTCTTTTTTTCTTTCTGACTGTTTCAGGCCAATAAGGCCAGTTCCCCACCAAGGCACAGTGTGGTTTTTGGTACATTCATGGAAGAGATATTTTGCACATATATGAAAAGCTATCGTGGTACTTTTCCCAGCCTGAGGAACAGTGGTGCTCAAACGGCACGGATGCTGGGCTGGAGTTCTGACAGGAGATGGAGCCCTACATGTCCCCTTTTCTGAAACTGCAGTACCTATCAGTGTGAAACACCTCTTTTATAACACTGGGAAGGGAATGCATTCAGAGCAGGTGCAAGCCGCAGTGTAAGCTGCAGATGGAGCTCTGGGTGACAGAAACTCCAGGTGAGAGGGGGGGAACTGCCAACCCTTTCTTTGCACAACAAAGGGCTCAAGGACCTGTGTCACAGCCAGGTGACTGCCACTGAGAGATGCAGCAGAAACCAAGGACCCCAGGGTGGTGCAGCTGCAAAGGGGCTCTGGTGCCAGCTCGGGTGGTGTGTGACTGTCAGATTGGCTTCTGGGTGGGTGGACAGGGAAGTTTCTTTAACATATACCTCCTGTGATGATCTGAAAGAGCTTGATTCAGAGAGGGAATAAAAAGATGCATGTGGGGTGATTGGTGACTAAAGAATGGGCCATAGGGCAAAAAATACCAATCAGTCTTGTCTTCCTTGCCCACACTTGAGGACAGGTGCCATCAGAGTTGGTGTTCATCGTGGCTGTAAGTGGGATCCTGGACAAGTCCAACCTTGGGCAGAGTCCTGTCTTGCTGCTGCTGACAGCTGTTCAGTAAGGGCTGTCCAGGAAGCAGAAGGCTTTAAAGACTCTTTTTTTGCTTCTAAGGTGTTCCCATTCTTTCCTTTTAGGCCAGGAGGGCTTATCTTTAGTAGCCAGCAGTCTTGGCAGGAAAAATGAATACTTATATTCATATATGAATACTTTCATTTGCACAAGAATATCAGTATCACTGTGAAGGGCAGGAACTCCACAATACCAATGATATCCAGAATCTCCCTGCATGAATAATAACAGGGAGATGATCAAGACAGAGCGATGATCTTGCCAAACTGAAACACAAGGCAGAACATACTGAAGCATTTGTGAGTAAATTGCTCCTTTCCTTATATAGCACAGCTGCACAGCATTTTCTGTCATGAGTTTGCTATTTATAAACTTTTGTAGAGAATTCCAGTTTGTTATACTGACTCCTATGTAGTCTGAGTAATAATTTATAACAGCATAAAGGCTGTCTATATTTTAAGAAAGAGGCAGAGCCAGAGTAAAGGTTGAGCCTACAGCCTGACTTCTGTATTTTATGACATTTGAGAATTTGATTCATAATCCTTAACGTTTCATTAACATAAGCACATAATTTCCTAGGAGCTTGGCATCAAATTTAAGGAAAAAAAAAAAGAAGTGAAGAAGGTCTGTGTGTAAAATTATTGTAAATTCTTTCCTCTGTATCTTGCATTGCTTCCACAAAGAGAACCAGATTGTGCTTTATAGCTCTATTGTCCTATGAGTTTGAAAGGCAGAAAAGATCTGTTCAGCAAAAGGCAATTGCTGCTCAGAAGAATACAATGCTTTTCTCCTCAGTGCATACTGACATCTGCAAGGGATGAAGGAAGGAGCAATCCATGCTCCAAGCAGTTAATCAGAGGAGGTGGACCAGCAGCAAGAATCCTTAGCAGCAAGGATTCTAAGTGTAAGGTGAGGCAGCCTTCCATGTTGGAAGGTGTACATGAACTTCCTCAGCCACACTGGTCAGACAGACTTGCTCTTAACTGTGGTGACAACTCCTTAACTGTCGTGGTAACTGCATTATTTACTCTAATAACTACTGTGGTTTCTCATTTGGGGAAAAAGTTTACATTCAAACATGGATTCATGGATGTTGTAACCCTCTGTGATTTTGCTTGGATTTTACCTCATTTCTCTTTTGGGAAAAAAAAACAAAACCACAAAACACACAGAAAAAAAAACAAACCCAAATGTTTTATTCTGAGATTTCCTAGATTTTTGACTTCTAAGTTCAAATTATCTTTTTTTTTAAAAAAAAAAGGTAATTTAATAATACTAATACTAATACTACTAATAATACTAATATAATAATAATAATAACAATAATAGTAGTAGTAGTAGTAGTAGAAGAAGAAGAAGAAGAAAAAGAAGAAGAAGAAGAAAATCAGTTAATTATCAAACAGGTATAATTTCCTCCACAATTAATGAATCATGGAAGCATGTCTTCTGGGCTACTGATTTTCCTTTAGAAGAAATTGAACATTTTAGTCTCTCAGATAAATAGCATTGCAGGAGGTTAAACAGGCCACAGGAGGCTCCATGCTCAGTTCAAATTTCAACTGGTAAAGCTAAGAAGAAAAAATTTGCCAACTTTTTTGCAAGGTTTAATACACTTAACTGCTAGTTATTTCACAGCCACTGCTTCCTTACTTCCTATTGATTCACTGAGTGTTTGAATTTTTCCCTCTTCTTTCCTGTGGATGTGTTACTGAAGTTTGAAATCTCTGAACAAAGGAAGCCATAAATTTTTGGTAAGTACTCAGATCC
This sequence comes from Zonotrichia leucophrys gambelii, assembly GCF_028769735.1. Classification (NCBI taxonomy): domain Eukaryota; kingdom Metazoa; phylum Chordata; class Aves; order Passeriformes; family Passerellidae; genus Zonotrichia; species Zonotrichia leucophrys. Next base: position 71,737,615 of record NC_088172.1, read on the forward strand.
CTGACTACAGACTCTTCAAGGTAAATCTGTCTACTTTATATTTACTTTATGAAATTTGGCTTATGAAAAGCATACTTTTTTATATGCTGGACTTCTTAATAATGGTTCAGAGGGGAACTAATGAGCCTTAATTGGTCTTATCCTAGGGCAAGCTATTACAGCTCCAGAGCTTAGCCCCCAAGGGGACTGAGTGCCAGAGGCCAGCTCGCTCAGACCAAGGCCACAGGTCAGCCCCTAGCAAGCAGGGAGTATTCAGCTCTTAGTGATTAGCCAGCTCTTGTGATTTCAGCTTTGCCTGCTGGGTAGCTGGCCCCTAGCTTGAGGCTCCAGCAGACGGTAGAGAGAGGAGAAGGAGAAGACGCTGGCTGTTCCACGAGTATGGCTTTATTGGAGGGGTTCTTGAAGGGTCTCAGCACTTCTTCTTCCGAGTTAGTAGGGGTACAGTATGCTACTTTTATACCCTTGGCCCGGATCCAATCCTGACCAATGGCAAAGGTGTTAGAGGGACCATAAGCGACCAACAGTAGGGTTAGCAAGATATTGCCTTACATGGCTATAGGGATAGGTTATAGGGCGGATGTCCCTGGGGTCAGGAAGCTTCTTTGCTGCTGTATCAGCATTTCTCATATTCAGATTCTCCACGGGGCCCTGGCTAAACCTGTGGATTCACTACAGGGAACCTCATAACAGTTTAGGCTAGATACAGTCCTACAAACCAGAAAATACAAAAGCACATAGATACTGCATTTCTGTGTTTCATCCCTTTTCTTCTCTTTCAAAATATTTTTAGCCAACTCCTCTGTAGCAGTACTAGGCACTAATTATAAATATCATGCTTTGCCAGTTGCAAGAAAAGCCCTCTAAAATCCTCCTGACCTCAGCAGAAGTAGACTGAGGCCAGCTAGGCAGCACTTCTGTCTGAGGCAAGCCAATGTGGCCAAGAAGTTCTGTTGCAGTTCTTTTGCTTTGGAATTGGCTGGTTATGCTTGACATTTGTGCAACCTAAGGTCAAAATAAATATGCTGGTGTGACCTCAAAAACCTTATTAGCCCCCAGTCCAATTTGCTGCAATCAAGGTAGAACACCTGTAAGGGCAGAAGAGATCTGTTACTGGCAAGAACTAGTTTAGTTTTAGGGAAATAGCACTGTTTAACCTACTGATGCTGCTGGAGATTGATTTGAGCCCCCCAAGGAAGCTAACTAATAATATACACACATTTTCATTCTCTTTCAGTAGATTGACACAGCACGTGTGTCAATACCTTTAGGAGTCTTTAAAATGCCAGAGGGACAGTGTTGCAATTACATTCCAGAATATTTCTACACTGTACATCTTTTAGTAATTGCTTCCATTATTTCTGCCAGCATTCCCCAAAATGTTTCCTACCTTCTCCACACCAACTATACAAAATTTTTCAAATTGCTTCACTAATTCTGGTGAAATATTAAATCATTTTCTTTCTGTCCACTGAGGAAGGAACAGGAAGTTTCTCACATAACACACATTCTCAACAACATGGATAACCACAGAAAATAGATGTTATTACTATTGTATAGAGTAACCCAGAGTGTTATTCTCTCATTTGGTATATCATAGCTGCTTCTCCATCTATAATCACCTTACCTATTATCTTCTTTACCAGATTGAGAAAATATTTCAACAGCTTCAGCAAAACATCACAGGCTGGCCCTAACTTCTGTTTTCACTGAGCACTGCTATAGGGTCTTTGTGAGGTGTATGGTGAAGGCTGCAAGAGGAAGTGATGGGTATAGAAATAGAGTTCCCAGTGCTGCAGATGCTGTGCCTGAAATAACTTAAGAGTTAAAAATTATAGATGCTTCATTTTAAGTGCATATTGCTTTATCACAAAATTCTTTTCAGGAACTGAGGCAAAAAGATTTTTGTAGAATGGTTACCAAGAATGCAAAGCAAGAATTAAGGGCTGAAAACACTTAGTTATTAAGTCTATATAATTATTTTAGACTTTGCCTGTCTTCTGCTATAGTGGCTTCTTCCTTTCAAGATTACCTATCAGACCTTCTGCTCTGTGTTAACCTGTATTTTCCCATCCATTTTATAACAAATAGGACAGAAACTTCCTTTCTGGAAGAGAGAATTAAAATTCACCATCATGGAAGTACAAAAGGCAATTCCATTATCAAGGGATTCCTATGAACTTTTGCAACCCACTTTGGGATGTGTGGCACCTCCAAGTCACCGTCTCTTAATATAGCTAGTAGGAAACTATGACCTTCTTAAACTTCCTCTACCCTTGCATGCAGAAAAGCTATTAACTTGTACAGAAAGCAAGTATTTATATCCACAATTGAGGATTCTAGTACAGGCTTATTTTTTCAGAGATGAATTAAACTACTTGATTTTGAACTGAAAGCAGCCGTATTATGCAACGCTTATTGGCCTTCTAATTTGTGTTGGAAAGGAATTCATGAGAGTTATCCCCTTTTCCGTGCTCTGACTTATTCCAGCATTGGTGTCTCTGAAATCAGCTGTAAATGTCCTTGGAAGCAATGCAAACAAAGCTTGCTGCTGCAGCCTAAATCATATGAGTTGCTGGGCACTGCTGGAGAGAGGCAGAACACTTTCTGCTGCCATTGTCTTCAGCATAAATTGACAATGACACATTACCCCTTGCATAGCTCACTGGGCTGCAGGGCTGGGTTTATAATTAATTCACAGAGTTTTTTATATGCCTTGTTCCAGACCATCAATAAGAAAAATATGCTAAAATTTGGTGAGAGGGAAAAAAAAAGTGACAGCAGTATCACAGGTTAAGTCCAGAGCCTGTGTGAATCAGCACAGCATAAGTGATTCCAGTGATGCTGCATCAATCTGTCCCTGCTGAGGTTCTGCTTAAAAAATTTTAATGGCTATTAATTCAGAAGAAATACTTCAGATATACTGCTAAATAATGTCTTAGATGCCACAGCAAGAAACAATATCATGCCACTTATTATGCCATTTTAAAACAATATAAGCCGTGTGTGAGAAATTAAATCTGTCACCCTGGGAAAGAGTTCAGGCTGTCAAAATGGTAATAGAAATGAAATTCAATTACCTGCTTTCTATGTTGTGCATGGTAATTCCCCAGCAAATACTAAAAGCAAATACTACAAAAAGGAAATTGAAGAGGAGATTATCTTGTAAAGTGTTTCTATAATATAATTATTATTTTAATTATTATAAGGAAAATCCATACAATTCTGCAGAAAACCATATGAATTTTTTAAGGATTGCAGCTGTTCGTCAGGCTAAGATTAGCTGCCATTGACCATGACCATCACACTCTGAAGGCAGTCACAGGATCACTTCTTAGATTTTCCTCATGCTCAGCCTTTCTGTGGCAATAGTCTGGGAGGGATGAGACTGATGTTTAGCTCTCAGTATCTCTAGAAGAAGGAAGCCACTAGGGAAGTAACTGTAGTCCCTTTGTCTCATTCATCTCTGCACTCTTTCCTTGCTGGAGCTGGTTCAGCAGCACCCTAAGTGTCAGCATCCCTTGAGTGGCAAACACTATTGAAGGGCCAGTGTCTCCCAGACTAGGAAGGAACTGGCCTTCCTTTTCCTGGGAGACCTCTCTCCAGCTGTGAAGAGTGGAACTCAGCTGTGAAGAGTGGAGTTAAGCTGTGAAGAGTGGAACTCAGAGACTATCCTTGAACCAATTTCACTCTGCCATGAGGAGTGGAATGAGGCAGCCAGAGGTACTCGGAGATCCCATTTCATAGTGCAGCTTGAGAGTGAGCTGTAGGCCATAGGCTAACACTGCAACCTGCAGTCATGAGGACCCAGACCTCAATGTGTTTGCTAATCATCAAGATATTGCATGAGGAAAAAGAGGAGCTCAATATAATATGCAGAATGAAGAGCCAGCTTCGATTTAGGCTCCTTTGTGGATTTAGTCCTAAAGTAATGCATACATAGTCTGTATGTAAAAGTCAAAGACAAACTGCACTGACTCGACAATGAAACTAGGATTCCTCAAGGCAGAAATTTTTAAAAGTGATGATGGTGTAAAGTGTCTGTGTTATGGAAGTTTGGGTTTTTTTTTTTCAGGTCAAGTTTGTACAAGAAAAAAAAAAAGAAAACACAATCAAAAGGAAAAAATAAGATTAAAAAGAGGACATAACCTGCTGATGCTCTCAAAGATTGGTGTTTCCTATTCTATCACAACTGCATAAGAGCCAGCACAGAAAACTGATTATATTTTACATGTCAAGAAAATACTGAGAACAATGGATGTCTCACTAAGTGTGGGATGAAACAGTAGGGTTTGAGTTCAGGGTTATGTATTCCCAATCTCCTTAATCCACTTCGACATCTTCTGTTACCTTCCCAGTTTCTTAAAAGGAAAAAATTGGAAGTTGTGCCAGAGATTTTAAGACTAGGTTGTGATTTGTGTGTGCAGTTCACATGGTGGAGAGGCAGCATTGCTGGGTACAGAGCAGTGCAGGGGAGACAAACAGCTCATGTGTGTAAACCCAGTTTGCCTTTCACTATGGACTGCAGAGTGCCTGACCTCTAAGTGAGCCAGTGCTGAGATCTGTAGTGCTTGACAAGACTATTTCTGATGCTTGAGCTAAACTGTTTACAGCTTCCTTTCTAATTTCTCTACTCCTCTGAAGCCTCTAGCACAGAGATGCCCTGATTGTTAATTGCTTTCTTGTCAGCATCAAGAGGTCTTGGTGGTACTCGAAATAAAATGGATAGTGTTCAGGGAACCTAAGTCCTCATCAAACCTAACTGTGAATTACAGGGGGAGTTTATACCATGACATGGAGTCAGACCCATTCTGAGCAGGCCAGTCTCAGTAGCAGAAGCAGTCAAGCCCCAGCACAGGGTCTTGGCAAACTAGCCCCACAGACTGGCTGTGCTTATAAGCCTGAGCATCACTCTGAAAAGGCTGATTTTGGGTTCACAGTATTTCTGTATGTGTAGATGTGTTGTTAGCCTAGGGCTAGCTCGGGGCAATAGACGTGAGACTGCATTGCAGTAGGCAAGTGCTTCCTCTTTCTCAATATCTTCTGATACTTCTCTGTATCCCAGTCACTTCACGGAAGCTCTTGGAAAAGGGTTTAATTTTATCTTCTTTTGGCTCTTTCTATAGGCACATTTTGCAGTTCCTGGTTAGGGTTAGGGTCACATTGGAACTCAGAGCACAATCACCATTGGGGCTTAGTTACAGTGGCCAATCGGGATAAAGAAAGTTGCATGTCAATAACATAGCTATAAAGAAATAATTATATAGAGCTAGAACATGCCCTCAAGGGCATGCCACGTGTTTGGAAGTGTTTTCACCGTGTGAATTGAATGTACTCTTACTTGGCATGCACAGCAACATGGAAGCTGTTACAAAAGCTGATGCATCATGCCTCTGACTAACCCTGGTTGACCACCATGGCTTCCCAGAAGAGCAATTAGGTGTGGTGCTCGTGTTCTTCCAGTCACCCATGCCATGAATCCACCCAACCCATGTGCCACAGGGAAAGCTCCTTATTCCCTCCCGTTTTGCTCTGGCTGTGGAGACAAACCAGTGCATAACTAGTCCTGCTGTGATCAAAGAGTAGTGTTGTGCTGAGAACGTCCAGAGAAAAGAACAAAGGATAGTCATTTCCATTCCAAAAAGAGAAGAAAACTCAAGATCTTACTGATTTATATCACTTTATATAGATAAAGCTATGGGGTTGCAACTCCCTTGTTATTTAAGCCCTCATAGTAATGAAGTATTTAAGAACAGGAGAAAAACAAGTACTGCAACCAAGTAAATCAAAAGCAAACCCTCACAGCTGTGATGTGGTCCACACAATACAGGAAACATTTAGCTTTTAGCTTGGTATTCAAAATGTCTTTGTTTGTTTGTTTGTTTGTTTTATACATTGAAAGACAATAATGGCAAGGCTCTTTGAAGAACTAGGGGGAAGTTTTAAGTGTGGCCAAGGAATTTGCTCTTTTTCAAGCAAGAGTAGGAAGTATTGAAAATTGATTCTATTCTCTTAATATAAAGTTTGTACAGCTTTGAGTGAACAAACAATGCTGAAAGGCAGTTATGTAATGGAGCATCACAAAGAAACAGAAATGGAGAAATACATTAATTAGAAGTTAAATAAGTCAAAGTTCATATTCTAGTTTATATTTTAATGTTGAATTTCACATAGGAGTTTCATTAATTTCATTTTGCTGCTTTTCTTATGACCTTGAAAGGTCCTTGGAACTAGACAAGTTTAAATTAGATTTAAAAAAATCACTTTAGAAATTCTCCAACATTACAGATTTAGGGGATATTATTAATTGTATGTGCTTTTATAGTTATGTCTGTTTTATTTGGTTTTGGTCATGTTTACATATGGTTTCCTGTTAATGATTGTATTTCTTAGCTGCCTACCCCTCAGTTACTTTTATGGGGATGTTATATGATCTCTAAGATAATTTTCAAATAGAGATTTTAATTATCTGTTTTTAGATGACATAATTATAATGAGACAACTGCCAAGACATTGCAGCCTGTGTCATGCAGGCAGCCTTCTATGAATTCAGAACGATCAACTTTACATCTTACACCTGTGAATAACAAAAAGTGCCAGCAAAGCAGCATCACAGTCTATCTTGATAGTATTTTCAAAGCAAGAAAATCAACAATATGTTTCCATTTTGTAAGTCCTCTCTCAGCCCACTTCTGAATATTCTCAACGCTTCTTTCTTGTGTAGATGCAAATTTGCCATGTGATAGCACACCCATCAAAATACAGGGAAGGAAACAAAACAAGCAGCGCAGCAAACTCGTTAAGGGTGTGTATTAGCATGGCCATTTTCTTTGTTAGCAATAGCACAATCCACCCTTTCATTAACACTCTTTATTCCTCTAGTCAGAGGACCTCTTCCCATCTGATTTTGTTCTTTGCAATTTCAGTGCTGCTGCATGGGTCCTTGAGCAACCTTGTCTAGTGGAAGGTTCCCCAGTCCGTGGCAGGAGTGTGGAACTAGATGATGATCTTCAAGGGCCCTTCTAACACATTCTATGATTACTGCATTTAGTTATTCATGGAAACACATGCACACATTCAAGAGCAATTCAATAAGTGAATGTCTTCCAACACGAAGAAATTACTAAAGTAAATTCCAGAAATCTCAGCATATAAAAGACTCATGGACAGAAAAGACAGAAGGTGGAAACTGATAAAGAAGACTTGCAGGCAGGACACCACATTCAAAGACCTTAATGACGTCTTGGTGGATGGAGTAAGACAAATAGATTTTGAAGGCCAAGACCAGAGAAAATACATCAGAAGCAGTAGACAGCCACGATCAAAGACATGACTTTGGGAGTGGGAAAGTGCTTTATTAGTTCTTTATGAAATCCTGTCTCACAATAAAAGCAAGATATCCTACTAAAATGCCATTTATATTTTTTGATAATTATTCTGCCAGTTCTTAAAAGTAAGGCTAGCACTGAAATTGCAACACACAGAATAAAAAAGGAAAGGAAGGAAAGAAATTGAAGTTAAATCTGTAAGCAAGCTTTGCCATCTGCAACCCAGCCAGACTTTCTACCCTATTGCTTGTCATCAAACAAATCTGTACAAATCTGAAGTGAAAAAGCAACTAGGGCCTTACTGATATTTATTAAAGATATTTTTATGCTGTGTACAGGGATACAGATTTCCAAAGATTTGTTAGCATTGAAATTATCTTGCATATTACTACTAAATGAGTTGATATTTTACCACAGAAATATGCTTGCAAGCAGAAATAATTAATTTGGATACCCTCATTTGTTTCAGTTTATTAATGAAAACCTGTTTATTTCTTTATTCACATTTGGAAGTAGCAGGGGAAATAACCCACAATGAGTAATTTATTTAACAAATTTTGCCAGTCTTTTCTCTGCTGCCCATGAATTGACACAAATATGAGAATTCTAAAAAGCACTCATCATTTGAAACTATTAGCATATTTCAACAGAATTTATGAATAATTCTTGCCATGTGTATCAGTAAAAAAATAGCATTACAGATTATAACTGGCATCTGTAAACAGGGGTGAATTAAAATGTATTAGATAACTTTTTTTTTTAGTACTTGCAAATCATTTCCTAGTGAGTATTTATATCTTGACTTTTCACTAAAGTGAAAAATATTAAATGTAATCCATCTTACCTGAAACCAGCTCAGGTACTTCTCCTGTGGATGTGACTCTCATGGAGCCAATGCCAACAAAGGCCAACAGCCCAAGTGGCCACAGAGAGGTCTGGGCAGGGTTTCTGAGCTTTATTACCTTTATTACCTTGCCCGTGGCAGTCAGGCTAGCCAGGGCATGGCTAGTTCAGATTAACAAGGGGTGCCCTTTGTCTGCACCAGTTCACATAAAGTCACTCTGGGCTAAATTTGAGCTCCACCGACAAGGATGAAATGCCCTGATGTGCTCTGTCCCAGAAGGGGCCCTGGGTGAAAGACAAAGCTTGCTTTTTGTGCTAGACTTCCAATATTCTCTAAGGAATATTGAAAATTTAAGTATTACTGAAAATCATAGGCGTTCTTAGAAAGAAATCAAGAAGTGCAGGGAATATTTTTGTTGTTAAAACTGCTATTTACTCTTGCACAGCCTGGCAAAAGCAGGGTATTGCAGCATCTGGAATATCCCTGAGGGAAGTAATCTGAAGAGCCACTTTCTTGAGCATGTTTTCTACACCTCTTGTTTAACTACTTCACATACTCATTTTCCAATCATCTTAGCCACATAAGTTAATAAATTAAAACACTGGCAGCATAAAAGAATACTATCAAGTTTGTACAGACAGTTATTAGCATATTTACTGTGGCCAAATTGTTTCACTTGATTTATTTCTAAGTCAGAAACAGTTTCAGCAAATACATCAGCATTCCACCTCAACAAAAAGTATTTATTTCCTCCTTAGCAAAGAATCAAGTTGATAATATTCTGAATAATATATTATCTATATCCATCCATCCATTCACCCAGAACTCAATTCTCTAAGGCTGAGCAATGTTTTAGGTTTAAATTTCTCTGTTTGCATTTCTCTAAGGGTAAAAAAGATCTTTACGAAACACCGAGTCAAAAGGGCTTATTTTCATCCAGTATTGGGAAGGGATTTCTCATTCCCTTAAGAAGGCAAATTTGTATATATTAATTTACCACTTAGGTCTGTGTCCCTTAAGCTCTTGTCTTCTTGCAGTTACTCCAGCACCTATTTCAGTATTAATCCTGCCACTTGCATTTTGCCCGCTAGGCCTCCTACTGCTTTGCTTTTACAACATTTCATATTTTTCATATGCACATTCAGAATTTCTACTGCCCCTCAGTGCATTCAAGGCTTTGTGTTTCATTTCACTTATGGGCCCTTTTTGAGATTGTGATATTATTCAATTTTTAGCCTTGTCTATTGTAGGGACATATGGCACACTATTTCTCACCCTTGTTAGTAAAAGTATATGCAATGAAGGGGCTTTTTGGTTTTTTAAAAATGAACATAGTTTACTGAGTCTCCCATTGCTTTTGAGATTACACTTGATCTCTGAAAAGCAAATGCAGCAATCTGTATAACAGCTGCAGCTGAAAATAAAAGCAGGGTGTAGGAAGAAAAAAAACCAACAAAACCCATAGGGCAGTCAAGACCTTGAGAAAAAATTAGTGGACAAATAGGAGAGATGAAAATAAGGGGGATAAAAGAGAGCAGCCTGAAATAAAGGAAGCTGAATTCAACCTCCTTATAAGGTGAGATAGTTGCTTTACCAGAAACTATGGCTGGTCCTCTGACTACCTTCAGCATATTCTCCATTGTGCAAAGAGATTGCTCCTCCATTAGAAACACACTGAACTGCAGTTCTTGTTTAGACTGGGAATATCCCTTGTGTTTTCAGAGACTTTTTCCATGCTGGTGGAGAATAAGAGCATGAGTAATAGCTTTGAGGCCTGAATTTTGAAAGGAGCAACACTCTTTTTATATGCAGGTAACCTTGAAAACTCAGGACAGAGCTACAATCTAGCTTAGGTACCCAGAGAGAGTCAGTGCCTGAACTCCGCACATGGCTGCAAGAGGGATTCCTCTCCGTTACTGAGGAAGGCCAAAGTGCAGATAACCACATGTAGGAGGCATGTGTAGAGACACAGCTATTGCTTTCTATATTTTCCTATCTTTTTCTTCATAGGAGTCTGGCTTTTCCTTGTACTTCATGTGTTTACGCTGTTCTTTGGATGGCAAAAGTGTATGTGGGTGGCAGAGACAGCTTCAAGATGGCCTTCTCTGCCCAGAGCATGTGAGGGATAGTATGTCCTGCTAAGGTGACTGTGCATGTAGCACAGGTAGGTGATGAATCTATGTGGCATTGCCATTCTCTGAACAGGGAGAGACATAATTCTCTCTCAAAGGTTTTTCCTGGAGAAGCACAGAGAGAAGAAGAGAAAACAATTCTTACCTCCATTCTCTGCGCCTGTTGTTTTGCACACGTGGAATGTGTTAGGAAGACTGTTTACCTGAAGGGAGTTCTTAAATGGATTCTGGCGATGGTTGTTTATATTATTTGGCCTATTGGGTCAAAGCTGTGTCCTGGCTGTCTGCAGACAGTCACAGGTTTTTCTTTAGTATTCTTTAGTATCTTCTAGTATCTCTTTAATATAATATACTATAATGTAATATAATGTAGTTTTAATAAAGCAATTGTTCAGCATTCTGAATCATGGAATCAGATGGCAATCATTCTCTGCATACTATAAGTCTAGGCTTGGTAACAGGCTTGGAACAGTCAGGCAGAATAGGCAAAGCCAGAAGGGCCACTGAGCTTGCCCAGTCATGAGGGAGCTGCAGATGGAGAAGAAATGTAGCTGAGGTCTTGCAGATCTCCAGACTCTGTGACTCTTGGATTATCCTTTCTTACTGAAACAGGAGAAGCACCAGGATCTAAGACTTAGAGAGTGAAAGAGAGAAGGGTTTCAGAAAGTTCACATTCTTAAAGTATGTGTGTATGCATAGACACACCTTTCAAAATTTACAGAGGTAGTGTCTATAAATTCCTGTGTTTTGATAAGAACATTTCCTCGTAGAAGTGTGGAACATAAATTTAAAAATCTAGTTTCCTTTTGCTTTTCTGAAGCCAAATGAAAGCAAACTAGAATGTAACCATACTGAAAACAAAGAATTTACATCCAAGGAATGCATTAGAAAGGGAATACAGTTTCCATGTGATTGCAGTCATGAAGAAGAACAATGTACAGTGTCCCTTTTGTAGTTTATTTCTGCAATAAATTGCAGAAGCATGTTTTCCATCTTTATTTATTTCCTGGACATTGAGGTTCCTTAATTCTTTGAGAACATTTATAGATATAGCTATCAAGTGTAAAATATATCTACATTTACCAACATATCTTTGTAAAGCTTTACTTTTCAATAAAAATCTGATCATTTATGGAAATTAATGAAAACTTAGTTCTTGTAGAATGTGTGAATCATGGTCCTGAGATGCTTATGAATAATATTGCTACTCTCTCATAGCTCGACTAAAATATTTAACTCTCTTCACTTGTGCTCAATTCTGCAAATTGCAGCCAACCTCAAATTTTATAGTTTTTATACTTTCCACTCTTGTGTTTATTTTATTGTGATTTTTTATTAAATCTCATTGTGCTTCATTTATCAATTACTCATCAAAATCATCTAGTTCAGAAACTACTCTTGTTGGAGCAGAGACTCTTGTTGTTAATGGTTAGATTCCCGGCACTGTTATTCATGCAGTCTTTTTTGATTCTGTGAAAGAAGAGAAAGTACCTACTGACTGCAGACAGAATAGAAAAATTCTAAAATTCCAGAATTTAAATAAAAAACCCAACCCTAACAAAAAAGAAACCTTAAAAAACTATTTAAAAAAGGAAAAAAATTAAGAAAAAAAGAAGGCATGTGCTAAATTTTAATGTGGTTATAAGCCTAGTAAAAACATCACCTTAACAGTGCTAAATGGTCTCTCTGGACTGCTAATTGTAGCTCTGGAGGCAGTTTGAATGAACAGAACATTTCCAATGCAATGAAAAAGTACCAGTCTCCTTCCAGGTTTAAATAAAAAGGGAGAGGTTTGCATTAGCAAATGAAGTGGACTTCATCTTTATTGTTTTCAAAATAATGAACTTATTTGTATTAGCTTTCCATACCAAGACTACTGCTTCACTTCAAACATGCCCTACTGAAATCTGAGGAACTACTGACTATAATGTATAATTAAAGTAAAGGCAAGTAGAAAAATATTCTAAGAAAAGAGATAGTTTAAAATTGTTTTGGATTGACAAAGGAAAATAAATTAATTTTCACAGGTAGAAGCATTGAAAAATTAATCTATTTATCCATTCATTAATTTGTTTTGAATATCAAAACAATCACAAATAATTCATGAGACACAAAAGGCAAAAGATTTTTTTGTAAAACCTGCAAACTCTGAGCACACAGCAACTTGTGTGTATGAAGCTGGAAGATCTTGTGCACTCATGCAAGTATGCAAAACAAGCACTAGCATCCTTCACTTGCCATTTCTATTAACAAATGCTCAGAAGCTGAGTCTGGGAGGTCTTTGAAGATTCAGTCTGGCCAAACAGCAAACAAGTAAGAAGTGACATTAATTTCTAAGAACATGAAAAGCTTCCCTCTGCCTCATCCCTTTTTGAGATATGAAGAAAAGACTTTCAAGGCTTTAAAATGAATGTTTAAAATGTCAGGGAGACTGGACTGTTATATATTTTAGTCCAAAAGGAGTATAGAATTATTTATGAAAAAAGGAATGTAATCAGAGGAGAGTCCTTTTATGTGTTTGCATATTTACATAGAATGGAACTCTTAGAAACTCACCATGTTGCACTCAGAATGGGTCAGGTTGGAAGGGACCACACTGGGCCATGTGGTCCAACCTCCCTGCTCCAGCAGGGCCACCCCAGAGCACATGGTACAGGATTGAGACCAGATGGTTCTGGAATATCTGGAGATCCCACAGCCTCTCTGGACAGTCTATTCCAGTGTGTGCTCACCTGAAACAGTAAAGTTCTTCCTCATGTTCTGGTGGAGCTTCCTGTGCATCAGTTCCTGCCCATTGCCTCCTGTGCTATTGCTTGGCACCACGGAGCAGAGCCTGGCTCCATCCTCCTGGCACCTCCCTTCAGTGCTCACAGCCATTGATGAGGTCCCCTCTCAGGGCCTCTCTCCAGGCTGAACAGGCCCAGCTCCCTCAGCCTTTCCTCATTAGAGAGATGCTCCAGAGCCTCAATCATCTTTGTTACCCTCACTGGAGCCACTCCAGGGGCTCCATGTCTCTCCTGTCCTGAGGGGCCAGGACTGGACTCAGCACTGCAGATGTGCCTCAGCAGGGCTGGGCAGAGGGGCAGGATCAGCTCCCTTGAGCTGCTGGCACTGCCCTTCCTAATGAACCCCAGAGTACCGTTTTCCTTGCTAGCTCCTTTCATTCTCTCTCCTCTAGTTTCTCAGTCTTTGAAATAGCATCACATTGCAGCTGTCCTTCATGAGGTCTGTCTGCTTTTCCAATAAAAATATATCCACAAAAGCTTTCTTTCTGCCATCTTTCAAACCTCCATTTTTTTCCCAAGGCAAAGAAGCAAGGATACAACACGTAATCCACTACATCAAACTGTACAACCGTCTTCAGAAAAGCCTCTCAATAATGATAATAATCCTTTTACTATTTAAAACTTAAAATTAAGAATATACCATTGTAAAAGGTAGAAATATATATATATAGTGTGGCTCTGTATGGAATTAGTTAAAATATTCATTTATTTCATCTTTTTTTTGTAGACATCAGTTTTGTTTCTCCTCTGTACTTCCCCAGATACCAAAGAGCATCCTGACTCAGTCTATTTGTACATCTACTCTCTAATACAAACAGTTGAGCAATGAGCTTGGCCTCTCTGCTAAGCCTATGGGGAGGAAGGATTGGCTGGTAAAAAGGAAGTGTAGTTTGTACCATAGCTCTTCATTTTGCTCAATAAAACATCACAGGATATGAGGCTGAAAAATGAACAGCCCCTTCTTTGTGTAGTGAGCATAAAAGGTTGTGCAAACAGGAGTCATCTGTTTCCCATTTGTCACCCTTTCACCCAGCATGGGACTCTGACTTGTTGCACATCTTTAGGAATCAAGCAAACTTTAGGAATCACAAGCTGTACACATGTAGGCTAAGACACTCCAAATGCAGGGCTGTTCCTCTGATGAGGAACTTCTGCTGGTCCTTTCTTTCCCCTCTCCCAGCAGAAGTCCTGTGTGAGCAAGCGAATACCCACTGCCTGTGTTGTGTCTCACTGCCCATCTCAGTTCCCACACAGCACCAGCCAGGCACCCAGCCAAGGGATCAGCATCCCTGCAGGCATCTCTGATTGCCTGGCTGCCACCACCAAGCATGTTTGGGAAGCTGCTTCCAGGTCCCTGCCTTGTGACAGCTGATTCTCGCCAGCTGGGTTATGTCTCAGTGCTAATCTGCTGCTTGATCTATTCCTTTGTCCTTTTGCTGACTCATCTCTCTTCCCATTGTACCTGATGGATTAAATAGCTCGGCTAACTCTTTCACTGATAGGCTCTATCCATGACTTAGCTGCTGAATCCATACACTGCTGTTTGCTTTTCTGTTCCTCTAGGTAGCTAACCTAAATGGTAACTGATTCCCTTCCTTTTGAACAGGCACTGTTGCTGACTCTGCTTCCTTAGCTAATAATTTCATTTAATCAGTAAGATTCCTTCTGTTACCTGCTAAACTATGCTTTTGACTCCTTGGGTCCTTCCCTGTAAATTCATGACGCTGTACATTTCTCTCTCATCATCTCTTTGGCAGTATTCCCCTCTACATACTCTCTTTTCTTCTTCTTGGCACTTCCTCTCTCACACTTGCTTTCATGTCATTTGTCATTCATACTGTTCTTCCATTTTGTCCCTTTGACTGCCACATCACACTCTTGACTGCCCTTCTGACCCCCAAAAGGAGTCCTTTCCTTCCTTTATCATTCCATTATTTGTCAGCATGATATATAAAGTTAATCTCATTACATAAATTATCCTTGTAATTGCACTTCAAATGTGGTTTTTTGATACTTGTAATTGTCATGAATCCACAGGCTGGAAAGTCTGAAATCTGACCAGCAGCAACTGTACAGTACAGCTTAATTATTGAACCTGGAGTGGAACAGCATTTGTATGAAGCAGAAGACCTGAAGGATAATATAATAACTCAAAAAAGTACATGAATCCCTAGTAATAATACACAGAAAAGCAAAGCAAAAGCTAATTACCAGAGCTGATGAATAGATAATTTTAAACTTGTTAAAATAGCCTGAAGCACAGGCTGCAAAACCACCAGCTTTTCCTTTTGCAATAAAGTAGAAAATTGAAAGCAGTTATATTTTTCCTGTCCCTCTTCTTTTTTAAAATTTTGTATTTTCTTTCATTTCTTAATGTAAATAAGGGACTCAATGTAAATCAGGTTTATACCTCTCTTTCCAACCTCTGAATAATTTTGTAAAATGCATACAAGTTTTAAAAGTTATCCAGAGGAAAAAAATAAAGTTGGTGACCTTCCTACTTGGCAAGTTTTCAAAAAGTGGTAGACAAGTTTCAAAGTCAGGAACCCAAGGTCTGACAGATTCTGAAGAAAATTAAATTCTTGGTAAATTGCTTTTACTTAAAATAAATTCACCATCTTAAAAAAAAAAAGAAGAAAATAATGACAAAGCAATAAAAAGGTTTTTTGAAATTACTATCCCTTTTATTTTTTTAATTCTTAACTTCAATGCAGTATGGAGAAAGTTGAAGTCAGAAGTCAGATACTCTTTCAAAATATAAAAATATTGAGTAATTTACTCCAGTGCCATTTAAATTTTAATGCTGGAGATTTTAAAAGAGACAAGATTTCCTTTTTTTTTCTAGTGCTAAGGCAGCTTATGAAATCTCAATCACCTTTCCACAATACATTCTTTATCCAGCTCTAGTGATGCATAAGCACTGCAGGTCATCCTTTCTGCCTTCTGTTTTTCCAGATACAAACTTATCTTAGCTGAAACAAAATCCCTATTTTTCTTGCAAAAATAAATGTACTTGTTGTTACTTAACTTCCTGTGCAGATTTGAAATTTTCAATTTTCTCTACTTTCTGAATTTCAATTTCTGGATTGAAAGCAAAATGAAAAGAGTTGAAGATGTCCTGATTAGTACTTATTTTCAGTTTGCTTACTTCATGAACATATAAATGGGGCATTAAGGTGGTGGGACTGTTAAATCACTCACTGCCTTTTGGAATTCAGTATTTTTTTATTCTCAGTCCATATCCTTTTTCCTTGACAACTCTAATTTTTACTGGATGCCCCAGCTACAAACACTTTCAGGAAAAATGGTTTCGATTTTTTCTTCCTAATTATTTTCAAGACTGATAAATATGGTTGATAGCTGAGAGGAGGTGAAGTTCCAGGGAACCAATATTTTTCCACAGAATCAATAGCTTTTTAACAGAGCACAAGTATTGCTCTTTCATTTATAACATATTGGCAAGTCACAGAATAAGCTGAGCTGGAAGGCACCCAAAAGGATCACGGAGCCCAGCTCCTGCCCTGCACAGCACCATCCCCAGGATCACACCACACCTTCCAGGGAGCTAACACCTCCTCCCAGACACATTTCTGTCTGTGAAGATCAGCTTCTCTGAATATCTTGTCATTATTCTTTTGGGTTTTTTGCATTCTTTAAAAAGGCCCACTCTTAAATAACAAAGAAAATATGGAAACACTTTAGGAAAAAAATTTCTTTTATTTCCCACTCAATTTCAGAGTGCCTAATGAGGGCCTGGGAAAACACATAAATGTCTGGTTTGGTGCTGATTTTAGCTGTGAAAGTAAATTGAAGAAAAGCTGTTGTCATGTGAGGATGTCCAGCAGAGCAGCCATTAATATCGATAAGAAAATCTATTTTTACACAAGGGTAAACAAAAAAAAAGTGTGATTGAAATATAGATAGCAATGCCTGAGCCATAACTAGTGAGATAAAGTTAATTCTCACAATACATTTATGGATATGTGTATTGTAACTTGGTCGAAGATGCCTCACTCCAGGAGACTAAATTTTGACTCACTTATACTAGAGCCATATGAAATAAATCTATCAAATGAACATTTCCTGATTTGTTCTTGGGGAGAGAGATTGAAAACTCAGTCTAAACAGAGAACCTGAGGATAACAAGGCAGTTCTACAAAGCAAGCTGAACATTTGTAGTGATGCACCAAATCCTATGTAAACCACAGGAGCTAACCTGGAGCCCTACTGTTTGTAATCAATAACTTATAGGGTGCAGTGCAGTGTTTTGGAAAAGATGATTCAGAAAAGAACAGGGGGTAGGGGGTGGGAGCCGAACACGGATTCATTGTGTCTCAGAGCAGAAAAGGTGCCTGAGCATGCTCAAACAGGACTGTGAGTAGAGTGAAAAGGCGCTGTTCTTGTAGCAATCAGAGCACTGTGCTCAGTGATATACTCTGTACCCTCTGGAAAACTAGTAAATAGGAGCATGTATAGATATTACCCAGAAAAGGCTTTACAATTAGTTTTCTGGTTTGGAAGATGTGTCTCCCAGCTAGATGCTAAGGAAGGTTTACGTATTTAGCTTAATACAGGGATGGTTAAGTGAAAAATTTTACCTAATTCACTCAGAACCCTTAAATCAAGATAGGATACCTTCTCAAAAAAATAATTTATTTTGTTCATCCAAATCATTTGAGCTCAGTGGAAGAACTTCTTGGGGAAATTTTGTGTCCTTTGTTATAAATAACAGATATAAGAGGAAAATATAGAAGGTAACAGGCATAACTCCATTTTTGCCCCATTTACTAGCATCAAATGTTATGTCTATATTTAGTATTGTTGTCAAAGCAGATATACCAGCCTCCTTCATTCCTGAAGTCTCTACCACCTTGTGCACAGCCTCCTCTCTGGCTTTCTCATGCTTCTCTAGAAAAGAACCTTCACTGATGCTTTGGAATGGGATTGTCAAGGATATGAGCAGAATCTTCATGTAGAACTGCACAGAGCTGCCAGGGGAGTATAGACAGACAGGGATGTGCTGTCAGGGATGCCTGTGGCTGAGCTGTAATAGCTGCTATCAGTGACTTTGAGATCTGAAGATAAATGCTTCAGAAAATCTGGAAATTATTATAGTTTTAGCTCTGTGAAGAAATGTGCATTGTCAAGCAGTGATGGTGTGATTGTAATTGGTCTGTAATTTAAACACTCGCTCCAGTGAGCACACACATCCCCCAAATGCCTGTTTCCTTCTTTCTGCAGTTTTCTGGCATGCTTGTATGTAGCTGTGTAGCAAAACCCACTTTTTTACAAGTATTGTAAATTCTCAAAATAGGTTAGGAAAAAATCCCAAGAAATAAAGTTTTATTTTTGTTACTGTCTTTAAAAGCATCTTCCTTGCTAAATTATTCTGATCTCCGAGCACACTCGTCACATTTTTCCTTCTAGTCATTACTGGAAACAGTTCATGTGCCTATTGTATTGTGTTGATTTTGGCTGGGTTAGAGTTAATTTTCATCACAGTATCTGGTATAGGGATGTGTTTTGGATTTGTGCTGAAGGCAGTGTTGATAACAGGGATGTTTTAGTTACTGCTGAGCAGCACCTACACAGAGCCAAGGCCTTTCCTGCTTCTCACACCATGCCAGCAGTGAGTGGGCTGGGGGTGCACAAGAGATGGGAGGGGACACAGCCAGGACAGCTGATCCCAACTGTCCAAATGGACATCCCAGACAATAAGACATCATGCTCAGCGTAGAAAGCTACAGAAAGAAGGAGAAAGGTGGAGACATTTGCAGTGATGGTGGTAGTCTTCCCAAGTCACTGTTATGCACAATAGAGTCCTGCTGTCTTGGAGATGGGTGAACATCTGCCTGCAGATGGGAAGCAGTGAATTAATTCCTTGTTTCCCATTGCTTGCATGTGTAGCTTTTGCTTTATCTATCAAACGATTCCATCTCATGAGTTTTCTCACTTTTAATATTCCAGTTCTCTTTCCCGTTCTGCTTGTGGGGGACTGAAAGAGTGTGGTTCTTGGTTGCTGGCTGGGGTTAAACCATGTCATGTATTTTCCTTTTGATTTTTGAGTTTTATTCAGAAAAATTATTCTCTTTTTTTGCCCCCTTGAGTCTTTGCTGCCGTGTAATCCTATATGAAGTGTTACAGTTCTTGAAAGGATAGATTTGCTTATGCACTGAAAGAAAATCTTTAGGACACAATTTTCAAAAACATCTGGCATTTACTCAAGTCTGCCTTCTCTAATGTTTATATCAGAGAATACTTTTACCATTGATAAAAATAGGTAAATATTCCTCCCCTTGGATTTATTTTGAATGTGTTTGTTCAGTACTACTACCTTGCAATTTTTTTTCTTTTCAGTCTACATAACCTGGAACAAAGGAAAACACTTGGTAATGAAATAATCAAGCAGTATATTCTCATTTTTGGCATCTCTAAGTATTAAGATGTTCTGAGTATATTCAAAACCAAGTGCAGTTGTTACTTGCAAAGCTGAACTCCACTAATGATTTCAGGAATGGGATGTGGTTATTTCATTTGGTGTGTCATACAGACAAATGTCAGTCACATTCTACAACATCACGCTGCTTGCACATGGCCAAAAAGAGATGATGTGTGCTTGTGAATCATCCTTCAAGGATGGTCCATGTTTGCCTATACCGGAAGGTGCCACATTGACTTGCACTTATTTCAGGACAGCCAAGATAATTGCTGGTAGCACACCCTCCTACCATATGCCAAAACCAAGGAGATACTATATCCAGTGAATATTTCACAGAGTGATGTCCAAGGCAACCTACCCTAAATAATTTTTACAGAGCTTCCATGTATCACAATAGCAGCCTCTGAAAGGGTATCCCTATATCACTTTGTAATAGGGTAAGGCATTCCACAAATATCCAAGAGTGTCACTGGAACCTGCTTACAGATACAGCTGCAAGCAGAGAGACTCCCAGTTGGGCCAGATACAGCACCCACTGGCAGAAAATGACACTTTTCTGCAGAGAAACACACACCTTCCCATGGCCGCCTCTGTTTTGGTTGTTCTATGAGAACTCTTGCTCAGGTGTGACTGGCCTTTTGCAGGAGCCCCTGAGACAGATGGAGGCACACGAGTAATGATCACAAGCTGAATACACATTGCCCTTCTTGGCTCTGGCAGGGGCTTCACCACAAACCCATTGCCACACTGCTGCACATGCAGTGAGCTGGACAAAGCCCTGACTGCAGCTGATCAGTATCTATTCAGGCCATGAGATTACCATGGATGCTCAGAACCAGAAGGTGAGGAAGTGTGACCATTGCTGTGGGTGAACAGATATAGTGGATAGAAGCCTGGTGGAGTGTAAGTTTCTCTGTAGCCTTTCTGGGTCATTGTTTTTGTGGCCTGTGGGTTTGTGGCATCCCTCAGCACTAGAAAAAGCATGGATGTGAGCAGGTCCTTCTAGAGCTGTTTTATGGGCTGGGGTGAGAGTGCAACAGGGCATTGCAGTGTCTCAGCACAGACCTTCAAATATGCTTGAATACTTGTGTAATATATTCTTCTCAAACAGTGGTGTAATATATCAGCTGGCTTTTTGACTCTGCTAAAGCTTTGCAAAATGATTTTTACATGTGTGTAACATTTACTTGAATCCTAAATCTCACAGTGGTGACATCATGTCTCCTTCTGAATACTACACCTGAAGTAAGCCATAAAATGGTGACAATATTGAATGTTTAATAATCTTATGAGTAACATTATGACCCCACACAATTTAGAAATAATCCTCAAGAAGGTGGTGTTGGGAGTCAGGGGGCACTATCACACTGATTTCTAATAACTTGGGAATTCATTTTGTAAAACAAGAAGAAATAGTAAAGAAAAGATAAGGAACACAGGTTGCAGCTTGGAAGACTTGGTCTGAATAGAAGGAAAATCACAGTTCAAAAAATGCCCTGTTTTGAGCCAGGTCAGCAGGGAAGCCACAGGCTCTGCACAGTGGATGTTTTCACACACAGCTAGGTAAACCTTATGTGGCTTGGGCTCTTGACAGGCTAGAACTTTTGTTCAAAGGTCCAGCTAGATGAGCTCCAGCGGTCTCTTACAATTCTTAGAATCTCCAGTCATTTTGAAAAGACCATGCAGAAAGACACCATTAATTCACTTAATCTGAAATATTATTAATTAATTTACTGTTAATTTGTGGTTCATCTTTGCTGACGGTTAATGAAAAACACATAATTCTGAAAATCCCCAAAACTTTGGACTCAGTGCCTGTTGCTTTTAAAGGTCTGTGAGGAATCTGCAACGCATATTTTATTGCAAATGCAGTCTTGTTCTTATCGCTCCATGTTTCTAGATTCCTCAAAATATTCAGCTGCATATGGCCCATCCTTTTTCTTTCTACATCTGCAATTTATTGAACAATCTGAGGAAGCATTCAGAAGAGAGATGGAAAGCACCATGTCACCTTTCCCTCTGAACAGCTTTGAATTACTTTCCTGTAATCATTACTGCAGATTAATGCCATCAAAGAGCAGTTCTGCAGGAGATAAAATGAACAGCCTCTGATAAATTTATCATTATAGCAAATCACACCAAGTAGGATTTCTTTCCTCAGCTTGAAGAATGTACAAATGATTTTTTTTTTCCTTTAATTTTTAAAGGTTTTCCTAGCAGTCAAGGGCAACCTGAAAGTCAGTATGAGAGTCCTGAAGGCATGCTATTCTGGCCATGCTGGGAAAATGTAATGAAATATATCTGCTTACAATTTGCAATACTACACTGTATCATTGTGTTGAAAAGGAACTCATATAAGTTTAACCTTCTTTAATGAAAAGTTTATTGCCTAAGTGATGATACATTTGAGAGCAGAGGCCACTAGGGAATTAGGTATGATTTCTCGGTTTTATTTTCCTTTATCCTAAGTCATCATCACTTGCATTAAGTAGGATTTAGCAGGCTTCCTGGTTGCACTGTGAGAAAAAAACCAGAGACACAGTCAGAGTCACCAGGTTTCTCTGCAGAGCAAAATCTGCTGCGCATGCTTCTCTGTCTTTTATCTCTCACCCGTTCCTTTGGCCATTAAACATTAACAACTATTGAGTGACTCAGGAGAAGGGCAGCAGGCACTTCTGGAAGAAGTTCAAGTACTCTGTTGATGAGAGCAGTGCTAGCACCTGAACAGCACAGAAGATATGCTAAGCTGCATACTAAGTCATATTCCTCATTCTGCACAGAAAGAGGAAAAAGAATATCAATGCTGAATAAAGGAGGATGAGTGATCATTTAGGCCGAGCTAAAAGTACAATGCCATCAATGGGATTGCATTATTAAACACCATAGATCTAACATGTAATACTGTAAAGTACTTTAAAAAAAGCAGTTATTATAGGACTGAAATCTGAATTGAAAAAGAGCACCTGAAACAATGTTTGTGCCTGCTTTTTGCAGTCTCAGTTATATGATGTGCTTGTTTGTGACTGTGGAGAAGTTGACCTGAACCCCAAGGGGCCTTCTGCAGCTCAGACTCCAGCTTTCCCACAGACAGCTACAGAAACACACGACAGCTTCCCTTGCCACCATCTCCCTATGTTCAACCCTCTGTCTTCATGACTCTTCTTTTTTTTCCTGAAATGACAGACAGGCACATAGCACACAGTAAAGTTCATTAATCTATATGGCTGCAGTGATAAAATTATTGTTACAACACATGTACATTGCTTTATCCTATGTTGGTGTATACTATCCTTAAAAAGACAGTAATATTCATCATGTAACACCCTATTATAGAATCATTGTTCTGCATTTTTGTTCCAGGCTTCATTTTTCAGTTCAGTATAATTCAGAGTAATTCTCTTTAGATCTGACATTGATTCAATTTCATCCCTTTCTTTGACATAATTGAATTGGATAATTCTGTCAAAAATCTCCCAGCCATTTTTGATCTATTCTCAAACATAGTTAATCAAAGCATGCTTCATTGGTTTAAGAGAAATAACCCAATAACTTCAAATTTTGTGATTAGACAGCTCAAATTCCTGTCATATTTGGAAGGTATGTTATCTTCAAAGGGTGTATGTAGTTTTTACATGTCAGAAGATAGCTGAGTTGCAAGGAGCTGAGGGAGGGAAATATTCTGCATGCCCTCTTGTTGCTGCAGTTCTTGCACCTTCAGGAGAGGCCCTAGGAAGAAATGGGGCTGGAGAGGGGATCTTGGGGTATTGTAAGACTGAGTTCTAAATCCTGGGTTTAGCATCAACTCAGTATACAGCTGAGAACAAATTATTTTACCCCTTGGACTTTATTCCCCCTCTGTAAAATGTGGTTAATAGTATTTACTGCCCTTGCCTGACTCTTTCACAGGAATCATGGGGATGTTAATGAAAAAATATATAGCAAGGCACCATACTGTGAACAACTAAGACATTGTAATAGTGATATCGGGATACACCTGAAAAGAAGCACACCAGTTTCCACACCAGAGTATGTCTGCAAAGATTGCATTTTCTTATTAACTCCATTTCTATTGATGGACACTCTGAAAGCATGAGAGTAAATAGGTGAAAGCAGATAGGGAGTTTTCAGCTCCAAGACTAATTCCAGCTTGTCTTGCTTCCTCAAATCAGAATTTTAGTTTAGGTGATCACAGAAAGGTCTGAAACTTCTTTCTACCTTTCTTGTGTTTCTGTGTTGCCCAACAATGTGAGGGAAAGAAATCTGACAGAGTAAAAAGGGTTTTTCAGTTACTGTATTTGATTTAATTAATTTTCATTTTATCTTTTCTTAGCTTATCTCATGAAAGACGGCCCAAATGGGGGTGGCCTTAGAAAGTCAAGGAAGTTCAGCTTTGCTTGTTACTAGTCTCCTTAAAGAATGAGAAATGTATGTTTTGAAAGTATGTGTACTCAAAGATTTGCCATGTTGTTTTTTTTTTTTTTAATAGAAGAAACAAAACAGTGTGAAGTCTTTATTCCTAGCTTACTCTATCCTTGCAGCTATTTACTTCAGTAGCTATATCAAGTCTCGGTGCTGTTGCTGGCTTCTGCTCTGTTTTCACGTCCCTCTGGTTTTTCTGGATTTGATTTTCCTTTCTATCAGTGCTCTTGAAGTTTTCCTCCTTCCTCTGGCCTAGTTCTTGACACTGACACTTGTTGTATCTTAGGAGCAGCACTCCCTACTTCAGTGCCTTCACACACAAACTCGTTTCCCCTCCGCCTTCTGGCAGGAGATACAAAAGGCAGAAATTACAAATTGAGATTAAAACAATTTACTGGAAACAGCAAAGCAATAATAAAATGAGCAGTAACAGCAACAATGCTAAGAACAACAGGGTGTAGAAGAGGTGGTGTTTTACCTCTTCTATAGACAGAACGCTCACTGAGCTGAACCTCGGCGTGTGACCCCAGAGACACTGAACCACATGGCACTTGGACTGTCCATGCCCACATTTTTCTTCCCCATGGCAATCCATGCCTGCTTCTCTCTCAGAAGTGAGAACCCTTCCCTTCTGCCTCGCAGCCATGATGTATGGGTTACAGAACAGCAACCGAGGCATGCCCACATGGCTTCAGGCTCCACCCCACCATGGCTGCTGAGGAAAAAACTAGCTCTGTCCTGGCTGAAGGTCAGGGCAACACTGAAACCCAAGAGGATCTTTGGCAGACTGTTGCTCAAGTAGTTCAGGAAGTTCTGGGAGATGTGTTTCACAGCCGAAGAGTTTGCAGTGTTGAAGACTGGTGACTCAGGGAACAAATCTCAGTTCAGTTGGTGTCATGAAATTTTTAAAGGGAATTTATCTTGCTTATGTACAGTTTTCTCTCACAATATAATGTATCTCCTGAAATCAGGATAAGGCTGCTCCCTGTGCCATACCCTGATCTGCTATAGTATTTTCAATTCCAATTTATTTTATTAATGCTTTTTCCCTCATTATTTTCCTTATATAGAAAATTAAATGAAGGCAAGTGAAAATAAAAATTAACCATATTTTCCTGTTAAGGGGTGTATATATAGTGGACATACAGAGGTGAATATAAACCAGCTTTTGGGATAGGTCACTGTATGAAGAGAACTTGCTCAGAGGACTGTGTCAACATTTTGTTCAGCATGAGGTACAACTCCTGGTGGGCATGGGTCATATTTTTTGGCTATATCAGGGTTTTTAATAGGCCAGAAAAACCTCAGAAGTTTCATCTACAATGAAACACCATCCCCTTCATGATTACAGAGTGAGCTATCACAGTGACATATCATAGTTTGAGGGTTAATAATGCAAATAGCAAAAGGAATAGGATGGAAGGAAATTTTCTGTGCGTTGCTTTGTACAAGAGACAATTGCATGATGTGGGTGAAGTATTAAGAATGGAGTACTGAGTTCCTAATAATGCTTTTACAGAAGTTGTGGTAATAGAACGAAATGATCCTGAGTGGTCTTTATCTTATAGGGCTTCCTGAGGAAGTTAATGATTCACTGAGCACTGGAAGTTTCTCTGTTGTGGGCTGTTTAAGCATCTGCTTCTAAATGTCAGGACAGGCCAGCTGTCATATTTTATATGTGTCCTTAGACTATAGATATGCATTAGTCATTGCAAGAAGCTGCCATTTCAAGTGTGAGAGCAACTAGTTTCAGGATTGATTTGTGAGGAGTCTTTCCCATTGTCATACAAGTTTTGAGCTACTGTCTTAATGATGGGCTCTGTTCAGAAAAGCAAAAGATGACAGTGTATTTTTTGCAGATTCAGTATGAACTATAAAGAAATAGTGCAATTGTTTTTTATCCACCCACAGGTTACCAACAAACTGTCTCAAAATCAGGTCGAGTCTCAGATGAGTTTGTGGTCATTTGTCATGCATGTCTGTACAGAACATTAGCTTCATCTCACATTTTTCGAGTTATTTTTATTCTCTCTGTCTCAGAAACAGAAATACTTCTATTTTCTGTTCTTAAGGGAGAATGTAGACAGAAGATTTGGTTATTTTCCCACTAAATTGCATTCCACAGAGAGGAGGGGAAAACAAAAAGAGAAACAGAAATACCTTTTCAGTTGAAGCAGTGAAATTTGCCTTTTGGTTACATGGTTCTAAACAATTTCAGACCACATGTCCATTCAGATGTGAATGGCTGTGGGTAGACCCCCAAACAGTGCAGAGGGAAGCAGTTCAAGGGCAGCTGGAGGGGAAGGAGAACTTCCAGATCCTCCTTTGCTTCTGGAAGTCACTGACTTGGATGACATTTTGCTACCTTCATCTGGGAATCAGCATGTGTTTCACAGTGCTTCTGATCTCATTGGTGTGCATGTTAGTTCTTTCATATTTCTTTGAGGTTTATTCCTCTGCCTTATTTTTTTTTCTGTCAGATTTGGCCTTTAAGCTTGTCTAAATATGAAACAATGCCAGCAAAATCTGCGCTCTGCTCCTGGATGACTCTTTTTCTGTTTTCTGTGGCCTTAACAACAAACAACTGCCTTCACACCCTTAATGTCCTCTCCCTCCTGTCATGGTGTTGTGCAGGCACCTGGGACCAGCCACAGTGATGGAGCCCGTGTCTATCCCACTGCCCAGCCAGGGAGCACCAGGGGCAGCCCCAGCCCTGAGCACCAGGATCCTCTCTGGGATTAGAATCATCAGGGATGTGGGGCCCTGGGTGGGTCTGGCTCAGTGGGGCCATGGCTGGGCAGGGCAGGGCTGTGGGGAAGTCAAGGCTGGCCATGCTGTGACATTGTTGGGAGGGGGAGAGATAGAGTCCTGGGCCAAGGGCAGGTGGGGAGAGGCTGTGAGTGCTGGTGAGGCATGTAGGTGCCCTGGCACCACTGAAAAAGATGCAGCAATAATGTTTAAAGGGCTTGCACAAGCTGACTGGGCTGTGACTGTGTTTATGGTCCTACAGCTTGAACAAAATGGTTTCAGTGATAGAAATTCTGCCAGGAGTCCTGGGGGTTGATCTAGCAGATCCAGAAGCTGTGCCTGGTCAGGGAAGAGGAGGAAAGGTTGTTTGGGGTGATTCCCCAGGCTCTGTTCCCTGTCACCCACTGCGGCCCATCCCAGTCCATGTGCACAATTAGCACCATGTCTGGCCTCACTTGGGGGCTCGGGAATCGGTTAGGTGGATTGTGCCGGCTCTCCTGAAGGTAAATCTGTTCCTTGCTCCCAGCTTCTTGTGTGAAAGCACTGCTTACCTAATGAGAGCAAATATTTTGCCAGTGAGCCGCAAAGTTGCTTCTCCAATGTTTACAGTTTCTTTTTGCAGGAGTTCTTTAGTCACAGGGCAGCTTACTGTGAACAAACAGGCTGAGTGCTGACGCGGATAATGCTGTGAGGTGCACTCATGGATAGGGCAGAAAACACTCATTTTACTGCTAACACAAAATAGACCTTGTACCACTAAGCATTCCTGTGTGGAAATTACTTGTATCCAAAACCAGATTTGCCTCCAGTTATTATGATTCAGACCTCCAAGACAGAAGCAGAAATATCTAATTATCATTTTTTAATTATGAATAACAAATAGCCACTTTGGCTGCTTTAAGAACAAATCACAGCCTAAATTTTTCTTCACAATGCATTTGTAAAAAGCAAAAAAATAAAAGAAAATAATAATGCATTTACACTTATTCATTATTGGGAAGGAAAAAGCATGCTTACTTCATGTTAAGAGTGTTTTCACAATGAAAGATATGAATGGTGATCCACCTGGTGGATTTTCCTTGGGCCTGTATCACTGAAGGGACTAGGACTCTTCACTCACTGTAAAGTTAAGCACAGGTGAAAGCTTTTGAAGGCTTGGAAAGAACTAATATACATGGGCACTGCATCAAAATGCATGAATAGGACACAACATAGTAGTTATTGTGGTGATGTGGTCTAGTGAGCTGGAGGGAGGAGAAAAAAATAAATAATTCAAGGAGGATTAATTTATTAATATTTTGTTGTTCTGCAGTTTGACACCTTGCTGGTTTCCTCAATTTTTTCCCTCTTTCTTGTTATTCTTTTTTCTTTTTGCCCTTCAGTGTATGGAATGTGAATATTTCACACATCAGCAGTGGTATTGAGGAGCTGGAGTACTCTTGTGCTCATGGGTGAGGTTTCTAAGTGTGGATCCAGTCAGCACAAAATGGTTGTGGGGCCACAACAGCTGTAGAGCAATACCAGGACATCTTTTAGGGAGCCACTATCAGCACTGGGACACAGGTTCATGTCAGAGGGGCCCAGGTTGTTCTCCCTAATCTCTGACATTGACCAGTATCAGATGTTCCAGAATGGATTAACAAGGTCTCCATGATGAAAGGACAGCTTACCTATGGGGAATCTAACAGAACCTACAGTCACTAGTGTTGTGACCTTGATAGTTTATAATGCTACTGATTAGTTAAATTTCTAAAGTGTTGATGTTTTTCTATCACTGAATCACTTCTGCCAAAGGTCTAGGAATCAGGCATGAGCAGATTTCCTGCCTGAGTCTGAACTGTGCCTCAAGCCACTGCTTTTAAATGTTATCAGGCACCCTCCTGTTCTTATAACACAGTTTTTTCATTTTTTCTACTAAAAAATATATTCAGGCAGTGTTTCATAGGCTGAAAATGTTCTTTATTGTTTGAGTTTTTTTCCTACAGTTTTGATTGCTGATAACGTCTCCACAAATCATGTAAGATTACACTATTTGGGAGAAATAATGCACAAATATTCAGCAGCAATTGTATAAATATTTTTTCTTTGAAATAACCTGAATCAACAGACAAAGAGCAAAATACAGATGCAATTGATATTGGATAGTTGAACTCCTCATAAGGTGCTTGTATGGATATGTATGAAGGATAATTAGTTTATTTAGTATCAGAATCTTCTGTAAAATTCTGGAAAGGAGGCACATACAACTGACCTTGTCTTTTACTGGTAGACTACAAACATTTTATTTTTATTAGCTTGTTAGGACACCAGGACTCAGCTAAATGATTTTATAGTTAAATGGAGAAAGTTTAGTATATTAATATCCCACTTGTCCACACTAAATTAATGGCCTGGAGACTGTGAAAGCTTTATGATAGATCTGGGCTGTACAGGGCAATTTAAAGCTCCCTTTTCTTCAATCTTTGGTGTGGGCGCCTTGGCTTTCAAAGTGACTGAGGAGCCTAAAGTACCCAGCACACATAAACCCCTGAGTGAGGAGGATTTATTGTGGTTAGGTAACATATGGCTATGCTGAAATGTGTGATTCTGAAGAACATGGGAAGAGAACAGTGGTATTAAACCAAATTTTCCCTGTGAGACGTGCAAGTTCATACAGTCTTGCAGCCACTGAAAAAGCTGTACCAGCACTTCCATGAAAATTCACATTTTCAGCCCACATTAATCTCGAATTTGTTTCTTCGTGTTCTGCTCCCAGGCAAGTATATCAGTGTGAGCTTTGTTTTGCTTTGTTTTGTTTTGTTTTGTGCCCCTCAAATGAGAGCTGAAACATTTAGAGGTGAGATTCTTTGAAATTAATGGGGGAGAGATATAAAAATTAAATGTTAAGGAAATGAAACTGTCTTCACACAGTTTTAATATTCTTGTATTCCATCATCATTTTCCTATAGCACTGTTAGTGTCCAAACAAATTTTCATTATCGAGAGGGATGCAGCAGGGTGGCTGCCACCATGCACCACTGTGCTGTCTGTGGGCCAGCCAGCTCCAGATCCTTTTTGTGAACAAGACAGGCTAACTGCAGATGGTATCCTCCCTGTAGCCAAAGTCACAACATTAATTGATAAAATAACTCATTGCTTTGCAAGGTAGAATAGTATGGTCCTAAGTTTGGAGCCAGTTCCACCAGTCATGATTTCTTCATGTTCATTTTAAGATAGTTTAAATTGAGGGTGATCTGTGCCCCCAGTGCAAAATATAATTACATCTCATTTTAACTGAGTAACTCTAGGGGAAACTGCAATGGAAAACCTAAAGTGCTAAATTAAAGGAATTGAGCCATCTGTGTTGTCTGTATGTCACACCACAAAAGAGAATATGAATCTACTCCAAATATAAATTTCTTTGCTGCATTTGGTTTTTTAATCAGTCTTGAAAATTTCTGGTTACTCCATGATTTTGTGTCTGCTAAGACAGTTTTAGATGTATGTAGCAGAAGATTTAGAAAATAAGAAATAGATTCTCTGACTTGAACCTCTGTTGCATAAGTTCTGAATGAGAGGTCCCATGTCAGCAAGGAACAGGTGTGTTTTCATGTAATTACATTATTTTCCCTTTTCCAGTGAGGACATAGAAACAGACCTTTTTCAATAATTTTTTTGAGAATTTTTTTTCCTGTTCTGTTAATGAAGTACTACAGATATTAGCCACCTTAAAAGGAATCTTCCCTTTTTGGTGTGTTTCCTGAGAGGCACCTAACTCTTTACATATTGATGCATACTTTTCAGTAACTTTCCCCTTATTTCTCCATAATGAGACCCACAAACCATCTCACCTTCTTTGTGATGTTGTTACCTCCTAAAAAATGCAGCCCTTTCTATTGTAAAAGTTTAAGCTACAAGCTACTTAGACACACATCTGCACCCATGTACACATATAGACACAGAGCTCTTTATCTGTAGTGCAAACTCATTGAACCAATGAGTTTCTCAAAAAAAGTTCCTGTTTTCCATCATACATATTATCATGTATAATATGATAATTTCAGATGCTTTTAAAATGAAGTTTTGATTTTTGCAGTAATTTGCATGGAATGCAGTTTGGTTTTTTTGAAAGGCCTTTTATTTCAATAGGAATGCAAATCCTGACACTTTAAACAAATTTGGACATTGTGTGTGATTGCTATTTTGACATTACAGAATATATATAAAAGTAAAAAATGCAAATTTGAAAATTATAGCCCACACTTGCATTAAATTAAAATCTCTTTCAATAAGATTATGAATTCCATAGTATTGTATTGGAATATGTATCCCAATATAACCAGTTAGATGGTGCCTAGGCCAGTTCTGACCTTCGCTGCTTGGCCAGAGGCAGCACTGTGGTGTTTAACCCCAGAGGTACCTTGGCTGGCGGCAAAGTGCAGCGGGGCACAAGACAGGACTCCGTTCTCCTCAGGAGAAAGCTTCTGGCGATGGTGGAGAGAAAGGGAATGGATTCTGCTAGAAGGTAGCCAGATGTTTATTCCATGAGTACAGATACGTCTGCACTGGGCCACTGCTGGTAACAGAATGAAGCCGCATGGTCTCATTCACATTTTAAGCTCAGGACAGGGGAAGGGGAGGGGACAGGTGAGTCACCAACCAGGTGAAGGGGCAGGGTCTCAAGGTACTAGGGACACCTATCACACGACGCCTTGCTGGTATGTTAGCCTGATTGACAGGGCACACTCAGCGAGGGGCGAGGGGGAAGGGAGAAGGTAAAACAGGATATTGCAACACACCACAACATCTCCCCCTAGTTTTGTTTAAAAAGAAGAGGGCTGTGTTTATGGTGCAGAATGATTCTACTGAGGCTTCCAGGTCATCCACTGGAGCACTGAGGGCTTCCAAATGGTAGACTTCAGGAGGGGGAGATGAGTTTGAGATTAACTTGAGAACCATGCGTCTGATTACTCCAAAAACAATGCTAAAAACTACAATAACTACAACTAAAATAAACAGCACTAAAATTACAGTTTTCAGAATAGATCCCAACCAGCCCGAGAGTCCCCAGCCATTGAAAAGTCCATTCAGCTCGTTGTCAGTTTCTCTGTTGATGTCTGAGAGCCTTTGTCAAGGTAGTCCATAGGTGGTTTGGGCTGCGGTACTATGTAGGAGATTGCAGGTGGGATGATCACGAGTAGGACCAGAAGCAGGCTCGGTCTCATGACGTCTCGAGGCTACACACGAACAGTGGGATCTAAACTGGTACAAAAACTTGAGACAAACATATATTACAAACTATTCCAGATAGGAGGCTTAAATGGAATTTCCTCCAGAGAACGCGTGCGGCGTTTTCTTCTCCAGGCAGCGTGAGCCACCTGGGGTGCTTCTGCAGATTTCTCTGAGACTTTGGGAACAGAGGGCTTTACCCATTTGGAAGGAACCCACCTTAAACCAGAGGGGGTGGACACACAGGCGTATCCACGTCCCCAAGTAACCAATTTGTAAGGTCCCACCATTTTCCAAGTCTCAGGGTCTTTTACTAAAACTGGAAGTTTTTCTTTCATCAACCTGTGACTGCTTCCCCCAAAGTGGCGTAGGATGGGTGGGTTCAGGCTGTCAAAAGAACAATTCAGAAAATTGATTGTGAATGGTGCCCTGGATAACCGGATGTGGGGAGGTTCTACCTTCAGAACTTGTTGTTGCTGGTCCAGGACCCTTTTAATATCACAGTGAGTTCTTTCTACAATGGCTTGACCTGTAGGGGAGTAGGGGATGCCAGTTTTCTGCTCTACTCCCCATTGCTGCAGGAAGCTCCCGAATTCCTTGGATTTATAAGCAGGCCCATTATCAGTTTTTAGCTCTGTGGGGATGCCCATGAAATAAAAGGCCGGTAAGAGGTGCTTAATAGCATCAATAGATGATTCTCCTGTGTGGGCAGAAGCATAGACCGCTCCAGAAAAGGTATCTACACTAACATGAACATATTTCTGCCGTCCAAAAGACTGTATGTGTGTTACATCTGTTTGCCACAGTTCACAACTGTTCAGTCCCCTTGGGTTTGCTCCCGTACTCACTGTAGGGAGTGCATGTTGTTGGCAATTTGGGCACGTGGCCACCATCTCTTTGGCCTGTTCTCGAGTGATGTTAAACTGACAAACCAGGCCAGGTGCATTTTGGTGGAAAAGCTGGTGGCTGATTTTTGCCTGTTCAAAAACATTTGGGAGAGTGGCCATCACTGCAGGCGCAGCAAGAGCATCTGCCCTTCTGTTGCCTTCAGCAATAAACCCTGGCAAGTCAGTGTGTGACCTGACATGCATCACATAAAAGGGTTGCTCTCGGTGAGTGACTAACTTTACCAGTTTGGAAAGCAATTCAAAAAGTGCAATGTTAGATACATCTTGCAGTATTGCTTGATCTGCTCTGGATACTACTCCTGCCACGTATGCAGAGTCTGTAATCAGATTAAATGGTTCTGAGAACCTTTCAAAAGCCCTAACAACTGCAGCCAATTCAGCAACCTGAGGTGAACCTTCCACCTCAGCAATGTCCGTCTCCCACTGCTGGGTTTGAGGATCTTTCCAAGTCATAACAGACTTGTGGGACCTCCCGGACGCATCTGTAAAGACAGTCAGAGCCCTTTTTAAAGGTCTCCTACTTAGAGCAGTTCTTAATTTTAAAGTAAATTGAACATCTTGTTCAAACAATTTGCAAGCGGGCCGTGCTACCGAAAATTGTCCTGAGTAGGAATCCAGAGCAAACTGCAACACTTCATTTTCTTGAAACAATTGTTCCAGTATTTTCATAGTATTTTGACCTGATTTTAACTCAACTGGAATGTGAATGCACTTAAAATCACATCCTGCTAACTCCCTGATCCGGGTCCTTGCTTTCCGGATCAGTTCTGCTATCAGCTCTTGAGGCTTTGTCAGCCTCTTGGACCTTTTGTGACTGAGGAAAACCCATTCTATGATCAAGAGAGAGTCCCTCTGGTCCCGGTCCTTTTTTGGTGTGTCCTTTGCCTTAGGTGTTTGTTTTTCCTCCCACTGGAAAATAATTCCATGGAGGTGTGGCAACTTACCTAGGATGATAAATTTGAATGGCAGGTCAGGCCGGCATCGGTGGGCCTGTCTTGTGGACATTGCAATCTGAACCTTTTCTAGAGCTTTCCGTGCCTCTGGGGTAATAGACCTAGGAGCACCTGGGTCCTCTCCCCCTTTCAGTAAATTGAAAAGAGGGGCAAGGTCTTCATTAGTCAGACCAAGCCATGGTCTTACCCAATTCAAAGACCCACACAACTTGTGGACATCCGCAAGGGTCTTGATCCTTGGATTGATTTCTAGTTTTTGAGGAACAATGGTCCTATTTCCAATTTGTAAGCCCAAATACTTCCAAGGTGGCATCTTTTGAATTTTCTGTTCCTGGAGTTCGAACCCTGCAACAATCAATGCATCGATCGTTAGGTCAAGCGCATGTGTTAGTAAATCATCATTGGGGGCACACACAAGGATATCATCCATATAATGGTAGATGATGGCCTTCTCTGCGGCTGCACGAACTGGGGAAAGCAGGGAAGAGACATACCACTGGCAGATAGCTGGAGATACCTTTAGGCCCTGAGGAAGAACGGTCCAATGGTACCTTTTCATAGGAGCTTCTGAATTGATAGAAGGGACAGAGAATGCCAAACGCGGTGCATCGTCAGGGTGCAATGGGATTTGGAAAAAACAATCTTTAATATCAATAACAGCTAATTTCCAATCTTGAGGAAGCATTGTTGGGGATGGCATACCAGGCTGGGGAGAACCCATATCTTCAATTACATTATTAATTTGTCGGAGGTCACAGAGAAGTCGCCACCTCTTTTTGTCAGCTTTTTGGATGACAAACACCGGAGAGTTCCATGGGGACATGGTCTCTACAATGTGGCCCTTTCTTAGTTGCTCTTGTACTAGTTCCTCAAGCACTTTTATTTTTTGTTTACTGAGTGGCCACTGTTTCACATCAACTGGTTCGTCTGTTTTCCACTTAAGTTTTTGGGTGGGGCGCTGTTGTTTAATGACTGCTGCACAAAAATGCTGTGGAGAGTCTGGAATATTAATTGTGACACCCCACTGGGCCATTAAATCTCTCCCTAACAAAGGTTCTGAATAATCTAACACAAATGGACGGATATTTGCCAATTGTCCGTTTGGACCCTCGAATTGAATAATGCTTTTGGATTGCCTTGCCAATTGCAGACCTCCTACACCTCGAAGGTGACCAGCAACATTTTGTAAAGGCCAGTGAGCTGGCCAGTCTTGTACTGGAATCACTGTGCAGTCTGCACCTGTGTCTACAAGCATCTCAATGCGTTTAGACTCCCCACTCCCACTGACATTGCACCACAATTTGGGTTTATCTGTCCCAATAACTTGGACCCGGGCGACTGTGGGCCCTTGTTTATCGACATTTTCAGGTAAAGATGGCACAGGGATAGCTTGAGCAACAATTTGTCCCTTGGGAAGAAACAGGGGTGGGTGGAAACAGTGCAGGCTGAGAACAAATTGCTTAGGATCTGATGTTGTCAGTCCCGGAGCAATTTCGATCTCTTGTGGTGTGTTTTTGTCCCAGTGATGATGTACTTACAACGAATTTGGTTCCAAGTACCTTTCTGTTCAGGATTTACAGAGACAATATGCCAGTCAGTGTCCTTCAGGTGGAGTGACTCTGTCAGCTGCAACCTGTAAGGCTCATTGACAGAAGATGCGGTTAATACAGAATTACTTAAATCATAACAAAGCTTATTTTGTTTCACTTTCAACAGTGGACTAGCAGACTTGGTCTTTGAAGCACCTGCTTTACTTACACAAATGTTAATATTATCGCGCGCTTGATTTGTTTTGCTACCCTTATTCTCTTGGCCTGCTCCTTTTATGTCTGCACGCCTGGCAGGCTGGCGCTTTATTCTTCGTTTTTTTGTTGTTGACCCCCAGGGAGGGCTTGCAGTTCTCCTCCCCTGCTATTTTTAAATTCATCAAATTCCCTTTTCAGGGGGCACTGGTTACTCCAGTGCCCTAGCTTATTACAAAGCAGGCATGGTTTAGTGGGCTCAACCATTGCCGGTCTCCGCTGCTGCCCAGGGTACTGCTGTGCTGAAAGAGAAGGTGCAGGGCTGGCAACAGCAACACGCTGAGGTGGTCTTGGCAGCAGCCTTGGTCTGGTGTCTTCAGCAACACTCATCAGAGGCACTTTCCTGTTACAGACTAGAAGCATATCTTTTAATGTAGGGGAAGGTTCCATAGGAAGGCTCAGGATTGCCGCTCGACACTGTTCATTTGCATTTGTAAACGCTATTTCTTCTAAAATTGCTTCCCTTGCATTTTCCTTTTTAACTTGTATTTCAATGGCTCTAGTTAGCCTTTCTACAAATTTCACAAAAGGCTCTGATGGTAGTTGGTTGATTTTACTATAGGGCTCAAAAGGCCCCTCAGGTTGGAGGGAAAAGAATGCCTTTTCAGCTGCTTCCTTTACTTTCTCAAGTGTTTCTGCAGGAATTGCAGCAGCTTGGACTGAGGGAGAAGACCATTGACCCTCACCACAGAGGTGGTCAATAGTAATGGGGTTACCATTGTTGTCTTTTGCTGTGTTTGGATCAGCCTGTAAGCTTGGGAGAGCATCTTTTAGCAGTTGTTTCAATGCTGATTCCCATAATTTGAATTCCGTGGATGTCATGAGACATGAAAACAGTTGTTTTAAATCATGTGGAACTACAATAGTCCTACTTAATTCAGAATTTAAAAGGCCACGGAAATATGGACTGTGTGGACCATATTCTTTATGAGATTTACAGATCTCTTTAATCAATTGTCGTCCAAAAGAACTCCAATTAGCAGCTGGGGCTGCTCCAGCTTGAGCTGCAGGCTGAAACGTAACAGGAGCCAGTGACAACATGGCACCATGCATTGGGTCTGCTGTCCCCTGCTTTGTATCCCTTGAATCAGAAGCATTGGGATCACAGCTACAGGTTTGGGGACAGGCAGTGGGTGTGTCCCCACCGTGGGAACCCGGGGAGGGGGCGGGGAAAGGGAGCCGGCAAGGGGCGGGGCAACCGTGGGAACAAGGGGCGGGGTCAAGGGGCTGGCAGAGGGCGGGGATACCGTGGGAACAGGGGGCGGGGTCACCTGGTGACATCACGTCAGCAGCCGCCCCCTGGCAGGAGTAGAGGAGCGGAGCTGAGGGTACTGCAGGAAAGGCGGGGGGAGGGGGGAAGGTGTCACGAGGAACAGGAGAGAGGGGGATGGGGCAGGAATTTTGGGATGCTTAAGAGGATTTTGGGAAGAAGAAGACCAGGTTTGGGAAGATGCCACGTGGCACCCACCATCTTGTGCACCCCCTAGGGACTGGGGCCATTTTGGACATCACTGCTCTCCGAAAAGCTAACACGTGCTCGGGATTTTTTTGGGGAAAGAGGTTTAGGGGTTTTAGAGGGAGAGGGAGGAACAGGGAGAGCAGAGGCACATGGCTTTACATTTGGCTTTTTCTCCATTTCCTTTTGTTTGAGCAATGCTGTTCGAATTTGTAAACTCCAGAACACAAATTTAGCTGAGGGTGATTTGCCAGATTGTCCTAAGGTTATCAATTCATTCCCAACTTTATCCCAGAATTGAATATTGTGAATTT
This sequence comes from Zonotrichia leucophrys gambelii, assembly GCF_028769735.1. NCBI lineage: Eukaryota > Metazoa > Chordata > Aves > Passeriformes > Passerellidae > Zonotrichia > Zonotrichia leucophrys. The sequence goes on from NC_088172.1 coordinate 71,774,949, forward strand.
CTTCAGGGGAAATATTTGGGAACTGCAGAAAAAGCCATCTTATAAACTGTTTCAATTTTCCTTTAGAGAATTTCACATTACTCTTGACTAAAATGCTAACAATATGATAATACACTCCCCTTTGTACAATGCTAAGTTTGGAACCCATGATAGATGTAAAAAAGCAGAGTACTTAATCCCGCCTGACCAAAAACAAAGCTAAAATCAGCTACCAATTTCTAAAAAAAACCACAGATAGAAAGCGATAACGAGCAGACAAAAGCTTCACAATGCAGCTGTATATACTGCCTTTAAAATTCCCGGGCAGCAGCGGCAGGGCACGCCCTGCCGAACAGAGGCAGAAACAAAGCCTCCCCCGCGGTGGAATGCAGCACCCCCGCGGAGCAGAGAGAGCAGCCACTCCACGTGGCAGCCGAAACCGGGACGCCCCCCCCCCCCCCCGCCGCCGCGTGTGCAGAGCACGCCCGACCCCGCAGGTCCCCCGGCCACGTGGAAAGAGAGCCCCCCCCTCTCCCGCAAAGAGAAAGAGAAAGAAAATCTCCTAACACGTGTCTGAACACGCTGCTGAGCCGGGGGGGAAGGGCAGAGAGCGATCCCGCTCCGGCGCGAATTCTAAAAAACAGTGAAACACGCAGCAGGAAAGCTAACACTAGAACGCTATGAATTCTCGTCTGTGGGGCTGCGCAGCCAAAATGCAAAGGCAAAAAGGAACAGAACTCGCGGCAGAGTCTGTTTTTGAGCTTCTGCTCTACCGAAAGCAGAGATACTCACGTGAAATGGAAGCTGTAGGCTGGGTACAGGCAGGCAGGTCTCCACCGGAAAAGGACCTCTCTCTGGGTGCAAGAGAGGCTGCCCTTTTCTCCCTCTGGAAAATCTGTTCACCACAATGAAGCAGGGCTTTCCAAAAGGCACCGAACAGTCCACGAAACTTTTTCTGGGAATATTCCCAAAGTCTCTAGCTGGGAGTCTTGAAGCCAGGCTCCTTTCAGCTGGATGCACGGCTGGCAGAAGCTTCTCTGAGGTACTGCGAGTCCGTTTTCAGGCTGCAGAGTCGAGCCACCCACAGGGACGCCAATATATTGGAATAATTATCCCAATATAACCAGTTAGATGGTGCCTAGGCCAGTTCTGACCTTCGCTGCTTGGCCAGAGGCAGCACTGTGGTGTTTAACCCCAGAGGTACCTTGGCTGGCGGCAAAGTGCAGCGGGGCACCAGACAGGACTCCGTTCTCCTCAGGAGAGAGCTTCTGGCGATGGTGGAGAGAAAGGGAATGGATTCTGCTAGAAGGTAGCCAGATGTTTATTCCATGAGTACAGATACGTCTGCACTGGGCCACTGCTGGTAACAGAATGAAGCCGCATGGTCTCATTCACATTTTAAGCTCAGGACAGGGGAAGGGGAGGGGACAGGTGAGTCACCAACCAGGTGAAGGGGCAGGGTCTCAAGGTACTAGGGACACCTATCACACGACGCCTTGCTGGTATGTTAGCCTGATTGACAGGGCACACTCAGTGAGGGGCGAGGGGGAAGGGAGAAGGTAAAACAGGATATTGCAACACACCACAACAGTATTGTGTGTTAACTCATCATGTTTTTATGCAGAGTTAAACACAATATTTTACAGTTCAGCTGGCTGAAAAATTTAAGAAGATATAATAAAATTAAATCTTTATTCTTGGTCTCAAAATGTTTTCCATAGGTTTTGTGACCAGATAATAGTTAACTTAGTGACTTTTCTATTAGCATTTTTCTGTACATGAATCACACATTTTAAATGAGGTTTCAAAAAGTGTAATTCCAGGAAAGATCCTGGAGTAAAAATTAATTAAATATTTTAAATAATTAAGATTTTTCCCATTAAAATAGACATGTTGACTGTATGTTTTAGCATTAGAGGAATATGCTACTCTTTGAAATGGAATTTGAATGCTACCCTTTAGATGGAAGAAATTTCAGTATGCCCTAAGTTATACCTTTTGTGACCTAGTTTTTTAACGTTGATTTATTTAATTACAGTGGTCCTATACAAGCACAATAGGTTTTCAAAATTTGCATTTTCTGAAATGTTCTTGTTAATCTTGCCTGATGAGTTATTCATATATGCCTTCTAAATTGCTTGTCAATCCTCTCGTGTCCATTCTGCATCCCTTCTGTTTCACAGGATGAAGATGGTATGAGATGGTTTAGGTATGCAGACTGTTTGGTTTTACAGATTATTCCCCTTTCCTTACTTGTTTTTTTTATTTGTGACTTCGTTACTTTGTGTGAAACACTGCTCACTCAACTGTCTTTTCTTTTCATTATGGAAATGATATTTGTACACCCTGCAGCAGAAAATTTGAAATGATGCATAAAATCAATTGGATTTTGAACACTGCAGTACATTTATCAAACTAATTTTTTTGTCTTCAAAGTTATATAGGATCTTTGGAATTCCTACTGGTAAAAAGCAGCCATCTAAGAATTGTATCTCACAGGACACTTTTCAAAACATTGGAATTCATAGTCCAGGCTTACAACAGAAAGAGAATAAAAGCACAAAAGCCTGGCTCATTGAATCTCTTCAAAATATCACACAGTCTCTCTGTGGGGATTCTTTGAGGAAAAAACCAGAATATTGTTAAAAATTTTGTTTTCAAAATTCGTTAAATTTGAGGCCATAATAGAGTCACTCTGCTCCATCGAAATACACAGGTAAGCTCGAAAAACCTAGAGTATCCTGGTCAAGTTTAAAAAAACAGTTCAATCTAAACTAGGCTCATAAAACTGGAATGATTTGGTCTCAATTATACATCAGTTTGTCTGTGACAATGTACATTCTGGAATATCTAGCAGCTTACTGTGCAGCCAGTACAGTGAACTGTACATCATACTGAGGGAACCAGGCCTTTGATAGCACTTGGGGATTGGGCTTTGTGTTTTTATAAAAATATTATTCAGCTATTAATACACATGGACTCAGCATAGAGCCTTACATAAAAGTGAATTGTCACAGCTTATAAAAGATGGAAAAATCCAGTTTGGCAGGCAAGAATTACATGGCTGCTTCAGAAACATATGTCCATGCTAGCCTCCAAAACACAGTATGACTTATCTTGAGACAGGGCATAGAATTTAAACCTCCGTGTTCTTAAAAAGCCATATGTTTATAAATTAATTTGTAAAATTTAACTGATAAAGGTTGCTGTCATTTAAACAACTGGGCCCACAAGAGTTCCTATCAGTTGTCAGAAGCTATTCAAAGCTGAAGAAACCAAAGGGAATTCTCACGGGACTGCATCTACAAGTGGAGGACTGTCATTTATATGAATCCTGAAAAGAGTGGAGATAATTTTCCTACCCAGGCAGAATGTAGGGAAACTGCAGACAAGGAGCTGTGTGGTCCCCAATGGGAAGTACCACCATGCTTGCTCTGCTCTTACACTCTTTCCCAGGCCACGGCTGCTGGTGTGTGTTGGAGAGGAGCTGATGAGCTGCTGGGCACCTTCGTCCCACCAAGCTCAACCCACGTTCTGTAGTGATCCTCAAACAACTCCACAGAGCAGGCAGGAGCACTTGGAGGCTGGAGCTGTCATTGCTGCGGAGTGTCTGCGCAGGAAGCAGCTGGGTCATGTGCACAGCGCTGGAGCATGAGCCATAAACATCGGATTAGTGTTAGTCCATATCCGAGGGGCCATTGGGACTGCGGGCCCCACTGCGCCGCCTGATTGGCCCTGTTTGTTATTCCCATTGTCATTCACAGCTATTGTCAGTGCAAGATAAATTCTTCTTGCTACAGTGCCCATCATGACAGATTTTGTGGCAGACTTCAGTGCTTTCTTTCCCGGTGCCTTAAAACATTCAGAGTGAGCCTTCATTCATCTTTATGGGAAATGATGAATCCAGCAATTTTATGTCGAAACTTTGCTGCATTTCTCTTTAAACTTTCAGAAATTGTGCATAAGTGTTTTAAATATGTCAAAAGCAAGGCAAATTCTGACTGTAAAATAGTCCTGTCCTTGCTCCATCCCAATATATTAAGATAAGATTCTGAAGCTGGATCTGGTGAATCTTGAGCTGGGCAATTAACTCAAACCAGAGAAATTAACAGACTGACCTAAAGATTTATGTAGACATCCTCTAACCAGCTCTTTTATCTCTTGTTAGCGACAGTCAACCATAACAGTGCCAGGCTTTAGAGAAATTCAGTGAAACAAAGTATTTTATAGTTGTAGTTTCAATCTTCTGCTTATATCTAAAAAGAGAATGGCTGAATAATTTTGAGATTGGACAAAATAGCAGTATGCTCCTGTAGGAGAAGCTCTTCTTCAGCAGCCCTAAGGAATGAACAACACCCTATTATCTTCTTTTCCTTGCTCAACAGTGACAGCACAATCCATATAATTCAATATTTCCTTGCTGGAAGTCAATTACAAAACAAGTAAATATATGTTTCCTTGACCTTGGATTAGCTATGTCCCCTTGCTGCCCATGTGTTTATATCTAACAACACACATCTAAACTTGTGCTTAGCAAATGAGTGATGACTGTGGTAGATCCAGGCTGCACTGTGTTAAGTCTCACTGCACTTAAGTCTCAGCCAACAGCTACCAAATACCACAGTACTAATCCCTAAGAGGCTGTGATTCAATAGAGAAGTATTTAATGAAAAAAGAACGCTTTGAGGTACTTGTTTTTTATTCTACTAAGTTAGTTATGAGCTCAGAACAAAAGAATAAATTTCCTTTTTAATCTTTTTTTAACTGTTCAGTATTTATGACTGATTATGTGTAACCATAGCAATCACTGGACAATTTGATGGCATTTTAAAAAACAGTAACTTTTATCTGCATGCAACTGTTTATCTGAAAACCAGAGTTATCCAGAGAAAAGGGTTCAACCTATTTATTTTAACTTTTATAGATTTTTTTCTTATTTTCTGACATATTTTAAAATTGGCAGGTGTACTGCTATTATGGTTTCAGGCAGTTCTTCACTGATGCCCAGGTAACCGAAGCCCTGTGTGCATTATTTTGTTTATTGTATTGTTAACACTGTTTTCATCTGTCCTTCTCTATTATGCCAAATTACCATAATATATGTGTAATCTGATATCAACCCAATATGAAGCTTGGATCCAGATTCTGATGATGCAACTCTTCCCAAGGATGTAACTTCTTATAATAAAAACAAAATGAGTTATAAACAAGAAGTTACCATGACTCTCCTGTTATACCCCTAACAAATCCCACCCAGGGCTTCAGGGAAATGCTTGAGAAATCAGACCAATTTTGTGGCTTTCTCATTTTATATCTTGCTGACAAATTCTGTCCCAGTGTGTCTGCATCTCATTGTCCATTTTTCTTCACTTCAGGGCATCCCATGTGCTGTATATAAAATAAAGGAGGAAATACAAAAGGGCGCAAATAATATTTTCAGATGACACAAAGCAGGAAGGGATAGCAAATTCATGGGAGAATGAGAATAAAATAACTTAGTCAACATAAATTGGAGAAATGGCCTGAAATCAATTAAACTATTCATTAAGGATACTGGCAAATAAGCTCACATAGGAAATAACAATCCGAACAAAAAGAAAACAAAATAAAAACCCCTCGACAATAGCAAAAGAGAGGGTAAATGCAAAAAGGAAAACTTTATGTTTAAAGCAATAAGAAAAAATGGAGGCTAAATCCTGAATAACATATAATGGTTTCTTCTGACTTCATCCAGATAGTACAAGAAAAATCAAGCAGCAGAGATTTCTGAGTGATGTTGTGGACTCCCTAATGTTGTCTAATACTGTTTAAATTTGAAAGCTGTTCTAGTTTTCACTCAGAATTTATCTTGGTGAGATGCCTGAGTACTTGCATAATGAAAAACTTCAGAGTAAACTAAAAATATGCGTGAGTCCTTTCCATTCTTCTCCCTTTTTGAATACTTTCAATAAACCCTTTTACATTGGAAGCCACATAATTAAATAGGAGCTAACTAACCCAAAATGTCTGCCTTTCATCCCAAAAGACATTTTATGACTGGGGAACACAAAGCCTGATTCTGTACAGTGTCAGCATATTACAAGTAGCATTCTTCTTTCATCAGTCACAGCCACACAGGACTCCCTGTCAGTCCTGCCTTATAGTCCTTTCTCACTGGAATTATATCTATGCATTAATTGCATTGGAGGTCCCAATTAAGCTTTCTTTTACTACAAATACTAACTCGAGTGATATAAATAGAGGGTGCTTTATGCACACTAAAAAATGGTCATTAGAGAAATAAAAAGCATTCTAGGAGCAGATTTTGCCTCAGGGGAGAGCCAGACGGAAGGGTAATAAGGGATTTAGCTTTCCATTGCCACTTCCCTGTGTGCCACGGGTCACAAAGTAGAATAATAGCTGTGTAAATGCTGAACCCCACGCTCTTCTTTTTTCTCTCATTGTTTCACGTTATGGTTGATTCCCTCCCTCAACTCCTTGTGGGGCTTTGACCACTTTAAGGAATGGGGGTAAACCCAGTCCTTGAGTGCCTGTCTCTCATGATCTGTTTGGAAAACTGAACAAGAAATTCTCATAATAAAATATTAAATTTCTAAGAAGTTCATTAAGGTAGGTGGTTCCTTTAATTATTTATTAGATTGACTCAAATATACAGCCAGGTTGTTATGGCAGAAGTCCTTTGGCCAAATCTAGCTGGAGAAGGCTGGAAGGCATAATATAGTGCCATTTTAAAGGCTTTTTTTTTTTTTTTTGCACGTTATCATGTAAGTTAGTATGAGTTTGCATTCATTTCTTGTGTGAGAGCACACCACCTACTGCTCTAAGGCCAAGGTTACCAGTTGTGGCATTTGAACATATTCCAGCAGAAACATCCTTACATGTTCTTGACTTTTTAAGAAGCCCCCAATGCAAGAGCAGCACCCTTTCATTGTCTGATTGCAGTATGGGTGAGCCTTTCAGAAAAGGTTTTCCTCAAGTGGGTACCAAGTTGTGGTACTGGAAAAGGAGCCAGACATCTCTGAAGTTTAGGTGCATTTTATGTTGAAATTTTCTTTCTCAAGTTTAGAGGAAAGTGCCTCTGACTACTCAGGATCTTCTCCTAAAGCTAAGCCACATGCCTTTAACATATTGACTGAGTACATCTGGGAACATCCAGTTCACACTGCTGCCAGGTGTTGGTGAGTACACTTAGCCTGAAAGGTGCTATATAAGACTAAATTAGCTTCCTGCCTTCCTTTTCTCAATCTCTCCCTTGAGATGTGTAAGATGCCCAGGAAATAATACAATTTCTGAAGAGTAGTGATTCAAACCTGAACTTTCTATGTCAATGCACAAGAATTCTTCAGGGGAGACCGTGAGGAAAGTAGCTGTGTTAAATTAAACTGAAGAGTGCTTAGCATTGAGGAAATACTGCTGCAATCATAACCAAAGAGTGTGGATAAATAGTGGTATCATGCTATTGAAGGTGGAATTTTGCCCAATCATCTTGACAAGGAAACAAGAGGCAAAGGACAGGAACTGATTCATTAGGTTGCATCCACAGGTCTTACAGTCCTGCATAATGAAACTTTTGGCTCTGTGTTGGCCTTGTTTGCAAACAGAAGGTCCTATTGGCAGAAAATATGGCACTTGCTGTGTTTGGTGAAATTCCCCTCTTAGCTAATCTTCATTTGGCTTTTTATGCCCTGTTGAAACTGGCCTACCACCTTGTTAGTGGGTATTGTTCCTCCCTTAACAGACGGGAGTGACTATAGCGTGCTACTGAACAACTCGGTATCTATTTTAATTATAATAGCTCAATCATTTCTGTGCAGAGTGGTTAAGAGGAGAATATACCACTATTACTCTGGCAGGAGAGGAAAAATCAGCCACACATCTAGAGGTGGGGAAAGAAATGAAAGTGTCTTCCTCAAAGGAATTTACATCCAAAGGCAATTAACTGGGTTTACTTTCTTCTCCAGGACAAAATCATCAGTCTTATCTGCAACCTACCCAAGTCCAGCTGGATGGCTAAGAAAGGTGCATGAATATGATGCACTAATTAGCATAATTGGTCATGAACTATCAATCGCCACTTCTTCCTAAGCAGAGAAATGTGGTTTCATGAGCTATCTTCTCTAGTAAGGTGGTACTAAGGGTGAATGATGCTTGTCCTTTATTGTGCTCTGAAGAAGAAGCGGGGAGGGGACAAGGAATGAAGGAATCATTTTGAAAAATGAAGATGTTTAAAGTTCTCCTAGTACTGGAATTACTTTTTTTACTTTGCCTTTTTTCCAGTATAGATTTGCATTACGTGTCCTGATTTGGATTCGTTGTTTGTTGGTTTGATTTTTTTTTTAATATGCCTTACTGTGCTTGTCTTGCTTATTTCATTCTTTTTTCAAGTCTTCCTGGTGACATCTTGCTATGTATTCTTTCCTTGGAAAAGCATGTTTTCCTCATGTTTTAAAGCATGGGTATTACTAACAGAAACCAAATTACATTCAGCCTGGAGGCTGAAAGGATAAATGGGAGGAAGGGTAGTAATTTCCAAGGGAATGAGGTAGAAGAGGAAGACAGGCTGAAAAATAAGTGAAATAAAGAATAAATTATATTTAGGTAAAGCTACATGACTTTCTATTTGGCTGGTGGGAGGATTTATGAATGGACCAATCAGAGCTTGAAAATCAAACTTTAAAGCCAGCTACAAAAGTTACTACATTTTTCCCCCCTTTGGAAACATCCCCCAGAAAAGAAAATATTTTTCATCTTCTCTTTTACGTTTCCTTAAGGAAAGTTTGATTTGCCTAGGGAGGAAAAACTACAGCTTTGGAGCTAAATTTCAGATCTCAGCAGGCTACCAAGCCAGGCTCTGTATGAAATCTGCCCTGAGAAGGACAAACCTGTGATGCAAATTCCCTCTCTAGTCTCTCCCCTCCGAAAAGCAATATTAATTCACTAGTGAGCAGTGCCCATAGTCAGCTGGGATATTGCCCTTGCTGCCCATCACAACTGGCTGCCCCTGGGTGCCAGAGGTGGAGGGCTTTTGTCCCTCATTCCCCAGGGAGCAGCCCTGCCAATTCCTGCCTGCATGGCAAAGATGCCTGCTCTGCCAGCCACACAGGAGCATGTTCAGTGTTTGGCAGAGATTCTCCTCCTGCCCTCCTCACTTTCTGTCCCATTTTCCCAGTCAGAAGTCAGACTTCACTAAGAGAGACAGTGTATAGTTCTAAAGGAAAGGCAAAGGTAAACAAAGTAAGGCTAAATACAGGTTTAGCAAATTACTCTAATAAAAAGTACAGCTTCCACTAAATACCAGAAGGAAAGCAAGAGCATCCTTAAGTGTGCTGCTGTTAGAAGACATAAAAGCAATTTAGTGGAACAAATCAAGTCCCAGCAGCTACTTCCCCACCTGTAAAGGCAATAACTGAATTGGCAGCACCTGAAGGATTGTCTTTATTGTTTGAGGAATACAGCATCTCTTGTTATGGAGTACACAGACAAAAGGAATACATTACAACAAAATACTTTAAACAAGCATGAGAGAAAAGCAAGTATTCAGTTACCTCCAAAAACACTTCAGTCATTTCTAGCCAGGTAACTATTGAAAATACTTCTGTGGAAGTGAATTTCATAAAGTTGTTATCAAAGTAACTAGACTCGTCAGCAAGTGATGGCTTTATAGACATAATACCTGAATGTGGGGGTTTGTTTTTAGAACTGTGCAATTACTGAAAATTGAAAACAACATTTAGAAGGCAGTGTCTTTATTCTCTGCTGGAAGTATGTGAGCAATGCAAACTAAAACACTGAAAGAGGTACAGCAGACAGCGCTAATACTTAGGCTGCTGAAGTCTCAGTTACATGATTAAAATGAGGCAGCTTCTGTAGGATTTAGTTAAGTTTTTTCATCCCATAATCTGTTTCCATTAGGGTTTCATTGATGTAACATATTTAATACCAGGTCACAGAATAAAGGTGAAAGTTTCCAGGAAAGCTGCTAAAAATCAGACAGTTTCCTTGTGCTATGAACAAACTACTTTTGCTTTGTTGAAAGTATTGTGGACGAGGTTTGCTTTCCCAGAATTCTAACACTTCTTGTTTTGACACCTCAAAGTTGTTGAGCAGTTAACCTTCAATGAGGATGAGTACATGTGACACGTTTGGAAAGGTCCATGCTAGAAATGAGACTGAGAGGCATGTATAAATTTGTTAACCTCTTAAACTGCAGCAGTTTACAGCAAAGGATACCATAAGATGTGCCAAGTGATCCTGAAGGTGATATTACCTGCCAGATACAGTTGTATTCTTCATATTTATCACTCCATCTGCTGATCTCTGCATCAGTTTTTACCCTCAGGCTAAAAGGAGATCTTGCACATTGTCGTGCTATTTAGATACCTTCCACAGGAAAGCCTGAGCTGGGTTTTTTAATCATACTGAAGTATGCTCCTTTTGGCATTAAAAATATGTAAATACATGCCAGGATAAATATACGTTCCAGAAAAGCACAGTTCAATTTTCTGTTTCAGAAAATCAGTGGCTCTTAGTCTGGGAAAGATGAGCTTTAGGGCATCTACAAGATGAGGTAGGAATTTTCTGGCTATGCCTTTTTTTCCTGAAGATGTTGATTCATTGATATAATAGTAGTTGACGTCAAAAGATTATTTCACTTCATTTTTGCCTAAGAAGAATGAATTGATAAATCTAATATTTTTCTAGATTAAAATAATCAGCTTGAATTGAAATGTCTTTTTTTTGTTTGTTTAAACTAACGTGAAAATAAAACCTCAGTCTACAAAGATTTTTGCCTCTAACTGATTTTCTGGGACTTGGATTTATCTTGATGTTGGAGGGAGACAGCTTTCTAAATCTGTCTTGTTCTTTCCTGTCTTCTTCCCTCCTCCAGTGGGAAACCAATTTTTCATTCAGCTATGATTACCATATTTTGTTCTTAATTAGGTGTGACATGATGAAGAGTTTATCAAATGTTAGGTTCTCAAACTGCAATGGAAGAATAGTAGGTGAAGATCACACAGATCTATGTAGCTGTCTGTAACTGTCTCTCTAACCACCTGTCTCAGTTTGGAATTCAGTGCATAGGAATGGTATTTCACAGTGAGCTTCACATTAAGAAATTAAAACAGAAATTCCATATTCTCTTGAAAGGGGGAGATCTTTAGGGTAAAAACTCAAATGCAAATAGTTATTAATTTACATTTTTTTATTTCTCTCCCTTATACTAACCCATTTCTATTATTCAGCATGCTTCAGTACTTTTTTCTGAAGATATGAAAAACAGGAAGGTATTAATCTCTCTGCTACAACGGCCAACCTAACTACCAGCTATGGTTCCCTATAGGTTTCTTTCTTCTCTATTCATGCTTTCAGCACTTCAGGTGCAGTTTTCCTAGCTTTGTCCCAATTTCCAAAGCCATGTTCTCATCATATTCTTCCCATAGCTCACCCCTGTTAGACCTGAGACTCCAGGCCCTGCCAGCATGGGCAGAAATAACACAGTGGGAGTAGCCACATACAACCAGGGGGCTCCAGCTGTCACCAAGTCCTGAAGTGTCCCCAGAGTCCCCTCATGGGGATGGATATGAAGTGTGGATGATAGAAGTGTGACCTGCCCAAGGCTTTGGCACCTCTCCCAGATCTTGCCAAAATTGCTGGAGCCTACTGAGGACAAGCAATGGAAAGAGAATGAAGGTGCCCCAGTGATAAAAGAGCTTGTGATTTGCTTTGATTGGCTAAACATGAATGTTACTCCTCTTTGCATTCAATGAAGCATGTTTCAAATTTGGCAGGGAGAGAGATCCCATCCCTTACATTTTCTGTGAGACCAGGAGAGCCTGGGCCTCTTATGCAGGACTTTGTTATTTCTTTAGACTTTCCATGTTTCCTGGCCATGCTCACACACTAGCTCACTGACAGTGGCTGCACAGCTGGGAGGTCATGCCAGTGCTCACCCTCCCCATGGCTGTTTCCCATTATTTGACTGCTTCTGCGGACAAAAATATCTCAGAAGTTTTGTGCCTCTCCAGGGGATGCCATCTTCCTCTTGTATCCCATTGCATGGGCAGGGCCATGGCTGAGGTGTCTGCACAAGCCCTGGCTTGCCTGCCTGCCTCGCAGCATTCCTCGGTCCAGGTCAGAGTTACACAAGTTTGCCTGCAGGCGGCTGTTGGAAAAGTCTGCATCTACAAGCTTTTGTCTGCAAGGCTGGGGAGCTGCAGGCATCCATCACTTTTCATCAGTCAGTCCTTTACTCATTCCTGCCTTACAGAGGGTCATGTCTAGGTGGTGCTTTTCAAGTGGGTGTGAGGTGCAGAAGCTCTGTCCCACCTGCCTGTCTGGGCTTCCCCAGCCCCTCACCTTAGGGACCAGGACAGGGAGAGGAAAGTAGAGTGCGGTGCTGCTGAACATGGGATTTCAGATCATTCCTGAAATCACAGTTCAAATAGAGTGTTTGAAAATATGCACAACCCTTAGGTCATCTCATTGTCATTAGACAATTTAGAGGGAGTTTGAAAATCGGGATGCCTTAAAACAACGTTTTTAAAATTTGCTCTCCACAAAAATTCCAGAGGCAGGTGCAACTATGACAAGCATGAGGCTTTCCTCTAATTAGTAGAGTAATTAGGGATATGGGACTTATGAAAGTTATATAAAATAGAAACATACAAGATTATTAATTAATGCTAAATTAATTGAGACATTTTTGAAGGATACAAATGAGTCTTGTTGATATACCTAGCAGAGATCAAGCTTTCCAATTAAAGCATATGAAACTGGTCAAAAGACATGACTTTGGAAAAGATGTGGCCATTCTGCCTTTTCAGGTGACCCAATTTCCACAGCCTTTGGCCACAAAAACCATAGGTTGCTAGCACAACCTTCTACAGAATGAGGCAAATTGAACTCTGACTAGTCTAAAATTAGAGAGGACAGGAAATGTATGAATAAAACTGATAAACACTTTTTGAGCTCAGTTCCTCAGGCTAAGTGTCCAATTCTGTTTGCTCCTTAATTTGTCACATTATTATTTTGCATTTTAATGAAAGTGCATTGTATTAACTTACATAATGCAATGTGTAGTTCTTCATGGAAAAAAACCCAAACAGGAGCCAATCTGAAATAGTTTGCCTACTATTTGGGAATGCTTTATTTTCATTCCTTAAAAGTGTTGTGCATGTTTTCCTCTTGGGCATAACACTATTTTGACTGTATAACTGGTAAGTGTTTATCAGTAATAAAATAAAAATCACATGTGATTGTATGCATTTGTATTAGACTAAGGGATAAAATTTTGCTTTTATAGGAACCAAGTTCCTGTTTTATTCCTGTCTTCTGAATTTATTCAAAATTTCCAATCTGCAATTCAACAGATGTTGTTAGTGCTATTCAACTTGCGGTATTGAGGGCAGATTCAAGCACGCTCTCCTATCCAACCTGCTCCAGCTGCTGTTCACAATAACAAAACAGCCTCCCCCCCAGACACATTGCCTTGTTGTTCCTTGGCCCTCAAGCTTATTAAAAGTGTTCTTCAATACTTGCTCATCAAATCCCACTGACTCCAACTGGCACTTTTTGTGTATACAAAGAATTTGAGGTCATGACTCAGAGCTGCAGCATCCTAAAACACTTTTAGCAGAATAATTGCTAAGGGAACACATACCATTGGACTCTTTATAGAATGACAACAAATTGTCAGAATTGGCCCAAATCATTCATTTTTTTAATGGAAGGATGAGGACAAGACTTCTGTAGTTTAGTGATTACTGTTATATAAATTATTAGAATTGCAAAGATTCCCTCTCCATCCTTTTAAAGCACAGAGTCATTTCAACTGTGCCCCTTTTTTGTGTATTTCTTCACTTTGAAAGAAAAGGTGACTTCATTGAAAGTCAACACTTTCCAGCCTCTTAGCACTGAAATGTGGAAAGGCCTTTGTTCTGCTTGATGTAGTTCAGAAGTTGAGAGTGCATTATACAGTGCTGTCAGAAATCCAAGGCATATTACAAAAATAAAAATAGATACTGTTTGCAATATTTCCAGTGACCTTCTGATGTGTATAGTAATGTGAAAATCTTACACAGCTGTGGGTTTACTCCCTGGAGAATATTTGGTCAATAGTGCCTATCCCGTAGGAACTATATAAGAATGCTTGGAAAAATTATGAAGTTTTTTTTTCAGATGACATAGGATTAATTAGACTTCTTTCAATACCTGTAGTATGGGTTGGACTTAACGATCATAAATAATTTATCTTTTTCAAGATAAATGATTTATTGCTCTTAGTGAATTTGCAAAATTTTGCATGGCTTGGATAATATGGAAAAACCCCACCTAAACAAAACTTATCTGAGACAGAAATTCTGCTTTTTGCTTATAACATATGCCAGAGAGAAATACTGAGCACAAGGTGTGACTGTCGGGTACTTCATAAGTAATCCTTGGAATCTTCATGTGTTTGCATGTGATGTACTCACTGCTGGTAGGTTTTATTCCTGAGGATATAGTAAAGACAAAGAAGGTAAGGGGGATATTCTACATGGTGAATCCTTGCTAGAAGAAATTCCCACAGCATACAAATGTCTGTATCTGATGTAGCCATGTCACAGGACCTTGAGAAAGCAGTGTGACACCAAACAGCTCCAACCCAAGGGGATGGTGAGCAGCAATTCCTCTGTGTGGGTCTAACAGCCAGTTCACCCCTGTGCAGCGCCATGTGTGACCAAAGGGAGCTTGTTAGAGGTGATAGTGACTTCTCCAACACATTTGTGTTTCTGGAAGGATGCTGGAAACACTGCCAGGCGAGTTGGCTCTTGTGTGGCAGTCACGTGGAGTGGGTTGGTGCACCCAGCTGGGCACTGGTAGAGCTGTGCTCTTGGGCTGAAGCATTCCCATATTCACCTTGCCCACTGCAACATTCCATTGGGGTAGTAATTCCCCAGTCACATGGGGAATGTAGCCCAGAATCATTGTTCTGGTTCAGAGGTTTAAACTCTGGCTCTTTCTGTAGGCTTTCCCTGCAAGAAATTCAGCAGATAACTTCAGTCCAGATACTGTGTATTCAAATGTAAATGACCTAACTGTGTGTGTATGTGTGTGAGTGTGTGTGCACGCCCATGCATATGTGTGCAATCAAGATTATTCACAGCTTATTAAAAATAATATTTTCTTACTTTTTAAATTGTAGGATTCATCAAACCATGGGTGTGATTTCTGTAAGAACTAAGCAACCAATCACATTAATGGTCTTTGGGGACACCTTCAGAGCACGGCATAGCTGGAGATGTAATTGTGCAGAATATTCCAGCCACGTCTGCAAATCAAAAACACATTTGCAAAATCTGAAGTGAGAGTAATTCACTATTTGAAAAACGAGCTAAATCTCTAAGATTATTTATTCGAAACTTGGAATTAAGTCTGCTGTAGATGGTATTCATTTAACATGGATGAAATTATTGATTTAAATATCAAGGAAAAAAATAATCAAGTCAGATAAACTGCTTTGCTGCTCTGGATGAGAGGAAGGTGATTTTCTTTTTAAAGATGTGCTGTAATCTTCACTAGGTGCTCTGTTACTTTTGTTTGTGGATATTTACTTTACAGGTGGGACAGCAGATGATAAGCTGTGAAATAAAATGTATCTGAGCTAGGGAGCAGCCTGCATCTGGCATGGGAAGATTTGGGGGTCCCAGGCTAAAGCCCACAGAGAAGGCACATGTCTAGAAAGGTCTCTGCACCTCTCTCCTTATCCAGCATCAATCTCTGTAAGTAACACCCTGACTAAAATCTTTTACAGGTCACATGGGAAGGCACTGTGGGTCACCAGTGACATGACTGCATGGCTGCCTGCTATCCAGCACATCTATTACTTCAGTCATATTTTTATTATCCCACTGAATTTCAAAGCAACTTTTCTGTTTTTTAAGTGTTTGCTCTGTAGAAATTGAGACACTGTGAGCAAAGGGTAGCATGTGAAAACCTTAAAATCTTAAAATCAGACAGAAGGAATTGCTTCCAGCCAGTTGTGGAAATTCTCAGTCCTGCTACTCTGTTTTTCTTCCAGGCACAGGTACTTACTGACCCCAAAGGCATGCCAGAAATCACAAGTCCATATTCCCATGTAATTGCCAAATGTTTCCCATTGTGAACTACCTTTTCATTTCAGTGAAAATTAGATGACTAAATCCTGAGCTGTTGCATTTCTATCACGATGTTTTCATATCTTTTAAATGTTGCCAGGTTGGCAAAATCTGTGATTGGTGGGACAAGCAAATGCTTTGAAAAGACTAAACATATTTTTGGAGAAACAGTATGGTAAGTCAGACTTCTCTACAGTGTGTTCTGTAGTACAATTGCTCACTTCATGTTTCTGTAGGAGTTCCAGGGATTTAAACCCAAATTTAATTTTAGCTTGGCACCAGTGAACTCCAGTACCAGACATCATACAAGTAGTAATCATGAAAACAAATGAAGCTCTATGCTTAAATCAAGATTGAATAATAAATTTAAGGGACATAAATTCGTACAGACTGCTATTTATATGCATTTCCTTGGGTAGGTGCCTGAGATATATTAATGGGCAAGTGCTAGAATCAGGGAGTCTGGAAACTTTTCTGATCTTCAAAATAAAAACAACAACAAAATTGATCAGAAAACAAAACAAAACAAACAAAAAAGGTAATTCATACATTGAGAAAGGGAAAGAAATAAGCACTACCTTGTTTGTGGAGTTCCGGTGTAAACAGGTCAGCTTTTCTTTCTCTCCCAGCACTCCCTTCTCCCTTTCACTTCTGAGTGACTTGAAAGGCCTGTTTACGACCACTGCATTGATTTCCTTTCCTCTGACTCATTGCAATCTGGCTCCAGCCCTCCCCATTCAAACTAATTCACCAAGGTCTCAAATGACCTCTTTCTGGCTAACACGGGAATCTCTGTGTCCTCTTTGACCTTCCTGTCTAATCTGATACCCTTGATCACTTTTTTCCTGGCCTGGCTTTTGTGGCAGTGCCCCCCTTGTGGCTTTCCATCAACCTTCTTTATTGCTCTTTCAGCATCTTTTACAGCAGCTCCTTCTCCCTTCTTCATGGGACTCTCTCAAAGCCACGATAGACGCTGTTTTCTCATTGTATACCTTTTTCTCTTGTTTTCTGCTGTAACTCCCAGGCTGAACATTTTAACCTCCCTGTCCTGTCTGTTTCTGTTCCATTCACCAGTTGAATTGACAGTTTAATGTATTCAGGATGATTCCCTGTCAGTTGAAGCAAAAAAAGATCACAGGTAAGTCCTCACTTTGAACCTGCCACTCTTCCTCCTCTGCTCATTGCTGTTGACAACTTCACCGTTCCCCTTCAGCTCTCAAACTCAGGATCGGTTTTGTCATTCTCTTGCACGTTCCCATGTGTTTAGATGATCGTGGCTAACTTGCTGCAAGACCTGTGGGAATCTGTGCCTAAACAGCCACAGATGTTTAGGCAAAGCTCTAAATATTATCTTTTCCCCTTCCATCTTTTAAAGGGCCTATCCTGCATTTTACTCCAAGATCCATACTTTGGCCACTGATGCAGCAAAATTTTCTTATCTGAATGATGCTCTTCAAGTATCTATAGTTCTCAAAAGCATGTCTCTGATAGTCTCTTATGATTTCTCTTCAGGGTTGCTCAGGGTTGTTCCCTGCCAGCTGATGAACAAGTTGATCAATGACCATAGTGACACAGACTTGGCAGCTCAAATCAGTTTCTGGTTTTTGTCATCCTTTGTAACAAGAGATTCCATTTTTCTGTGCCCTTTGCCCCATCAGAAGTGTTGAGCTGGATGTCTTACTAATATCTCTCACAGGTTGGCCTTGCATCACAGAATGCCACTTGTTGTATTTCCTTCTACAAAGAAATTTCCTAAATCCCCTCTGCTCTCATCAGATGAAGAATTATCATGGAGGAATAAAGTCTCCAAAAGAATCTTCTGCTGAGGAATTTACTGTGACCCTTTTGGGCCAGACAACTTTAACTGATAATCATACAAAATAAGGATGTCTCTCTGCTCTGCTGGCCAGGTTTTAGCCTAGATTCAGACCTCAACAGCCACCCAAATTTTACTTTGAAGTACCTAAAAGACTTTCAAGACAAATGCTTCTCAGACAATTTTGGCTTGCATTTGCAGCAGTGGAAGGCAAAGTGAAGAGTCTTCCTTCAAACAGCTGGGTGCAAATAAATCACTGGATATTTAAAGAGCAGTCCTCAGCATCAATATCATTAGTGCCTTTTTTGAATGAGAATTTAGTTCATGGTGACTTTCCCTCTTGTCAACACTCACACACTGTTTTTGCCTGTGGTTACCCACACTTTATGAATTTTTGTTTCCAAAAGGTGCCCACTGAATTCCCATGGAGAAATTAATCAGCTGCACTATGATCTCATTTCCCTTGGCATGCCACAGCACCAGACGCATCATGTTTTCATTGCTGCAACCTATTTCCCCAAAGTACAGCAGCTGAGAGATGCTGCCAGGAAAAATGTGACAACTATAGCATAATTTACCAAAAACCAGCAGTGACACATGGGTATTGAAATATGCCACCTAGGTTAACTGATACCATACAGCCCTGTTCTAAGGAAAACTCCCTTTTATTTGAATGAATGACAGGAGTTTGGGATTGCTTTTTTGGTCAGTTGTTTTTTGTGGTTGTAATTTGCTTTAAGTTTTGTTACAGTTTAACCTCTTCAAGAAATCTGTATGGATACACTGGAGACAGAAGGAAAAGAAATGGATGGATGGATGGAAATTGCTCAAAGATCCTGAAATGTGTTTTCATAGATTTTCCCAAGCTGGAGACATATTTGTATTAAAGACTTCAGAGACATACACTGAAAGACCCAATATATCTGAGGAGTGCTTTGTTCAAAGAGAAATAATTTATTGTTTTGTGTTTGCATTAAGAAAAAACAGCATTTAACAAGTAGAAGAGCAAAAATTTAGTTCAAAAGAGGTAAACTGAAAGAAAATAACAATCTCATAACTGTACAAGACATTGGGAAAAAAATGGAACGTTAAAAAAATTAAATAATGATATTGCATATATTGAAGGTTATACTTATGACTGTATTATGTGTTAGTACAGCCCCAGTCTCTTAAAAATTAGATCTAGTCTAAGAAATGAAAAAAAAAAGAAAAAAAAAGAGATTAATCTGCAGATACATTCAGCTCTCTAGATAACAATAGGGAAAAAGCAAGAAGTAGTTTTTAATCTTCTGTCATAATTCTCAATTTTACTTCTTGCCTTCTACTTTTCTAGCATATGTAGACAGAAAATTAGATGTAATCTCTCATGAAATTTGGAATGGTATGGCATTGACATAATCGTCCCAAACATTCTTGCAGGAGATAAGGACAGTGTGGGAGCATTTTCAGAGCTGCAGTACAAAGAGTAGCTTCTGGGATCCCAGGGACATGGCTTCCCTCTGTGGTCAGCCTGCAAGCTGAGACTTGTGATGGGCATTTTCCTGTGCTCCAGTTCAGTAGCTGCAGTCAATTCAGAGAAGGAAAAAGTAGGCAAGAATAAGAAACAGCTGAAAACAGCAATGGCAATTAGCTGGCACCCCATCTGCTGCCTTTTGCACACTGGACAAAAGCAGAATGGCTTCCCAGGTAATGATTTCCCGAAAGAAATAGCAGTAGGTTACTGTTGCTTCAAAAAGCGCTAACAGTGGTGAAAAGAAAAAAAGTACTAGAGTTACTCTCCTTTATGGTAGAGTGTATTGAACACATTTCTCTTTGAATCAGTAACCCAGTCTATACCTCATGTATTCTCCACATAGACTTCTCTAAGTTTTGCTTACACAACCACTACAGCTCTTTTGTGACAAATGAAAAAAATTATTCCTGACAGCATCATAACTTTCAAGGCTGATTACTCTTAACAAATTCAGAAAAGGCAGAAAATCACCACACTGCAAAGTTTTGTCTGGGGAAGGACATTAATATCCATCTGATCCACGGTATGACCTCACCTCTGCTGCACTAGCTGCCTTTGAAATACCTTCTTGCACAGAAAGCTCCCACATTTATTTTCAGAGCCCTGAAGCATTCAGGGATTCCGGAGGTACTTCCAGTGCACCCAAAGGATGGGCTGATTCTGAATGACCTTGACCTTAACCCTTCAGCCCTGGTAACCTGTGGTAGCTACCAACCAGCAAAGGGGATGGGTATGAAATGAACCTCTCCTTTGCCTGTCATCACTCTGGAAAGGGGTAATGCTACACAGCAGCAGCTCCTGGGAGATCAAGAACTCATGATTTGAAATTCTAACTTTCCCTTCTTACATGTTCTAGGTCTCTCTGTCCTTCTCCTGTACATTTTATTAGCTCTTCTGGGCTGCCACAAGCTTCTAGCAAGAATGAGGAGACAAACAAATGAGGTTCCACAGAGAAAATGGTAAGTGGGAACACTTATACAGATGTTTAGGTTGGAAGATCATTGGGTTAACAAGTGTCTGGAAAAAGTGGAGTCTGGTGAAAGAGAAAATGAAGAGGAGAGGAAAAACAGTCCAAGGGAAGACTTTTAAGAACTCTGCCTATTTTTCTCCTGAATCTTCATCCTTCACATGGGAAGAGGGTAAACTATTAGGTCTGTATGAGATGTTAAACTGAGAGTTGTTGTAAATGCAGAAATAAATTAGAAAAATGAGAATACAGTTTTTCTCTACTGAACTTGCAACCTTTGAGCTTCTCTATGAGTTGCAGCTCAATAATAGTTACTGTGGAACAGCCTTGCATAATAAAATCCAGCAGGAGCAAAAGCATCACGATGAATTTACCATTATTATTCATAGACCTGTCATGAACAGTCTGCTTACTCTACACAATTCACCAAAGAAATACTGGTTTGCCACAGATTGAACAGTGCATTTTAAAACAGCAAAGTGCCATTCAGTGCCCTACTCTTTCAACCATGCTGTACACACACACAGAGCAGGGAACTCTCAAATTACACTGTTTTGAAAGGTAGTCAAGAGAGTGAAAGAGACCAATAGCCTAATTTTTCTCAAGAATGTACTTTTTCCTACATTAGAAAAAATCATTAGACACACTTTGTGCCCACTGAACATGGGATCATTACTCTGGAATCAATTTTTGCTGCTGAGTCTTGTTAGGACAAGATGTGGGGTTCCTGGCAAACCATTTTTCATAGTAAAAACATAGATTCACTGAAGCCATTTACAAGAATGGACCATGTTAGACAGATAAGACCTTTCCAGTTCCCTAGGAAAGTGTGACCATGGCAGGGTTGTATGACCGGAGTCTTCCCCAGGGGATGCACTTGTAGGGAGAATGTCAGAGTCCTGATGAAACTAAGGTGTCTTGGGAGACTAACACCCACAACATCTCCCTGCACCAGCTGTTGGGCTGCTCAGTTGAAAATATTCCTGTTCAATTCCTCCACAGCTGAGGAAACAGCTGAGTGGGGTAACCCACTCTTACTCCCCTTCTGCTGCAAAAGGGATTACATTAACTCAGGAGTCAGTATTTTAGTACAACCAGATTCCTGTTGTAAATTATTCTGTCGATCAGAAACCTGGCATGTTTGAAGTGACTTGGTTACACCAGTATCTTCACTGGAAGCTGGATTGGTTTGGTGTAAATAAGTGTGGAATTCATACCAAAGAATTAAGGAAATATCAAGGAAATAAGGATTGAAAACTTTTTACATTGACGAGTTAGGTTCAATATTAGTCAGAAATCATGGAGTCAGAAACATAAACCACTGTTCGTGCATAAAAAAGAAAAAGGTGTGGTCCACAGGTTGTTTTCTATATGTTAATTTTGGAGAGCCTAAATACAACCATCTCTGTGTCTTAAACCAACCAGCAGAGACTGAAGCCCAACCATACTAAACCAAAGGCCAGAAATTCAAGTGATACCTGAGAATGCTGATGGTTTTCTACCTACCATAAATATTTACATCCACTATGGAATTAATTTGAAAACTTTGCAATTTTGAAGCAATATTCATGAATAAAATCAACTTTTCTGGAGAGCCCTTCAAGAAAAACCTGCATTACTACCCTCTCATGGGTTTTGCCTCAGTGTACCAAGTTAGGCAGAAACCAGAGTTTGGATTCAGCAGCACAGTTGCTCTTGGAAGATAAATGACTACTTGGAGAAACAACAGTCTTCAGGGAAATCTGTTTATTCCCAGCTGGGTTTACATGCATGGTGTTCCTGCACAGCCACAGAGCTGAAGAGTTAAGCTCCCCTGTTTCCTGTGGAGAACAGCTGTCCTGAGTATTTCATTGAGTCAGATTTTGTCTCTCCTATTTTCCATACAAATTCTCTGCTTTCTCTTCTGTACAGCAAGGTCATGTCAGTGAACACTTGGGAATTCGCCTCTGGATTGTACAAGCATTTTTTAAATATGTAATGTACTTTTTTTGTATGTGTTTGCAAGTTTTTTTTTGTTTATTTTTCTGCTGGCAATGCTTGTCATTCATTAACACTAGCTCCTGTACACTACTTACCTATAACCAAATATATTTATTATTCCACCTGTCCCACTCCCCCAGTTTTGCTATCATTGCAAGATTATTCTGCCACCAAAACTACAGGAAGAACAAAACGCCTCCAACAACATTTTATTGTTAGAGAGTCAAGGCATTACTTTATTAGCTGGTCAGGATGTACCACAAAAATCATATCCACACACAGCCTGGGTGTGCAGAGGGAATCATTCCATGACACATAGTTTTTACTAGATTTTCAGATCCTTTATACAGTTAAAACACATCGAAATGAATAGGGTCAGTGTTCATTGTTCCCAAGTTGCATAGTTCTTAGTATTTGATCTCCTATTGGATCCGGATTTCTTTGCTTCTGATGTTAATTAGATCTTCATTCCTTGATGTTCTTTTCAGTCTTTTCTGGAGGAGATGTCTCCAACTCTGCCAGAGTCTGGGGCAGATGTTCATAGATGGCCACTGATGCCCTTTTTCTTTTGGGCTATTCCCAGTCTGTTGAAATGGTAAGCCCATCAGGCCTCTGCTAGTGGAACAATGTTCTGGAAAGAAACTTAAAATTCTTTTTCCTGGGCAAAGGCAAACAAAACCCTTTGACTAAAGTTATACAAAAATTTATAAACTGTTATGTTTTACAGCAATTCCAGTGAACATAATTATTTCCATGCCCTCAAGACAAGAGTCTCGTAACACTAATTAATTTACAGATACAGCAGGAAATAGTTTTCAAAATCAAGATGGGAAATGCTGTGCAGAAAAAGAATTGTTATAGCCATTTTATAGATGAGCACATCCACAGAGGGTATAGCTAGAAAAGTTTTGGCAGGTTCATACCTATTTAGACTGAAATATCAATTTACCCAGAGCCAGTTGTGACGGTATTGCCTGTAGGAATCAAGCTGGACTAAAAGCTACCACACAGCTTTTGTGTTTGTCTCCTTGGAAAACCAGCTGGTTCACTCCAAACTAGTCAGAATGGGAATCATCTGAAGATGTGCAACTGACTGGGGACCCTGGAGTCATCTGTGGAGCTGCAACCATGACAGTATGGCTGTAACTGGAGACCAATTAACTTGCAGAAATTTTTAACTACCAAACTCAAAGATATTTTGAGTCTGTATTCAAAACACATTTGCATGGACTTGGTAATGAATGGATCAGCTTCACTCTGCCTTAATATCCATATAAAATGTACTGGGTTACTCTCTCATTTTTGATGAATTCAAAAATTGTGCAGAATATGCTAAATTATTGAAACCCTTCCCTCTGAGAATTCATAAGGCATACTTTCTGAATCATATCAATGATACTTCACAGTAAATATTTGTATTACTGCACATACAAAGAATATATACTCATAACTGAAAGCCAGAGCAGAACTCAAATATGACTCAAGAAAAACAAACAATAGTAACTGAGAGACTGGAGAGAATGATAAATACTGATGTTTATCAGTGTTTCCAACCAACAATGATTGGATCTGACAATGCAACTGTCCTGTAAACAGTGGAGCTAATTACAGTATGTTTCCCAAGGTCTTTCCCAAGGGACTAGATGCCTTGGAACATGTGAAGAAAGAAATTAAATACATGGGTGAGCACAAGAAGGTGACTGGCAGCCAGCACAAGGAGATGTACTTGCTGTGCAGTGGGTGTCAACAAAACAGTACTTCAGGTTTCAGCTGCAGTTGTGACAAAAGCTGTGGTGGAAAACTTTACTGCCTTGTGCCTGTGTTCCTGAGCAGGGGCTGGTGAGGAGGTGGTGAATAGTGCAACCTGTCTCTCTTCCAGCCACTGCACAGCAGGCAGAATGGAGAGAGGGAAGCTGAGCTGTCTGCCCTAACATCAGCCACAGACAGCAAGAGAAAAGAGAAAGGATCCTCCTGCCACACCATGCATGAAAAAGTGAGAGTGGATCTGGTTCTCATGTTTTAAATATTTTGTGGCTAAAGCTATGAAGTGATTCTCAACAGTTGTCCTTTCATTTTGCAGCTCCTCCACAGACTGATTTTTAAAGGTGCTTAAATACATAATTTAGCACCTAGATATCCAGACCTCTTCCATATCTTCCATTCTTCAATTATAAAGCAAAATTGTTGATAATACTGGGGTTTTTTACCATTTCTGCCTTTCTTATTAGTACAATTACACCACTTTGAAAAGATCCAGGCTCTTGTTAGGTGCTTAGAGAGAAAGTAATATGATGTGCTTGTTCCCAGTCTTGTCTAGGATCTACAGGCATTGTTGTGACACAAATAATAACAAACTTAAGGGGAAGTAAAACAGGACATTTACAGGAGAAGATTTTAATAGAAATCATAAAGTTTGGGAGGCTGACTCTTAAAAGCCTTATAATTATGCAAAAAACATTTCAACCTGGAATATTAAAAAAAGGTAGAAAGTGAGTGGACATTGTTGGCAATATAAAATTGTTTTTCTCATAAAAGGGTGGAGAAAAATGTTAGCAAACATGTAAAGCAAATAAAAATAGAAGAAGATACAACAAATGGCTGGTGTCCTACAAGGCTTTTAAAGAGAACACTATTCAAAGAATTAACACACAAGAAGAAACTTGTGCAGAAATGCATATTCAGCAGATTTTCTTTTTTATTTTATTCACTGTTTGGTCAGTTGAAGGCCTGGAGGCGATAAATTCCTCTTGCATAGAATTCAACAGTGATAAATAGTTTGGAAATCACTGAAGTAGTTGTGCTTGAGGCATTTGCATTTCAATGTTTCAAGTTTCCAGCACAGTCGATTTGCTGTACTGGAAAGCAGGTGAGGACATCATGAGGACATTTTCTATGAAAGTAGGTGAAAGCTGTTTCCCTGAGAATTATGCAGCCATCAGTACATTAACTAATCCTTATTGCATTTCCCTCATTATCATATTTTTCAATTTATAACATCGTCTAGAAGGATATGATGTAAGACAACCTGCTAATAACTTTGCTACACATCTGTCTTCATAAAATACCTATAAAAATGTGAAAGTTTTTTTTTTGTGGGATTGATTACAAAGAGGGTTTTATGAATAAATTTCTTCTCAAAACTAGGAAGTGCTTTAAATTGAGCACATTTTTTCGGATTCAGATAGGATACTTAGAAGTTATGTACCATAGGAAATAAGTGGTATGGGTAATGCAATAAACCATAAAAATAAAGCATAAACAAATTGAATGTTTACCACGTACCTGATAATACATCATAAGATTGCAGTTTATAGAATTTTTATATTAGCTGCTGTGCCACAGCAACAGTTACAACAAGGGATAAATCGGCTCACAGTAGACTGTTGGATACTCTGTTTTGTTGTAGTCAGATTTTAAGTGTGTCAAATTCGGTAGGAGTCTGCCTCCTTCAAAAGAATGATTGTTGCACTAGTGGTGAACCAATAGGTGATAGCAGGGCAGGCAGCCTTGGGAATTCAGAATATGGAAATAAGTGCATAAGGAAAAGTGGAACTGTTCCCAAGTGTACTTGGCATCTAAAGAAAGAACTAAGAATTTGGCAAGGTGCTCATCCAGCAGAAGACATACCATGAAAATGGTCCGTAATACAATCTGGTGGGGCTTGCTTTTTTTTCTTTTGGGGGAGGGTGACTTTTGTTGTTTTTTTTTTTAAGTTGAAAACATTTTATTATGTTAAAAAGCCAAGTACTCATAAAGTATGAAAAGAAAATGAATGAAATTTTAAATCTTCCTATTTCTGCATATGAATTATGACCAATTCTTTATTGTGATTGGAAGAGGTAGTCAGCTGTTTTTCAGCTCACTTAACCAGGCTGACGATTCAGGTATTATGTAAAAAAGGTGCTCAGAAAGTCAGTATTAAATATAATATTCACTTAGAAATGCTGAGGAATTGTGGGAACAGCTTCACTTTTTGTAATGAAACAAAAACTAAAAGCCAAGAAATATATAATTTAAGGACTGCAACATTTAAAGCAGCGAGAGTGTTTCAAATAATTCAAAATTAGTCAGATCAAGATATGAAAAAGAGGTACTGATCAAATGAAAAAAATAGGGCTGTGGGGCAGTTATTATAACAAATTGAAAGGCTACAATATAGTGCTCAGGAAAGCTGTTGGTGAGACAACCTTATTGCTGGCATTTCTTACCTTTTAACTGCTTGATTTGGCATTCTTAACAGCAGTCTTTTAACATCATTTTTAATGAACTCTACCCATGCTTCTGGGCATGATGGTAGGCAGCAGTTCTCTATGGTACAAAATTATTTCATCCACAGAGCCACCGGCAGAGAACAGCATATTAAAAGTGTAATTCACTTACTGAAAACTTCTCTTGATTTGTTTTTTTTTTTAATTTTTTTTTTTTTTTTTTTTTTTTTTTTTTTTTGCCTCATCTGGTCTCCAAATGAGCTTCTCAGCTCTGAGGCTCAAGGAAGTCTAACCTGGTAGCAGACACTTAGCTCTTGCTGTGACCCCTGCTGAACACAATCTGTGCACCCTGGGGAGGCAGTGCCTCGGCATTATTGCCCAAAATGGCATAGAACCAATAAAAAAGTTGTTTCAGGGGCCATTTGGGAGTCTCTCATGTCTCAAAGGAATCATGTCATGTTAAAAATCATTCATGTCTGGACATTATGTGGTCCCATCCCAGCTCACTGTCTGGTCCATAGCCTGGACATTCCTGTTTCCATGAGCCCTGAATGCTTGGAAGGGAGCACTCTGGAGCTGTTTTAAAACTGGAGGAACACAAAGATATTTTAATTCTGACTACACTCTCTGCACTTGTTGTGCCCTCAGTTGGCCATCATAACACAAACTGAGCTCAGTGTTATTGTATGTAGTTGTTTACAACCCTGTGGAAGCATACAAAATCTACACAAAACCTATGCAACTGCTCAAAATTACAGCTTGACAAATGAAAATAGGCAGAAAGCTTTGGAAAAAAACAAAGCAAAACTGATTTAAGAGAGAATGTCATAACTAGTAGGGGTGTAGATGAAAAGAGTGGGTGGTAGAAACACAGCATAGCAATGCAACAAAACAATTGAAAAGTAGCTTCCGTTTTCACCATTTATGGAGGTTTCACCAAGTACCAAAGGAGAGCAGTGCAAGGTTTGGGAAGGCACTGGGACACCACAGATCTTTTCTTCCTGATATAGAGGGCTTCTCAGGGAACTGCCAGAAAGAAAATGACATTGTTGATGGCTTCAATTAATCCTTGATCTGCCTGGAAGGTGAGATTTACATTAATGCCCTAGCTCCCATGTGCCATCACTTGTTTAACACCTTATTCCTTCTTTCCTCTGCTTCAATATAATCTTCTAAAAATAAGTAACTAAATTTATAGAATTCAACTTAGTTGCTCCAGAGTTCATCTTTTTCTGCCTTATGACCATAAGCACTTCACTGCTCATAGTAATGTTAAAACAGCAATCTTAAAAAATGGTGCACATTTGCTGTATGCTAACATTGACCATGTGCTCGGAAAATCACCCTTAAGTGGGGCTACAACTGTTGGAAACCTGAGGGAAAAGCTTAATTTTCAATCTTGCCCTTGTATTAGGGTTGTACTTTCTGCAAAGAATCTGCTTCAGACCTTAAAGGGTCATAAAACTTCTAGCACATGTAATGTCATAAAAATTAATATTAAAATCTTTACTATAATTTAAGAAGAATGTCAGAGTTTTGTCTTGCTAAAAGGAAAAGAAAAAGGAATATCTATAAGTTGAAATTATCCTTGTGAAGCTTCAGCTTGAAATACCAAGGACTAAACTATTTAAAGGACATTACAACAGTGACCATGACATTGTACTGAACAGGCTGCCACCCCTTTGTAGTGAAAACCCCCCACACTGATGAATTCTTTCATGTTTGGGTGGGGAATACTAGCATTTTTGTCTGTACAGAGACTTTTGCTCCAACGAATAGAAAGAAAATTAAAAAAAAAGCAAAATCCCTTCCCTGCAGAGGTGGGTGCAGAAGATAAAACTTGTAGAATCCTTCAAGCATGCTGCTGGGTTGACCTTTTCAGAAGATGCTCTAGTTTTGTTGTTCTCTTCACATGCCCCAAAAGATGCTCTCCCAGAACAAGGAAACACTGAAATCAAAGAACTTTACATCTGACAACTAAGAGCATTGAGAGCTGGGCTGGGCAGATGGGAGGCACAAGTCCCTGCTTCTGGTAATATTATACAGGCTCAGTAGATCTGTAAGCTAAAATATAAAATACAATCCCAGATCTTCCATTTGCAGTTAGGTTAGTCCAAGAGGATTTAACATCAGGATCATGAGTTTGCTTCTTCATTTTTTATAAAGGACAAGTTCAATAAGGTCTGTGTTTTGCTAAAGCTACTGAGGGACACGTGGGAGGGACCACCTGTTCTCTGAAAATATGAAAATGCCTTCAGGTTAATATTTTCCTGTATAAATAGTTTGCCTCACCTGAGAAGAATGATTTAGAAAACACCTGCTGTGAGATGTAATTAGAGCACGAATATGTGCAAAACTATGAGTCTGCCAGACCTCATGAGGAGCAGGAGGTGCTCAGTTCCTTTCCATGCCTGCAGAGGTTTAGAGTTCAAAAACATTCTCTGTGACTCAGATACTGCAGGTGATTATATTCTCTAGGACTGTAAATCATTTACCACAAAAAGTGGGTGGCAATGTGATTAGCACACACTGAGTAGGGAAAGAGACATAAATTACTTAGAATCTCTTTTTTGTCTGAGTCATGTATGCTTAAAGCTACAACTGCAGCAAGGCTGAATGTGATCAAACAGAAGTTCCATTCCAAAGGGCTTTGTGAAAAGCGTTTAAATTATTTCTGAGAGAGAATACTCTATTTGGCTAACTACCTGACATAAAAATAAGTTGTTTAATAAAGAGTTTAATTTACAAGTTTTTACCTAATCTACAGAGTCTTAGTTGAGCAAACAAAAATAGAAATCTGTGAATATCACATTAATTGCATTAGTATTTCATTAAGATGGCCTGAAGCCTCATAAGCAGTAAATCTGGGCTTTTAGTGAGCAGCAAATACATCCATTCTTTAGTTGGAAAGGAACTTGTTTCTTATTTCTTCTTATTTCTTTGGAGAGCTCCAAAGAGCTCAGTTGTCTAGGAGTCTCCTACAAGGCAATTGTTCCTAAATGTTAAAATAATATTATTAAATTTGAGGGAGTTCCCCAGTTTTCAACAGAGTCCATGTAAAGGGTACAATTTGAAGTAGGTTTTGAATCAGGTGAGGATGACTAATGGCATTTTAAATGAAATTAATTTTAGCAGTAACCTATATGTTTGTAGTTCTAAATAAGCTATATTCATCATCCAGCTGCATAATTTCTGCAAGACATAAAATAAGAGGTAACTGCATTATTGGAGAGATAGCAACTAAACTAAATCTTTTCTTAGATAAATGATTGTTCAACATAATCAGTGTCAGATAAAGCTGACCTGAAGGAACAAAACTAGTAGGATTTCCCTAGCACAGAACTGCATTCAGTGCTTCATAATAAGGAACCACATGAATGTTTGAATTTTCTAAATGAGCTGTTTAATTTTAATCAGCCATGGGGGAAAATATTTCAAAAATTAGAGCAAGAATTGGATACTTACCCAGGCTTCAGGCACTTCACTCTGCTTGTTCAGGAGCAGCTTCCTCTTTCACACCCTTACTTCCAGACCAGCTAATTAAGTGTAGGTTCAAGCTCAGATGCTTCTCCATCCTCTAACTATTGTAATGCATTCTAGCAGGCAGAAGCACAGTGAGCCCTTGTAGTTATCCCTGGGGCAATTGACAGAGATAAGAAACACTTAAGCTTTCAAGCTGTGCAAAACACATTTTTTTTCACTTTTTTTCTTTTTGTTTTGGTAAAGATACAGTCTAGGTACTATGGTTTTCCTTCCTCATAGAGGAAGGAGAGCTCCTTCTTTTCCTGTCACTCTTTTTCTGCCTTAGTCTTAACTGGTATTTTCAGAAAAGTTTTCAATTAGGACAAATCATTCCCACAGAATGCCAGATTCTTAGATGCTCTAAATCAGTGCAGCTGCAGTGAGGTAACTCTGCCTGCAGTGCAGATAGACCAGGTGAAGGGACAGCTTCACTCTTCTGCCCTTCAGAGATCTCAGGCCAGTTCAACATCTGGCAGAAACACTCTAATGTCTGAAATGAAGCCAGGCCTCCACAACTGTGAGGCTAATATTTTGGTCTTCCTGCCACTGAAATTACCTCCATGTGGTATTTCACATATGACAGACTGAAAATGATTTACAAATTGCCTAATTTCTTGGCCATTTCCCATCACAGATACAGGAACTATTTAATTTCAGTTTTATTCCTTCTACTCTTATCTCTGTCTAACACCTGCTAAGAAAATATACCGTATCACTTTTTATTCCTTTGCTTTCAGGGTCTTTCACTGCTTTATCTTGTCTATTTGTTGCAAATATTTTCCTATTGGGGTCTCAACTCTTGAAATGAAATCTGATTGTGAGACAGAGTTTCTAAAAGAATTTATCTCATATTTTCTCTCTGGTATGAAAAGAAGCACGAAAAGAAAACAAAATGCTTCCTATAAATTTTTGGGTTTTTTTTTCTTCTTTTCTTCTGCTCAGCAGGTGAATCAAGAAATTTCTCAGCAAATTAAATATGGGTTGGCTCAGGAGATACAAACATTCTGCAGCTTGCCCTTAGGAACCCTTGCTACAATGACTACTCCAGTTGGTATGGCAAAAGCACTCTCACTACTACATTTGTAGGTAGATGAAAGCATCTGAATGCTGAAACTCCCAGCACAGACATAGACTATGGAAGGGACCCATAAGGATCATCGAAATCCAGCTCCTGGTCCTGCACAGGACACACCATGTGCCTGAGAGCATTGAATGCTTCTTGAGCTCTGTCAGGCTGTGCTGTGACCACTTCCCTGGGGAGCTGTCCCAGTGCCCAGCCACTCTCTGGGTGAAGAATCTCTTTCTAATATTCAACTTAAGCCACCCCTGCTGCAACTCCAGGCCATTTTTTCAGGTCCTGTCCCTGGTCACTGCTACAAATGGATGTGAGGGTTTAGATAAGTCCTTGCCTTTTGCCCAGGCCTGTGGAAGCAGGCAGTAACTTTATTGAGGTGGCCAGCACCTCAGTACCCACTCTCTTTCCCAAGTTCTTTAATAATGGCTGATCCAGTCTATTATAGAATGAATTATTTAATTAATAAGCACAAAACTAACAGACATAAGATTTAACACAGACTATATACTACACAGGAATAAGGACAAAATAAAAAAGGACTACTAGTGGGTTAAGGTATCCTTTTCAGTTACAGCTAGTGAAGAAATAGTGTAAGCTTAGGATTCAATGTGTGTTACCTTCCAATTGTTGGTACAGCACATCGAAATCCTTTCCCCTCAGTTCCCAGGAAAGTAACCAAATGCCAGGGAGAAGTTCCTCACACCTTCAGGGTGTACATGTAGAGGCTTCTGCCTTTGTGATAATTGTGTGTGCTTTTGTAGTCTGTAACACAGTGTCTCTTAGTTGAGAATATTTCCTTTATATGTTCCCACATCTGCTCTTCAGACTAAGATGTTGATTCTCAGCTGAAGCCTGAGCCCTTCTGGTGCCAGAGATGACCTCTCGCTGGGCCTTTCAGCCCCTCGGTTATGTCTCGGTTATGCACCAGCTGTCTGTGGTACAGGGGAGTGGGGGGAGTAGAAGTCCTGTCACAGTCACCAGAGATAAGAGATCAGTGCCTGCCCCTCCTGTTCCCCCCACAAGGAAGCTGTAACTGCAGTGAGGTCTCCCCTCAGTCTCCTCCAGGGTGAACAGACCAAGTGACCTCAGCTATTCCTCATATGGCTGCTCCTCAGGAGCTTCACCATCCTTGTTTCCCCTTGGACACTCTCTAATCGCTTCATATCTTTCCTCCTTGGCACCCCAAATGCCCCCAGCACTCGAGGTGAGGCTGCCCCAGCTCAGAGCAGAGCAGGACAATTCCCCCCTTGCCCAGCTGTGATGCTATTCCTTTGGCCCTCAAGGGCCCTGCTGACACTTGTTCAGCACTGCCATCAGAACCCTCTTTCCGTCGCACTGCTTTCCAGTGCTCCCATTCCCTACCTGTCTTTGTATCCTGGGTTTTCCTGTCCCAGGTGCAGAATCCAGCCCTTGTCTTTGTTAAATTTCACACATCTGGTGATTGCCCATCTCTCTAATTTGTTGAGGTCTCTCTGCAGGATCTCTCTGCCTTTGAGAGAGTCAACAGCTCCTCCTAATTAAGTATTGTCAACAAACCCACTTTTATATCTAAGAAAGTAAAAGTCAAGTCAAGTTAATATGGGAAATGAGAGGCTTTTTCTTCTTCCACAACAACCACGTGTGTTATCTATCATAGTTTGAAATAAATAAATGCACAAATTACTGAAGGCAGTAAGACACAAATTACTGAAAGCAGTTTTACACTTACCTTGTCAATTCAGTGCTTCTTCTTTGTGATCTAGATAAATCTGGTTTTAATTACAACTTTTTTCCCAGTTGGTCCAATACAGTTCTGGACATGACTGGACTTAAGGAAACTTCTGTGTTGCAAGGTAAAAGTCTGAAACAGACCCCAACAAACCATCCTGCTGTGATCAGTGAGGTTGCAGAAGATGGCCTACACTGTTCTTTATGACTCTGTGAGCCCAGCTTTTCAGACTATGTACATTTTTTTGTTGTTTTTTTTTTTTAAATGCAACACTGCATTTTTAACAGGCACTTCTTTAGTATTTGAACCGTTGATCTGTTGTGCCTTCATGTCTTTGGAAAGCTCTTGCCGTAACCTCTCTCTTTAGAACAGGAATAAATACTAATTAGACTGACGAGAAGTAGTGTTTAAAAATGTGCAAAGTTCAAGTGAGAGTTTCTTTTTTCTTTTTTATTTTTTTAACATGTGAAGAAGGAAAGATTTTACCTTATGTTTTCAGCTCGGTTTGAAAAAGTTCAAATTGTCTTTTGTGCATGATTAAAAATGAGATGCAAGGTGACATGTGGTCTGAGGTACTTCACACATCCCAAAGCCAGAGCATCAGGCTTTTGTCTAAAAGACTTTGCAGATGGAAAAAATCCTCTGTGATAGTGTTAGAAAGTGTTCTATAGTGATAGACTTCCCTTTAGCTTTAAATCATAAAATATTTTTCTGGATTATGGGCTAGAGTTCTTCTTGGGATGTGTGAACCCTTAGACCATACTGTGATTCTCATAGCAGTATACTGCCAAATCAATGGAATTGTCCTAAGAAGGGCAGTATATGAAAGAAAAATCTACTCTCTGGTGACACAAGTTTGTATATATTCTGTGAAGGAAAAATATGTATCAGAAAGTAAATCCCCTGCTTCTTCCTTCACCTCCTCTCTCTCCTCTCTGATTTTACCTAGTCTTC
This sequence comes from Zonotrichia leucophrys gambelii, assembly GCF_028769735.1. Classification (NCBI taxonomy): domain Eukaryota; kingdom Metazoa; phylum Chordata; class Aves; order Passeriformes; family Passerellidae; genus Zonotrichia; species Zonotrichia leucophrys. The sequence goes on from NC_088172.1 coordinate 71,808,807, forward strand.
TAAACATATTTGAGTATATATATATATATATATATATATATATATATATATATGTACTTTTAAAGCACAGTTTTAAAGAACTCTTCAAAGAATCCAATTCAAATTCATTTACTGGGCCAACACAGCATTTTTTACAGTGAATTAAATTGCTGAAAAGATTTTGCTGACTTTTATCTCTGTTGATGCTTGTTATCTCGGGCTTGTTCTTTGAGTTTCCTGATATCCTTTGTTTACATCTGTCTATTTTAGTAGCAAGCTGTTGCACTCTGAGATGTCCAAGGCAAAAAAAGGGGACGTTTATTTCCCAACCTCAATATTTATAGAATTCAAATAGTGACCATGGATTGGAGGATGAAATTGCCACCTCTCCAACCACACTGGTCAAACCAACAGTCCATAAATTCTCTCCTCCTCCAGAAAAGAATGTAAAACATCATTATTTACATGAAAGTGTGTGAGAAACTCCATTACAAAAATGTAAACTTTAGAAAGCTTAGAGGAACTTTAGAAGAACAGGGCAACAGCAAGCAACATATACTTTTCCTCCAAGGTCTTTACTGTGCTCCTGGCTGAAGAGTCCCAAGGTGGCCCAAGTTCTCTTCCCTTTGTAGCCTTAACTTCTCCCTTTTCTGCAACTATTGAGGCATTGGTATTTCCATTAATATGAGGATATTCTGCATGACCTGTCAGTTGACCAAAATTTATATAGTTATATCCCATATGAATCACTGATGCAAGACAAAGATATTTTTTTGCAGACAGCACAGCAAAGGTGGGGCCCCTCTGAAAGAAACATATCCTTAGAATCCCTGTCTTGGTTCTTAAATGCGTGAGATGTTTAAGACATAAATAGATGTGTAAATGACATTGGTGTTAAAGAGAACAAAAGCAAGGTAGGTCCGGAAGTGTAGCTATTGGGAAAAGCTCCTGCCTGTAGTGATTACAAATTTTGTGCTAGCAGAATATCCTCTTGGATAACTTATAGCCCATGACAGTGAAAAATATCTGAGTTAAAACAGCAAGTGTGTGATCCAAAAATTATTGAAGTCAGTGGGCATCTTTCCATTGGCTTCAGCAGATTTTTTCAATGATGTAAAAGTGGTTAAAGGGATTTAGCTCAAATGTTCCAATAGTTACCCTCTGGACTCTAAAGTGGCGGGGGGAATATTTTAGCTTAGAAAAAGGATTTTAAAAAAGAAGTTGGAAAAAAAGTATGAAAAAATTATCTGTAGTAGAAATTTTCATGATTGAACAGATATACCAAGAGGAGGAGAAGGTATTAGCTCTCCCAAAGAGACTCACTACAAGCTGATATGACTGTGTCAGTGAAACCCAAAGACAAACGATGAAAACCACTCATGCCTTGATTATACAAAGATTCATATGGCAGGTACGGAAGGGTCAAGGACCGATAGCTTCAAAGATGCTGGAAGTTTATGTTATTTTTTCTATTTGCTTGCTAAGATTTTAGCATATAATTCTACCCTTGGCAGCTGGAGGCTACATCTTCTGCTATTGTCCTTGGGGAGTTTAAATCAGTTTCCTGGATGAATTTAGCACAATTTGGATTAGACTCTAAGTCAATTTTCCTTATGATTGTTCTTATGCGAAGAAGGTAGATTTTTGCTTTTGGACTGCCTATCACCATAAATATTCTTTATTAATATATGTACTTTGGGAGAGTTTTAAATTTACTCTAAGGAACCAATCAGTAATGAAATGGAAAATACTTCAGTGATCTCTTTGCAGGTAAAATAAAAACTGATTGATATGCCTCTCAAAAATATTAGGAGGGTTTAATTAGGATCACAAAAATATTTTCCAACAAGACACATGATATTCAGGGTTAAAGCATGGCTTTTAATGATGATTTTACCATACACACAAAAGCTATTGATTCAGCAAAATGTGTCTTAATTTGAAAGCACTTATAAAATCATTCTCTGAATTCAAACAGAAGAAAAAAATACTTTCCTCTCTTTCTTTTCTTTATTTATCTAAATTTTGCTTTCTTTTTCTCCCTTTCTTAAAATCTTGCATTCTCTTCCTCTCTCCACCTGCCTTCCCCCATTCTGCTTTCCTCTCTCACTGCAGCTTAAGTTCCTCTCATCTTTTCTTTTCTTTTCTTTTCTTTTCTTTTCTTTTCTTTTCTTTTCTTTTCTTTTCTTTTCTTTTCTTTTCTTTTCTTTTCTTTTCTTTTCTTTTCTTTTCTTTTCTTTTCTTTTCTTTTCTTTTCTTTTCTTTTCTTTTCTTTTCTTTTCTTTTCTTTTCTTTTCTTTTCTTTTCTTTTCTTTTCTTTTCTTTCCTGCCTGCCTGCCTGCCTTCCTGCCTTCCTCCCTCCCTCCCTTCCCAGAACCTTCCCTTCCCTTCCTCTTCTAAACCTAAACCACCCTTTAGCAAGTCTTTAAAATGTTCATGCAACAAAAATATGTGTAGTGTCATATAATATTTTTAATCTCTCCTTGGATTGCTGAAAGTAATACCAATACCTCATGTCTTCACTAGCAGGGAAAAATCCCACCTTTTATGTACATTTAATGGGGGAGTGAGGGGGGAAAAAATCAGAACAGAAATCCAGAACAGCAAACAAAACCCCTCCTTTGAGGGAGCAGTGGGAAATGACAACATACTTTCATTTTCCTGCATTTGGGGAAAAACTTTCAAAACAGTTCTGGGAATGATGTCCAAAATCTACATTTGAAGCAAAAGTACATAAGCCACTACATTCAAAGAGAATTAAGCATCTGTCTTAAACTCACCAAGGTAAGGAAATTCAGAATTAAGACTGTAACTCCATACTTAACTCACACCTTTGTAGTCAGTCCATGTGGAATGACAGATCACCCACTGCTAAGAGACCACTGTGATTCCAGCTTTAATGTTGAATATTTTTGCTCTCTAAGTGCTGAACTACATCTGTAATGTTAACCTATTTGTTAGTTTTTCTTTTTTTTTTTACCTCAATGAGGATAAAAGCAAATAAAAACATATGAAAGCTTATGTTTTGAAATAGCTTTTATTTTAATTTTTGTAGTTTCTGGTTTTTTTCCAATGATCAAATTTGAAGAAAAACTAATTATGGGGAAAACCATATTTTTTTACTATGATCTTTTGCCAAGTTTCAATCCAGTGCAAAATTTTACAGTTATGTGAGCCCCTAAAAGGAGAGCTTTATAATGGAAGCACTGACAAACTCTTAAGCAGAGCAAGGCAAGTAGGTGTCTCTACAATATTGCTCAATAAGAACCTTGTCATTACAGGTCTCAATAGAAGGTGGGAATATAGGGGGAGTGAAGGATTTTCCTTCGTGTGATATTTCTGGCATAATTTGTGCTGAGGTTTGTTGAGCCATAACCACAACTCACTTCTCCACTAACAAAATATTAATGATACAACACTTTTTCACTAGATTGTAGAAAAAAAATCTTGTTTCCTTACCAAAACTATATTTTATTGCTTACCTTTCAATTGTAGCTAAGAATAATTGTACCTTTGAAATTTCTCTAATTTGTGAAAATTGTCCTTCTCTTGTGAGACAAAAATGTAACATTTCAGCAAAAAATCACACTTCATTCCAAGGGAAAGGATTTTGAGGTCTCTTACTTTGTGAGTTCAAAATCTCCACTGTCAAGTCCTTTGAAACTATTCCTCTTTATCAAAATTTAAACAGGCATAAAAACTTTTCAGTGATTCATTCAGTCAGGTTATTCAACTGCAGCTTCATCTTTAAAACTTTATGGCTGTGATCTTCCATCTGTAATTCTTTCCATGTTGCATTAAAGATCACCCTTGTCTGCTTGGATGTGTCACTTTTTCTCCAACATCAACACATTGCTCCTGTAACATCCTCCAAAGAAAAATAACCACAGAAAAGCCCTTGCAAATAACTTTTCAGGATTGAACCACGTGGAAGAATAGTGTAACTGTGATCTCATGTAGGATATCTATCTCTAGGACAGCCAGGATGGAGGGGGAAGAAAAAGGAGAGATTATCCAATAATTGCATATACAGAGAGACATGGAAATATTAGCAACAGTGTGGAGATGGACAGAAATATAAATCAAGGCATTCTGGCGCAATTAAAGACTGAGTATAAAAGGTGTGGACTTTTGGCAAGTATTCTTGAATATAAATGTCCTTTTTTTTTTCATTACACACTAATGGTCACTGTTCTTGGCCCCTACTTGGGTCACATTTCCATTAACCTGTCTTTGAGCTGGTTTTTTTTTTTCCATATAGTCTTTGATTTACAGCACATTAAATAAACTGAGATTAGCTTCCCTGAAACTAAGAGAGTTTTATGCCAGCATAAATCTGACGTAGCTGAAAAGACAGCTCAACTTTGAGGACATTAGGATTTGGCTTTAAATTACAGTGTTAAAAAATCTCAAAAAAATTGAGTGTCTTCTATCAAATCCTGCTGGAAAGACAAATAAGACCACTTAGGTCTCCAAGTGCAGTGTACATGTCCTCTGCTAAGCCCCACTGTACTCCTTTTCCCATGCTGCTGAAAAACCAATTTCTCCTCCCATTCCTCTGTGGTGGATGAAAGGTTGGCAGTGGTGTAAAGTGAAGGCTAAATGCTTTTAATCCAATCTGACAAAAGGCCCTTAGCACAGATGCTGATGAAGACAGCATCTTCCCCTCCAGGCACAGCCCATGAAAGGCACAGCAGAAGCTGAGCAGGGTCGGCCTCTGGGCAGCATTACTGTTGCCTTCAAAACTGATAAGGTTTTACAGGACAAAAGTGTATGCCCAAGGCATCAGAACTGAGGCTGTCCCCTGATGATTTAATATCCCCTTCACCTCCCAGCCTCATTGTGGAGAGTATTGTGGCCTCCATCTCACAAAATAGCTGCATCACTCTCGTGCCAGATGGGACTGATGGTACAGACCCAGCTCCTTTGACTGCTTTTGACTGCATTGACCTTGAGGCCAGAGATTTTCCCAGGGCTGCCTCATATTTGTTCCAGGATTATATGTCCTCCAAAATTGTTGCTGAACTACAACATGTATTTTACTGTCCATATGTTCATTTTCTTTTTTATTTTTTCACAATAATTTAGGAGCACATAAAAATTTATATATGAATCACACACATGCAGGTGTATGTGGAAAGTCCCCAGATATATTATGCTCAAAAGACCCAAACCAACCATGCTGTCTTCCCTTGCATGGGATTAATGGCTTATCAATCTTTGTCAGTTACTATTGCACAGAGCTACATTAATTTCCATTTCTAACAGCATGCAGAATTTCTTCTTTAAAGTCAAAGGAGCTTTAGTACTCTCTGTCCTGTAGCCACAAATTGGGAAAGAAACCATGTAGCTGTGCCCCAGCATCTACTATGTGTTTTAATTTGGATTCACTTAAATATTCCAGTGAACAGCAATAGCCTGTCATAGCATCAAAAGCATTAACAGAATTAGGAAATTGGTTTTACTTCAATAAGTTACTTGATAATCCATCCATATACTCACACACATACTTAAATTTGGAGCCTGACTCGCATTTCACTCTAGGATGGCTAATACCATTCTAGAACAGAGATTTTAGGCAGTCCCACGACAAACCAGGTTGGGTCCTGTGAGTTTAAAATGTCAGATAATAAAAAAGAAAATGGTTAACTCCTAAAAATTATTTAAATTCAACCAGAATATACACCCTGTTCATGGCTGACCTTCATGCCACAACAGAAACGTCTATGTCTTTATCACAAACACAGTGTATATACATTGTGTTTTGAAACAGCAAACACAATGTATATACAATTTTGTCTTGAAAAGTTTTATTGGTAATGCAGGAATAATTTTTGCATGAGGAGGATTTAAGTTTGGAAACCTAATATAATTTGGACTTAAATTTGTAAAGCTTTAATTTTTGCTGACTGTTTAAAGAAGGAAGAGAGGGATAAGACAAAGAAAATTCGTACTAGCACTGGTAAGCACATATCATGACCCTCTATCCACAGGACACAGTGGTGGCTGTTGTGCTGCATTTGGCTGGTTTGTGGGCCAAGCTCAGACTCTGGTTTTGCCTCAAAATGTAGGGCTGCTGGAGGCAGCAGCTGGCACTTGGTCTTTGAGCACATTTGTGTAACCTTAATGTTGCATGGCACCTCGGCTGAGCCACAGCCCCTACTGGCCCCGTGCTTGAGAGGCTTAAGGCAGAGTGTGTGTGTCTGTAGGGAACATGTGCTCTCACTGGTCTGCAACAGTGTGGACAGAGCTGCAAATGACTGGCCCAAAAAAGCATAAAAGCCCTGGTAGCTGTTCTGGTGGCCTGGAGGGGAAAAAATGCAGGACAAATCTGCCTTCAGAAGTGCTGCTTGCATTTCTGAAGTAATAGTTGTGTTTATACAAAGCACAGATACGTATAAATGTTTCAGATTAATATTTCCCAAGAGACACTTTTTACTGTGCATAGGGTAAACAGCCTTTGATGTGCTATTTCCTTTTAGTGTGCAAGGTAATTTTGGATCTTGTTCTGTGACTGTGACAAAATTCCCATTTACTAAACTTACTCAGACCATTCCTCCCCTGGCCATACTCTATGGGACAGCACCCCATCCTCCTGAAAAACTGTCTGGTTGATTGTGATTCTTCTGCCATATTTCACCTATTAAGATGATTGCCTTGAAAATAATTGCAAAAGTCCCAACTCAGCGTACAAACCTCTTCCATTTCCATTCTGTGTTTATGGTGCTTATGGCCATGGTTTAGTGCTGGACTTGGCTGGGCTGAGTTAGCAGTTTGACTTGATATTAAAGGTCTTCTCTAACTTAAATAATTCTATGATTTTATGATTTTTAGGAGGAAAAACATAGGCAGCCAGAAGCACCTGAAAGGCTAATGAATATTATATCTCTTTGTGCTTGAATATTATAGGGAGTACTGTTTTTCCATCAGAAAAGTAAAACTAGTACAGGGAAAAGTAACAAGGATATGGACAATTGTGTAGACAAAAAAAAATTAAAGAAGAAGAAACTTCTTCAGGAAGCAAGGAAGGAGGTTTGCAGCCTAAAAAAGAGACACAGCACATACATTATTAGTGCCCATACTGAAAGCCTAAGAAGGCATAAACAGCTCAGAGAATATGATTAAGAAAAGATTGTTTATGCTATCTCCATACAACACCTGGGTAGGTATCAAATAAAAGGATCACATGTCAGAGCAAAAGCCCACAAACGGCAATATTTACTCATCCATATGAAATCTTTGTGGAAATCATTGCAGATATTATGTAGCTCAGCACTGTTTTGTCATTGGTGAAACATTTGAAAATACAATCCAACAAAGGCTGTTAAAACAAATCTTCTCTCCCTGTCTCAGAAATCACAGGCCACTTAGACATGGTGAAAACTCTTGGTGAAGTATTTATCACAGACACTTGGGTGAAAGAGGGAGAAGCCAGGGCTAATTTTCTTAAAGATTTATGAGTGATTTCTAATTTCTCTGTATATTTCTATGATTCATAAAAAGACCGTTCTGACTGGCCTTAACTCAGGAGTAATGTTATCCAAATTTAAAATTTCATCAGGAGAAGATTAAACAATAGTGAACTAAAACACCTCATAGAAAAACAACATAAAAAAAATAAAATTAGTAATCCATACAACTCTGAGAATTAACCTTTGCATTTGCATCAGGAGAAGAAAGGAAAATAACTTGTAATCTCCGTTGGTTTTTTTTTTTTCTATAGAAAAGTTATAAACCATACTAAATTTAGATGATTATTGAAAGAAATAAACTGGAAAAGCCCATGGATACCCAATGCCAAAATCCACAGTAATTCCAGCTCCCTGGCCGCAAGGTTTTGAATATCTCAGCAAAACACTTTATTTCCTAAAAAAACAGTAGAGAAGTCAAATCAATGAACAACCAATGATACAGAGAGGATGAAGAGTAAGAAATTTTATATCTGTAACCAAAGAAGGGACAGAGAAGAAAAACTGCCTAATATGACATCCCTCTTTCCACAGGAGGAGAATAAAGCCCCATGAGTTACCACAGCACTTTGTTGCCTCTCAGATTAATTATTGGAGCAGGAAACATCACAAGGAACTGTGAAGAGCCAGAAGCAGCAAAGCCATTCTTCAAAAAGCTGGAAATTGAATTGCATTGCAAGTTGGACTTCAACAAAATGAACTCACAGAACTTGAAGAAATGCCTAAAGATTGCTACCCAGTAATGCAAAAAGCTAATTGGAAAATAGATTTAAAGAAAAAAAGAACCTCTGGAGGAAGAGAAAGGAAATAAGAAGAGAAAAATCAGCATAATATGCAATAGAAAAAGAAAAGGATACCAGGTGAAAGAGCTTCTACAGTCAGTGTAATTCATAGTATTATTATCATTATAGTGATATACTGAAACCTTGAAATACATGTTCCTTGCATGTGACTATAAAACATTTCTAGTCAGCTATCTAAGATGCAACTATTTTTGATTTGTTTCTAGAGCTAGGGAAGATAAATGCCATGGTCTTCAGCACCCTTAAAAATTTATGACCACTGGACTTCAGCAGCCTTGGGATTTCTTTACTTCTTACTCTTTATCTTTTGCTAGAGGAAAAAAAATCCAGAAATAGTAGCTGAATAGCACAGCACTAGTGTTAGTATTCTTCTGTAAGGGTCATGCATTATTTTATGATATAGAAGAGCTGAGATCAAATCTTTAGTCTTAATCAGAGGATGGATTGAATCATATTCTTCTACAGCCAGAATCTCTACCCTCACTGTTGGTATGTCTTCAAAATTGCTCAATTCTTTTTCTCATTTTGACTAGAACCAGCTTCCTGGAAATAAAAAAAAATGCACAATTTAAATAATTTTTGTAAAAGTTTTAACAAAGCTAGCACAAACTTACAAAAAAAAATTCTTCCAGGAAAAGACAATGTCACACAGGAAAAACCCCCAGCTTTACTGGAAAATCGTTTCTTAGACCTATAATGACATTTGTAAGACAAATAATGGAAAGATATGTAAGAGGAAACATATAGAGGGGAAATGGAAGTCTCTAGCAAATCTGTATGACTATTCTAATACAATTTGGCCTACCAAGTGTGGAGCCACTTGTGTCCCCAACAATGGATTCCATGGTGCTGAGACATCAAATGGCAGCTTCATTAGCACTCCCTCCTATAATAGAAAGGGAGCTAACTGTGTAGAACCTTAAATCTCACTAAAAATTGTGTGACTTGACTTTCTATGTGATGTGAGAGAAATGAAGTTTGGCCCCCAGACTGGAGAAACCTGCATTGCTAATAGTGAGAGTGGGCAGATCCTGTGATCTCAGCGGCACACTGACACCTTGGAAGGACACTGACACAGCAAGTGCTTCCTGATCCACACTTTCTCTGAAGGAATCTGGTATTTACCAGTGTGAACAGCTGCTCTTCAGTTAGTGGCATGAATTTCTTGTTAGTGATGTTGTGATTAATATGTGTTTTTCTGGGAGTATGCATATGTCTTCCTTTGGCTTCATGACCTCTCTTTTCCTCTCTCCAGAAAGGGTTTAATTTCTCCTACAATTAACCTCATTTTGTAGAACAAGTGTGTTTCATTAAAATTCAATGCTTTACTGAGGAGAGATGAATCACAGAATCACAAAATATTCTGTGTTGGAAGGGACCCACCAAGTGAATGGCTCATGTGGAAGATACAACTAATCAGGATTTATATATCCTGCTATTTTTATGGGGAGATGATTCCAGTCTCAGAGATTTCTTTAGTTCCCCAAATCAAATAAACATCAACAGTACCTCATGCTGTCTTCCAAAGCAAATCCTTAGTACTTGAAGGAGAGATAACCCTAAATATAGTCAGGGCTTACCTCTCACATCTTCTTGGGGTTCTTGTTACAGCAAAGCATCAATGATGTGAAGAAAGAGTAAATTATAGGATGGAGGCCAGTCAAGGTAGCATTTGAAACAGAAGTAGGAATGTGAGCCATGGTAGAAGCTCTTCAGTCTGCTGAAAAGGATTTTAATTATATGTCTAAAACCCTGTGACTTTGCAGCACAAATAAAAATTTCATCTAGGCATAACATTAACATGGAAATGCCATTAGATGTTGAGTAACAGAGTTTGACCCAGTGCCTTTTACCACAGTTAGAAAGATCATACTCTATTTTGTTTTCATTTAAACCAGATAATATTTTGCCCTTTATTTCAATAGCTATCAGAAAATTCTATGTATTTAGAGGGTGGCAGGGTTTTGGGGTTTTTTTCCCAATTTTTTTTTCTATGTGTTGTCTATGTGCCGTTTCTTTGAAACACTGTAGTAATTACACTTAGCTTCAAATTTATAAAAGAATCTCTTTGTAGTCTCTCAACTACTGTGAAAGCAGGTAAATAAGTGTGTGGTAATTAAGCAATTAAAAATAGACCCTTGTTTGCTTATAGGTCTTCTGGCTTTTAGGTTTGAAAAAGTACTAAGAATCATCAAAGTCCAACTCCTGAACAGGACCACACTAAGAATCACCCCACGTGCCTGAGGACTTCCTCCAAGTACTTCTTGAGCTCTCTCTGTCAGGTTTTGTGCTGTGACCACTTCTTTGGGGAGCCTGTTCCAGTGCCCAGCCACCCTCTGGAGGAAGAATGTTTTCTTAATATCCCACTCAAACCTCCCTTGAGACAGTTTCATGATATTCTCTTGGGTTTTCTCACTGGTCACCAGAGAGAGGAGATCAGTGTCTGCCCCTCCTCTTCCCAATGTGAGGAAGTTGTTGACTGCAGTGAGGTCTCCCCTCAGCCTCCTCCAGGCTGAACAAGGCAAGTGATCTCAGCTTCTCATACAGCTTCTCCTCAAGGCCCTCCCTCTGTACACTCTCTAAGAGATTTATGTCTTTCTTGTACTGTGTTACCCAACACTGCCCCCAGCACTGGAGGTGAGGCTGCCCCAGCTCAGAGCAGAGCAGCACAATCCCCTCCCTTGTCCAGCTGGTGATGCTGTGCCTGATGCTCCCCAGGACAGGGCTGGCCCTCCTGGCTGCCAGGGCGCTGCTGATTCATTTAGATGTGTGGAGGAAAACAATGTGTTTTACAATGTGTTTCATGGGAGACTTCACTACATAGATATCTACTATCAGTAGATCTGTACACTTGTCTAACATCACCTTGCTGAGGCATTGCATTTGGTTCTCTGCACTCACATCTCTGTGGTTGATATCCACTACATTGGACAGAATTTGTAACCAAAATCCAGGATGTGACTGGAGCACTGCAAGATCAGGGGATCTAACAGGTCTACCAGCAGGACTTGCCTGAGTTGTGAGGGAAACCGTACTTGGGAGAAGCCTCATCTACAAGACCTAGTGTAGGTAGAGAGACATTAGCACCCTGGTGCTGTGCTATCAGGTGTCTACCATTTTAAGTTTTGCATCTTTGCTTCTTTTTAATCTTGACTTTCTTTCCCTTGTTTCTTAAAGCGCAGGCTGCATGCAGGACTGTGCTGGTAGGAAAGTGCTTAGTGAATGTGAGATATTAATGTGCTCTTTACTGTCTCAAACTGAGACAAAGCAAACCCTTATATCTGCATATTCCTTTGTTGTTATCTGGCATATATCCAGGAGCTGTACTGAAGCTTCCCAGTTCTTTTCTTTGCATTGCTACATCCCTACCCAATATCAATGTCCCCTGCTCTCCCCTTGATTATTGCTCCCTACACTTTGCCTTTTTTTTTCTATGTCCTTCCTCTACCTACAAAACCTCAATATTATCCTCAGCCAAAATGGTGACGCTGTGGGGATTAAGTATTAAATGTAAGGGAAGCACCCTTTTCACTGTTGCAGTAATTACAGAAGGGGGAAAAAAGTGTTCTGATCTTTTAATCATCGTGAAGCATGATATGGTAAACCAGTCATGTCACACAACACAGATGCTTCCAGCAGAGAAAGAAATTTCAATTACTGCAAAATTCTACCTATTTTACACATCCGTTATCTTGATCCATGAATGTCTTCATTTTAGGAAAAAAAGCTCCCAAAGATGCTTGCATGGCAAAGCAGTTCACTTGGCACTACCCATAGAGCCCGTTATTCTCCTTCACCCTGTTCTGAGATCTGAAAACACCATTTTGGCAAATGAGATCACTACATAATTTTTCAGCTGGACCAATGTCCAATATTTTCATTGATAGAGGACACACATAATGAGTTTCAGTGTCTAAAGCAAGGACTATCTAATGGAGTGTCCCTGCAGTGATCAATTCCTTCCAGTAGCACTGCCTTGAGAACAGAAGGCTATATGTACCCTAAGGGAGCAATAAAGGGGTGAGAAGGGAATGAAGAAAAGAGAAATGAAAAAAAAAAGAAAGCAAGACAAAACCACGGTAGTCTTGGCATAGACACAGCTGAGGAAGATCATGAAAGTGTAAAGAGACTCTCTGGAAAGCATAGTGGATATTGTGACAGAACATTCTAAAACAGCCTATATAAACCTCTTCTGTTTTATTTGAGTTTCAGGTTTTAACTGGCAAATTATCATCTCTGTTTAATAATACTTCTTACCGGTCACAGTTGTGTGTTTAATCCTTCTCTTTTCTACTGTTCACGGAATTTAATTTGGCATCCTCATTGTTATTTATTAAAAATTCATTGAAAAATATCTTTGCATTCATGGCTTCCAGTCTTGAGTGATTCATTAAAATGGCTGCCTTCACTAATTCATTAAACAATTCATTAAAATGCCTGCATTCACTGAACATTAGATGCTTTATTTTAATCTCCAAACGTGCAGAATTTAAAAATCTCCCAAAAGAGTACACTAAAATCCCCACATGAAGCATGATAAAAGTTTCATAACATTGTACCCACCCCTTAATGCATGTTAATCACAAATCTTATGTGGAAAGCTGTGCACATTGTTTACAGGTGGTCTGTGTGGAATACATTCCTTATTTTATTCCTACCATTAAGTGTAGTATCTCAAAGTAAAGTCTTCACTGTGTTGGGGAAACTTCCCTGTCCAACCACCCAGGAGCCACTCTGGCAGTCACACTTGCACCAGCCAGGCTGGGACTGAATCCCTTTCACAGCTACACACTCCACACTCACACAGCCAGACCAGGTTTCCTTACAGGCTTGACCCCAGGTTTCTCATAGCAGAGCCTCAGATGTCCAGACCCTTACAATGATTTAATCACAGTGCAATAACTAAATATCTAAATAAAAGAATAACAGCAGACCTGGGTGCCTCTGAGGAGGGATCCCTAACAGAAGAATGCCTGCACTTTTATACTCTCAGTCTAAGCATGGAAAAGTCAGGGAGTTATCAGCTCCTGCTGTGTCTCAGTGTCTGGTCATCTGCCACAGGTACCTGAGCCCTTTGCTCTGCAAAGGGTTGGCAGTTACTGCCCTCTTTCTGTGGGCTTGAGCTGGGGCTCCTGCCCTCCCCCCAGAGCTCAACCTGCAGCTTGCACACTGAACTCCTTCACTGAATGTATTCCTTGACAGCTGGGCTACCAGTCCAGCCATCTGCACAATTCCATCCCTTATCTCACAAAATTAGAGCCAGTATCAGCAAAGACCTGCTGTAATAGCCTTGGTCCTCTTCCTTTCCACATCATATGTCCTCACTTCCTAAGGTCTGGAGTTACTGCATCACTTGTTTGCAGTGCACACTAGGAAGTTGCTCACCAGGAGTTTTTGCTTGCTGCCTCTGAAGGGCCAGTAGATTGGATGTGGTAAGACATGAGATATGCACTGCGTGGCCTCTGAATTGCTTTGTCTTCAGGTCAGCCTCCCAGGACATTTAATATGCAAAATGCCAGATGTAAATTCAAGATGGAAACTGCACAGTGGCAGAGCAAGAGGGCTTTGAAGGCTTTGCTGCATAAGAGAGGGCTGGTTTCAAAATGACCAGGGCTGTGTGGATGCAAAATTACTTCAAGTGGCAAAATGTTAGCTCTGGCACAATGTGGCATGCACCATGCATGGAACTGTTCTTGTGACTCACTCAGAGGTTTGGAAAAGCTGGGCCATGTTTCAGTTATAAACATGTGCTAAGAATGGACTTGTCTTCTCCAGTTGAGTGCCTGCAAAATTTATAGTTGCTGTCTCAATGAGACTCCACTGTAATATCTTCTATAAATATTAGTTTTTGCAAACATAGGGATTAAAAACCATCTGATCAACTCTAAATTTCTTTGCTTAGGAGTGATAGTAATGGAACACATCATCTGAAGGGCAGTGCCTCATATTAAGAAATACAGGTATGAGGTGTGAAGACTTGGCTTTCAATGTCTGTTTCTTCTTCTGACTGCATTTGCTATCTACTGGGAGATCATATGAAGGCTTCAAAAGGTAAAGTATGATGACCAAAATATTTGGGCCAGAAAGTTTGATTTGAAGGAATGTAAAAGGGTAGATTCACGGGAGAAACAAATAGACAGGATAAGAAAACCCATGCTCTGAGAAATGACCAGAGTTAACACAGGTCTGTGGTGTATGAAGGAACATCTGATTGCATTTCATTCCTTAGCAATGAAATAACAGTTCTGCATTTTGGAGGAAAGAATCTTCCTTGTTATCAAATAGACCTAAGTCACAGAAATAATTAATATCCTTTGATTCAGACTACAAGAGCACAAATCAAAGTGCAAAAAAAAAATGTTTATTTTGTTACTTTTTTTTTTGAAAAATATATTAAATTTAACACTTTGCATATTTATGTACTATGACTTTGCATGAACACTGCAGAAATCATTAGTCTGGTTAATGGTCATTATTCTCATGTACCACTGAAAAATATGTGCAGTGATCTATAATTATTTTTCAATAATATGAAGTCTATAACTGTTTAACAAACCTTTCAAGGTACTATTCCTGGCGTGTGTTTCCATGGAGAATAAAATTCTTCCCAGTTGTAGTCTTAAAAACACATCAGTCTCTCAGCATTGGAAGAAAAGTGCTATATTCTGACTTCTCCAAGCTTCTCCAAGTGAGTATAAAGCCATGTCCTTTCTGGGAAGCCTGGTGACAAATTAATCCCACTGGGTGGAATTGAGCAATGTTTTTGAATAGTCAGTTCATCAGAAATGTGATTTGGAGAATACTGAAATGATTTGTGACAAATCAAGCCATAATTTCAGAATAAAAAGAAAAAAAGAAAAAGAAAACAGGAGGGAGAGAGGAAAGAAGAGCTGGAAAAGTTGAAAAATAAACCACAAATTTTAGTTCTGAGACTGATCAATAGATCAGGAAAAAAAAGAATTTAAAAGAAACCTCACAAGCAAGAACTAAAGAAGCCTAAATGATGCAGTTAAGCCTAATGCAATTTCATGTTGCTCAGACAACAAACAGAAAATTCAGACATTCCTGTAGTCCTGCTCCAAGGGGCCTGGAAGCAAGCAGAGTCTTGAGGTAGCCTGTTCCCCTGCACAGCCAGTCTGTTCCATGAGCTGGGTAAAAATAGTAGAGCTGTAGTAACATCCTCAAACACCATCTCCTTTTAGCTTCACCTCAGTTGCCCCAGGATTACACCTGTGACTTTTCCTTGCAGCAAAACAAACAGCAGTGTTCCCACTCCTCTCTATCCCAAAAGCTGTTCCAGAGGTTGTCAAACCCTACGTCTTCAGGGTCAGAGGGCTGATCTAATCAGTGCTACCACCTCTATGGACCTGGACTCATGGAAAATCACACACTGGACTCTGTAATCCAGACCCTGGAAATGTATTTTGTTACAGATTAAAAAAAGGATATTGCTCTATGCCACAAAGCAACTGAAACAACTCATTGTGCAAACTTGGCAAGTGAGTAGTTATTTTGGTAAATATGTGATTTTGAAGATTTCTCTACGCAGTTAACTGTTGTCTATTCAGCAGTCTGGCATGTGCTTGCATAATTGACTGTAGAAACTACTTTTAACATTTTGGTGGCTGCTCCCTTTGGTGTTTTGAAGCATGCAAATAGACTCATTCATCCAACCCTCTTCTGTGACAGACTTGGCAGAAACTAGTTCTCACCTCCCCCATCTTTTTATGGGCATTATCTTCTTTATGCTAAAAAAAAAAGTCACATTTATAATATACTTTCATTTTTATAAGGTGGCCTATTTGCAGCATGAGTAATTCCCTGTTCTGCAGATTGGCAGCATTTTATGGGTTCGTATTCAGTTCCCCACAACTGCCCATGTTGAATGTGATCGTATGAGATTTCCTGGGTTCAGACTCCTCTCTCTCTGCAATTTGTCTATTTAATATGACAAACCATTGTATATATTGTACTTGGCAGTACTATGAATAATTTCCTGGCAGTTGAATTTTCTTTTGACAACATTTTGCAATTCAACTAAAATTTATGCCCACCAGAAGGCTGATATAAAAAAATATCTTGCTGATGACCACATGCTATTAAGTGTCCTTGCTTTCACAGATTAGGTACTGAAGGTTATTGTTTATTCTGTGTCTGCCTGGAAGCTTATTTGTGAAAAACAGCCCGTTCAGTTTTTTTACATAAATACAAGGTTCAGGTTTACTTTAGAAAATAGTTGATTTCAGAACTAAACAGAACTAATGAGAGCTAAAAAGGCCTGTAATAAATTACATTTTTACCAGCATTTCAGATCCTGAATTTGAATGTGAGGCTGCTTGTGTATAGCGATATATTGCATACTAATTTCCTCCAGATATGCCCTTAGAGGGATAATAAATCTAGTTTTTCAGTCCATTCAGAACTTTACTTTAAGTGCCTGCAATTTTTCATCTTGATGGCAATGGGTATAGTCTAAAGCCCAGTGAAGTCAACAGGAGTCTTTTCATCAAGTGTTTGGAATATGGGCCAAGGATTCATCTTGCTATTTTTTTAAGGTGAGCTATTCATGTGACAGCTAAGCACGTCCACCATGAACATTTTGGTCAAGTTCCTGACTGAAAACCAGATTGCTATTATGACAGCATAATGGTTTGTTTTTGTTTGAGGAGGACAATACAATATATACAGTGTGCCTTTGGAGTGAACTCAAGGTGGCATTTCTGTCGACACAAATTTCTCCAAAACCTCTTGAGTGTTTCGTGAGTGCATGAAATGG
This sequence comes from Zonotrichia leucophrys gambelii, assembly GCF_028769735.1. NCBI lineage: Eukaryota > Metazoa > Chordata > Aves > Passeriformes > Passerellidae > Zonotrichia > Zonotrichia leucophrys. Next base: position 71,825,834 of record NC_088172.1, read on the forward strand.
ATGTCAAGGAATAGGTGAGAAATCACACCTCTAGCATCCTGTATTGCAGTCTCACAGGCTTTTTCTACTGTGGAAATTGTTGGTCTTTATAAGGGATATCTTCATTGCATAAAAAGAAAACATGTTGAAAGGACAGGGAATATTGAGTGAAAATTTTCTTTAGAAAAATCTTCCTAACATGTTACTGAAATACAGTGGTTCCTATAATGAGTTTTTTCGATACTGTATAAAAGGGTTGGCCTTAATATGGTTGTCATTTGACAGAAATTCTTTGTTTATTAGTTGTCAGCTGCTCTGGGCAAAGAATATATGGTATTTCACAGACTTCCAAAGCGAAATGCTGGATGTACAGTGTCAAACTGAGACAGGACATTTACATAAAAACTGTGGCAGAATTCCGCAGGAAAAAAAAAAATACTAATTCACCTAATCCATGTTCATATCCCTCTCTGTAGAGACTGCTAGACATCATGCAATCTTAAGTGCCTAAAGCAACAGATTTAAAGAGCTTCTGTGGCTTCACAATATTCCTTAATTTATCAGTTTAATTTAATCCTGTTGTGTCTAGTTAATTCTTGCTGTAGTATCCAGCATCTTCGTGCTTCCCTGGCTACCTCTTTGTTCCAGCACATGCATTTGCCAGGTTTTGATCTGCAGCTGATATTTATTTAGCAAGGAAAACAGCTTTGAGATTATGACCCTTTAGACCATACACACTCTTGTTCTTTTAACAGCTGGATTTTATCACTTTCTCCCATAATCTTTCCTTGTCTCCGCCCTTGTCCTTGTCCTTTCTCTGCCTTCTCAAATTGCTTGTGACTTGTGTTATAACTAAGCAAGAGAAGGCCGCTCTCCGTGATTTGGTGCCTTCAAATCAGGATCTGCCTAAAATCAAGCACTGTCCAGGTAGCACTATGTTATGCAGCCTGATTTTTAGATTTGATGCAGAAATTTCTGTGTAACTTTTTTCCTTATGTTCTAAGAGAAAAGGCAGAACAATCTTGGTTCATAGGAAAAACAGCAAACTTTAGTACAAATATTAAAATTATCAACTGAGTACAGTAACTTGGGTTCTAGAAAGGCCTTCAAGAGCTTGATGCTGTTACTACTCATGCTATCCTAAAACAATGAACCCTGTTGCTGTTTCCAACTTCATACTGAGCTTTATTCCCTCCACAAGAGTTCAGACTCTGTCATGCAACCATTTTCATTGTCCAAATTTATTTGTCATAAGCGATCACGAGATAGAAGAGACATTATCTAGGTTTGAAAATATTTTTCTTTGACATTGTAACCACTAGGAGTTCCAGACTGAATTTTCAGAAAGGGCTGATCGTATCTCATCTTGCCTGGCTTCCTAGCTGCCATCAGAGGGGTTTTGTGCCAGTTGGCTTTGAGACTTGTTCTAGCACAATTTAGCATGAGCACATTTGTTTTTCCACTGAGACTTGTTGATGCTGTAAAGTTTCATGAGGACAACAGCAACCACCTCTGCTTCCCTGGCAGACAACACATGCCCAGCAGGTGCCCAGACCCTGAAACTCTCTAGGATGGCTAGAGAGTATTTCAGAAACTTTCTACATGTCAGGGAAGAGTAGTACTGAGTGAGTTAGCCATTTCAGTCAGATGCTTTTTAGAGGGGTCTTTACATGTTTACTGGCTTATGTGACTTTTCTTGCCAAAAAAAATGGATTCCACATTCTTTTGTTACCTCAAAACACTTTAATTCCTTTCATCCCAAAGTACACTCTGATATGCAGAGCACTTTACATATAATGATTTATCTATAATTACATATTACTCTGTGGTTTTATTGATTTGGATTTCTGTCTGGCATCCTGCAGCACTTTTGGCTGCTGATTTCCTTGACCTAACACTCACTGTTGCCCTTTTTATTATCAAGGACCATTGGGTTTCACTGACTTTCAGGATATTTTACAGTAACTGTTAGCTTTGTTATCCTCAGGTCATCTGTATTTTGTGGGACTTCCTCCTTTGACTGACTGCATATTTTGTTAAAGCTTTTGTGTTTCTTTAGCCTTTTGAAGTTCTTTCTGTGCATTACTTCCTGTTGTCTCTCTAGTTTACTGCTGCAGGAATTGTAACATCATTATAATCACTGAACAGGATTTATGTTTTATTCCCTTTCCTCTTTTCTATTAATTTTGGAGGCAAATGTTAAATATTCATTTCTGCTTCGCCTTTGGCAAGGGCCACATCTTTTTAACATTGATCCTGCAGATGACGTTTTACATATTGCATATCCAGTCATCCTCTTCATGAACTGAGCCTTTATCTTTGGGGTAATAGAAGAGAAGCAACCATGCCAGTCTGCTAATTAAGTTAAGGGCAAGCGTCTGTAATAGCTGGCTTATGTGCCATGTTGTGCTGCATCTTATTTTGCTCTGGGGATATTCTTTATTCAGACAGTCAGTGTACGTGAATCAATAAGGACTCTACCTTTTAAAATATATACTATACAAGGAAACATTGTGTGTAGGTGTAGGTATATTTAAAAAAGCAGCATGATACAAAGAGAGCAGAAGAGACTCTGTAGGACCTAATGTGATTTTGCAGCTACCTAACTAATCATATGAAATAAAAATTTGTCATGCACAGTTTAGGTATTTTGCCAAGTTTTCAGCCTCGTACAACATCTTTGAATGCAAGGAATGTGACATAGGATAGGGTGAGATTTTCTAGAATGCCAGGGCCTTTTCATGGTAACGGCCAGTGTTTTTGTTTAGACCTTGTGGCAGCTTGTTCCTAGACTCAGTTTTCTGAGATATTCCAGAATACGCTGGGTAGCAGCAGAGTAGCAGCTGAGTAGCAGCTGAAAGGCTCATTTCTAGGGTAAGATGCAGAATTCTAGCACAGCACTGTCCCCCCTTACTCCTTCTTTACAGGTTTTTCTCCGGCTTTTACCACTCATGTTTACTCAGAGAAGCACTCTTGCTTTCCAACTGATTTGGAAAAAAGAACTACAGAGAGAGGAATGTGATTACAGTAAGTATAGCTCATCAGGATTGAGCAGATGAGAACTGACCACCCAGTAAAAAGGCCATTGCCTTTTCTTAATTATACAACATCCTATGATAACTAGAAGTGTTTCCTGACTATCTCAAGGGTCTGAAGTATCCTGTCTTTTAGAATTAATTTTTTGCATTTGTTTTCCAGTTTTCCTTTCTTCCACCTCTGAGCAAAAAAAAGTTAGAGAGACCTTTGCTTTTCATGGGGGTTTGAACTGGGACATATTAACATGCTTTTTACCCACTCCCAGAATTTCTTTCATTCTTTCCACAAGTCCAGCACTTTCTTTGCTTTTCAGAATCATTCAAACTGAAGCTACTTGATGGTAGATGTTTTCATACTTAAGGGCTTAAAAATAGAAGCTCCTTTAATGAATCCAATATGCTCAAAGAGCAAGCATTATATTTTCTGATGCCCTTAAGGGAATTTTACTGACTCTATGTAAGAATACCATTTGTAAATAACCACACCCTTTGCTTAGTTCAGAGTAGTTCACTTTTTGGTCAAAAAAAATTCATGTAATTGTGAAGGGATTTCTATTCACTTTCAAAGCCCCTTTTGAAAGACTGATTGCCAGTTTATGCCCATGTCCTATTCATGTTAAAAAGTTAGTCACATAAGTCACAATAACCACATAACCAGATATAAAGAACTGCCTGATAGGGTGTTGTGTCTGACATATGTCTGAGCCTGAAAAAGCAAGGTGACCCTTAATGCTGAGAAAAGGAAACATGAAGAGAAGTCCCAGGGGAGCTGTGTTTGCTGAATTAAGGGCCTTGGAAATAAAGTGCTGCTGGACATCACCATAAGCTTGAGAGTCAGAACTCAGAAGAAGTGTAATTTAAACATTTAAGAGCTGATGTTAAACTAAATCCAGCTGCGTGTTGAAGTCAATTTGAAATTAAGGCCTAGAGATTTTCAATTCCAAAAGTTCCTAAAGGGAAGTTGATGCAGTAAAAACATTGAAACTAGATGGAAACTTCTTTAAGACCTACTGTTCAAAATGAAAACTTTTGCTCAATGCAGGATGTATAGAAATGATTACTGTATTTTCAATTTAACAGCAAAGTGAGGTTGTATAAACACTTTTTAGTGTTATCTGGGATGTTTTCAAAGCATAGCAAACAGCATATTTGCCTAAAGTAAAAATATATCCTTTCCAGCAGATTACACTGAAAATCAGTTGCTTATTGCTCTCATAATAAGATTTGTGTCCCTGGCCCTGCTCAGAGAAGTGTTGACAGCAGTACTGTCTGGTGAAAATTCTTAAAGTTAGTGGCATAGAGTCTGTTTTTGTCTACAATTACCCTGATGCAGAAAACCCAAGAAACGTCACTGTTATTTTCACATTTCCTCAAAAAGTTAGCTTAAAAATAAGAGAACCAATCAAAGGGTTTTTTCAGCAAATTAATTTAACAAACTACTGTATAAATCAGGGAATGTACAAACAGGATATGAGGTCAGCCAGGCTTGAAGCCTACATGGAGATATTCCTGTATGTACAGGAGCCCCAAAGGGTCTTGTAAACATAAGCTATGCTTATAGGCTTACCCAGGAACTTAACACTCAGCTAGATTGAAACTGACTGGGAAGATAGTTAGTTGTCCATATCATAAGCAAAATAAACAAAACCAGTAGCTGGCATTGACTAGATCATTACAAAGCTAGGGTTATGTAATATCCTAATATTCTTATACCCATATCTTCCCTCTCATTTCTGAAATATGTAAATCTAAGTAGGTAATAAAAACTCTCTTTTTTTCAAAATTTGGGGGAAAAAGCCTATTTATGGTAAATTGAGCCTATTACTGTGAACAGCTAATAACAGATAATAAAAGATAATAACAATGTGAAAATTAAACAACCATTCAATTTATAAAATAAGTATGCATTAAAACAAAACTGCCATAATAATTAATCCTGAATATATTTATCCCAGATAATTTTTGATTATATGCTACATTCAGTATGCATAACTTTTTGAATTTGAAAGAGTATTTATATCATAAATCAAAACAGAACATTAGAATCTTTCATTCAGATATGATATGCTGCTACCAATCAATCCAGACCTGGCCTATTTAAATGCTGTAAGTTTATTAAACTAAATGTGTTAACCCATGGGAGTATTGGGAAAGAGGTTTTTGGTTTAAAATATTTTTGGTTTTTAATTTTTCATCTCTATTTGTGCCTTAGTCAGATTAATAAAACTCTATACATAGCCAGCTGCAGAGTTTCAGCCAATTTCTTTGTGTGGTGAACAGTTTTCTTGTAATTAAAAAATCCTGTGATTATACCCCACATATCTCACCCGGAGTTATACGATGCTGGACTACAGGCAAGTGAAGAAGGAATGGGTGCTCAGGTCTTTAGTCAGCGCTGATATAACCTCAGACTGAGTATCTCCATGATCATGGGCACCACTGATACTTAGAAAACAATTAGTTTGATGATAAAGTTCCCATGATGCACTTTTCTAACTGTGAATGAGGACTACTCCTAGCCAAAGGTTGCATCCAGATGTTCATGCTTAATAGACAACTCAACTGTTAACCAACCTATTTTCTGTGAATATGTCAAATCTTCTGAGTTCCCAGTGGCACTGACTTCTTGAAAATTCATCTTACTTGAAAAGGCATTTTTCTTTTGTTGGTTTTATTTTTGCTGCCTAAAAAATTTGTTGTGTAACCTCAGTGCTCAGAAAACTTCTAAATTATTCCTGTTTCCTTTCCTATCACCCTACCATGTATAAATTGCAATGACTGTCTTTGTCAAGAATTTGTTTCTTGTGAGAAAAGTTGCCCCATAGTCATCAATATTATTATAATTGTTTACCTTTCTAGCTTTACTGTCTTACATAACTGCAATCAGTAAACAAGATATGAGTACGTGACAGTGTTTTACAGTGCAACATTGATGCTTTCTCTTTTATTTTTCCATTATTTTCTATAATTTCAGATGCGGCTTTCCTTATACCTTCTCCTTTAATTTCATAGTTTTCCTACTTTTAATTTAAATATATTACGAAATTAATATATTGGTCTTTCTCATCAGGGAGCAGCCTGTTGTTGGAATTACTGGCAAGGAGTGATTGTTGACCCAGGATGTGACACTGAGAATAAAACAAAGTATGTGGAGCAGGGAGTGGTTTGTAATCCTTACCAGAGGTGAATACAGCTGGAACACACCATTATTTGCAGGCAACATGTGTTAGACAAAAATAACTAACAGCCAAGAAGTGGCTTTAATTATGACAAACTTCGTATTTTAAGTGCTTTATAGCAGTGAAAGAGGACATTGAAACACTGAACTCTGATGTGCTTTATAAATTCTTTAAATAAGAATGACATATGTTCAAAGAGTCAACCAAAGCTGAAGATTTGAAGAGGTATTGATGGATCTGGCCTGGAAAATCAGTTTTTTTCCTTACACTTCTAGAGGTCCCTGAAATAAAAGGTCAGATTATGTCTGTTACTGTAGTTAAACCACAAAAAACATTTGTGGAAAATAAGGACTGTTCATTTCTTACAAAATTACTCAAAGATCCTGAGAAAAGGCAAATCACTATCCAGAGTGATTTTTATGGAGTACGGATTATGATCTTGCACAGAAGTTAAAATATTTCAGTGAGAGAGCTGGTAACAGGAAGTTGGCAGCTCCAAAAGGCAGCACATGAACATGTACATCCTGTAGGAAACAACACCCATCACTGTAATTGATCATTTTTGGAAGAAGATGGAAGTGTCGTGGATTTTATCATGTTGCCACTGGTTGCAAGTACCAGCAGAATATGAATAGATACCAAGGACAAAGAGGATGACTACAGAGCCATTAGCTCAGAGCTGTTCCTCACTGTAGTAGTGGCCAAGGTAGCAGCAGAAGATGAATGAACTGTCAGCCTGAAAACAAATGGGACACTTTTTAATTTTAAGTTGGACACAGGTGCTCAAGCCAAGGTGGTACCCGGAACAGTGTCATTAGCTCTGCAAAAAAAACCCCAACAAAACAAAACAAAAACCCTCTTGACATCCCAAAGGCAAAATAAAAGTGGGTAAAACTTGGGCTTATGGCACTAAATAGGTATCTGCTGAGGGCACTTGAGTATTTAACACTGAGAATGATTAGAAAGGTACATGGACCACAGTAGTACCTCAGAAAAAAATACATATATTTAAATTTGTGACCTCCTGTGCTCTCAAAAGGGAGGGTGCAACTGTTTGGACAATAAAAGATGCGTTTGCAGGGGATGGTGGACTAGATGGTCTTCAAAGGCTACTTCTGATCCCCTCAGTGATTCTATAATTCTGTGACTGTATTTCAAAAGACCAATGCAACTGCATTTTATCCATCTTCCAGAAGTGAGAAAGACAAAGCTAGGTTGCAAAACTCTTGTCACTGCATAGCCTTGGTGAAAGTGTCTGCCACCCCAAGTCAAATACTCAAAGATTGAAATGCACATATTTGGAGTCCCCAGAGACCAAAGAAAAAAAAAAAAAAAACAAAAAGAAAGGGGAAAAAAGAATGATTGCCTACAAGATAAGATATTGAGGGGAAAATGTATTAAACATTTTTTCTACAACTGGATTCTACAACTGTTCTCATGTGGAGGTGTGTTCATCATCAAAGTAAAGCAGTACTAACAAAAATGGATAGATTCTATAAAATTTGCTAGATTATCAACATGGTAGAAGAATTGGGTTAATTTCTTCTCTATTTGTCTACGTTAACATGTAGGAAGGGGCTGCTATTGTCGCTCTGGGAAACTGGAGACACAGCTACTGCTGCCCATTAATTTATAAAACATACGGTCAAACAGGAAAGAAATTTAATTAGTTAGTAAAGAGGTCTGTGCTGCTTTTATGAAGATCAGCATTTTTGAAGCCTCAACAACCAGACTGACCCTGATGCAGTGCATGGGTGGCAGGCTGCAGAGTGCAGCTCAAAGGAAGCAGGAGAGAGTCCAGGGATGCTGTCAGAGTGGTGTTTACAAAACACTCATTATATGTTTACTAATTACATTAATTCAATGATCAGCAATAAGAGTGAGTAGGCTCTGGGCAAATATCAATCTCTTGCAGATGAATCCAACAGAAAAACATATGTAGAAAGATCTTACACATACAGAGTTTGTATTTGTTATTTATCTTAACAAAAAGATATATGCTTCAGATGTACAAATATATTTAAATATGCTTGTTTAAATATGATACTATAACAAGACTACATGAGCATGGTGGTGATAACACCAAAGTTATGTGTTTAATCTCTTGTGGGCTATTCACTTAGAATGTGGACTTGATGATCCTTGTGGGTCCCTTTCAGATAGGAATATTCTGTGATTCTGAGTGTAATAGTTATTTATCTGAATAACATTTATGACTTTTATATTGCTTAACATTTTTGCAAAATATTTATCTATATCCATATCTATATCTAGCTATATATCCAAATATATATATTTGGGATTCACCTGTAGATATTTTTGTAGATTTATAAAGGAACAAAGAAATAAAGAAATGGAAAAGTTTAGTATGGAGAAGAAGCACGTTTTGGGAAAGAAAGGGGCATCAGTAAGATGTAAAAACTCAATTAGTATGTTCTGTGAGAGGTTAAAACCAGACTCCCCAATTTTTTGAACTAGATCCCAACAATCTCAGAGGTTTCCTGTTGTTGCAGCAATAAGAAAAGGGGACAAAAGGACACAATATTTAAATATGCAAAAGGATTCAATATTTAAATATGATTTAGGAAAAATGGTGATTCTCCAAATCTGCCAATGACATATGCTGACAGACATGTATTAAGGTACTAATTGATCTCAATCACTGTTTAAATTGTGGTAAGTATCTGCCCACTTGCAGATACTTCATACTTACTTTATACACTCTGAAATAATAATTATACTTCATGCTTTCTGGCTGGATCTAGAGGTAAAGAAGCACCAGGCCCTGTTTCTAGTATTTGCATAAGCATGGTGTCTGCCTCTCTGAAATCCTCTGCACTGTAAATTCCACGTTGAGGTCAGATGACTGAAGGTGGTAATCAGATGAGCCCAGGTGATATTGATGAATATATAAAGAAGCTCGTGGTCCCCTGTTTAGTCATTTAATAAGACACTGCTACATGTTTCTTGATAGAGACAGAAAAATAAATCATGTCGACAGACAAATATTTCCACACTTTTTTTCTTTGGCTGCTGTGCCTATTAAGACACTGCTAATTTGTAGGATTATAATTCAAGTTTGCAGATGAATTCATTACCAACCATTTAATCTTTAGAATTAGCTATATAATGATTACCTAACAAATGTTGCATAGTGTAAATGGATAGACCTTAAAAAAAATTATTTATTTTTTTCTTTTATTTACCAGACTAATTGCTTCCTAAAAACATAACCTAGATAAAAAAGTAGAAATTTGGGCTAAAGTTATGAAAGATAACAAATAATTTCTGATGTATAACTCCAACTGTGAAGATAACTAGATTTGCATAACTGACTGGCTTGCAAGTCACACTCTGAGGGCGCATAAAGGGTCACTGTTCAGTATACAAATATGCATTATAATATACCTGACTCGGTATGAAATTATGGAAAAGGAGTCAGAAAAGTTTATATTAATTATGGCTACTTTTTGTACCTATCAACAAAAGATATGTGGCATCCTAAGAGTGAGATATTTGAATAAATTTAAATTTTCTCTCTATATATTTTAGGATTTATAATAAGTAAATGATAGATAAATATATTAAAAGTACCAGCAGTCACTGAGGATGTGAGGATTTTTTTTTCTGAAATGGCAGTGACAAAGCAGGCAGAGAAAAGAAGAAAGTGCAGCAATAAGCAGAAGCTTTACAGCAGAACAGAGTCAGTGATTGCAAGTATAACATTGTTTTCTTTATTATAATATTCTTTGTTTCATGTTATTATAATAAAATGACTCTTTACCATTGCCCTAATTCAGAGAATTTCTCATTCCCAGAATCTTGTAAGCAAGTTTGTCATTAGTCTTTTTAAAGCATATATGAGCAGTTTCAAAGTCAAGGAAAATAAAACCCATAACATTTCTTCACATGAAATCAAAGTATCAGCAAGATTTAACTATTGGCATTGTTCCAAACATTTTTTTCATTTTAGAGAAGGAAGATACCCCTATAACTGCCTATAACTTTGTAGATAGCTTATTTGTTAGAAGATTTATGCATTAGTATTGAAATGTACTTGGTGCAGTCAGTGCTATAAATCATTCTCAGACAACTTTTAAGCACATTTTTAAATGCCCATGAAAAATAAGTTTTTCCATCAATAAGAGGGCTCAGCTCTGCAGCCCTTGCTGAGAAGGGTCATTTCAGCAAAGTCACAATAAAGTGCTGAAGGATCCAGTTCAATAGACTAATTGACACAGTCTCAATTCTCACCAGGTCTGTGAAGTAGGAGTAAATAAAATTTCTTGCAGCAGACTTGTCTGGAGACAGAAAGATAAACTCCTTTGACCTTAATGAAGAGTAACTCTGGGATCTGTGAAACTGTGCCTTCTTTTTCTTCTGCTGCTGAGAGGAACTGTGAGGCTGGGGCACCTGGGAGCCAGCACTTGACTGCTGTTCTTCCTCACCTGGTGGCAGAACGAGGCACATCTCCTGCTTTTTATGCTCCATGTCTGAGTTTTTCGCTTCATGAGTTTTGTAAACGAGTTCCCAGATAAGATGCTTTCTGAGCCACACTTGCCAATTGTCAGGGCAGAAGCTATCTGCAGGTATAGAGGAAGTACCCACTCTGTACTGGTGTATTGTTTTCCAAGTCTCAGGAAAGTGGGGGAAAGGGTTCATCAAAAATTATTACTTTTATTGGACTTCTAATATCTCAAAGTGCTTTTCAAAGACAGAGACCACTCTGTGCAGAGCAGGTGTAGGCAAATAAGATGGGGCAGATTCACTGTCAGGTGTCCTTTAAGCACACTCAAATACTGAGGCAAGGCCTGTCTTACAGCAGGGTTGCTCTATCACCATCAGAGCATGCTCCATGCATTCCTGGATATGGAGCATCCCAACAGAAGTCTCGTACCACCAACAGCCTCAACGACACGGGACACTTTTTAGTGAGAGGAAACTGCTGTCATTATTCAGTTATTATTCATAAAATAGGTAGCGGGTAATCCAGGAGAAACCCTGGATTAAAAACTAATTTAAAAGTTTAATCTGTTTAGTGTCCCATTTTACCTCAAATAACTAATGAAACTGCAGTGTGACTACCTTTTAGCATTTAAAACAGTTTTCCAATGAAAGCAAAAAATAAAGAAAAAGATATATTAAAAATGAAAGCTGTTATCTAATTTCTGTCTTTTTGCATGTTTTCCAAAGCTTCTTAGTAGCAACACTGAAAAAATGATCAAAACTGATCAGAATAAAATGACTGCAGACCCATATTACATTGGATTTTTTTTATTTAGGTCTGAAAAATATAACATGTTTGTGAAACTAGATATTTTTAAAATGTGTCAGGAGTAGAAGTAAAAACTCTGAAAAACCATCTAACTACAGTGTTTTCATAAGAAAAAAAACCCAAAAACAGTTGAACCTTCAATGAGGTCCGGGGTTGTCAGTCCTGGTGCATACCCAGAGTGACAGATCGTAGGTCCACATCTTAAACACCAAATTTCCATGTACCATTGTGCTGATGCAGTCCTCAAGACACAATTAAATATATTACTGTGATCTATTAACTCTGCTAAAGGTACTGAATTAACAAATATTCCTGCCTGAAATGATGCTTTATAGGAGGCAAGGGGAAGAAAAAGTAAAACCCAGAAACTGAATGTAAATCAATGGAAGTAAAAATGCACCAGAATGTGGGAAAGCACTGCCATCAAAACACGGAAAATACATGAACAATGCAGATCTTTTAAATCAAAGATCTTTTAAAAACTTCTCAAGTAAGAGATGGAGATCAAAGTACTTAATCAAACCACAGCCAAGAAACAGATTTTGATTGAATTCCACAGACTTCCCAACAGTGTGAAAGTAGAGGATGGCTAGATGACAATGCAATTCTTCATTTCTCAGAATAAGAATCTTCTGGAGTATGAGCTCAAGCAAAATGTGCTTTCATGAACTAAATCAACCAATTGTTTTTTTTTATTATAAATGGAGAAATTAATCACATTGACTGTGTTAGAGACACCCTTTGTAGAGTGTACAAATTCTGCAGCTTGCTTTGGTCTGTTCACACAGAAGTGTTCTTTTCTATTTGTTTAGAAAACTTCAAGGGCACAGACTCTATAGGCTCCCTCCAGTGTAAACTACAATTGGTCTAAGGAAGATATCCTTCTTTCCACAACTAGAAATTTCTTCTCATGTTAAATATTCCCTCCAGCTTTCTGGGTTTGTAACTCATTGCTCAGAAACTACTGACGCTTGAAGCCAACAGATAGATCGCTTTTGTGTGAATTCCAAAAACCCTTCAGTCCAATGGAGCCAGGATAGGAACTGCAAAAGTCTATTCAAGATAATAAATGTCACCACACATTTTTTCTCCTCTATATCCTCAATTTCATTTGAAATTAAGTCAGACACTTCCAAGAGGTCAAGAATTTTTCCAGGTGGCCTTTTCAATAAAGCACACATTTTCTCTTTCCTTTCTCAGTGGATTCCTTCAATTCTGACTGGTCCCCCAGTTAAACCTCAGGCAGAAAAAAGTATGTGCTTGCTGTTTTACCTCAACCAAGCTTCTCATGTTTCTGAAAGATCTTCCTGCTTCATATAGTATCTCATAAATGAGATAAGGGTGTTTCTTAAACCCAGCACTAGTACCTGGTTTCTTAGTTTACGCTTTCTCAGTTTTCTTCTACCTTCTTACTAGTTTGGTGTAATACAAGTTAACTTGCTATCTGAAGGATAAATCTGAGGGATAAGGCATCTCAGACCTGAGGTTATTGGATTTTGATGGCAGTCATCAAATAGTTTTCCCACTGTACTAGGTTGGGGTTACAAAAATTAATGCTGACACTACATTGACCATACCTACAGTGATGTAAATGCAGCTCTTTGTTATTCACATAAAACAGGTGAAGATGCAAAGGTGACTGCTACTAGACTCACCCATCCCCTCTTCCCCAGTCATGTCATTATTGCAGGCTGTCAGGTTGGTCAGGCATGATTTGCCCTTTGTAAATCCATTCTAATCATGCCCAATCATTCTTGTCCTGAATATGTGTGCAAATATTTCTCTGAATCTTTTTTCTTTCACTTTCCATAGACCTGGATCAGGCTGGCTGGCCCGTAATTCCCAGCTTCCTCCTTCTTTGTCATTTTGAAGACACTAGTGATATTTGCTTCCTTTCAGTCCTAGAAAACATCTTCTGACTGCTAGGATCTTGCAAAGATACCCATGAGTAGCCTTGCCTTGACATCCACCAACTCTGGATGTACTACCCCAGGCTCCATGGTCTGTCCATTTTGTTTAAGTGTTCTCTAATATGATCTTCCTCCACCAAAACTAAGTCTTTCTTGCTCCAAACTTTTCCACTGGTTTCCGGGACCTGGAATTCCTGGTGGTAGATCCTACTAGTAAAGACTAAAACTCACCAGAACCTATCCCTGCACACTCAGACAATGCCTACATATTCCCCTTAGATGACCTGATCCTGCAGGTTTGTGTGCTTTGTGTGCTTTCTTTCATGTGGCAGTTTAGCCAGGAACTCCTTCCTCATTCATTCAGGCCTTTGACTTTTGCTCATCAGATTGGACCATCCTTGAGCTTAGAGGAGGGGATCCTTGCTAAACAATCATCTCACCTGAACCCCTTCTCTTCCAGGACTGTCTCCCACAGGAGTCTTACAAGCAGGTCCCTGAGTGGGCTAAGTCTGCTTATCCTGTTAGTGTTGTTTTGCTATTTGCCTTGTACTTTTCCCTCAGGATCCTCAACTTTTCCTTCTTTACAGGCATTAGGTCTAGCAGAACACCTGCCCTGGCTGACTTCTTGATGACCTCTGTAAAGATGCTGTTACCAATGTGCTCAGAAACCTCATGGCAATTAATGAGGTGGCTACAGTTCCCCATGAAAATGAAGGCCCAAGAACATGAAGCCTCCAGTTGTCTGTTAAAGGCCTCATCTATTTCTTCCTGATCAGGGTGTTGTTAGGAGAAACCTCCAACAATGTCTCATGTTGTCTTCGTTCTAATTCCAACCCATGATCTAACACCAGGCTCACTGTCCACTCTTAAGCAGAGCTCCAGACAGTTCTGCTGCTCTCTCCTGCAAAGGGCAAATCTCCCTCCTGCCTTCCAATTATGTCCCTCCTAATTCTCTTGGATGAGTTCACACTGACATCAAGTCAAATCTGCTAGATAATGAGGTCACTCTGACTGCTTACACTGCTAGGAGAGGGCCAGGTATAATATAAAAATACATGTTTTAAACACAGATATGCCTGTCTTTGGGGAAAATTGCTCACTTTTTACTGCTGAAGAAAGCTTCTAATTGCTGCTAGGGAACAATTCCAGAGACTTTCAGGAATGATGTTTAGTATTATATCAGGATTCAGATTATGTAGCATAAGGAGGCATTAAAAAGCCAAGCAAATATCTAAACATATCTGGATAAGAAAGCTCATATTACACAAGTTAAAGAGGATAGCAATGCAAATTAAAGCAATCCCAAATCAATATTTCTTCACTGTGGAATTCATTACCAAGTTAAAACATATGGCTGGAATTTAAACGAAGACCTTCAAAATGTTATCAGTGATAGTAGGAGATTTTCTTGGCAAGTGTAACACTAATTATACACAGAAACCTATTTAACTGATCTTTACAATGATAATGATTAGTATATCAGCCATTTTCAAATACAAACCATTTCCAAGATCAGGTTGTTGGCCACGATCTCTGCCATCAGTTTAGGAGATTTACCTTTGGATTTAGTTCCTTTCCCTGCCAATTAGCTGTGTTTATGACATTGAGTAAATCACCTAATTTCTTTTCTGCTATTATGAAAAGTCCTCATTCTTCCTCTGCTTTGGTCACAGGCTGTTGACAGTAGCGAAAATGTCTTATTAGGTGAAAAAACTCTTGCAGATCAGTGCAGTCATTATCAGATCAGAAGACTTTCACACTGCAGTAATCAAAATGCCTCTGCTATTTTGATTGTCCATCAAAATAGTGAACCCCTACTGGCTCATTGAAACAAGATTTTTTCCAAGCTGGCTAAAGAAAAATTTGTGATAAAATGGTGGTTTGCAAAAATAATTAATATTCCTAATAACAATCTGACACAATACCTTAATGAGTCATCATATATATTATATATAGGTTTTTATCTGTAATTTAAATAATTTGGACATATATATCTATAGCAGGTTTTGTTCATCCTTCTCCTTTTAGTGAAGTGCTCCTCATTGAATAACATATGTCTATCAGTTGTCTGATGCATGAGGAACGCTGGGTACATGCAAAATCAAATTCTATAATTTATGTACACATTTATTATTAGAACTAGACAATAATTACCTTTGCTAGATGACCCTCTACCACTAAGTAAAAAGGGGAAAATTACCTGTGAAAAAGTAAAGCATTTCCCTTTTGAAATGATGGTCCACTATTGATCTCTTTGTTGTGCAACCATTATAAAGAGAGATGGACCCAGTTACCTCCCAATAATAAAATTTTCTTCTAATTTTGTATACAAGAACTCTAAGGGGAAGCTAATCTGAATTCTGTAACACATATTTTAAATTAAAATGTGTCTGCTCAGAGCTTTAAAGAGTTTTAACTTAAATTGGCTCTAAATTCAAAGAAAATGATCCAAATTAACTAAAGCTATGAAGTCTACCTATGTGTAAAAAAACCCTAGGTAAATTCCTCTGCCAAATCCCAACAGGCCACTTCTGAATGGGCAATCTGAACACACAACAGCAAAGCCAAAGACCAAAAGAATCTCTAGCATATAAACAATCAGTATGGTATTTTGGAAGCTCAAAGAAGACTGTATCAGAGGAGAGTCCTTGATGCACAATTTCCATTGGGAGAATCTGGATTTGAACAGAGTTGACATACTACCTTCAGTAGGAAACAAAGGGCACTTTTCCAAGTCTATGATTATTCTGAATTAGATCTTTAAAGAGCCTAGGGAATAAAGAGGGCATTTCTATTCAGATATACAGATGTGCTAATTAACATTTAAGTTCATTAAAGCCTTTAGACTTTCAAGTCCAACATTCAGATCTCAGAAACTCAGCTGCTGTATAACTTCAAAACACCTCAGGCACCTTGGGCTTTTTTTTTTTGCAAAGTTCATCTAGTTCTGGGAATTCGTGGAAGTTTCTTATCCTTACTAGTGCAGAGTGGCTCCATAGCTCCTCCATGTGACTATGCTGTTTGGATCACTAGTTTAATGGGTTATTTACGTACCTTTGCCTGTTATAGTCCAAGGCAGGACACATTCTTGGAAGATATCTAATGGAGAGAGTCAATACAAAATATTTGGTGGTGGATTCCCTATCACCACCAGTCCCAGAACACCATTCTCTCAAACATTAAAGGTCCAGTTCCACCTGTTGTCATATTCATTTGACATGAAAAATATCAATTGACAGCGTCTGAGCCTCAGATCTCCCCTTCATTCTGGTCAAAAGTGTTAATATTGGTCAATATTACTCAGCTTCCATGCTAAGAGAGGTGTTCCCACCCTGTCTTTGTTTTCACTTCCTTTCTGCTGTCTGGATGAATAGTTAACTATATCAAGTAAACTGGAACAGCTTTAACATGAGGGGCTGGAAGCATGCCCTACTTACTCCTCATACCCTGAGGCCGTCTAAAGGCTCCCCACACATTGTGATGAGAGAGCTGGAAATGACCCTGCATGTCCTGGAGAGCTCCATGAGTGCTTGGCTGACAAGCTGTGTGTGGTGGCTGTGAGGTCCCCAGGATGAGGTGAGAGATGAGAATCTGACTCCATGTTCTCAGAAGGCTGATATATTATGTTATGTCATATTAATTATATTATATTATGTTATGTTAAAACTATACTAAATAAAAAGAAGCATATAGACAGAAGGCTTAACAAGAATGAATAATAAAAACTCTTGACTGACTCCTCAGAGTCTGACACAACTGATGGGGATTGGTCATTAAGTAAAAACAATTCACATGAAACCAATCAAACATGCCCCTTTTGGATAAACAATCCCCAACCACATTCCAAAGCAGCAAAACAAGAGAAGCGGATCAGATAATTATTTTTTACATTTTTCTCTGAGGCTTCTCAACTTCCCAGGAGAAGAAATCCTGGCGAAGAGATTTTTCAGAAAATATCACGATGACAGCTGTGCAGAAGGAGAGAGGGGACTCCCACAGCTTACTTTGTATTTTGGCATAGGCACCTGGATCCAACCAAGATTTGGGGCTGTGAATCCCCAGTAGGGTCGTTCTTGAGGGGAGTGGTGTGATTGTTCCCCTTTGCTATTGTCCCTTTCTGTTACAGCTTTGCTGAGGGACCTGCTGTAGCAAATAACTCTTCTGCAATGCCTGGGACTGTAGGAGTGTTTTGCCAGACGCCAAAGCACCTGAGAGCTAAGCGCCCGAGGGTGAAGGCTGCCAGCCTTATCACAGAGTTTTACCATGGTATAAGAGGGGCCTAAAGCATTTCCTCTTTTGACCTACACACCTCCAGGGAAACGGGCAGGCAGAACAGTCCCCAGGGATGGAGTGAGCACTCCTGTACAAGGACAGCCTGTCTAATCATGTGTGAAACAGCTCCATCCTGACCCCTGGCTCATTAACTCATTTTACAGATATGTTGACATGGAATCCCTCATTCCCAGAACATCACCAGCCACTTAATGCACTGCATGCTAACCAGGCCCAGCCCTCAACATTTTCACATCAGTACAGATGGGTATTTTAATTTTCATTTGCAATCTGTTTCTCTAGTCTTATTTAAGGCAGAGAATAAAGCAGTTTGCAGACTGCCCCATGGTAGGCTTGCTGCATGTTTTGCTGAAGGTACAAGGCTAGCCTATAATTTGCTGTTGTTTTTTGTACTAACTCTCACATTCCTTGGATTATTTTGGTGGATACAACAAATCACCTGCAAATGCATACGTCAACAGAATGACAATTTAGAGGTAATTCAGAATGAGAACTGTAACTTATTCGTTGTGTCGGGACTTGCATCATTTGGAACAGTGTGGATTAGATCTGTCTGTGGAACAAAAGAAGGAACAAATGCAACACAGAAACAAAATATTTTTTTCTCAGCTTTCCATTTTGAATGGGCAAGATAATATCATTAAAAATTGAGGGGAGAAAAGGGGAAGAAGAAGGGATGAAAACAGAGCCCTTTTATTTTTTGTTTTCCTTCCTTGATCTTTCTTTCTTCCTAATAGGATTAAAAACTGATCTGTTTTGCAAAGAAGAACCCATCACTTGTGGAAAGCATGTGGCAGGCTTGTCTAGCATGACAGCAGGTTTTCAGTATTTTCAGCACCTGTGTAAAGCCATTAATGATTCATGGTTTAAATGATTCACTATAAAAATATGGTACAGTCTGTCAGCTTATTTTGTGATGAGTTGATACCACAGCAGAGTTGGTTTTATGAATTGGCAGTGAACTGACAACTCAATTTGAAAATAAATACCTCTGAAATTCATCCACTGCTTCATTTCAGAAGATCAGTTGGTTAGTAACTCTATGCATATCTGAACTCTGACATTACTGAATTGGAGATTAGCATCAATTTATTATTTTCTCTTCAAAACTGCACATTTACTCCCTTAAAGAAGTCACTTGCTTGGTGTGTCTATGAAAGGAAATAGTTAATTTCTACCATTACCTGCTATTTTTAGTTTTAAATAAGTTATGTGAACTTTCTAAATATCCCTTTACCTCATTCCAATGCTTCGGGCTACACAGATGGACCATTTCAGAATTCAAGAAGCAACAGCTTGCATCAATCACTTTTTCTGCCTCTCCTTGTGGGATCTCTTGAATTCACTATTACTTTGCCCTTCTCAAGCCTCTCCTCCATGTGACATGCAACTCAGTCACAAACCTACAGGTCACTTACTACATGACTTTCACCACATTTTGGAAGATTTAAAAAAAACCCCAAACAACCTAAATAACTAAATAAAATAATTTTCAGGCAATAAAAAATCCCACAATATTACAATATTAGAAAGGCTGATAAAAATTACTGCAGAAAGATTTAAGTATTAACTTTTAAGGACCAAGAAATGAATAAGTTTAATTATTGAAGTTTGTCTTAAAAACTTTAGAGATACACACCTCAGTTCTCTAAAAAACAACAGCAAAAAAAATAATACACACATGAGTACTTGCACAATGCAAGAAACTCCACTAAAATTACAGGAATAAATTCCCTGCATCAACATTTGCAATCCTGGGGCCCAGGAATGCCTGTGATCAGAAAATAGGCAGAGACAATATTTTGTGGCAGGGGAATCAGCATGGCCAAATGCCAGGGCAAAAATGAAGAAAACACTTAGTAATATATAAGAGAGTTTATAATAAAATCCTCTTTACTCTGTAGTCTTTGTTTTTAAAAATTAATCTCTTGGAGTAATTATCTTGTTAAAAATATAAGAGGTACTGTAATGATGTGAATATGGAATGGTAAAAGTACAGTGGACAGTGCCTTTTTTTCTTGGTGTACTGGAGGGAGAGAGCTACACTTTGGATAAAGAAGTTCAGTCATCACAACAGAACATTTTCTTAACTCAGCTGATAGTTGCACAAAAGAGGTGAATCCCATATTCCCTCCAAATCAATGGGTGCTTTTTAATTGAACTCATTAAAGCTGAGATCTCGTACCAAGAGTAAAAATGTGCTGGATAGTGTTTCTTCCAAAATTGAAGACCGTGATTTTGGTTTAAGTATGACTGCTGTCTGGTGGATCCCAAACCAGGCAAACCACCTTCAAAAGTGGTGAATCAAACTGGGGAGACTTTCAGACAAGTAATTTAGGGGCTAGAAGTGAGCTCAGGTTTTCAAAACCACTTCATATATGATATAAAAAAGGAAAAAAAAACATGAAGAAAACACTTCCAAATATGTGTTAGAGAACAATACTCCTTTGACAGGCAAAGTCAATAGAAAGAGTTTACTCTACTTTTCCATATCCAGATTCTAAGGGTCATGTATAATTGTTCTCTGCATTGCACCATGATAACTTACTATAAATTTGAGCTGCACCAAAAGGCACAATCAACGAAGACAAATTGCCATACAGTACTGTAGTGTCTGGTAAAATAACTAGAACATGAAGAAATGCAATTGAGTACCTCTATACTAAAAAGCCTGCATTACATAAAAAGCAACTTCTATTAGGCTGTAGCTTGAATCAAAATTCTACGCTCAATTTCCTTGTGCATTGCAAAATGCTCTGTTTACATCCTTGGACTATTACAAAAATGCTGTCATAAAAATATTAATAAATTCCACTTTTAAAATGCTCATCACCCTGTTAAACTGAAACTAATTTTCCCTAAGAATCCATCTCTCATTTCCAAAATTCTGTTTTCCTGCCAAACCTTAACTTTTTACCACAGTTTGCTAAGCATATGCACAAATTGGGTCAGTGCTTCTTTGGTTATGTTTATTTGTTTGCTTTTTAAATGAAGAGGGGAATAATTTTTCCTCTAAGAGTAGTCTTAAAAGTCAACATGTTAAGGCATTCATTTTAATATGGTAACTTTTTTTGTCCCCTTTGGACAAATGGACTTTTAGCTTGACAGATGAAATTTTTGGGAACTTTAAAGTGGGAGGATGCAGACAATTTTAGGTATAGCTGTTTAAAATATGTTCCTCACTTTAAAATATTTTGCATGCAATGCAAGCTATTCAAGATTTACTGTAATTCAGATATTTTTATTTTATATTTCAGATTCTCTTGCCTGTGCATCTTGCTGAGGCAATGTGAAAACTTTGCTCTCTGGTGTTTGATGTCATGTTTTCTGTGTTGTGAGTCTTTGACATTTTGCAGCAAATAACAGCGAGATGACAGGCTTTAAAGTGAACTACAATCTCTGCTGCCAGAGTTTGAGAGGCATTGTTCCCTGTTGTGTCACATTTTTATTCTGACTTGGTGAACAAATGAACTCTGAGCTTCATATAATTGTGCTAGAAATGCTGAGTATCTAAAATCAAACATAATTTTTTGTCCTTTTTTGAAAAACAAAGCCTTGAATAGGTTCCATAGTTTCTGAATTGGTCTGTTCTCTCAGCTTCATGCACAATGCCCTTAATTCATGTCATTTCTGCCATGTTAGTCAGTAACTTCTAACCATAATAAGGCAACACTTACACCCTCTCCCCACCAATTAAAAAACAGGATAACTATTTTTTTCTCCTAAGACAATTATACCCTCCATGTTTCACATAAAAATTGGGCCATAAGTTGTACTGAAAATGCACGGGCAGAAGGCATGACTTTGGAACCACTTTGAAATAAAATTTGCAGTAATCACTTCCACTATTTGGATATTCAAGTTTTACAAGAACATTAAAATAAAGTGGGTTTTTTTAATGAAAATTGCTTGAAGTCTAAGAAGAAGTGCCAGGAAATCATATTCTGCTGGGTGATATATCTTTGAACCCTGTGGTCCATAAACATCTACATTGCAGTATTGATTATTTACTTATCAAAGTCACAATTAAATAGACTGAGTGGTGTTGGTAGTGTGAATTCATCAGTGTCGTAGTGCCCTCATTTATTTGTCCTCAATAAACCTGGCTAGTTGCTAGTGCAGCCTTCATGATTTCTCTTTCTTGCTCCCTCTTCTCCTTCAGTGCAGTCAGATATATATATTTTATATCTACTTCCATTCTGTCTCCCATGAAGTTTCTCCCTGCTTACCCTGCCTTGTGTTTTATGTCAGTGCTGAGGGGATTGCAGCACACAGTGGCTGGGGAGGGGCTCTGCTGGTGACCTCTTTGTGCTCTCAGGGCACTTCATCACTCACTCACCATATTGTACTGAGCTATGATAGATATACACCTCATATGTACTGGGGTGTGAAAAAAACAGCAGCTCAAAACATGCAAATGTAGTCTGGTTTTCCCTCCTGTCCAGCGACATTTGAGTCTTCTCCTTGGATCTCATTGAATACTTGTTTGCACAAACTAGCACTGGTCTGAAAATGGGATTTCTGTCCAACAGAATTTCTGTTCTCCACATTAGGGTTATTAATGCCTTAATATTTCCAGGGACAGTAACTAAACTAAGTGATTGGAAAGCAGCAGTGTGCTTGATGTTGTCAACAGTAAGGCATTGTCTTATAGATGATATTTAAAATAAGACTAAAAATGGAAATTAGGATTAAATTTTAAAACTAAGATTGTAAAGTTATTTATGAAAAGATTAAATTGATTCTTAAATTCAAAAGAAATAACATTTTCATCTGAACATGATTTCAACATTTGATATCAAGATATCCAAAGCATTCTCAAAACTGGAGAATTCTTTTCAGGGAAAAAATTCCAAGTGTTTAACACATTTTTGTTTTGATGAAGCTGCATTCTCTGGTGCAAAAACATTGCTATCCTGATAATGGAGAGGTGAGTAATGTGACTGACACCTGGGTACAATCACAAGGTATAGGTAATGAAATTAAATAATCTCTAAGCAGGTGTTTAAGGTCTGAAGAAAATCCTAGATCCACAGGAGTTTGAGAGAGTTTTTCCACTGCTTTGCCATCCTCCCAATAGTGGGAGGGTTTCACCTCTTCAGCAAATCTTCAGCTTTCTCTCCACACTTTATGGATCAGAAATAAACAGAAAGTTTCCTCATTTATTTTTCTGGACTTTGAACAAGACTCAGAATTTCAAAAGTCACCTAATGATTCACAGACAAGCATGATATCCCAAATGGGGGACACATACATTTGAGGCACAATGTTGTGAATAATAAATAACTGAGTCACAATTTGGAGCAAAAATTTAATGCCTGAGTCCTTGATTCTGTATTTACAAGTAGTCACAAACCTTCTACTTGTTGCTGAAATGTCAGATATAATGATATTTTAGATGAAAGAGCAGCTCCAAAACCTTATTTTACCAAAGGAATAGAAAAGCTGTCTTCTAACCTCAAGGGAAAAAAACAAGGAGCAAAAAGAAGATGTTCACAGAGACAGAAGTGAACAAGAGAAAGACAAGAGTCTTCTGTACAAAAGTCTGCTTTTCTACAGTTTTTTGACCATGATTTGATGCAATGGTAACAGAGGGTTCTTCTTCTCAGCAGTGCCATAATCTCCTGGTACCTAAAGTTAATGAAAACACATTTCAAAAGACAGTCCTGAGGTCAAAATTTGTTATATGTTTTTTTTTTTTCTCTTTAGCACTGCCAGTTGATGCACAAAGGTTTCCCAGAAGTCATTAGTATTTCAGCATTCAATTTTTACAAGACAAAATAGAGTAGAAGTTCACAGACAAATTCTGCCTGTAGCTTATGATCAGTTGAAATACAGCTTTTATTAACACGGAATTGATCAAGTTGTGTTACTAATACCTAGGGCCAGGAAAACACTTTTGAAAATTAATTTATTAAAAAAATATGATTAGGTTATTCCAATTCTTTACAAATCCAGTGTTTTCCTGAAAACATTGAAATATTAAGATAAAATCCCTAAACAATACGAGTAAATCTGATTGGCAAACAAGTGATAGAAGGACTTTAGATGAAAGGTGGGAGTACCTTGGATTTTATTCATGTATCAAGA
This sequence comes from Zonotrichia leucophrys gambelii, assembly GCF_028769735.1. Classification (NCBI taxonomy): domain Eukaryota; kingdom Metazoa; phylum Chordata; class Aves; order Passeriformes; family Passerellidae; genus Zonotrichia; species Zonotrichia leucophrys. The sequence goes on from NC_088172.1 coordinate 71,849,595, forward strand.
AGTGAATATGACTTTGATATTGCTGCCTTGGAGATCTTCACCATGCAAATATGGTCTTTCTTTTCTCTTGCCTCATAAATTGTGCAAACAAATTATTCAAAGACAATAAACTCTTTTTGTACCAGGGGAATCTAAGGGAAGATGATGTTTAAATTATATTTGTATTGAATATGTGATGACCCTCCCCAAATCTTCCAACAAAAAATTCAGAGCTCCCAAGGTAGGCAGCTGGGAACAGAACGCAGTTATATAATAAATGTATTAAAGAAAAATCCCAAATGAACAAAAAGAACCCCTCCAAACCCATATCCTCTTTTTAATTCACAGTCTTCAGAATATGATTCCTTTTAACTGCTTAAAAGCAACTGTTATTGTAAGATCTCCTTTCATGTTAAGGACCAGATCTCAAAAAAATGACTGTGCCTAATGTTTTAGTTTTTAGACAGACAAACAAGTAATAATCAGTATTCATGTGGGTCAAGGCCATTTCACTCCCCCCCTCCTCTCACACCCTGCAAATATTTTGTTTTCACTGCTGAAGTGTTTTTCACACAATTTTTTGTTGTCTACAAAGTGTTCAGTTTGATTTGCCTTGAGAGTTAATTTACCTGAATTTGAGTAAGAAGTTCAAAGGATGAACCTTGACTAAGCAATTCAAAGCAGATAAGAATATTTATTTATGAGTCACTTCTGTTCAGAGAGAGAGAGATGAAGGTCTTGAAGGAAAGCCTGTTTTAAACTCTCAATTATAACATCTTCTGCAGTGGAAGAAGGCAATATTTGCTGCATTTTTTCCCACTGTCTCTTCAAGTGATATTTCCAGTATTACAGAAGCATTAAGTCCATGGCCGGCTCCCAGGTAGGGTTAATGGGAGCAGCAGCACTGTTCCCAAGTGGCCAAGCAAAGGTAGTGGGACACTTTCTGTGCACAGCCAGTTGAAGAACTGTTCACCGTGGGCGACACAACCATTAGCCCTGGCCTTCTACACTCTTGCCCCTCTCCCCCTTTAACCAGCACAGCCTGTTCAGCTGTTTAAATGCTGTGTACCTTTGAAGAGCTCTCTGCAAAGCCACCTGAAATACCTGACCAAAGCCTGACTTGCCGAGTGAGTTCTGATTCCCAGTGGTTCCAGACACAACCTCTCCATCATCAGCTTTTTATCAGGCTCTTTTGCCTGGATAAAATCTTCCAGAAACTGCGCCATTTTATTAGTTGCTCATAATTTCAGGAAACAAGAAACTTAGTTTTATTTTTGTTGAAGAAATTCACTGTACTAATTTCAAGATACATCGAAAGATGTCCGTGGAATGGAAAATGCAGCGGTAGTTTCTCAAATTTTGTATTCTGGTCACCAATTGTTGGTGATTCCATATTTCTATGACAAATATAGTAAATATATATTGAGAAGGTTAAAGATATTTTACTTCTGAGCTTCATTCTACATAACTGTGCCAAACCCATGCCTAAAAAGGCGGATGTGGTAAATCTCAAGAACAGAGGTTTGATTCACACAGATTGAATTCAGAATTTTATATTACAGAGAGAGCAGTAAAATACAAATTTTTTAACTTGTTCCTTATTAACTTTTCTTTGTAGCAGTGTGACTGGAAAAAAAAATCTAACAAAGCTATTTAACTGTTTAAAACAACGCCTCATATAAGAAGTGTCATTTTTCTTCTATGCATCATCACCCTTGTAACAGTGCTGAATTTTATATTTAGTTTTAACTAATAAAGTTTTAGTGTTCGGTACACAAAACTGAAATAAAGCTGTAGCATTGTACTGTATAAAAGTGTGTAATAGAATGGGGATTTATTCTTCCAGTGAAGTACAATGGGTGGTACTTCCCAAAGCTATACCAGGAGCTGTAAATTGTAAGAGGCTGTGGTCAGTTTAATGGTAGAAAAAGCTCAATTGATTTGAGTCCTTAATAATTTAGGTTAAAAGGGCCTTTTGGAGGTTGCTTCTGCCAGCTTGTCAAAGCAAGGTCAGCTGCAGAGTCAGACCAAGTTTTCAGGGCAACAGTTAAACAATTTTTGAATGCTGCATGTTTCAGTCTTCCCTCATCTCCATTTTTGGACACAGTTGGATGCAGGTGTGGTTTGACCCATTGGATCCGGCCTTGTGCTCTTATTCAAAGAGATGCCATTTTCTTGATGTTAATGCAGCAGTTCTTTCCTAGGAGCCAAGGAATGGTTTTGCTTGCAAGCACCTTTTCCTTTTTAAAACAAGCAGAGCAAGGAGGTTGTGCAGACTGCCTGCTTTCAGGGGGAGTCCTATCTGCAAGTCATCTTTACGCACACGCTTTGTGACAGAAAGCTAAAAAGCTGAAGCACAAGCTTGATTGTCATGGGGGAAGTGTCAGTAAGTGGGCTGAGGCAGTGAATTGGGAAGCATGTAAGAAGCATACTCCTCTGTGCAGGCTGTAATTAATATAATTTTAGTTTAGTTTTTTAGTTTAGTGTTTGTTTTAGTTTTCAAATAATTTTGAACGGGAAAGGAAGAGAGGTAGTGTGAAAAGAAAACAAATTTAAAATCATATATTCCTACACACTTTATAGAAATAAGGTAGTTTAGACACAATGACTCAGGGTTTCAGACCCAGAATTAATTGTACATAATCAGGGGTTGCTTTTGAGACTACGTGAGAAAACCTCCAGACATGGGCATACCACTACAAGTCAAACAGAAATGCTTACAGGTATCAGTGATAGCTCAGCAGCTGATAGACACAGGAATGTGATATATCTGCCATGAGACCTGCTACCCCCATGAAGAGAAAGCTGGCAGACTTCTGTATCACTCATATTCAGGAGTCTGTGAATGCAAGAACTCCTTATCAGGAAGTGCATATCAAGAACACTCTGAGAAGATTGGGTAATTCTTTCTGGAAGGAAGATATAGAGACAGAGACAGCAGAGGATGACATGAGCACTAATATAAACATTGTATTGAAAGTTTTTTTTAAATTCAAAATCTCATATACAGAACTCATACGCTTGAATCTCTTTCAATTCTGATTCAGCAATGAGCTGCATGAACTAAGAAGAGGGAATGACATATTAAACTTCGATGTATAACACTGTAATTCTATCAGTCTTTAACTCATGGTTGTGCAGTGTCAGTAGCTGGAGTTCCTCATCCTTGTTTGGGAATTTTCATCAGAAACTGGAATGTTAACATCCCTGCCTCTGCAGGGTTTTATGATTGGATGAGAGTAAACCCTCCTCTATAAAAAGAAAGATACTAAAAGTTGTATCTGGAGCGCTTTGAAAGATGTAACATTTTGATAGATGTATTTCAATGTGACAGAAGTGCTTCCTAGTAGTTGAAGGGCACACATATGAAGAAATAAGATTTTTGTTTTTGTTTAACAGTAAAAGAGCTTCAATCTGTGCGCATTCTGAAACTGATGGGGATAATACTAGGTTGAATGGTCTGGGAAGAATTCCTACCAAATGCATTTTACAGATGTGATGTCCAGAGATTGGATCCTCAATACCTGAGTTATCTAAAGTCAAACTCAACCTCCCTCCCAAATCTGAAAACCTCTAGGAAGCAGTCTGACAGACTTTCCATCTCTGATTGCCTTGAGATTTGTACACCTAATCTCCATCTTCCAGAGCCACAGAGCCCAAAAGCAAGCAGAGGCTCTTTCATGCTTACCTTGACTCTGCACCACACAAAAGGCCCTTTGTAAGAAGACACTGTACAATACTATATATCCCAAGGCACCCAGGAGCTGATAAAGCAGTAAAATGACAACTTTTAAAATTCAAGAGCAGATTTCTCTTCAGGCCACCCCTATCTCCATAGTAACAATAATTCAGCAAAACACATTTTCATGAACTAAAGAGTACCTTGTGGCAGAATTCTTTACTTTCAAACTCCCTCTAACTGTATTTTTTTAGAGGGATCAGAATAATCAAAGTGAGTACTTTCAGCATTCCTTAAAATCACAGGCATTTCCCCCAGCTGAAAGGGACATAGTGAGGACAGGGCTAAGGGAATGACTTGTTCTTCTCAAGACATACTTTGTGTTTGACACATCTGTATTTATTTTAGGCAAAGATGTGGCAGTCTTGATGGCTTTTCCTCTCCTTCATCCCAGAGATAAAGGTTCTTTAACTGAAATTTTACCAGCAGAAGAACACTGATTAAACAGACAGTATTAACAGAATCTAAACCAGAGGTCCTCATTTGAGCTGTAACCACTTAGCTAGGAACAGTTTATTTTGGATTTAGCACTGTAGAGTAAGTATTTTAGGCTTTCAGCTGACCTAGGAGATCTTTGCATGTATAAAATGACCTATAAGGGCATTGCTGAACCTGTTCTGAAAGAAACAAAATACATTAGTTGTTTAGAAGTCAATCTGGCATAGTGTGAAAAGTGAATTACACACTGTTCAGGCTCTGTGATTTATTGTCATGACAGGATATATATATTTTTTTTAAATTTCTGTATGTATTTAATGGCAATTCTATAGAAAAAAATATTCTTAGCATTGCCTTTACATCATCCTGAACATGGCATCTCTCTTTATACATGACAGCAGGAAAAAGATGCCATAGAATTCAGGTATCTTTGTTTCCTACTAGAAACAGTGACAGTAAACACAATTAAACACAATTTAAAAAGAATTAAAAAAGGTAAGTTTCCAAAAATATCACATCTACTTAAAAAGCAAAAAGAGGAGAAAGGACCATCTCTTTGACTAATTATTAAATTCAGCCAAAGCAGCATCTTCTGTAGCACAACTGAAGAAACTGGAAAAATCCCAGATGTATATGCAGTGTTTAATTACATGGTAACTCCAGTAGCTTCATTAACACAGCTGTGTCAATACTGGGGGGAAAGTTGAGAGAAGTGTCTTTTGGCAATGACAGCCTTTTGGAAAACTCAGAATCTTTTAATAGTTAGATAGAAATCATATGCTAGACTTTAAAAAGGTGAAGCAATATTTTAAAATAATTCCTCTTTAAATACACAAAACATCTTGAAAATACTACAATATCATATAACAGGGTATGAAAAGTGTTTATTTGGATTTTTTAAGAAACTGTGGCATCAATTTATCAATACTTAAAACTGGTATGGTTTAATGCCTTTTTAATTTCTGGGATTGAATTTGATATCAAAAATGGTGAAATGATACAAAATCTTAGGTTTGGAAGTATGCAAGTATGTTAATTCCTCTTAAAAATAATCTGTAAAGTCATTGCTCTCTTCCCCTCCAAAATAAAATATGTGTCAGAAATGGGAGCAAACTCTGTCTGCCTGAATATTTGTCTGTGTCTGATTTAGTAACTACCTGCTGCTGCCATGGCCAAAGAGTAAAATGTAAATAAGAAAGTCTATCTAAAAATAAAATTTATCAATGTTATGGTTAATCCTACTTAAGAGAGCATGAACATGCATTCTGTGCTCTATGCTTTTTATATATCATATATCATATCATATCATATATATCATAAAAGCAAGGGGAATCCATGTCAGACTGATTTCCAATGGATGCACTGACCAGCACAGTAGAGGCAACATCCAGGGGTTTTGACTTCTTTTCAACAAATGTCTCAGGAAATAACTGGTTTGCAAGGCCAAAGCCAGAGCACTCTAGGAAGAGCCCTGCAAATTTCCTGTGTCCTCTTCCTTCTCCATGTCAGGAGATAAAAATGTCACAGTTCTTTGAAAATATTTTCCCAAATATCCTAAGTGATTGTAAACTGCAAGTTTACAAGAGGTGCATTACATTCCTCATCAATAGGAACAATGCCCCTCTTTTGGCACAGACCTTTCTCCATACTCATTTCGACTAGGTAGGTAAAGGCAGTCAGCTGCAATTACTCAGCTTTCAGAGTTCATGTTTTTTTACGATTTCCTGAGTTTCAAGTGTTTGAAAGGGCTTTACAGAATATATCTAACTTGAGAAGAACTTGTTAGATTCCAGGAAGGTCAGACTTGTTTAAAGCATCTCTTTCTTCTTTCTTTCAGGTATGAGAAAATGTAAATGATATAAATCATAGGGAAAAGAAGCCACAAAAAACCACACCAACAAAGCCCAAATGTACAAGATTCTGAAAACCTGTGGAGGGAGGAGATTGGCTTGGACATCTGAGAGATACATCTTAATACCATTTCTACTCTGTCATGGAAATTATTTCAAGGACTGTAAAGGCTAGAGATGACTCAAGGGGTAACATGTTTAAATGGAGAGATGGCAGATTTAGATTAGCTATTAGGAGAAAATAATTTACTGTGGTGGTGGTAAGGCACTGGAACAGGTTGTCCAGAGAGGCTCCCCTATCCATGCAAGTGTTCACGGCTAGGCTGGATGGACCTTGGAGCAACCTGGTCTAGCTAGAAGTTGTCTCTGACCATGGCTGGGGGTTGGAACTGGATCATCTTTAATATTCCTTCCAACCCAAACCATTCTATCATTCTGTGATTTTGCAACTGACTTGTTATTCTTGGGGCTGTGGTAACCCTGCTCCATCCTGATCAAAATGAATGATCTCAGTTACCTGATGCCCAAAGAAGATGTGCTCCCAATGAACATGGATGGGCAGAGCACAGGTGTGCATGCTGCAACTCAAACCACAGTCCAAACAAAGCCTGGAAGGAGCAGTGTCTATCACAGCCCTACTTCCACTAGGGCTGGGAATAATACAGAGTAAAAACAAAAATGCCAATTTTCAGTAAAACACAATAGATTATGAATTCTGATGGAAATGGATAAATCTGAAGAAAATCAAAGAATTCCTAGAAAAGTGTGGGATTCAAAATACTTCATTTTCTGCTTTGCCCTGTTGATTAAGTGCAGCTGGTCCTACTACTAGGAGCTGGAAATTTCATCAGCTCTTTTTAATTTTTTCATGCACTGTACATTGAGCCCAAGCACTTGGCCATTATTACAGCATAACTCCAAGGAGATAATGTCTAGAAGATAGGAGTTTCAGCACTGCTGCCATGCTTGCTCTCTTCTGTTTCACAGAATTCAACCATGAAAGCTTTAAGGTCTACATGTGAAAGTCAGCATACAGTATTTAGAGACTGGTCATTTCTACTTACAGTCTCCCACTCTCTTCACTTCTATTTAGTTAAGACCTTGCACCTGCAAACAAAACATTTCTTTGGACCTTCATTTTTTACCTTGTCCTTTCAAAGTACAGAGGGGGAATAAATCCTCTGATTTTAAGAGGCAGTAATTGTCCAGACAGAAAAAAAACATTAAAAACTAAATGATAAAATTTAAACCTATTACAATAATTGCTCCAGATATAGACATCACTTTATTCATTTTTACTTCTCAGTTGTTTTTCATTTCCAATGTTGATCACTAGAAACAGATTAGGGTTTCCAAATGCATTGGTGGCAAATAATGGCACTGCAATTAAATGCTTCCAACATATTAAATAACTATTAAAATTACTTATGTAACTATTTTATCTATTCATAGATGACAGCTAGTCATGTCATAACATTTCCCTTAAAAGCAGAAAGCATTTTAATGCATAAGAATACTATGTTAGGAACAATAGTCATTATTTTAATTATCTTAATTACAAAAATTGAAATCTCAGAGTTATTCCTTGGAAAATTTCTCTTTGTTTATATTATTCAATGCTTTCAGAATCACCAGTATTTGCAGCACAAATGGTTCTTTAAAAAAATCCTAATTGTATGACGTATTTCAACATTGTCACACTTCTTACAGAAATAAAAAAAAATTCTTTGTTCAGGATCACTTGAGAAACTTTTTAAGTGATCACCATTCATTCCCCCCTCCTCGAGTAAAAATGTAGCCCATCTCACTAGAGAATAAAGAAATTAGTGCCTAGGATAAAAACAAGGCAACACTTAGGCCTTTAATTTCCTATCTTGAAGAAATAAGGAAATATTATACTGAGAACAAGAATATTTCATTTTCCAGCAAGAAGTGTGATGTAAGCCTGAACCTTTTTTGGTGGGACAGACTTTAATGACCTCTATGGAAGCAAATAGAGATTCAGGGTGTTGTTTTTAGAAGATAAAAGGGAAAGGCATTGGTTAAAGAGATAACAAGGTAATTCACTAGTCATAGTTATTTACTAAAATACTTTACAGAAGCTTAAAATGCATAAAACAGGGACTCATCAGATTTAAGTAGGCTGTTTGTTTTAAAGCAATAATTAATTAGCCTTCACTAGAAAGATATTTGAAGTGCTTGTAACCCCAAATCATGCCTTGTTCAGCATGTAAACTACAAGAAGGATCCCTGATTTCAGCTGCAGCCTATTTCTCAAATGCTTGTTTCTCTTTGAAGTACCTGCAGCTGGAAATGAAGCAGCTCTCAAAAGAGAAAAACAGGATGTTTGAAAACAAATAGTCTTTATTTGCAGTTTATTTAGCATCTCAGGCAGCAGAAGTCACCCAGTTTTAAGCATATTTAAAAGGCATTTTTTTGAAACTAATAAAATTAGGCATTTATGGTAATTTAAAGGCAAGAGGTACTCTGAGAAATGTGAAAACTCCAAAGTGATTTTTACTCTTTTGTTTTCTTTTTTGGAGTCATTCTCTCTGCAAGTTTCCTAGGTGGTAGATGTTAAATATACACCCTTTCCTAAAATCTGTATTTGCAACCCAAATTACATTTGCCTCTTTTCAGTAGAGGATGAGAAGAGGAAAGATAGCATTCTTGGGTATAATAAGTCTTAATCAGAAATAAGAAGTCATAGGCTTAAAAATTAGAAGTGGACAAAAAGCCACTAATCTTTTCCCAAATGACTCAAATGCTTAGGACTCAAATTTTTCATTGTATCACATTTTATCTATAAAAATATCTACTTGCTTTCAGTAAGGCTATTAAAGAACAGATTCCTCAATACTGTGAGGAAAAGTGACAGCAGAATTGGAATGACTGCGTATTTTGCTTTGTGTGACCTTTTGTACACATGTTCCTGTTAGCTGTAATGGGAAGTCACAGGTGGGGCAGACGTGTAATGGGATGCGGAGGGATGCCCTCACACAATGTTTCTGCAGTTCCAGGAGTGAGACCTGAACACAGCCTGAGCAGTCCCTTCCCTGTGGCCAACTGTGAACACTTTTCCAGTGTTACATTGCTAGTGCCCATGTGAGCAGAGCTCATCAAGCAACATTCAGTCTGCTGTTCTGAACTGTATTTAGACCAAGATGGGAGCTATCCTTCTCTCTTTCTACATGTCCTACATATATGACTATACCAAATACTTTTTTATTTATCCATTTGTCTCACTTTTTTTAGCAGTGGTTTAATTCCAGCACTGCTCACGTGCACAGTTGAGACAAAGTTAGATTCAGAGGTACATTCTATTAGCAGAGCTGCAGAGGCTACAGCAAGCAAGCCACCTATGGCTTTTAAAGCTGGCCCCACTACCAGAAGAGTTGAGGACTCCAGATTATGCCATTATGGTGATTTTAAAGGAATATTTTCTCATTATAGAGTTGAGGACTCCAGATTACACCATTATGGTGATTTTAAAGGAATATTTTCTCATTATAGAGTTGAGGACTCCAGATTACACCATTATGGTGATTTTAAAGGAATATTTTCTCATTATAGAGAGCAGCCTAAAACTGGAGGGCAGCAACAAAGCATCTTGTCAGCAGCACTTAAGTGTGGCTTGCAAGGGCTTCAGTTGGGAATGAACTTGATGGGAGAGCACTCAATTTTCAAAGGCATTATATTGCTAATGGAAGCAAAAGTCTTGGGGATAAGCAGAGAGGTAATAGGAGGCATAATGTGCTGACTCTTCAATATCAGAACTTGCAATGTGACATGCAGCTTGTTCCAAAACACAGCTTTTAAAATCTTCAGGACAGTGCACAGAAGAGTTTGCATAAAGAGTCCTTCTCATTTCTGAATATAAGTGATGACTTTGGGAGAGAATAAAGGCAGAAGTGATCCAAAAGAGTGTGATTTGATACATATCAAATTGTCAATTTCAGACTAAGTGTGGAAATGATAATAAAATCTTGCAGATGGACATTGGCTGGACTAAAAATAAGCACATAACCTCACAGAAATGAGAGGCAGATAATATCTGGCTGCATGAAGTATCACAAGTTTATTCATATACTCTTTTAGCAAAGAGCTCGCCTATGCTGCACACCTTTTATTTCCAGCGCATATATATATATATATATATATATATATATATATATATATTTGTACCTAAAAGAAGGGACTGGACTCTCTGTTGCATGCCATATGCGTTTGGATGGCTGCTTTGTAATTTTCCCAAGTTTCAGATCTGAAGTCAAGGTTTAAGACAGGTTGTCCATACTCATGTCCTTAGGGGATTGTTTTTAAAACTAGCCTTCCAAGACCAAATCAGTTTATAGTATTCTCCTCAAACAAACCACCTCTTTGTCACACTGAGTGACACCCTGGTGTAGATGGGATAAGTCCTGTGTGAACCTGTGGTCCTGACTAGCCTCTCCAGTGAAATCAGGATGCTTCTCCCAGGAACCCTCTGCCTCTTGCATGACAGTGGGGTTTGACCTGTGTCCTGGGAATGCCGGCATCCAGACTTGTTCTTCAGCTCTTGACTGGACTTTCCAGATTGACATAGGAACAGAAGTAAACCCCAGCCTTCATCTGAGGATGGCCCAGCCTTTCTTCTGCAGGATGGTAGCTATCCATGAGGAAGTTTTATGGCCTATGTTGTAGCCAGCCTAAACCCCTAGACTGGATCCCTGCTTAGGGTTGCCCTGGGGACATTTGTCAACTCCTCTGAAATTATGGTCCTTCCTCTACCACAAAAGCATCCATTCCCTAGCAAAATAAACTGGAGCAGCTGGTTGTTTTCTTCAGTGGGTGTGCTGTGGCTTAAAACCAGCTGGAAATTAAGCTCCAAGCAACCACTTCTCTTCCCCCCACCCTTTCAAAGAAGAAAGGGTGAGATTATGGCAGAGATTCAGAAAAAAATTTTACCAGCAATAAAACAATGACGAAAACAATGACGAAAGCAATGACAGTCACAAAAACAAGTATATGAAAGAGAGTGATAATATGTCAAAAATACTCATGGAAGTCTGACCAACTTGATGTTACCATGGCCAGTGACATGTATCTTCCTGAGACAAAGGAGAAAATGGTGTTTTCAGTGCTGACAGTGCTTATTGCCCTGAACCTGAGGCAATGATGGACAAACCCTCTGAGATAGAGTGCTCTGTCCACATGGCCTGCCCTGCACTGTTCACTCCTTGCCCCATCCCTGCCACCCCACCATCTCTGTTCACCACTTTGCTACCTTGAAAAAAATGAACAAAATGGCTGTGCTTCTGTGCTGTGTTCATTTTTCCTCCCCCAAAGCCACAGCTCCTAGTGCTGATGTGCATGGTACAGAATAACAAACCTGGATGACCACACATGGCTCCAGGCTCTGCTGCCCTCACGGCAACTGCGAGAAAATAGACTCTGTCCTGGCCAAAACCAGGACAGGGTGACATTGAGTGAATCAGTCCTAGCATTGCTCACCATGCATCCACAGCTGCTCCCCAGTGCTGCAACAGGCTGTGGGGAATGTGCAGAAGCCCTTTGTTAGTAGTCAAGACAATGTCAGGAAACAATGAGGTCACTCATGAGTCTCAATAACAGCACATCACTTCTCTCACATTGCTTTCCCCGCACTTCTTCTCAAATAATAATTGTGCTAGCTATTTTTGAGGGTGTATATCTAGTCTCCTAAGGTCAAGGGTCTTGGGAATGGTTGACATGAAGGCAGTTATAAATTTTTAAACAAAAACCTTAAATATTTTTGAATTACAACCAGTTTTCTGAGCTGGCTGAACAAAGTTTCCACAGCACAAGAGAATACGTGCTGTTCATCTATATTCATTTAAAATGGATTTATGGTATGTAATCCTTGTCACAATGGCTCCCATTTATAATGGCTCCCTCTGCTCATGCTACTCACCAAAATATTTATGTAGTAGATCATTGTCTTCCATTCAAGGACTTTGTATTTGAAACAGAAAATAAAAATAGTTATAAATAATTGGACTTGTGGAGATGACTTACAGCTCCACATAATGTATTGTGGAAACTCACTTTGTTTTGAGAACAAAACAATAAACATCAAGGTTTGCTTTTCAGAGACATTTGGCAGAAAATAACTCTTCATTCCCAAAACAATGGAGAGCTATGATTTTAATTTAGTCCTGTTACACTTCTGTTTCAAAGCAGATCTCCAGAAAATAGAGTATTCCTAAAATATATTGAATATTTTCAATTGAAAATCTATGCTGGAATATTGGAAAAGTCTACATCCTATATATGCAGACCAAGTTCTCACATCTGCACATCTTAGAAACTTCACCCAAGGCTCTCTCAGAAGTTGAATTCCAGTTCGAGCAAAAGGGCCAAAACAAAACCTCACTTCTGAATGTGTCCCTTAAATACCTCATACAGCATCATGCTTGCTAACCCTCCTCAAGTGCTGCTTGTTGGCTTCCCATCAGAATTATGTAATGCCCTCACAGTGTATACTGCTTTGCCTCGTTTTAGGACAGTTTTCTTTCTGAAGTTGTTTTCTTTCTATTCTCAGCCTCTCTTTATAAAGCCAGTCCTCAAAGCAAAACTTATTTCTCATATGCTTTCTAACTCTGTCCTCATATTCTCCTAAAGACTGTATAAATCAATGTCCAATGACATATAAAGATTCCCATAGCAAGCGAGATACTATCTAAACTTAGCGGTCTATGGGGTTCTGTTGTTGTTTTTTTCCCTTCAATTATATTTCCCTTGGTGCTATCTCCATGCCAAAGTGTTTGTAAGTCCTTCTTTTCTGTTTTGGCCTTCAGTGGGGATCAATTTGGGCAAGCTTTGCTGCATGTGCCTGCACTTGATGGAATATGGCCTGCCTTTTGATGGTTTCGGCTTTGGACAAGACTCTTTTCCTTTTAATTTTTTTTCTTTTTAAAGGATCCAAGTCATGCCCTCATTTCTTCCCCACCAAGTTGTGTCTTCCTCTGTGAAATTCTCCCCTGCTCTTGCAACATCAGTGAGCTTAAATTTGGCCTCTTTTGGTCCTTTGAACTGCACCTGATATAATCCCGGTCCATTATATTGGAGTCACTAAGTTTCCCAAACAACTTTTCTTTTCCTTCACTGTTATTTCCCTCAGAGATAACTCTATTCCAAAGAGTTTGACAGTCCAATTTTCTGTTTTAGCCTTCAGCAGGGGTCAATTTGGGCAAGCTTTGGTACATGTCTCCGCCCTTGAGGCATGTCATGCCTTTCGATGGCTTTGACATTCGGGAAGATTCTTTTCCATTTTTGTTTGTTTTTTCTAAAGTATCCATGCGATGCTCTTCATATCTTCCCCTCCAAGTTTTATCTTCCTCCTTGACTTTTCCCCCATGCTTTTGCAGCATCTGTGAGCTCAGATTTGGCATGTTTTGGTCCTTTGCAATGCAGCTCATTTCCTCACAGCCTATTTTTTGAAGACACTGAATTCCTGATTTTCTGGGTATTTGTGAGATTTTTTTCAATTGAATTTCATTTGATATTATCTCCTTTCTAGAGTGTTTGTAAGCCTTTCTTTTCAGGTTCGCAAGATTCATTTCCCTTCCCGAAAGGAAATTTCATTTCCTTTCGGGAAGGGAAAAGGAATCTTGTGATTTCAATGGGGACAAATAGAGGAATCTTTGGTGCGTGTCCCTGTCCTTGATGGCATGCCATGCCTTTTGAGGGCTTTGACTTAGGGAAGGATTTTTGTCTTTTTATCTTTTGTTCTTAAGTATCCATGCCATGTTCCACATATCCTCCACACCATGTATTGACTTGCTTCTTGACATTTTACCCTGATTTTGCAGCATCTGTGAGCTTTGTTTTGGCATGTTTTGGTTGTTTTGGTCCTTTGCAATACAGCTCAAATTGTCACAACCTTCTTTTTTGGCTGTGTGAAATGTTTTTTTGATGTTGTTTTTTAATCCATGCCATGTTCTACATATCCCCCCACCAAGTATTGACTTCCTTCTCGACTTTTTCCCCTGCTTTTGCAACATCTGTGAGCGTAGTTTTGGCATGTTTTGGTCCTTTGCAATGCAGCTCAATTTGTCACAACCTATTTTTTTGGCTGTGTGAAATTTTTTTATTTTTTTTTTCTGTGAATCCATGCCATGTTCTACATATCTTCCCCACCAAGTATTGACTTCCTTCTGGACATTTTCCCCTGATTTGGCAACACCTGAGAGCTTAGTTTTGTCATGTTGTGGTCCCTTGCAATGCAGCTCAATTTCTCACAGTTTTTTTTGCCTTTAGAAAAAACATGTTTTGAATTTCTTTTTTTAAATATCTATGAGATGCCTTGGGGAGGAGCAAAACATGCCAAAACTAAGCTCACAGATGTTACAAAAGCAGGGGAAACAGTCAAGAAGGAACTGAATACTTGGTGGGGAAGGTATGAAGAATATGGCAGCGATACTTAAAAAAAAAAAATTAAAATGTCCAAAAAAAATAGGTTGTGACAAATTGGGCTGCATTGCAAAGGTCCAACACATGACAAAACTGAGCTCACCGATGTTTCAAAAGCATGGGGGAAAAGTCAAGAAGGATGTAAACTCCTTGTAGGGAATATATGTGGAACATGGCATGGATACTTAAAACAAAAAAAAAAATTTCAAAATGTCCAAAAAATAGGTTGTGAGAAATGTAGCTGCATTGCAGAGGACCAGCACATGCCTCAACAAAGTTCACAGGTGTTTCAAAAGCAAGGGGAAAAAGTTAGGAAGGAAGTCAATTCCTGCTGGAGAAGATAGGTGGAACATGACATGGACACTTAAATAAAAAATACAAAACAATTGTTTCTAAAGTCCAAAAACAGGGAGTGAGGAAATGAGCGGCCTTGGAGAGGAGCAAAACATGCCAAAACTAAGCTCACAGATGTTGCAAAAGCAGGGGAAAGTGTCAAGAAGGAACTGAATACTTGGTGGGGAAGGTATGAAGAACATGGCAGCGATACTTAAAAAAAAAAAAATTTCAAAATGTCCAAAAAATAGGTTGTGAGAAATTGAGCTGCATTGCAGAGGACCAACACATGCCACAACAAAGTTCACAGGTGTTTCAAAAGCAAGGGGAAAAGTCAAGAAGGAAGTCAATTCCTGCTGGAGAAGATATGTGGAACATGGCATGGATATTTAAAAAAAAAAAAATGCAAGCAATTTTGTGTAAAGGCCAAAAACAGGCTGTGAGAAACTGATATGCATTGCAAAGGTCCAACACATGACAAAACTAAGCTCTCAGGTGTTGCCAAATCAGGGGAAAATGTCCAGAAGGAAGTCAATACTTGGTGGGGAAGATATGTAGAACATGGCATGGATTCACAGAAAAAAAAAATAGAAAAATTTCACACAGACAAAAAAATAGGTTTAAGACAAATTGAGCTGCATTGCAAAGGACCGAAACAACCAAAACATGCCAAAACAAAGCTCACAGATGCTGCAAAATCAGGGTAGAAAGTCAAGAAGCAAGTCAATAGGTGGTGGGGAAGATATGTAGAACATGGCATGGATACTTAAGAACAAAAGATAAAAAGACAAAAATCCTTCCCTAAGTCAAAGCCCTCAAAAGGCATGGCATGCCATCAAGGACAGGGACACGCACCAAAGATTCCTCTATTTGTCCCCATTGAAATCACAAGATTCCTTTTCCCTTCCCGAAAGGAAATGAAATTTCCTTTCGGGAAGGGAAATGAATCTTGCGAACCTGAAAAGAAAGGCTTACAAACACTCTAGAAAGGAGATAATATCAAATGAAATTCAATTGAAAAAAATCTGAAAAAACCCAGAAATCAGTATTTTAGTGTCTTCAAAAAAATAGGCTGCTAGGAAATGAGCTGCATTTCAAAGGACCAAAACATGCCAAAACTGAGCTCACAGATGTTGCAAAATCATGGGGGAAAAGTCAAGAAGGATGTAAACCCCTGCTAGGTAATATATGTGGAACATGGCATGGATACTTAAAAAAAAAAAAATTAAAACAATTTTTTATAAAGGCCAAAAACAAGCTGTGACAAATTGGGCTGCATTGCAAAGGTCCAACACATGACAAAACTAAGCTCTCAGGTGTTGCCAAATCAGGGGAAAAAGACAAGAAGGAAGTCAATACGTGGTGGGGAAGATATGTAGAACATTGCATGGATAAGAAAACAACTACAACAAAAAATTTCACACAGCCAAAAAAATAGGTTGTGACAAATTGAGCTGCATTGCAAAGGACCAAAACAACCAAAACATGCCAAAACAAAGCTCTCAGGTGTTGCCAAATCAGGGGAAAAAGACAAGAAGCAAGTCAATACTTGGTGGGGAAGATATGTAGAACATTGCATGGATAAAAAGAAAAAAAAAAAATAGAAAAATTTCACACAGCCAAAAAAATTGGTTGTGAGAAATTGAGCTGCATTGCAAAGGTCCAACACATGACAAAACTAAGCTCACAGATGTTGCCAAAGCAGGGGAAAAAGTCGAGAAGGAAGTCAGTTCCTGGTAGGAATGATATGTTTAACATGGCATGGATACTTAAAAAAAAAAAGGAAAAAATCAAAACCCATTTCTCTAAAGTCTGAAAAATAGGCAGTGAGGAAATGAGCTGCATTGCAAAGGACCAAAACATGCCAAAACTAAGAACACAGGTGTTGCCAAATCAGGGGAAAAAGTTAAGAAGGAAGTCAATTCCTGCTGGAGAAGATAGGTGGAACATGGCATGGATACTTAAAAACAAAAATACAAAACAATTTTTTCTAAAGTCCAAAAACAGGGAGTGAGGAAATGAGCGGCCTTGGAGAGGAGCAAAACATGCCAAAACTAAGCTCACAGATGTTGCAAAAGCAGGGGAAAGAGTCAAGAAGGAACTGAATACTTGGTGGGGAAGGTATGAAGAACATGGCAGCGATACTTAAAAAAAAAAAAAATTAAAATGTCCGAAAAAAATAGGTTGTGACAAATTGAGCTGCATTGCAAAGGACCACAACATGCCAAAACTAAGCTCTCAGGTGTTGCCAAATCAGGGGAAAAAGACAAGAAGGAAGTCAATACTTGGTGGGGAAGATATGTAGAACATGGCATGGATAAGAAAACAACTACAACAAAAAATTTCACACAGCCAAAAAAATAGGTTGTGACAAATTGAGCTGTATTGCAAAGGACCAAAACAACCAAAACATGCCAAAACAAAGCTCACAGATGCTGCAAAATCAGGGTAAAATGTCAAGAAGCAAGTCAATACTTGGTGGGGAAGATATGTAGAACATGGCATGGATAAAAAGAAAAAAAAAATAGAAAAATTTCACACAGCCAAAAAAATAGGTTGTGACAAATTGAGCTGCATTGCAAAGGACCACAACATGCCAAAACTAAGCTCTCAGGTGTTGCCAAATCAGGGGAAAAAGACAAGAAGGAAGTCAATGCTTGGTGGGGAAGATATGTAGAACATGGCATGGATCAAAAAACAACTACAACAAAAAATTTCACACAGCCAAAAAAATAGGTTGTGACAAATTGAGCTGCATTGCAAAGGACCAAAACAACCAAAACATGCCAAAACAAAGCTCACAGATGCTGCAAAATCAGGGTAGAAAGTCAAGAAGCAAGTCAATACGTGGTGGGGAAGATATGTAGAACATGGCATGGATACTTAAGAACAAAAGAAAAAAAGAAAAAAATCTTTCCATAAGTCAAAGTCCTCAAAAGGCATGGCAAGCCATCAAGGACTGGGACATGCTCCAACTATTCCTGTATTTGTCCCCATTGAAATTTCATTTCCTTTCAGGAAGGGAAAAGGAATCTTGCGATTTCAATGGGGACAAATAGACGAATCTTCGGTGCATGTCCCTGCCCTATATGGCATGCCATGCCTTTTGAGGGCTTTGACTTAAAGATTTTTGTCTTTTTTTCTTTTGTTCTTAAGTATCCATGCCATGTTCCACATATCTTCTCCTGCAGGAATTGACTTCCTTCTTGACTTTTCCCCCTGCTTTTGAAACACCTGTGAACTTTGTTTTGGCATGTGTTGGTCCTCTGCAATGCAGCTCAATTTCTCACAACCTAATTTTTGGACATTTTGAAATTTTTTTTTTTTTTTATCCTTGACATGTTCCTCCTTTTTTTGCTTCCGTGTTTTTTCTCCATCCTTGACTTTTTCTCCTGCTTTTGCAACAGTTGTGAGCTTAGTTTTGGCATGTTTTTTTCCTTTGCAATGCAGCTCATTTCCTCACAACCTGTTTTCTGAAGACACTAAATTTCTGATTTTCTGGTTTTTTTTTAGGTTTTTTGCCATTGCATTTTCTTTGATCGTATCTCCTTTCCAGAGCGTTTTTTAGCCTTTCTTTTTGGGTTCACAAGATTCCTTTTCCCTTCCTGAAATGAAATTTCATTTGCTTTTGAGAATGGAAAAGGGTCTTGCAATTTCAATGGGGACCAATAGAGGAATCTTCCGTGCGTGTCCCTGCCCTTGATGGCATGCCATGCCTTTTGATGGCTTTGACTTTTGGATAGATTTCTTCTTTTTTTTTGTTTTTTTAAGTCTTCATGCCATGTCCCTCATTTCTTCCCTTCCATGTTGTATCTTTATCCCTCATTTATTCCCATATTTTTGCAACAACTGTGAGCTTACTTTTGGCCTCTTTTTGTCCTTTGCCCTGCACCTGATATTATCCCTGTCAATTTTTTTGGCGTCAATAAATTTTCAAAAATTTCTTTTTTTTTTTTTCCTTTACTTTTATTTCCCTTGCTGCTTTCTCCATTCCAGAGTATTTGTAAGTCCCTCTTTTCTGTTTTGGCTTTCAGAGTGGATCAGTTCAGGCAAGCTTTGGTGCATTTGCCTGCTTTTTGATGTCATATGGCCTTCCTTTTTAAATGTGAAGACAAATGTTGCCTCATTTTCCAGACAAGGTACCACAGAAAACTAGCATTTGAATTTTTCTAAAACTCTGTGAGGAAAACAGACTGTACCGAAGCACAATATTGTAAATGTAATAATTACACCTCTATTACAGTCATAAAGCATAATTTATTAATTGCTGAAAAACAATTTTAATTTTATTAATTGCAAAACAAGCCAGAGGAGAATGGATTTACTGGTATAGTCCAAGAGCCAAGATGACATAACAGGGTCTTAGTACGGTCTCCTTGATGGTCTCTGATGTTCCTTCTGGAGAAACATCTCTCATTGACCCCTCCAGCAATTTGATAATTTTAAATTAAGTTCTGTTTGGATGCTTTAAAGTTGTTAATATGCAACCTTCTTATGCAAATAATCTCCTTACCAAGCTTCCCAGTAGATTAGTTTCTTGGTTTTACCACTGAACTTCAGCTTTTCAATTCTCTCATTCCCTTTTAGCACTTCACCTTGCCCACTAAGATTGTAATATTGTAGATCAGATATGTGACAGCTTCTGTTCCAGCTATTTTATTATCATTTTTCTATATTTTTTGGGGTTTTTTACAATTTATTACACAGAAACCTACTGCATCTCTGCTTCTCTATTTAAACTGCCCCATATAATGGCCATACAAAAAAAAAGGCAAAGTCATGCAGAGCTCTTAGAAAATTGTTGGTCTAACCAATGGAGGTTGTACTAGTTGTCTGCTACATGGCCATACAATGAGAATTCATTCTAACTTGACTGGTGAGGAAAGTGTCAACAGAGGTTCTTCCTGGATGAAGCATTTGTCCTGTCTCAGTGGGACACAGTACAGCTTTAGAACCACTGCAGTTCTCTGCCACATTTGTGTTAATATGCTGCACTTGTAATTTGGAGAAATTTCAGGACCCTTGCAAACCAGTGTTTTGCTTTCTTCTGCCAGGTGGATAGTCTGTGAATTTTAGAGTTGTGCAGAAGAACAGAATTAGGTGGCATTAAAGTGCACAGCTGTAAGCCATGAAGGCCGCTTGCTGTGCTGTTAGAATCTGCTTAAATAGAGACAAATAGAAGCTTCAATCCTTTGGAAACCCAGGCCTTTGGTGTGTATAATGCTGCTTCACATATTTCATTCTCCACTCTTATTTAGTGTAGATGCAGTTGTTTTATTTGACAAAAAATATCTTATAATGTAGTCTGCCTCTATATTACTTCTAAATCTAACTTGGTACCTCATGTAGCTTTGTTATTAAAATTAATAAAGTATTTTATATTGCCAAAGACAAAAAGTCCTAAACATTTCTCTGAAAATTCTGTTTTAAACTAATCAAAAAGCTCCTTTACTATTCTTTAATGGACAATAAGATGTTGTGATATATATATATATATATATATATATATATATAAAATTTTTTCAGAATTATGAATTAGCATTACATTAGTCTAATGATGGCTTCTGCTAGTTAGGAAGGTGTAAGATGGGAGATGGCGGAATTAAAATTGGCTGACAGGCCTTGGTGCATGTGTTCCCAGATGCTTTGTAATTACATGCATAGCTGACAGTTTGCCCACAGTATCTCTGCCTTAGCCAGTGGTGCTAGGGGATGCAAGGTCCAATGTCAGTCTCATCCTTCCAGAAACCTTGTTTCTGCCTGTTCTCTGGTTGTTCTTAAAACTGACTGTCTCATCCTCTGCGGTTCCAGCTATCCTCCCTCCCTTTTCACCTTCATGGCAGCTTTATTTCTCCTGCCTGCATTACAGAATTAGTGTCAGGTTGCTGGCACATGTTCTTGACCCATTTCAGTCTACAGCTGTCAGAACTGCCTATTTCTTATCAGCTGCAGATGCTACAGTCAATTTAGACTTTACATTATGCATTATGAATGTGTAGATATATGAAAATCTACATCTTTCAGTACAGAAATCTTTCCAATGCTTATAATTTACTTATGATTTCCTGCTTATGAACACCAAAAGAAATAGAAAACAAATACTGCTTCTTTGCAAAATGTAAAGGCCTTGATGAAAGGCCTCTAGAACTATGTACTGGAACACAACATTTATAAAATTTTGCTTGATTTTACTTAAAATTGACCAAATAACAAGTTGTTCTTGTAATTTTATTCTCAGAAACAACTGAGTAGTATTATCTGAAGTATTTCTTAAAAAGCACAATGGCTCAGTTTGAAGTGACAGGGTGAGAGTTTGGCAAAATCAGGAGTACCTAACAGTAGAAAGAATAGCCTCATAATAACTTATACCAACTCTTCAACTTGTATTATATTTTCTTATAACCATATATATGCTGAGTGCACTGCAAGTGTTCTGAAAGCATGGAAGGATAACAAAAACATCCAAACATCCAAAATTTAGCAGCAGTTTTTGAAAATCCTTAGTTGTTGAAAAATAGTAAAATACATAAAAACAATATTGGAGGCCACTCTCAGAACTGTTTAAAATTCTCTCTGCCATTTAGTTATTTATCATGTTGGTTTTGTTATTGTTGTTATGAACATGCTGGGAAAAAATTCTGAATTAATCTTGCCATGGAGTGATTATTGCTTTATACTCATAAAATTTGGAAAGCCTGTCATGTAAAGTATTGAACGCAGACGTGAATGATGGTTTTTTTCCCTAGCATGAATGAGAGACTGTAAATCTGGTCAGTCATATATTTGTGCCATGCACATTTTTTAATTATATGAAAAATAACTGTAACTTAAATCATAAGGTAGTGTTTGTGATTCACTTCAGCTGATAGACACAGCCCTTACAACACTGCAGCAATAACAATTTAAATGCATATTGCTCTGCTCATGAGTCTGCTCCAAAAGCAGTAGGCAGTGGAAAAGAAGAACTGAATAAATGAACCCTGAGAAAAGAAACAATTTAATTTTTTAACTTAACTGTAACTATGAGCTCCCCAGGCAGCATATTTGACAGTATGCACTGAGAAGTAAAAGAATTTACAACAGTTTAGACCTGAGCAACTAATCAATAAGACAAGCAAACAAGTCCAAGGTAGCTGACTGCAGTACATACCACCCACCTGTGTGTACGATATATGATCTAAATTTAGTACAGCATATTGCAGTCAGGTGGCTACCACACTCTTTTGCCCTAAATAATCACTCATATGTTGCTGTGTGTTGTCTGTTTATTGGTACAGTCCACTTTAATTGGACCTGTTTTCAGTTTTTGTGCAAGCTGATGAGAGAAAATATTTCCAGCAGTGGAAAAGGAGAATTAGTCCCCGAGTACAGATGTGGGCTGGGGATCATCTGCAAGAAAAGTTCATCTGATTTCCTCTGGAGTTGCATGAGTGGTATAGTGGCATGAAGGAAACCCACTAGCTTCAGATCTTCAAGATAAGGTACCTCAGGCAACTGAAGAAATACCATGTCTGTGTCTTGTAAAGAAGATATAATGAATGCATACTCCTCATTTTTTTCCATCCCAAACTTTTCTATAGATTTAAGATGCATCAATACATTCTTTTACAAGGCAGTCCTAAGTAAAGCTGAGGTGAGATGATGTGCATAATCCTGCAGCTATCAATGGTGTTAAATGTGAGCCTAAGTGCTGCACCAAGTTGAATAAAGATCTTGGCTCTGCTGCTGCAAAGTGACAGTCATCTGTATAACCAGAGTAGGTTTCAAATATCAAAATGGTAGCATTTTTATCATCACCCAAAAAACACTGTCAATTTATCAAGATAAGGAACACCCCCTGACACTTCTGGTTTGAGTTGCAGGTCTTTGTCTGGCTTTTGTGACAGAGCCATGTCTCCCACTAAGATGCCACCACTTTCATCACCATGCTTTACTTCACCTAAACAGCAACTCCAGTCTTCCTGCATCCACAATATTCAGCTTTTGGGCTTGTACTGCTCATCTATTGCTCCCAACCTCCCTGTTGTTCAGCTGCTGATGCAGCAGCTATTCCAAGCCCCAGTCTACTAAGTGGGCAGTTTGAATCTGGTCACAGTACCGTTTCGCTTTAATCTTTAGCCCTGAAAATATAAGTCAACTGCACTTCTTTGGTGCAAACAAAATCAGACCTCATTTCCTTTTTCTGAAGTCTTAATATTAGACCTGATGTTTCAATGTCTTAAACCTATAGTCTTAGATTTAATGCCTTTTTAGCTAAATATTCCCAAAAGCACTTATTTCCAACTGTGTGCGGAATTAATATCCAAAGCATAAGGAACAATATAGCTGAGCCAATCTCTTAGTTACAATGGAGAAAAGTTAATCACAATAAATGAAGAAAGTATTTACAGTAAAATGTGCATGTAAGAAAAAGAATTGAGACTGTAAGCGTTAAAAAATAATAATAATAATAAAACACAAGTCAGAAGTACCACAGGAAACCCAATATATTAAATCGGCTAATTTACAGTCCCTCATTTCCACTCCAATTAAGATAAATGATCACTAAATAACTCCATAACAAATACTTTCTAAAATTAATGTTTGGAGTGGACAACAGAAGTTTAGATAAAGTTTATTTGTACTATTCTTAAATTTAACAGATGTAGTTGAAATAAAGGATCTCTGAACAGCAATAACATCCTTTAACTTTAGAAAGTAGCTGCTTTTTTTTTATTAATGACTTTTAATAACCAGTTTTCAGAGCCTCTTTGATTGTGGTCTTGAAGGTATTTTTCTGTTGCATCATTTTTTTATAAGAAATTTAAATTACTTAAAATATCCATTTCTAATGAGGAAAACAAAGTTATCAATTTATTTATTGATCTCCTAACTAAACAGGTATTTGTATAACACAGTCCAACACAGCTGTGAAATTATAAGTGCTTACTATTATACAGCAATTATTCAAACAAGATTAGATAGAAAAGTATTCCGTCAAAAATTATTCACTGATCCTGCCTTCAAGGCATAAAGACATGCATGTGTGCAATATGCATGGCTTTGTGCCTTACAGGCAGGATCAGTGTTGTTCAGCCTGAGCAAGAAGATGTCACAGCAGCAGGATCACCTGGAAGAGGAGAGAAAGGGTCTCTTCTGCATAGTTTTTGTCCAGATTTGGGCAAAGAAGCCTGACAGTTGTTAGGATAAATTGATTCACATGCTAGCTTGTAGATATAAGTACTACAAATACTCATGACCTCTGACACCTTGCAGAGATTTTCTGAATAGTGGGACTGCACATGGCTTTTTGGAGGTACTGTTTAGGATTGTTGTCTCAAACAGCTGCTTTGTTGCTCTTCCCCCTCCAAAGAGGAAACCAGGAGACTTTTCACATGGCCGCTATATTTTGAAATTGAGAGCTAAAATAGTATAAGCTTGGGATTGAAGGCAGAAAACATCTTATTGTTGTAATCTTCTAGCAGTTTAGTCTCTCTTTCATACCTGCTCCTAAATCTTATTTCAAGAGACCCGTATAATTTAACATTTTGATGCAAGAAAAACAGACCCAAAAGCACTTTCTGTTACAACTTTCTGTCTTAGCCTTCTGTTAGTGAGATGGAAGAGAAATTCAAGACCTTTCATTAGCTTCTCACCCTGTTCTTTCTAGAAGTCTGATCTACAATAATTTAAATAGGATGATATTCAGATACTTGGCACAAGTTGAGTGTGTGGCCATTCATACTGCTCACCAAACAACTATGCGTATGAGAGATACCTTAGGGAGGAGATAAAGACTTGACTGTGGAAGATGGATTTTTCACTAATTCCTTCTTGATGATGCCACAACAGAGCAAAGAGACTGCATTTGTCTCAGTACAGATTGCAAAGTCTCTATTGTGTCTTGACAATACCAAGTTGAAGACAGTTGTAATGCAATATAAAAATAATCCTCTTGTGTTTGGTATTGCAAATCTCCTTAGAAATCATCTGACAAAAAATGAGCAAAATTATGACAGCCTGAAGGGAAAAAATGTTTATATGGTTGACATTTAGTTTAAATGAAATCAGAGAAAGAAAAGAAGTCAAGCAAAAATTCAATACATTTCTCACAGATTGAGACTACATTTTGAGATCAATACTAAGCATGGATGATAATAAACCATCTGGCCACCTGCATTTAACAAACAATTTTAACAGCTAACACATCCATGACTTCTCTTTTCTTTACTAAAGCCCATAACAGTAACTGAGGCCACACCTCAAGATTTCTGTGCTTTCTTAGCAAGGTTACAAAAGGCACCTCTATAATTCTCCTTTTAGATAAAGAATGAATCAGAACAACTCAAATGCCTAAGCCTTATGAGGTGGGATAAAATATTAGAAAAACTTGGAGGAAAATTCTGATCTTCTGTGTAACATGTAATGAAGTCTTAACCTTTGTATTTCCTGGAGGTGCTGGACAATAGCATTTTATCTACCCATTCATTTATACGCAGTTCTCTAACTTAAGACAACTGTTTATTTACTCCAGTTAAAAACCATCGCTGGGGTTTGGAAATCTGAGCACCTTCTCTATCAGGACAATGTCCTAAGAACTTTTATGTTTGCTCTCTGTTTCTCAAATGGCTTCATAGAGTTTGAAACAAAGCTCAAATGTGAGCATCAGATCTATAATTGTGGGCACACTGGATGGATTTTCATAAATTATACCATACCAAAAATACTTTAAAAAATAAAAAATAGTTGTGTTAATCCTTAATATGTGTCGTGATATATAATAAGTAAGATGAAAGCTCATAATGTCTACTGAAAGACAGTGTATGCAAACAGCAAAAAAAAAAAAATTACATGAGAAAATAACTTAGGAGGAAAATTCCATATTTTCTTTCCCCTTTTCTCTTTTGTACATTTTCTTGTTTCTGCATTTCTCTTTGATCTAGATTATTTTACTTCAGAATATTTTTAAGGTTATTATATTTATTAAATTTGATGTTTAAAAGCAGAAAACCAGCACACATTATTGTAAATTAATGCTGAAGTATAACAGATGTTATATTCCTTATATATCATTTCAATTGCAGTCACACATTTTTTTTTAAATCTAGTTATTTTATTTGACATATAAAGAGGGAGGTTTGGAAGTTTTGGAAGAGCTTTGATCACTGTCCCAAGCTTAAATGCAGGATGCAGAATAACACATATATGTTGCAATATGTAGTCTTTTTCTCTTTATTGATAGCAATCCCCTTTGCTCTTTGCTGAAAGCAAATCTTTATTTTTGTAATACTACAGAGAGCCTTTATACACCTGAACCTACCAAAAGAATAGGCCCTACTGTCAGTCACCCACATCAGCTTTTTCCCTCTAGGTGCCTTATTCATCTCTAACAGTTTTCGTCTCCTTTGAGGCAAGTTGAGTGTTGCTGCACCGATCTGTTTTAGGCTATAAACTCCCTGGGGCAGTGATTGCTAGAATTCATGTAGCTTGGCCTAAAGGGTTTTGGCACATTTGGATCTCAACCTAGCTACAATTTTCAGGGTGATTATTGTTATCATTCAATAATTACAGTTGTATTTTTTCCTTAGTTTGCTATGGAGGAAGTCTGGCATTTCCCAGCGCCTCTCCTGTAGAGAAAATATTAACTTGTCTTGGCAGGTTGTTTCACTTTCTGTTTCCATGTTGCACCTCTGCAAGTTAATGGAGGTCAGAATCACTTATGGAGCCAAAGTGAAGAGGGATCCCTGCAGAGGGGTGTGGCGGTAGTTTGGGATATCAGAATGGACAGCTGGGAGATGTTCATGGCAATCACTTAAGAGTTTCTGAACACTACAAGGAATGAACAGGCAGCGGGTGAATGGTAATACTGTGGCTCAGCTAAACTCAATCTTCTCTCCTTTCCCTTTCCAGTATAACCACTCCTAAGAGGCCTGGAAAGCTGTTCATATCCCAGTTTCTCTAGGTAAGCAGGTCTAGCTCTAGGCAAGCAATACATAACATTGCTTTATGTAATACAGCTATCTAGTACAGCCGTACTAGAATTCTTGGATCTTTGCAGTTTCCCTCAGTACAAAGAAAAAGGATTCATTTGCATGTCAGACATCCTTCAGCAGGGAAATATTTGTGCTGCATCTTTAACAAATACAGACCCTTTCTGTGTGAAAATGGAAAACACAGCTGTAGCCTTCCATTTTTATTGTGTTTAAGGGTTGATTGTTCCCATAAGAATTCTGTGAATCTATCTAGGCATATTTAGTAGGACAATGTTTTTGTTGAGGATTTTTATTTGTGGGACTTTCTTAAGCTAGAAAATCCTGTACTCATGTAAGCATCCATCTTTGTTAAAAAGAACAAAACAATCCTAGCCTCTCACAAGTCCTGTGGGAGGACTGTACCAAACACATTTCACTTAAAATCCAAGAGAATTTAATGAAGATTTCTAAATGCTATTGCTTATTGATGACTTCAAGTTAATTTTTAAGAATTTTGAAGATCTGGCTTACATACTTTTGAGTCGCCATTATTACCTATTTGTCAAATTTGCATCCTTGTTAAATTAAAATTTCTGGGCCTGGTCCTATTACAGACAATGGGAAGTATCCATTTTTCCTTTCTACTGTATGCTTGCATGTAAATTAGGTCACAATGCCTTGCTTAAGATTAATGCTAAAAAATTAAAGGCTGATCATGGTGGGTAAGGTGAATGCCAAAAACATATTAATGCTGGAAGTAACCCATGTCTGTCCAGTGGTGCAATCTAAGAGGAGGGGTAGGCAGAGCCTTTGGAAATCTTTCAGGTGTATTTGCAAAACACTTACTGATATCAGCAGTGGCGGAGGAGGAGGAATGTTCACAAAACCCAGTAAACCTTCATGCTAGTATCTTCTAATATACATCTAATTTTTTCTTAAAGTATCAACAAAATTCCTCTATAATATATCAGATGCTTGAGGTTTTTGCTTAAAGTACTTGCTAGCCTCTGTTCTTGAAGTTATTGGACTTTAACAATTGCCAGTTTTACTTAAAACAAGTATTTTTATACTTATTATTTGATATGGCTTACAATCTGTTTAAAATAACTGCTTCAATTTCTTTTTTTATAATATTTCTTGTCCTTTTCCTTCATCTATTTAAGGATCCATTCAAGATTTTATCTAGTCCCATATCCTTAGGTATTTAGCCTAGTCAAAATCTGTACTTATATGCATTTGGAGTCACTGTATTAATAAGGGAGGCAATGAAGCACATCTGCCTGTCTGAGGGTGAGACTGAA
Source organism: Zonotrichia leucophrys gambelii (assembly GCF_028769735.1). Taxonomy (NCBI): domain Eukaryota; kingdom Metazoa; phylum Chordata; class Aves; order Passeriformes; family Passerellidae; genus Zonotrichia; species Zonotrichia leucophrys. The sequence continues at coordinate 71,877,619 of NC_088172.1, forward strand.
AAACTCAACTGTTTATATTCATTCTTCATTAGACATAGAATTAAATATTTTAGTCCTTTTTTGCCCTTCACTGGTCCTTTTGTCTTTTCTAACACATGGGCCACCTTGCTGACTCATCTGTGTAGCTACCATTTACTGCAGTGTATTCTGTTCCTAATTGCCATTTCCCAAACTTCAGTAATAATGTGTAATGAGCAAAGAATAACTTCATTAATTTAGATTAACCAAAGTCCAGATCAATTAGAAGACTGTAACAAGACTGTAAGACTCTCTTGTTCTTCCATCACCCATGACTAGCATTGAACAACAGAAAAGACCACACTGCTGTTTTTAAGGCAAGGGTGGTCTTTTATGGTTTATATAACTGCTTGAATTGAGTGATCATCTTTGTGCACACTTCACAGTAACCTCACTTCACCACCCACCCTGTTACTCTTCTCTAAGGCTAGCAAGTTAATAATTCCCTTCTCCCTGAGAGCAAATCTCTCACAACTTAACTTCAGATGCTCTCTGGGTGAATGTTACAGCAAAAACAGTGAAGGGAAGAGAAGTGTTGCTGTGTTCCAGAAAGGACCTTTATTCCCCACAATTCACATATTTTGTAAATGGCAGAAAGGATTTATGTAAATATGATGTGAAATCTCCAGGAAGGGAGATAGGGAAGTTGGAAAGGAAATTTAAAGAAAATCTGATGGTAGTTACTGATAAAGCAATTCTACCTGAATTTTGAACTTTGTGGCTGCGCAGAGTCCGCTAGCTTATTGTATGATGCTACCTGGGAAAAACTTCTTGCTCAAAATGCAAGACAGAGCAAGTCAGAAAAGTTTGCATGAGTGGAATGAGGAAGATCAAACCAGGTTTAGTTTGTTGGGGTTTTTTTGTTTTTTTTTTTTTTTACTTCTAACAAAAACGATATGGTTATACTGTAGCTGGAGATGTATCTGGCTGATCAGATTTCAGATACTGGCATAAACTGAGAGTCTTGTTACAACAAAGTCCAGATGTAGAGATGCCTGTCCTACTGTACCTCCTTCTCATATCTCTGAGCTGAATTCAGAACAGGAGACCTAATGATCCCTTTGAGAGATGGGTACATTACTTTTTCAGACAATTTTATGTGCCAAATCTCCTTTTCAGCTCACAAATAATCAAGCCATGATGCATGTAGTAATAAATTGAATCTTCTACATCTGTTCAGTTTTTAAATAGTAGGTACATATTGCAAATAAATTATTATTTTTAATGTAGGTAGACCTAAACAGTTTGACATAAAAAATGGTGAAGTAATATATACCATTCACAACAGAGTACAAATTTAAGAGCAGAAACACTCATAAAGCAGATGTGGCTGATAAAGATATTCTAATTGTTACATCTATGGAAAACATGTCCCTAATATGATCCCATTGTTTGGGGTCCAGGCAGCATGGAAGTGGTATCCCAGTCCAACTCCAGGACTTGGGCAACACTATGAATCTGATCCATGCTTTTTTAAATGCAGCAACATGAGCCTCTGCAGAACCCTGCAGTACATTGTGTCCATGAGACAATGCTGCACAAGTGCATGTTTGACTGTATTTGCAAAATTCTCCCTGCAAAGATGGCTGGCTACCATGGCACTCAGGGATGTAGTTGGCATTCCCAGCTGGGATACATCCATGCTCACACTGCACTTATCTGGGACTGTCCATTTAAAACCTGGATGCGCAGTCCCAGAGAGAAACTACAGAAAATTAATAATTGATAAATTATATCACTACAAGGGGCAGGGAACTATTTTCTTGTCCATTAAAATCTATGACTAGATTTTTCAAGCTGTATTTGTAGAAATAGTGACTGTAATTTTCTAAACATTAGTCTATTCTGCTCTTTATTTCCTTCTCTGTATTTTTAATTTTCTCTCTCCAGTCTTTTAACTTAACTGACTTTTAAAATGTATGCAGTCTTGTATGTTCTTTAATGAAAAACACTGTGTTGAAATCAATGCAGTAATGCTTCCTCCTCCACCAAAATAAACTCACCAATTTCTTTGGCTCTAAAATTCTCATTTCATTAAGACTGCATTTTGTATCAACTGGAAAGTTTTGATCTCACTTAAAGTACTGTTATTAATTTCCTTCAACAGAAGACCATTGCTAGTAAAATCAATGTTTAATCCCTCATAAATACGTTACATCATAATATTTTATTGCATCACATATGCAATATTTTGTAGGATTTTTCCTAGAGGAAAGATATTAAGTATTCAGTAAGTATATGGAGTCTGAAGTTTGATAGGCAGCCCTATTCCTTGCTCTCAGTGAATACTTGAACATGTTGCAAGCCACAAAAAATTTTGGAAAGCTTGTCATAGAAGAATTACATGCTTTATCTTGACCCCAACTCATTTACTTTTTTACCTTCTGCAGCACTAAAGATATTTTGGACCTGTTTGTTGAAACCTAGGGAATAAATTAACTATCTGTGAACCCTGAAGGTCTGGGTGAACAAATCATAAATCAAATACTAGAGAGAAAGCTACTAGATCATAGAGTTGTAGAATGTCCTGACATTCATCCTGACAAGGATCGTTGAGTCCAACTCCTGGCCCTCCACAGGACACCCCAAGGATCACACCCTGTGCCCAAGAACACTGTCCAAACATGTCTCGAACTCCATCAGGCTGGTGCTATGACCACTTCCCTGTTTAGCCTGTCCAAGGCCGCAGCCATTCTCTGTGTGAAAAAGCTTTCCCTAATATTCAGCCTAATTCATTCCCCTGACTCAGATTCATGCCATTCCCTGAATCCTGGTCATCACAGAGAAGATGCCAGTGCCTGCCCTCCACTTCCTCTTGTGGGGAAGCTCTAGGCTGTGATGAGATCTCCCCTCAGTCTCCTCTTCAGGATGGACAAACCAAACTAATTTCAGGCTCTCCTCACATGACCTCCTCTAGAGCTTTCACTGTCTTGCTGAAGGAATATAGAAGTAAAGAGAGAAAAGGAATGAAATCAGATCTTTTGGAATACGATAAAGTACAGTATTTTATTTCTGAATGTCGATTTAAAATTTCGCAGTCAACAAAAAAAAAAAAACCCAACAAAAGTTTATTGTTATGTACAGAAACAAAGCTCCTTAAAAGACCTAGGACAGCTAAGGGTAAGCATATGTATAAATAGTTTGCTGAGCAATTGCAATTTGCCTTCCAAACATCTTTCCAAGGCTAATTACCAGACTGAAAAAAGGAGCTTTACTCCTTGCAATGAATGTTGGGCTTGGAGGATGGGGGGGGGTGCTTTTTATTTTTATTGTAATTTTTAATATTATTACTTCTACTATTGTTATTAAGGGTTGTGGAAGCATCAGTATTACATCCCTGAGACCAAGGCCTATATAGTTGTTCACTAGATCAACACAAAACTCAAGTGTAAAGACTGCAAAAATGTTGGCATTCAAGAGCTGGCAGCACTTTACATACATTTTGCAAAAAAATAGCAATGGACATTTGAGTCTTTTGTGTTTTGTAATATCTCCTCATATATGCTTTAATATTAAGAAGCCACCTTAGGAAATGGCAATTTTGTTAATGCAAGAAGAAAGACAATTAGTTTGAAAAAAAATGAGCCCTTTAAAATTATTACAGAGTGGAAATTACATGTGCATTATCAAATTTTAGCAGAAAATTCCTAAGAACAGGAATAGTTTAAGTGCAGGTTCAGAATAGGAAATAGGTATAGAAACATTTCCTGTGGATGGCTGTGCTTAAATGAACTAAAATATTATTGTCTAAACTTTTTTGTATTCAGTAATTTGCCACTATTGTTGCCATCAATTTACCAAGTGCATGGAGGGGGAAAAATTAAAAAAGAAGATTTAATTAAGGAATTCCTTAGAAACACAACAAGCCTCAGACACCTCATACTTAAAATGTGCAAGTTAATAGGAGACTTGCAGCTTTCAAATTCATAATTATGTCCCACAGCTAATTGTTTGGCACAATTATTCCTCCGAATAGTGTTCTGTTACCAAGAGAGATCTTGGAAAAGTCAGGAAAATCAGAAGGGCTTACTTGCCAAATAACAATTGCTCAAATCCTAAAAATAAGCAAACAAACAAACAAAACCAGTTTGAAATATCTTTCACTGCAAAAGTCCTTGTTCACTTTTCTGGCCATTTTTTTCTGGGACTGGGATATTGCAGAACAGAAGAGATTGATGGTGAGGAAGATTTAAACATCCCAGAAGAGGTTGGACAAGAAGGTAGCTTCTTTAAAAAATTCTTGCTTTGTTTCTCAGACACTTGCAAGAAAAAATTTAATTAAAGAAATCCCCAAGAGCTGAGGCATTGCTAAGAAAAGATTTTATCCAGCCCTCTGGAAACCATTTGTTTCAACATTCAAATCTCAGGCCTTTATGTTGCTTACAGTACTTCGCATGAATATGGACACTATGAAAGTTTATCATTAAAGTAATTCTCAGGGGGATAAAGAAATCTCTCTTCTCTCACTTCATACTTTTTGATGCACAAGCCTGGCATGGTTGCACTGCTCATGTTCCAATCTCAGAACTTAGTCAATGACATTAGTAAACAAAGTGTGGTTTCAGTGAGAGATAAAGATTAAAATTATATAATATGAGGTGGCCCTGCTAGGAATTTTCTCCAATGGCCATTTAGGTTCAGCCTTTTGAACTCCTAGAAGATAAATATTTTTCAGGATATGTTGAGACCTATTAAGACACTGTTTCATGTAACTCAGTGCAACCAAACTACCTTGCCCAACAGCATGTACAGCTGTCATTGAAATAAAAAAACCATGGCTTCTCATATAATGTGTAAAGGCATTACTAAAGTCATAGTTGAAGTCTGATTGCCTTAGTTGATTTGTTGTTGAGACTTATTTTACACTGATGAAGAGGAATGAAGAAAATCAGGAGAAAGAATATAGAGACCCTATATTTAGAAAATTCAAATTTCCATCCAAACACATACACAAAAAGGTAAAAAGAAAGTTGCCTGTGGTTTACTGAAGAATTCATAGGAAAAAGTACTAGTACCACAAAATTTTCAAGATGAACACATTTATCTCAATATTTGGGATATTTCAGTAAAATAAAATCAGTGTTGTTGAGAAGAGCCATGTTGTGGTAATTAAACTTCCCAGGATAACAGGAAGATCATGAAGTAACTTGATGGATTAAGCTAATACTCCATCTAGTACAGGATTTGTTTTCTGAAATTGGCAGAAGCTTGACATTTTCTGTCATCCATCCTTCTCATTCCCTAGGATGTACTACCACGGAAATACAGATATTGGAGGTCACATTCCTGCTTGTTTCCTAATACATATTATTTGAAATTTTAACCTAATGAAACCATCTGCTATCCTCAACCTCCTGTGGTGAAAAGTTCTCAAAGTTTACCACCCATTGTGTAAAGTATTTTTAAATATTTCAAACTGTTTTCAGTACCATCCAAAGTTCCCAGGTGTCTGTATTGTGGGAATTGGAGAATCATGGATATTCATTCTGCTTACCATTACCTGCATGATTTGCTTGGTCATGCCTTCCCTCAGTCTTCTCTGCTCCACACTAAATAGTCAAAATGTTCTAGTCTTTTTTTCCAACACACCTTCTGTGTGCCTGGGATTATTTCCGTGTTTTCTAGTACCTCTTACATCTCTCTTGAGATGCAGAGATCAGAGCTGCATATACTCACAGTGTGACTGGATGACAGAGGGGCTGCATCTTTGATTTCCCAGCACTCTCAATCTTCTGTTTTCTATAATGGAAATATAGAATATAATTTACTGTAATTTTGCTACACAATTAGAGAAAATATTGTTGCCTTGTCTCATAAGCCACTGCTGAATTATCTTCTTAAGTACCTAAACTTCTTAATTCAAAACCAAAAATGGCATATCCAAGGAAACTCCACACATCAAATTTAGAGCACTTCTCTGGGGTCTAAACTGTTTTTTTTTCTCTTCATGCTGTTTGAATAAATAGGTTTTGTACAAAGTGTGAGAATAAAGCAGATAAAATTTAAAATAAATCTTCCAGAGCCTAGAGGCAGGCTGTGGCTTAGCTTAGTAGCCAATCACAGGTTCTGCTGGCAACAACCATGCTGGAATAATGGCCAGGGGCTGTTCCACTCCTTACACGATGGCTTTCAGACATGAAATCACACGCTGCCGGGCTCAAAACGTCTCTTACAACACATTCACCCTCAAATCAAATAAAGTCACAAGCCAACAGACAATGATACCAATCTTTTGCCTGTAGCAAGGTGTTGCAGCTATGCTTTCTCAATGAGTGAACACACAGCCAGATAACTACCTCATTTTGAATGGAGAATAAAAGGAAAATCAGATGGAAAAAAAGGGGGAGACAGGGGAAGAGAGGGAACTGAGGCTTTTGTGTGATTATCACATTTTGGCAAACTTTCCTGGAAATGTGAGTGAAGAACCATTCTTCATCTCAGTACTGGGCAGGTGAAAATGCATTTGCTGTGCTCAAGCATAGACTCGTTTCATCATTTCTTCAAGGCGAGCGGAAAGAGAAAAGCAGACAGAATTAGCATTTATGTGATTCATTCCAGCCATGCAGGGAGAAAACTGTGCTGCTGTTACCCTCTGATATGGAGTAACTTTGGGCTTTCCCCTCATGGATATTCTAGAGGCATTTGTGCTCCTCCAAGACCCAACATGTTCTAGGATGGAGGGCAGAAGGAGGAATAGAGACGCTCTGTCCCCACAGCCCCACTGCAAGACATAAACCATCTGTGAAGCATTTATCCATCTCCAAAAGTGTGGGAAAACTGAAAACATACTGGCTACTATTTTGTCATCCTTGTTATGTAGCCTAGTTAAAAGGAAGGTGTATATCTAATTGATCTTACTGGAGCAGAGATTACACAGATAAAATTGGTTGTTTCTAGGTGTGCCAACACTCCCTGTGTTTTAATCTCTAATTTTCATAAGAGAAGGATGTGCAGCATGCTGTCTCATCTCCCACAGACTCAAATCCTCTCCTACACTGATGCTCTGCCTTCATGCCCTCCCCAAAAATTAATATTTCTCTCAATACAGAATGAATCACTATTGATAAATATAGCTAACAATGTTAAATTTACAAAAGGCAGAAGCAATGAGTTTTATTTTACTAGTGACCGAAGGACCTTGCTCATACCCAGTGAAGAAAGATATAAAAGTAGCACTGAGCATAACAAAGACAAATAAAAAGGAAATTTGAGGAAATCCAAATATTAGTACTATTAGTATGTCTCATTATTTCAAAATGGGTAAAAAAAGCATATTAATTTCCCAAAATTCTCTCCTAATTTGTTGCCACTTAAGATGTACTGCTGCATTGTGCTAACTACCCATATGACTCTGGTCACAATAAAGTTTCCTTACCAGCACCTTCAGTCCTATCAGAATGCATCTTCTGAAAAAATAATTTGATTTCAGTAATGTGTTCCATTCTATAATTATATGTTTACTTGCAGTAACTTGGGTGAGTGAGGGTGATTTCTAACAAAGTAATGATACTTGCATCTTTTGAATACCAATGAAATAAAAAAAAAGAAGCTTAGAATCCAGATAGTAATTAAAAGTCTAATTATGTGGTTGCCATTTCTCTACACTAGATAGTTTTCTGACAGTGTATTGTCTGTGATTAATAGGAGCATAAATAAGGAAATTAGCTGATTTTAAAACCAAATATTTTCTTTATCTGTGGTGGTGCATCCTCCCCCCCCACTTCTTCTTGAGCTGCAAGATGATCTCAGAAATGCTCATTAGGCCTCGGCCTTGATGAACAGCACCTGGGCTAAGCTCCTCCTGAGCTTATCAGAAACACTGTCTTCTCCCAGGAACTTGTGCTGTCTAACAAGCTCCTGCTTTTTAATGAAAAGCCTTGGAAACTTACTTTTCCTGCCTGCATAACAACCCAAGCAGAACAACGTTTTTGTTATTGAACTTTAAAAGAAAGTTACTGACCTAAATTGAGGCCAGGATGGAAAACTACTGTGACTGAAGAATACTTCTTATACTCCTATTGAAATAAACATGGGCAGGAGACCTTTCTCCTTTTGAATGCCTTTATTATAACTGATCAGCTTGGGTGGGGAGAACCAACAGGTCCACACTCACGCCACTGCTGCTCCCAGGAGAGACTTGGAGGAAGAGAAAGAGCGCAGCTTTGTCCACAGGCCTGTGGGCAGAGCTGGGGATTCCAACCTCACCCGACGACCACAAAACCCCTTGTTCCTTTGGTTTGACCTTCAGGGTCCTGGCTCTAGCCAAGGTCCTCTTGGCTAGGGTGAGGGGCAAAAAAGCGCCTCAGCATCTCTGCAGACTCTGGACTTTGTTCCTCATGTCCAGATATCACTTTGATCTCTTAAGTCTGTGTTGGCTCGTTGTTTTTTGTGTCTTTTTGGTAAGTTTGGTGGGGTGGCTTTCCCATGGCATGCTGGCTCTGAGGTCATTTGCATGCCTGCTGATGTCCCCTCCTTTCACTGTCCCAGAAGGGTCGAGAAGGGTCATCCACCTGGCAACAGGCAAGGTGCTACTGACAAAAAGGGAAATTCTCAACAATAGGGAATTAAGAACTGACTCTTATCAGGTGATTACAACATGAAGTTAACAAAGAACCCTCCTCTGCCAGCAACCAGCTCAACTTGTAACTCCACAACCTTTTAAAAAAAATGGGTAACCTTTTTTACTCATAACATCTATTGTGTTGGGTCTGCATGGCCAGGTGGACCTCTGCATTTCTGTGGTCTTCCATGGGCTGCAGGGCACAGCTGCTGCGCCAGGGTCTGCACCCCAGGCTGCAGAGCAGTCCTGGCTGTAGCAACCTGTGGCTGCAGTGATGAGATTGTGTCCAGGGAGGCCACAGCTGATGGCAGGAGAAAGAGATGAGACAAGTCTCTTCCTTGTTTAGCATGAGAGTCCATTTTATTTCCCCTCAACACCCCGTGCTGGGGAAGGAGAGGGCAGGAGGCAGAGGCCCAGGAGCCCAAGCAGAGCCCCAGTGAGCCAAGAGCAGAGGGAGGAAACAGACACCTGGGGTTTTATAAGCAGTCCCATGGGAGGAGTCTTAAACTCAGATTACAGCCTCCTCAGAATGAAGGGTCCACACTCGCTCCGGTACCTGGGGCACCTCCTCTCCCTCCTTCTCCCCTGGCCTGGGTGTCTGCAGAGTTGTTCCTCTCACACATTGTCAGCCTGCTCTACTCTGGCCACAATTACATCTGTTCTACAACTTTATTTTTACCTTCTTACATATGTTATCAGAGGCATTACCAGCCTTTCTGACAGGCCTGGGCTTGACCAGCAGCCGTCTCTCTTGGGGCCTGCTGGCATTGGCTCTGCTGGACATGGAGGAAGTTTCCAGCAATTTCTCACAGAAGACACCCCTGTAGCCTCTCAGGTATCAAAACCTGGCCATGCAAGCCAAACACACCCATAAACAGCAGTCCTGAGTGAGACCTGTTATAAATAGGGCCAGGAGACCAGCTCCTTCAAAAAGGCAGGCCTTTATTAAAGACAGCTCTGGGTGGGGAACCCAAGGGGTCGTGCACACCACCACTGCCCCCACTGGACCACGCTGAGGAGGAGAAGTGCAGCTTTGTCCTTCGACAGACCTGGGGCTGCCATCCTCACAAGAGTCCTTAAGAAGGCAATATTGGCTCATGGTCCAGGGGTATCCTCTAAGCTGGGTACTATCCAAATTATGGTGACAGGAAAGGATCCAGCTCTGGTCAAGAGTGAGTGACTTAGTGTGGTTCTGGTGGGTTAAGTTTATGCACTGGTTTGTTGTTTCAAGAGGGTTCATATAGCTCCCACAGCCTGTCATTTGAATTCAGTCCCGGTGCAAGTCCTCCTGGGAGCAGGGGAGCAGGGGAAGTGGTTCCCGACGGGAATGGATATAAATCCGGGGTGAGACGGAAAGGGGTACAAATACATATACAATACAATAGAGTATGACCGGGAGATATACAAATACAAGGTAAAATAGTAGCATCTAACAGCGGCAACTAAAGGCAAGTCTTAGAATTCTAACCTTCCAGGTTTAACAACAGACTAACACGGGGTACAAATACAGAGTATGATGAGGAGAGATACAAATACAGGGTAAAATAGCAACATTTAACAACGGCAACTAAAGGCAAGTCCTAGAACTCTAACATTCAATGTTTAACAACAGACTAACACTTCAAATTAAGACCTTATCAACTTCATCAACAGCAACTCTGAAAAAGAGCTCTCATCTCCAGGATTTCATTCCTCACAGGACCCTTTGAGCTCTCCTGATCCACAGCAGGCTGCAACCAAGTATAAATATTTTCTATAGAATCTTTTGTTAAATTGTTGCTGTTAATCGTTTAGGCCTAAACCACTGGTTGATTCTGGGACTAAGTTTGGCAAGGGGAGAGTCCCCTCTGAACCTTGTGATTCTAAGGGAGGGGTTTGCTTTTTTTCTTTAATCCTTACCTTTACTCATTTTTACCTTTTTCCATGCTCAGCATCCACATAGGTAATGTCTGACAGATTTTAGTTTCCGTTTGATTGTTCTTAGGTTTTAGATTGATTTTTTCTTTGTGTGCATTTAGTAGACGGAATCTTGCCAACCAACTTTATATTAAACATGCTTATGCCAGTACCTTTACCAGCGACTCTTTAAGTGATCTTAAAACACTCATTTGAGACAGTGTCCAACCACATATGTTTCCAAAAAATTTCATTCAAGTGTCATTCAATGAACATCATTCAAAATGACAGGACATACAAGATATAGCTCTAAACTCTGAATTTTTATAAAATAGAACAGAAAAAAGCAAACAAAAATCACTGCTGAATATTTTTAAAACCCTTATTTAATGTTTGAGAAAACTATTTCTTCAACCTGCATCTGGTATTTTTCCAGCCCCCTAGCACTAATTTGAGCTAATCAACATCACTGTGGGCCTCATCTCAAAACTGTCCTTTGGTTCCCTATCCTCAGGGCAGGTATCAGTTTTTCCAGAGAACTACAGGAAGGAGAACTGTGGGGTCACCTTGCTTTATTAATTCTGCTTGTTATATATGCTTGCTCTTGGGCATCTTTGTTTAGCATATATGTGCTCTCTTGAGTACTTTTTTATGGGCAGAAAAGGCCATGTCACCACTTTTTCAGACCCTTGGTAAATGATTCTTTTGTGAATGAAACTGTAGAGTATTTTCATAATTTAAATATTGTGTCTAAGATTTCTATATATCTTCTAGACTAATTAATAATTAAACTTTCACGACAAGGAATTCTATGCAGTTCCTGTGGCTACTTGCCTTGTTTTCCATGCATGGTTTCTGCCTCATATTATTTCTGAAGTTCTAGAGAAACAACAGAATAAGTATCTTCAGCTTGCAGATATGCTCCTTTGACATCCTTCAAAGTTTTAACAAGATGCACTTAAATGTGTTTACAGTCAAAACTGTAATTAGGAATTAATTTTCTAACTTATTTTTCGGGTTTCATATGTCTGAATTTCTTTCCTCCAGGGATGGGAAAAAACTCACCCAAAACCAACAAAACACTGATAATTGTATTAATTTTAAGGAATTTAATAACATAGATAAGGATAATTGCTCAGTTAGTTATTTAACACACAATTAAGATGGGGATAGATGAAGAAATACACTCACATATGCTTGTGCTCCCAAAAGATAGAAAACATATTATTTTAAAATTGATCTAAAAAAACAATAGAAAGAATCTTTTGCCTTGGAGGATGAACTAGACAGAGCTTCTGAGGATGTAACCATACCACCAAACAAACCAACCCCCATTAAGGTTTGTTCAAGAAACATTAAGGAACAAGGAAAGATATCAGTAACAGGAAAGCATTCATAGACTATGATGTCTGTATCTATATCTCTGAATCTTGCAAAGCTAGCTGCAGTTTGCAGATCCAGGAAATGTGACTCTTGACACAGATTGTATTATTAAGAATGCAGAAGGAGGGTTTCGGAGCATTACAGAAATCCAGGGCAATGAAAATACACGTAAAGTATTAGCATGAAAGAGTCTGAAGGCAGAAACAGAATTCAGGCACCAGGTAGGCATTCAGAGCTTGACACATTGGCAGAATGGGTCAGTAAAACAGTTCGCATGAGAAGAAAACAGCAGCAGCTAATCAGCAAGACATGTACAATGCTTTGAAGGTTAGAAGAAAAACATGGCATTTTCTGTGAAAAAGAGGTACTTGAAACACAGAAGGGAATTAAAGGGAGGGGCATTTATCAACACGACTGGTAAGAAGGAATTCAGACAAATGGGAATGTGTATGGACAGGAAAAGAATTTATGGCACAAGTTTTAGGTTCCATTAATTAATTAATGGACTATTGGTTTTAGAAGCTGCTCATGACAATATATTTGAGATCAAGTGACTGAAGCACACTCAGTACAGTGATTTCAAAGGCTTTTTTGGACTAAGATCTACTGAGGTGCAATGTAGTGCAAAGGAAAACACAAACTGTGGACTGAAAAGTTCTGAAAGATTTGAATCCTCACCGTGTCTGATTCCACACTCATTTTAATCCAAGACAAATTTTTCATCCCTATTCTCACCTTCAGTTTTAAATGATTCAGCACATGCAGACTGATTTTATAGCATTTAATTGCACTCTCCAAGGGTGGGATACAACACAGAATACAAGGTTTTCTCTGTGTTGGTTGTTTACTTGTTGCTTCTGACCCTTAGGAAAAAATGTGGACAAAGGATCCCTAACCATAGGATCCATGCTGTAGACTAGAAGTCAAAGATCTCTCAGCAGCTTGGCAATTGTACTGTACCAGCACTCAGGGCTTGGCAAGGAAGTCTGACCCCTGATCCTGCCATTGCATCATGATGATATCTGCCCTCACCTGTGACACCTGTGCAGTCCACCGGCTTTGGCACAGTTTTCATTCCATTTATTGTGGTAACAGGCATCACACTGGGGTAGGAAATTAATTCAGATGCATTTGCATCCATGATTGATTCCTTAACAAAAGGTTGAACTAAAAAAGAAATTTTTACTATTAAAAAAATTAATTAAAAAAACCCCCATACACTCCTCTTGGTTATCTGTTTCAAAACAGACCAGAAGCCAGCACCATCCCTCTGTCATTTCTCAACTAAACACTGAGATGTACCTGCAGTTGTATCCCAGCAGCACAAACAAGTTTCCCTTTGAGTGTGATCTGAGGAAGCTGCAGGCTATTCTTGCTCTAAGAAACCACAAAGACTTCCACCTTTAAATCCAGTTCACAGGAAATTTAGATGTAGACACTGAGTCAGCATTGGTGTGGTGTCTCAAAGTTGCTGTTTCAGATACAAGCACTGACATCAGGAACTCTCTGTTTTAGAAGGAATCAAGTCTACCATATTTTTTTAGGGCAAGTTTTCTACTATATACTCACGGACTGATAACTGAAAATAATGCCTGGACAGATGCTGAGGACTGCATTCAAACAAGACACTGAAATTTAAGGACAAGAGCAGTCATGTAAACAATTTCTCCCAGCACTCAAAGATCAGTATTAGAATACAGAAAACCGTTAGCTTGCCTAATATCTCCCTTATTTCATTTAATTTACTACCATGTCTTCCCCAGGGCTCCCACTGCCTGGTTTCCTCCTACTGCTTTTAAAGAGATAGCATATATCTCTATAGCTGTTCTTGTACAACCAGCTCTGTCACTGTTGAGGTGTTAAATTTTCAGAGGCTCTCCTCCACAGCCCTGATTTGGGAGAATATGGGATTTTCATTTCAGCTTTTGCAATCATTCTTTATATATTCACTTGCCCCAATTTATGTTTTGATTAAGAACTTTCTCAGCTTGAATCAGGAGCTTGGTAAATTGCACTGAATTCGCTAAGAAGGGGATAAACCCACTTAACCAGGACTGTTGTTCAGTGTCCCAAACTAGACCAATTCAAAATCAATTTAGGCAGATAACTAAAATCAATGAAGCAGAGCACAAATAAGGATACATACAAATCATTCTAATTTAAGGCTAAATTTTTAGGTGGTTTTAAATGCTTTATTTTGTCAAAGTACAGACACAAAGATTATTATATTAGCCTCCCTGAAAGAACCAAAATCTATAATTCCCTAATTAACCCTTTGCTAGTTTTCTTTTGTGCATCAGGCCAAGAAACTCTTTGCTTGCCACACATATATGATATGATCTATATCATATACATGTATTGTCTATGGAAAGGATACTGAAGAAAAAAATGGGGTTTTTGAAATTGCAGGTGACAACAGATATGGGCAGAGGTATGAGGGACATATACTGCTGAGGGAAAAAACCAAGCTTCTCAGTGGAATACTGTTTGTTATGGAGACTGTATAACAGCAAACTGTAATCATTAAAAATAAATGGAGCAATTACAAAATTCATTTTTGGGGTAACAATTTTGTGTCATTATTGGCATCCTAATATATCAACATATTTCTAATTACATGTTATATGTCTCAATTTGAAGAAGAAGAAAAAGGAAGAGAAAAAGACTTCTTTGTAAAAAGGTAAATTGTGTAATGTCTCTGCCACTTAAGATTCAGGTACTAGATAGTAGACTCTCATGGTTCTCCCCTTGTAATGTGCAGTAGTGTGACTAAGGAAACTGGCTGATGTCATTCTGAGAAGATCTGCTTATTTCAGAACAAGAACATCTGAGTTTTTCCAGTTTACATGATATCACTGATATCACCTTGAACATGACATGAATATTGTTTATAGCACTTACACATTTTCATATTACTGTAAAGTTATTGATTAAAGATGAGAAAATTTAGTTCTTGAGATAAAAAGGATAAATCTCATCTACTGTAAGTAACAAGACTTTTTTTTAAGGAAAAAAATAAAACATGGATATTAGTAATTCTCATAGATTTGTAATTGTTGCCTACAATCTAAAAAGAACTTGTGAGAAGAGCATTCTGCTACCCATCTATTTAAATTTGTTTCCCAAACACTGGAAGAGTGATATTTCACCATCTGCCACTGAGTAGCTCATATCAAAGTCTCGTTCATCATCCTTAGCCTGTTACATTGCAAGAATTTATAGAGAAACAGCATCAGCAGAAAACAGAATTCCTTTTAAAACATGGGGAAAATGTCACATATCTTCAGTAAATCATACTTTTCATAGAAAGGACTTTGATTAAATGTGACATTGCTGTGTAAGAGATGATCCAAACTTTGGGTCTGGTCAATATGGCCAGCAGATGATTTCCAGTGATTCCACTGGGTTTTCAGCAGCTGGCTGCCAGGAAACTCTCCACAGCTGAATTGTACCAGAGTACTGCATTCAGCTTTCACTAAAGTTCTTTACCCACTCAATGCCCTTCAACTACTTCATGAAAAATACCTAACAGTGTCATCTGCAAATGCTAGAAATCAATAAATTAGGTGACAGACTGCCTGAAACTGTCTTTTGTGCACAAAGTGCAAGCTTGACTCCACAGCACTTTGCTTTGCTGCCAGCTGTATGGGTGCAGATAGTTTGGATGGGCTCCAAGCAATAGGCTAAAAGCTGCAACATGCTTTCAGTGACTGAGTAGGAAAACACAACAGCCACAGGCCCATCTTTGCTTTCTTTTATCAGGTATCTGCTGGTATGGCACCTTCTAAGTCCATAATACACTTTGCAAGGGATCTTCTGCATCATAATTTGTGTGATAATTTTTCCAGATTTTCAGGTCATATTTAAATGCAATATATGAATCTGAAATCACTGTGAGATACATCTTTTGACAAATATAATATTGACAATAAATTTTTCTTGGCAGTACACATGACATATTTGACTTATCTCTGTAGATGGGTAATAATAAACATCAAGATAATATTTTTATGATTTTGATTACCTGTTGCTTTTTTATTTTTTCCTAATATACCTGTTTATCTGAAAGCTGAAAATTTGAGGTATTGGACTTGTATGATAAATAACAGCCTCATTCTATCATGAGCCTGATTTTTAATTTGAAATGCGATCTGAGTGAGAACTGTGCTGATCTCCATCTTGTACCTGAGATGATCCCCACTGAACTCTGCAGAGCTGTAGTCAGTCAGTCAGTGTAGGACACAGCACTTCAGTGAACCTCTAAGAACAGGTATTGTAGCCCAGGCAAAGCAATCTTAAGGCACTGATATAGGAGTGCTTTTAGGTTGAGAGTTAGAAATGACAGGGAGATCATCTGAGAGTTCCTTGTTTAAGATGTTAAAGTGTAAAATGTTTTACTCTTGTTAAAATAACCAATGAGAAAGGATAGGCACTAAAAAGCCTTTGCAAATCTGGACCTCAGTGCCTTTTAGCAATGCTGTTTGAAATGGATGGAAAGGGGTGGAAAAGACTAAAACAAGAAGCAGAGTCTCAGGTGGTTTAATGATCAATGCTAAACTACTATCAATTCATTTACACTGAAAGAAAGTCTGATTCTTTGAACATGAACTGAATGTTTCATTAACAGAGTAATAAAGAAAGAGCCACTGAAGGGGGAGTTAGAAAACCCCCAATATATCTTGTTGACATGTAGCACACATTTCCTTTTGAAAAAAAACAAATGCCATAGTATTGGTTGCCCTCATGAAATGTTTCCAAATCAAATATATATATATATGCATATATATGTATACTAAAATTCTGTCATTTTTGAGAGTATGAATTTTTATCTTTTTGTATTCTGTATAAGATGCTTAAAATTTAAAAGTACTTCTCAAAGAAACATAAAAAGGTATTTTTTATCTATGGAAAGCTTCAAATAGCTTCAAAACCTAGTGAAAACAGTAAACTATTATTTGTCACTCAATCAACATGTTAAGAAAACAGTAGAAATTATATTGGATCAGGAAGCAGTGATTATGTCTGTGAAAAGAAAAAAAACCACCAACGCAACCATCACAGAATCTGATTCCACTGTTTCCTCTTTTCTGCACAAAAATAACAGCTTCAATTCTACCACACAATTGGATATGTTTTCCGGTTTTTTCAAATGTAATGAATTTAAATAACCATTTTGTTAGCCTGAGTTAACACCTAAAAACTATTTCAATAAGAGGCCTATGATTAAATTGTAAATGAGTGGTTGAGCAGTCCACAGCAACTGTCTGGGAAAGGGTGATCTTCAGTAATTACTTTTTTATTCCCTACAAGAGTATGTGTAGAACTCCTGGTCTGAAGGGAATGTAACATCCTGCACACTACACCAATTTTAAAATGAGCTAAGTTATAATAGATAATTCAACAGGCATGCTGTAGAAGTGAGATTTGCCTGCAAATTATTTTGTGAATTTATATTTTTTTGCCATAACATTTTCATAAACAATGATGTGCTGATATCACAGAACTCTTTCATCTACCATCCCTTACACTAGCACTGCCTTGGTTTTATGAAGAAGTTGTAGATTTTGGGGCATGGTGGGGACTTGATTTAAAAGCTACTAAATTCAACAAGATTATTAACTGAGCTCACATGATTACACCAGGAACTGAATGTCCTACCTTGAATAGGGGTAGAGACATTATGATTTTGAGATATGTTTCATGTATATATATATATACATATATATATATACATATGTATATGTATATGTGTATATTTATACATATATATATATGTACACACATATGCTCACATTTATATATAAAATTTTGCTAAATCACCATGTAAATAAGAAATTTCCTAGACTATCTTTAGCATTTATTTATCAGTCATATATCCCAATGAGCTAGATCCATAGATGTTTTTAAAAAGGCTGAGTTCTTTGCCTTTGTTGGATTAAATGTCTCTGTAATGTCACATGAAATTCCATCCTAACTGAACAAGAATTATGAGTTAAAACTCAGGTACAAAATTAAGTATAAATCAAGCTGATAGACAAAGTCATAGATAACTCCCACAAGAATTGCAGTTTTCTGACATAAGTAACTCTAAATTTTTGTTAGTAAACCCGAGAACTGTCCTGAAAGACATATTAGGCTCATCTTTAACTTTTATGTTGTTGACTATCACTTGTGTTCAGCTGTTTCTCTCTATCTAAAATATATATCAACTTTGAATAGGTGAGTGAAACTCACTCATAGGCATAAAAAAGAAAAATAACTTATTTATGTTCCTCTTGAAGTCTGCTCTAAGGGCAAGAATAATTTTTTCTTTGTGTTGCAGGCTCAGGCACAACAACCTTCTCAGCTTCACTAATTAATCTTGCCCCAGTTGCTGACTGCACAGGTGATGAGACTCTCCACTTGACACCTAAGAAATACAGTTTCTGTAACAGAGAAAGGTTTCTGTCTGTGAGAGACTTAAAACCTCTATTAAAAGGTTTAAAAAGTTCTGGAGACCTTGCCGATATAATTGAAGAATATTGTAACTTTGAAGTTCTGAAGTATAAACTACTAAAACTTCTGTTATTTGGGTTTTTATTGTTGCTTTTGTTGTTTTGGAGGTGTGTTTTAATTTTTTTTATCAAGTTTCCATTTCAAACCAAAGTAGCAACAGCTACTTGATAAATAATTTTCTTACACATGCCAGACAGTCATTTACTTGCAGTATTTGGGGTTTCAGTTTGCAAACTGTCCAGCTTCCTAGAAGAAGAAAACCACATTCTTGTTAACTAATTAAAATGCTTGCATTACTAGATAATTGTTATTTTTCCCCTAGCAACCAGAGGAAATGCTCTTTTTGGGGGAATACCATAAGAATTATTTGCTGCTATTATGGTGAAAAGAGAATACATGAGGATTCACACTCAGCCAGGTGAGTTGATAATGAAGGTGAAATAAGCCTTTGTGACATTTTGCCAGTATTGATAGGATGTTTTCATTTATCTTCCAACTACCCTGTTCATGAGGAATTGATTTCCAGGAGGCACTACTTGAGAGAGCAGTCTGAATTGCCCCAGTTGGAGTGAGGAGAATTGCTGGTGTTTATTGCAAGCAGACTGTAAGGTCAGCATGTTTATTCCCTCGGCCGCTCGCCTTGATCAGAGACAGCAGCACGTCTGACTGAGCCCTGAAGAGCTGTCACTGACAGGCCTGTGCTGCCTGCTGACAGCTGGCTGTGACACTGACCACAGCTGCAGCCCTCCAATGCCTGCTCCTTCCTCCCACTTCTAGCTGTGCCCCCTCCTACCTCCCAGGCCATTTTCCATGTTTGCTCCCAGTTGCTGCTTCTTTGTTTCTGCCACCCTGGGGCAGGGGGCTGAGAGTTCTGGAATATCACTGCTGGCTGCCTGGCTTGGCTTTCTGCCTTGGCTTTCTGCTTCACCTCTACTTGGCAACTTTTTTTTGCTAGCTGGACTCCTGCACACTCAGCCAGAGCCAAACCAGAAGGAAGTGGGAGCAGTTGTTCTCAGTTAGATTTTGAAAACAGATTTTTTGACGACAATTAGGATAATGTAAGGATAATTGAGAAAACTTAGTTGGAACCAGAGGACAAAGACCAAGATTGTCAAGAGCAGCTCTATGACTGATCTGAATGCATCTACTGTATAGATGACCTGAAATTTGCTCGGATGTTTATGAAGACATCATGCTGCTGCCTATCCCAAAAGATTCAACAGGGTATGGGCCGTTCTTGTGCCCTGAAGAAAAAGCCAAAACACAGCTGTGCTCCTGCAGCTGAGCTCTTTATCCTTTCTGGCTACAGCCCCAAGGACAAGGTGGCCTTGTATATTCAGGTGGCTGGGAGAAATGCCTGTGTCAGACTTGGGGCCCGGGAAACTCCTTGGCATCGCCAAAACTATGGGAGAGATCATGTCTATTAGCTGCAGAATCAACAGTCACATATCAGACCTGAGCCTATAGTCCTGACCATATTTAGTATATTAATAGGTGTGTAGTCAGTAATTCAGGAATAGGTGCCCTGACAATGTGACCTTGGGGTAAGGCTTGGAAATTTCTTGGAATACTAAAGATTGGAAGTGCATTCAATTTACTATTTTCTTTTACTGTTCCTCTGCCACAGGACAGGCCATACCTGAACCTGGCAAATTCACTCTCTGAAACAAGACCTTGTCATCCTCCTAAAAGGCATAGAAAGTAGAATCTCAAGCTTTCCTTCCATATCATAATTTCTAAACTCCTAACTGTTCTTGTTGCCTTCCTTGTTTAAGTGGTATAAATCCTTCCCAAGCTGCAACACCAGAAATTGTCTGCAGCACTCCAGCTGAAATCTTAAGAAGTCTGAATAGAGAAAAATTATTATGAGTGGGTTTTATATACTACACTCCTGTTTATGCATTCAAGTAGATTTCTTGCCTTTCTCACAAGTATAACAAAATTGATTCCTATTTAGCTTCCTGCTCAGTCCCTTAGATCTTTCTCTGCAGAGCTGACACCCCACCAGTTAATCCCTGACCTGTTTTTTTGCTGGCATAATATTATTTTCCAGGTAAGGGATCTCCTCCTTGACCATATTTAGTAGTATATAGATTTTTTCAAACCAAATTATCAAGATAATTTTGAATTCTATTTTTTTTTAATCCAGAGAAGTTCTTAAAAATGTGCCCAAAAAGTGGTTCTCAATGAATCATTGCTAAAATCAAGAGGTACTGAGTGTGAAACTATATGAAAGGTTGAGTTTGTTAAATGTTTACCATCATTAACACAGATAATAAAAAGCAGCTGATCGAAGCACCACTTTTGAGCTGATCCTACCCAAATATTCATACAGAACACATTTTCTTAATTGCTTACAATAACATCACATGCTGTTCTCCTGTCTATGAGCCCTTATATTCTGCTTTCAGTTCAAATTAGATCTGTTCAGTATGGTTTGTGCACTAATCCATGTTGTTTTTTATTAATTTTCCTATTCTTTCCAGTATTTCTAAATGGTCAGTTGGATTGTTTATTCCAAAACTTTTGGATGCCATTAAAATTAAAATTATTTATATGCATTATTCTCCAGCTTCTCCTTTGCTTATGCTTTCAATGTGGGCAGAAAGATACCAAATAAACAATTGTATTTTCTGGCACAGAATAAGACTGATCACTTGAAATGCTCATCAAGTATAAGAATTAATTTAAATTCAATGAAAATCTAATGGGTGAATCATCTTACCCTATTCAGTTGGGATTAAACACAGACAACAGTTGAAGTAAAAACAAACAGGAAGGGTGAGATTTTCTTTGTCTTCAGAAAGTTCCCAAATATGGAACAGAAATCAAAACTGTGCCTTCTGCATGTGACTGACATAGATGATTTACAAGAGAATGATGTGATGTAAACCAAAATCTATTTTGCTTTGGCAAAAGCAATAATTCAAAGCATCTTGAGAAATTACCTGAATTTCATGACTTCAAATTAAGTGATGAAATAATATGAAATAAACAGTAAAAAGATGCAAAAACAAGAACTAAAAATTGGGTCAGATTTTCTAAACACACAGGAGAATGTATTGAAGGTACAGGCATTTTAGAATTGACAACACTACATTTGAAAAATTATATAAAATCAAAAGCAAGGAGAAGCTATAGGAAGAGGTTCTCATCCTGTAACTCTAGGAGGAGAATTAAATGCCCCATTTAGAAGATAACAATGTTCTTAATGAAAAGCATGAGTTTAAGATTCTATGGAGAAAATAGCAATAAACCTGACAGAATAATGCCCCTCTGGCTTACAAAGTGCACTCAAAGGGACGCTGACCAAGCTAACTGAAATTAAGGCAGCCATTAAACACTTTTTTCAGTCTTATGTGTTACTCCCAGATAAACAGAGCTCATATCAATGACATCAACTGCAAATTAAAGGTTTGGGGTTGTGTTGAATTGCATTTTTTTTAATTCTCCTGTTGACCCCTATTTATTTTAGATTGCAGGAAAGGCAAATCTCCAGGGCTAGATGGATAGCAGATCCATTTCATTAGAGCAGTTAAAAGGTAATTGCTCTGTTTCTGACTTTTGTTTAAAAATTAAATATAAAAAACACTATTAAACCCACATTACAAACATTTACATATTTTATCCTACTGATGAGAGTTATCTGTACTATCTCTTGCAGTGACAGAAAAATATCACAAAAGTAACATGTCCAGTTCTCCAAGAATTCCCTGGGCCTAAATTCATTATAGAAGTATTTTTAATTTAAAAACCTCAGATTAAATAAAAAAGTATTGCCTAACACAAAAGAAACAAACAAACAAAAAAAAAAACCGAATTGGAAAAGAACAATTCCAAATTTAAAAAACAGAACAATTCTGTATTTAAAATTAATTTTAAATAAAACCAAGTTGGGATTATGCTGTGTTCATTGGTGTATTTTCCCTGTGTGAGCATGACCCTGACTGCAGTGGAGAAGTGGCATCGTCTGTGGCTCACTCTGGTACCTAACCTGCTCTCCATGACTAAGCTTGAGAAGGAGTCAGGCAGCTGCTTTCAGAAACCCTGTATGTTCACCTGCTTGGCCCAGAGCTGAACCTCAAAGCAGCCCTCTCTTTTCACCTTTCAGGATTTTGAATCCTTTCACCAGATGGCCAAGAGAAGTTTGAAATGAAGCGAACAGGAGAGTAGTCATGATTAATTCTTCAAACTTCTTTTTCCTTCTGACTGAAATCACTTCAGCTTTTTCAAGGCTGACATTCAGTGTTCAGTAGCTTCTTTTTTGCTCCATTTAAGAGAGAAGGGGAAACAACCTACCGCGTATTTTTCTGGTGGCATGTATGGCTTTGTAACACATTTCCACTAAGGGTCTCAGAGCACGAGAACAGAAGAGACCTCTATGAAAATTCCAAGGCTCAGTTTTCTGAAAGATGAAGAACCTCATTTCTGCACAGAATTTCTGCTCTCACCTGTATTAGTTTCAAGGAATAAGGACCTTGAATAAAAACCTAAGAAGAGGCAGAGAGAGTAGAAAGATGTAAGCAGGTAGTTAAAAGTGTGCTGCTGCCACCCATACAGGCTGGAGTAGATTTGTTTCTTAAAATGCTGGAAGTGAGTGATGGTGCATGGGCAACATTAATCCCAGAACCAGCACCATGTAAGAAAATTCTCTCTTGAAATATAGAGGATTGAGATTAATATTTTCAAGCTGTACCACAGTGCAGATTTTGGGTTTCTGGTAAGACCTCAGAGTACTCTGCCTTGATTTGTTTGGGTGATTTTACTCATTTTGCTTAGAAGAGGAATCACAATGCTCCTAAATCTGGTTGTTCCTCATTCAGGGGTATTGGGTCTGGCTGAGATTGAGATATTTTTCCCCTTCACAGCCTGCTCACTGCTGTGCTTTGCAGAGGTAGTTGCAAAGGTGTTGGTAACACTCCAGTGTTTTGGCCACAGCTGAGAAGTGCTGGCACAGCACCAGCTGTCTCTGCAACATTCCACGCCTGTCAGGAGCCTGGGAGTGTGTCACAGCTAGGACAGGTGACCTGAACTGACCAAAGGGGTGTTCTATACTTCTATACTACTGCTTGGATTTGAAAGCTAAGGAAAGGAGGAGAAAGGGGTGGCATTCATTATTTAGAATGTTTGCTTTCCACTACATGTATTGAAGACCTGATTCCTGGGAAGCGGGCAGACATTACTTGCTGATGGGAAATAGAGAAATAAAATCTTTGGTATTTTTCCTTTGCTTGTGTGTATGCAGCCTTTCACTTTTGCTTTAGTACACTGCCTTATTTCAGCTTACAAGTTGTTCTCCATCTGATTTTCTCTCCCTATTCAGCTGAGAAGGGTAACTAATAGAGCAGCTTGTGGGGCTCGGTGGGCAGCTTGGTGTCCAGAGAAGGTCAACCCCCCTCAGCAGGAGACAGAGCTTTTTCTTAAATATCCATGGCTGAGAATATGCCTGAAATACACCAGATAAAATTTTTGGCAACCCTCATTTTTTTGTACCCCAAAACACCTTTCTTCCGTCTCCAGGGCAAATAGCAAATGAGCAGCACAGACAAGAAAGGTCAAGCTCTCTTCTTGCTACACTGCATCATGTGAATCTGACTGTAACACCAAACAAGGAGATGGAGATCGCTCGTGCTGAAGCTACATGCTTCCTAGAACTTACTGATGTTCATTGAATGAGAAGGCTAATCTGCTCAGCAGATCTCTGAATACTTCTTTATAAACTGAACTGAAGAGACAGATTATAGAAATAGGGTCCTATGTACATTTCTGTAAGGAGAATTATTTATATATAAAGCTATTATTTTTGCACTTTGTTGGAAATGGATTTCCTGTTCCGACAATGAAATGTAAATGGAATTCTGTATATTCTTTTTGGTTTAGAAATGTGTTAGTATAATTGCTTCGGCTCATGCACTTAAAATGTTTATATAGATTGAATTGAGCTCCTGTTTTATCAAGAAATTTTGTTAAAAAAATCTGCAGCAAATATTAATTTTCTAAGCACTAAATTGCCATTTAGAAAAAGATAGTCAAAGAAGGTTAAAGAAGTGGTTTTAGCCTGCTTCAAAATCACATGCTTAATTGACTAAGAAGACAGCATTTTAAAAATGTATCAGCCGATAGCCCAAGGATGATCACTGAAATTTTATGGCTGTAACTATAGTCAGAATTTTGTCTCTCATTTCCTTGTCTTCCATGCATGTGTTTTGCATTTCTGTTAGCCTGGATAACAAGCACGGACTTCTGAGTTTCATATTCTAATTTGTTGATTTAGTCCAAAAATTTGGTGCTCACATTGCAAGACAATTTTCCTCTTAATTCTCTTTCCAATGGAATATCTAAAAGAAGAAAATACTTATGTTGTTCTAAATTCCATTAAGGGCTAAATTTATCTAAATAGTTAACCAAAACTGACCTTATGTTTCCATTCAATGTTTAAACACGCTCTTAGAGTTGTTTATATTTATGATTCACTTGCTCTCTTAATTGTACATCTTAGACTTCTCCACGTTGTAATTCTTGCTTCAATATTGAAATTAAAAGGAAAGGTTAGCACAGCTTTATTAACTAGTGATTTCCTAAGGGAAAAAACCAACAGACCTCACTGTATAAACACTGTTGCAATGCCTATCAGTAGCAATTTAGCATTTTAGAAATCCTATTGGAACAATCCTCAGTAGAAAATCAGGGGGATTTGAGCGTCTTCCAGTCAGTTTTTCACAAGGGCATTAATTGCTGTCAAGAACACACACGGCTTGTTGCACTTTCATCTGACCACCTTTAAGGGTGTGTTACCTTCATATAATCCACATCCCATTATGGGTTTGGAGCTAAAATAATTTTCTCTGAATTTGAAAAAAATCCTACCCAAACCACCATCAACAAACCCCCCATTTGACACCCCTCTTTCTTTTTCTTCCAGGGGAATCGTCCTCCAGGTACTTGCCTGATCCCTTTTTAAGCAATTTTGTTTCCATTTTGTGTGGTTGCCTCCATGCTCCCTTGTTTCCCCTCCCAATCTCCCCTACAGGTATTAGCTACCATTGTCTGGGGTTGGCAAGGAGCTGAGCTGGGTGCATTCATGTTGTCTTTGCAGTAAATATAAAAAGAAGCTTATCCTTTTGGCTTCTAAATTAGTCTTTATTTTCTTGTTCTTTCAAACCATTTTTGGTTGCTGGCAGATTCTTTTGTTTTCCATTTGGCTCTTAGTTGGCACATATTTTTAGTAGATGAGTTTAGTTTTGCACTCAAAAACTGGGAATATTCAAGCTCAACCAGATCTGGTGTGGAACTCTTTTCCAAAAAAATATTGTTGGGTTTTATTTCCCCTCCCAAAAATTTTCCTCTCATCTATCACCAGGATAGAAGCTGGACTATGTCAGACTCAGTTGCTAGTGATGATTAGCAAACAATGATGGGAAGACAGGAAGAGAAATAATTCTCCACAGAGATCATAATAAAGAGTTTGACTGGCTTGAAAATCTGATTGGCAGTCAAGGCAGGTGCTAAGCATGTGTACCACAAATTCATGCTTGTAACAATCAACTTGAATTTGCTGGGACAAGGCTCCATATTGTGCACCAGATACAACTACCAATCAGATACCAGTAACCATCACACCAGAGACAAGTATTCATCCCTGGACTAGCTTTAAGTCAAACACTTCCAGATAATTTCTTGCGGGAAAAGGTAAATACTTGAAAACTCAAGACAAATAAATGGAATTTACTGGATCAAGAAACATAAGAAATGTAAATGTGCAGAAACGAGCAAAGAAACTGTACAGAAACTGAACAAAGTTTCCTCTTGTCCTGAAATTCCAGAATGAACTGGAATACAACAACGAATCTCTTCACTTTTGTGCCCAGTGACAGGTCTTGAGGAAATGACCTGAAGCTGATTCAGGAGAGGTTTAGGATGGATATCAGGAAAAGGTTCTCCACCCTGAAGGCTGAGAACTGGAACAGCTCCCCAGGGAAGTGCTCACAGCACAGCCTGACAGAGCTCAAGAGGTGTTTGGACAACACACTCAGGTACATGATGTGATCCTTGCGGTGTCCTGTGTACAGCCAGGAGCTGGACTCTATGATTCATGTGGGTTCCTTCCAACAAATCATATTCTATGATTCTATGATTTTATAACATCTCTGCATTTTTAGGGAGAGGTTGCAAGCAGCCATGGAGTCTGTTTTTCCTCACAAATGCCTTTGCTAGGTGAACCTGTGGTTTTCACATATTTATGGTGGCACAAAGATGTTATGATGTAACTGCTATCTCATTATGGCAGACAAGCCTCTAAAGGACATATCCCTGCTGGAAAGGAAACTTGGAAATTTGGTCTGAAGATTCATCTAAGAATGTAATGAAACACAGTGGTCATCACTTTGGTGGCTTTTTATAGCTGATTATATTGGAACAAGCAAATGAATAGTACATTTTTGTGTGTTTTAAACTAATTAATAATACACTTAGTACAAATATCATCAAGGATATAAATTCAATAGAGAAATAAGAGAAAAGGAAACATTCTGCAGAGAAATCATTAATTTCATTCTCTTGGAACAGGACAAATAAATGAAGAATACTGGGGTATATGTTAGATTTGTACTATCCTGATTTTTTGAATGCTCAAATGTATGAAATTTTGTTTAGCTTTTATCAGGCTGATATGTACTTGGAGCAAAGCTGTTGTGTCCCTTTAACAAGGGACAGAACAAGTAGTCTTCTAAAAATAAAAATATTTATTCCATTCTCTGAGTCATTTTACTTTTGTGTGTATGTATGTAGTAAAAATTATTTTTCACTTGTCAGAAGTTTAGGCTTTGAAATATGATATTAGAAGCATCCATAGTGACTTCTCTACTAATTCTCCTATACAAGGAGAGAAAGGCCTGTCTACCAATCTCCTTTCAGATTTCTGTTTTTTAATGGTGCATTAGATCAGCTTCTGTTTTACTGAAACTTCTGTCATACAAGAATCAGTTGCAACTCCTTTTTGTCCAGTACAGTACCTACAGAAATACAAGGTTTGCAAGGGAGGATTAGACACTGCAGTATTCGGCACTGAGATATTAAAATTTTGGCCCCTGTCTGCTCAGAGGAATTTGCAGCCCCAGATTCGACACCCCATCTGTTTCTTGGAAAGCCATGTGGGATTGTAGAAACACACACACACAAGCTGACAC
The DNA here is from genome assembly GCF_028769735.1 of Zonotrichia leucophrys gambelii. Lineage (NCBI taxonomy): Eukaryota > Metazoa > Chordata > Aves > Passeriformes > Passerellidae > Zonotrichia > Zonotrichia leucophrys. The sequence continues at coordinate 71,905,156 of NC_088172.1, forward strand.
GATGGCTGCAGAATCATGTGGTGCTGGTCCTTAGGAAATTGAAGAAGAGAGACTCATGGATTTTTCCTCCAAAATGTACTGTTTCTCATGTTAGACTGGATAGAAAAATATTTCTCTTACAATCATGAACTTCGTCTTGGACTGAAGTGTCTGAGCCAACCTTAATTGTTTTTTTATCCCAGAAAAAGGAGAAAGAATAGTGGATGTTGACCTCCTTTCCTCAAGCACAAGTTTAAAGATTCATTAGGTAGAGACACACTGAGAATGCTTCAAAACCATGATGACCTGAAGGTCATATGAACGTGGGATACTTAGAAACACATCCCTTCCTCAGTGAACACAGAAATATATTGACAAAAGGAGAAACAGGAGAGATGAAACTTACCCATTGCACAACTTGTCAGCAAGGGAAACTTCCTGAGGAGTGAAGTTTCCTTGTTCAGGTCCCTGCCAGCTGCCGACTGGGCAAAGGGTAGTCCCTGAGTGGCAAGCTCGAGTGTCCTTGCTCTCAGCTCTCCTCTGCTCTGCAGCAGGGTTGGTTCGATGGGCCTGGGGATCCCAGAGCTGGGCTTGGCTGCCAGGATCTGCCTCAGGTGGAGCTGCATGGAAAGTGCAAACACTTAGGGCAGGCTGAGATGATCAAGCCTACATATGATAAGAGCTTGAAAATGTTGCTTTGTGAAACGTGGCTATGAGATAAGCATTGCTGCCGACAGTTTGTGCTGAGTTTTTGTGCTAATTCTCAAAAGCAAAAGTGAAGTTGTTGGGAGAAAGTGCTGAAGAAAAATGAGCCATTTATGCTTCAGTGGCAGTAGTGTGAGGTCTAGAAACTGAGCACCTATGACACCTGATGTTGCATTTAGGGATTAAAAATGATGTTTAGACTCTCAAACCCTGATTTTATTTAAGTTTGGAGGTTTTTAAATGAGAGTATAAATCACTTGATGTAGGTTAAGAGTGAGATTTTCAAAAGTGCCCTGCACTGACTTGGAAAAAAACCAATAAATATCACATCGAGCAACACAGAGTAGAGTCATTGACTTTTCTGAAAATTTCCTGTCTTCAGCAAATTTCAGAGCACTGATTTTGCTAACACTCTTCATTTCTGTGCTAACAATCACACCTGGAAGGTAAGTAAAAATTCCTCCTTTTTTGCTATGTGAAGTATGCATATTTAAATATGCTCTTTTTTTCCCGTTTTCATGTAGCTGAAGTCTGACTCAGGAAGTTCTCATCACATTAAACATTATAAATTATTACTTACCCAATGACCATCAGCATGAGAACATATATCATTAATTACGAAAATCCATCTGCCTTCAGCGTCCTGAGCTGTTACACTTATCAGTGTTGCCAAAAAAGGGTGATTCTTATAGGAACAGTGGAATAGGTTTTGGAATTATGGATTAGAAAATCCAATAAAAATCAGAGAAGCTGACAACACTGGGAATATAAATTAGAGAGATTAATTCAGTTATGAGAATGCAGGCCATTATGGATCTTCTTCCAGTGAGAAATAAACAGTATTTGCTGATGTTTTTTAATTGAGAAGGAGATCTGCAATCTTTAAGAGATTAAAAGGTAAAGACTATCATGATAAGGGGGTAGAAATTCCTGTATTTCCTCCACTCAGGTCTTTTAGGATCTTGTTTGTGGGATAAGAGGATGAAAAATAAATCAACGCATGTTTCATTATGATATTGAAATTGATAAATAAGTTCTTCCCAAAAATAGATTGATAAACCCTGGGAATGGAGTCTGCAGGACAGAAGACATGCTGCCTGCAGCAGCTCAGTGGAACATCACGGAGTTCAGTACAAATAAAGTGGCTAAATGTAATCCACGAGCTGGAGCCAGATGGAGCCAGTTCAGGCTGCACAAAGGGTGAGTCTAAGAAAATGCACTGACCATTACAGGCCAAACCATTTAATTTTTAGAGGCAACACATGAGAACAAAAACATCCAGCACATACAAATGGGCTGAGAATTTTTTCATAGTCTTAGAGACTGGAAAATTTCCAATTGCTTCTGCTGTGGTAGGACCTTCTCCTTTGCCCCTTAGGTACAGAAGTCACTTCAGCTGCTTGCCTAAGTACTACTACTCTTGTATATATTGCACTATCTATAGAATATTCTACAATTACATATTTTCATTTCATCTAGAGTTTTTTCAGCCCCTGGAAAATCTCCTCAGATCTGAAGAGAGGTAAATTTTAACACATTATTTGCCTGAGCTTAGACAACTCTGGAAAAGATTTTAGGGCCATTCGGAATAAGAAGGAAACTCCTTTTTCTAGGGTTGTGTAGAAACCAAGACTACCTAACAAACCTAACAAACATCCTAACAAAAAGATGACTTGAGTCCCCAGCTGCAGGAGAATTTTTGCCACCAGCAGTCCAGTTGACAAGTTTGTACCAGTATGGAACTTTTATTACATAAGAAGGGGATTGAAAATATTTCTTTATTGTGGCCCCAAATCATGAGTATTTCCAACCAGTCTCACAACATCAGCTTAGAAAAATGAGCAGTCAGTGGTTTTGGGTGATCAAGTTCACAATTTTTAATTCTTGTGCTGGCAATGTTTCATTCCAGCAGTTCACCAGACAAAAGGGTTTATACACATTTCTCCTTTCACATACACATGGCAATACAATCAGTAGCTCCACCATAGCAAAGTGAGGGTTTTTCCCCTAATAGTCCTGAAGTCAGCTTAACTTGAACTGTGGAAACTCTCCAACTTGAATTCACAGTTTATTTCCATTATATTTTGTGGCCTTGGATTTTATTCAGTCGCTGGCTGAATTAGTTCCTTTTATAAAATAAATAACTCTTGGTTATTTGTTTAAATAAGTGCAGAGCCACTTGAGCACACAGAATGCATGGAAGTTATTTTTTCCCAAATCTTCCTGAAGAAGATGACTCAGAAGATAAACAAGTGCTACAAGCCTGCATGTGTGAAGGTGCCTAGCAAGGGCCTTTGTATTAGCAGACTTAACTTCTGCACAGGACCAAAGAAAGGGTCCAAGCTGGAGGACTGGGATGTTCTATGAGATGCCCATCCACCTGCCCTGCCATGTTCCTGACTAGATTACTACCAGGTATTGCTTTCTAAAAATCTAATAATGCCACCAAGCAATTAATGAAGTTCTTAAATTACTTTTTTTAAATAGCAAACTGCTTTTTCAGGCAGATGAATATTATTGCTTTTCTTTTTAATTCAAATCTGCTCAGATGAGCTGTGCTGCAGCTGCTCTGTGATTCATTTTTTTTCTGGAGGACTGCAAAGACCAGAAGATAAGCAGGAGGTATAGTCAGGAGAGACCTAACAGCAAAACAGCACAAAGACAAAACATAATTACAAGAGCTTGATCCTGAAGCCACAGAAATCAATTGCCTGTAGCATCTTGCCTGTCAAGGTACTTCTAGTGCCAAAGCTGTGCTGTGTAGGTATGTCACACACATGAAATTTCACATTTCTGAAATCAAAACCTTCAGTGTTTTATTTGTACATAAGACCCTTGTTGGTCTTTCATAGCACTCCAGTGCAGGCTTTTGATTGATATTTTTAAAAGCTTTGTTTTGAAATTTTAAGAGACCTTCAAACTGGACCTCTGTAAAATGAACTGAGTATTACTACTCTAATTCCCTGTAATGGCCAGATGACAATTGAATATCCACTTGACAATATCACAGAATAGACCTCATTTTGTTCCTCTGTGCAATTTATTTGGTTTTCTAAGTCATTAAAATGTATCTGATAATAAAAGATGTATTCTCTATTGTAGATGCAATCATATTGTTTGACAATAATACAAGCCTGTTTGAAAACAGCCGTTTCCATAGGAACAATTTTTCCAAATAAATTTTACATGGGAAAGTATGTCATAAATAATTGGCTCTGCCCTGAGGGAGCTGCTAAACACCCAAAGAAAATGCATGGGTAGAGAAATGAAAAGAAAAAGCTATGAGAAATACATGTAATGATGGTGAATTCAGAGAAGTACGTATTTTTTTCTATCTGGAATTCTTTTCAAATTTAAAAAATAAGAATGCCCCTTGGTTTTGTAACACTGCTGATGTACGGTAGGAGTTAATATTTTACCTTTTGGGATCTTAGTTGCATTCAAGTCATACTCTGTGAAAATATCCCTAAGTTGTACTGCAGGTATACCTTGGGTTTAGTTTATCCATTTATATTGCACACTGCCTCTTTAACTAAGAAGAGTTTACACATGCTTGCAGTACATTTTTAGAATCTAAATTTTAAAATGTGTAAATCATTTTTAACATCTCAAGGATAAACATTATAGAAAGGATAAACATTATAGCATCTTCTCAGATTACAATATCTCAGGAAACAATGCATTTGCATGCAATAAATAACTACACTCCCTTAAGAGCACAATATAATGGATATTTTCACTGTCTAAAACTTTCCTAGGGAGGGAAATGCAGTTTTTTCTTTTGAAACCAAGGAGAGATTAGTGGACAATTACCAAAGCTAGAGAAATGCAGGTGTTTGTTAATATGTGTAATATAAGAGGGGCCTCCCACTCAGCAAGCAGGTGTTAGCTGCTGCTCAAAAAAAAAAAGAAAGAGCCTCAGGCACCTGTTTCAAGTGATTCTTCAGGTGATTCTTCAAGTGATTCTTCTGTGACTTGCGTTACTTAAATTACCTGTATGAATGAAGTTAGGCGATATTTCTTCTCTTCAGTAACAGGCTTGAGAAGTCTTACCTGAGTCATAGTTTCCAAACTGTAAGAAGACTCTGGGCATGTGTTTAAACAATTGTTTGCTTTGAATTATATTTTAGTTCTCGTTTGTTTTTTACAGTTAATTATAAGCTTGGTCTGGAAGCCTCAGCAGAGATGGCCAAGGTAAAGAACTGCCAGCTTGACTAAAGGCTCTGGAGAGGCTCCAGGTCCAGCTAACTTCTGTGGTACACGATTTAATTTCTTGAGCTCTTGTCCTCTGCCTTGACCTCGAGGTGGACAATTCAAGGGTATCTCTTTGGAAAAATGAATCTTGCAGAAAATCCTGTCTGGAGAAAAGAGCATCTCCATTAAATGCTATATGATTAAATTAAAGCTGAGTTTTCTGTTTCTCAGTAATGAGCTAAATTAGGTAACAAATAATTGAGAAGAAGATTAAACAGGAACAAAAAAACCCCAAACATTTACCACAATATCCTTCAGGCCTCACTGACAGGGAAATGACTTATATAGTGCTACCACTTACAATAGTGGGCCAACTGGCTGTGCTGTCTGACTAGGTAAAAGAAATTGTCAGCTCAGTTAAAATATACAACTAGTGCATAAAGAGTCTTAAGTGATCTGTTACATCTTTCTGATTTATTTTTTTTAATATCAATGAGTAATAACATAAGAAAATTACATGAATTATGAAGGATCTCCTGTACTTATGCAACTCAGGCCTCCAATTTTGTTCTTTTCCATTTGGAAAGTCAGCACATTTGGTTAGACAAAGCTCTAAAAGAGTTCCATCCAGTACAAGGCTGAATAGTGCTATCCAGTAAATAACTTGTCCCCAAGTTTCTCTTTCAGTGGATTTTGCACTCGACTTGTACAAGTCCAGATGGACTTCATTTGACTTATGGTGATTTAGACCACACAAGAATTGGTTTTGCATCTGCCCAATTTGTCAACATCTTTTGGTGGAAAAATACCCAGACAAATGTCAGCACAGACTGGAGAAACAGGACACAGGATGTGTGACCATTCTCTTGGACCCTGGATGGAGCATGTAACAAAATCAATGATTGTTGAACTCAGAATGGAATTTGCATCGGTTAAAACATACCTTTAATTTCTTGCAATCTCACCCCTTCCCTGTGACATTAATAAAATAGTCAGGTCTTTTCTTTTTTTTTTTGCAAACATTGAATTGTTTGTAAGTGTACATACACATACAAACAGAATAAAATCTTAATTAAATGCTATGGCTGGTTTTATTTGTACCAGGGACAAACAACACTGTCTCCAGAGAAAACACTAGAATGCACATAAGAGTCCATGCGTGGTTTTCTGGAACTGTGCTATGGTTCTTTCTTACATATATTTAATTTCAAAGAGATGAATTAGTTTTGAGGGGCTAATATCTGCCTATGGACGTGCCATCATCATGGTAGTCCTCCTTAAGATGTATGTGGGTTAGGTAGCACTTTCATAGGTAGAGATAAAACACATGGTCTACGCAAAATAAGGCAGAAAGATGGTGCTTATATCTATGGGTGTCCACATTTTAACACTGTAGAATCAGATTCCCTACTGGAACTGTGCTGGCCTGTGAAACAAGGAGATGTCTTGGTACCAGATGATCATAATGAACAGAAGAAGCAGCACTATCACCTGTAATCTGATATAACACAGCACAAACAGAGCACAAACTCTTATGGAGATTCTATTATAATCTTTCCGGATGATGGGTTGGGAAATTGCTATCTCATCAGCAGTTCTGGAGAAAGTGTAACAGAGATGGAATTTAAAGCAGACAATTTGGTTCTGTCCCAAAACACAGAATTGCTGATAGGAAACAATAACAGTTACTAAAAAATGCTACTTGAAAGAGAACAATAACATTTCCTCTGCAGGAAATTGTCTTAGGAGTGGAAAATACCTAAGTAGTAAATGACAAAACCCAAAAGCGCGTAAAATTGTTGTTTCTGACAGGGAAACATTCCATAATCAAGATAGACAGCATTCTTATAGTTGCTAATGAACCAGTGTATTGTGTGCACACCTAATGAAGGTGCAGACCTGAATTTGCACTTTTTGAAACAAAACTTATAAAGTAAGCTGTATAGTCTTTGTTTCTATCTGCCCTTTTCTTGATTTCCTTCTTCAAAACATTTTTCTTTTTTCTCTGGAGTCATAACACTTTCACATCCAGAATGGATCCTGCTACTCCCAAATATGATTAATTAATTCTGTCACTTAAAGAATAACTGCAACATTCAGAAAAACAAAGATATACTGCTTCTCCCATTTAACTGTTCCTGTCCATAAAACCACTTAAAACCCATGAGTCACACTCTTTTCCTCCCCCAGAAATATGATGATTAAATAATAATAGTCATGCTTTAGGGTTTTCTTTTCATTTGCCTTCTGGTTCCTTGGACTCACTTCACACAAGAAGCCTTTTTTCTCCATAACCACAAAAGTTAAAAACTTCAGTTAAAATTGAAAAATATATTTACCATTAGATCCTGATTCCAGGAGCTGTGACTGTGCGAACTATTTTGAAGATGTGAAATTTCAAGAAAACCACAAGCCTGGGCAACACTGCAATTCCTCCATGAGGATGCTTTTGTTTTTTTGTTAGTTTCCTCAGTGTGGGGCTTAGAGTGTGGAACAGGGAATGGCAGAGAAAGCCTTCCTCCTCTCATGGCTAGGAAACAGTAAAAGGTGCCAGGTAGATCTGAGTCCTTGCCCTCTCATTCCTGCATTCATGGATGACAAGAATTGTTCCAGGGTACCTCTTGCCCACAGGTGATGAAGGTGAAGAGTTCAGGGAGATGGAAGGGACAGTGATGTTTTAAAATGTGAGGGGAAATGAATCTCAGGTTTCTTATACCTGGAGGAGAGAGGCAAGAGGAGAGGGGCAATCTAAGGTGAATGCCCTGCATCTTGACCACCTCAGGGACTAGCAAAGGTCCCACAGCAGCCTTGTGCTCCACAGTTACACAGCAGCCCTCAGACATGGTCTAGTACCAGCTGCAGAAAAGCCTCTTCTGCTGGCAGCTCATGAGGTCCAGGAGGCTCTTTCAGTGAGAATGCTGTTATAAAGCATATGTCTGAAAAATGGACTCAGGAAGACTCTTTTTTCTTTTTCTTTCAAAAGAATGAGAAGTCCAATTCCTTTCCCATGGCATATTGCTAAAAAGGAAGAATATCCATAAAAAGTATGGCCTAAATTTTGTTTGCATTTTAAAATAAAGCAGCTAGGCTGAGAGCATACAAAGCAGGAAGGCTGAGAGCATAATTTTTGGAATTTCTGTAACAATACCTTAGCTCAATTGACCAGTACTAGCGCTGTATTATATAGGTGGATATATTGTATAATAGGTGAAAATATAGAGCTTCACTTACACTTTTCCTATTTCCTGATAGACTAAGTTATCGCATGATCTTGTTTGCATTCAAGGGTAAAGTCTCACTGAGATTTCTTCTCACTGAGACAGGACAGGCTGCATGTTCTTCATAGCTATTTAAATTCTTTTTGGCTGGAAACTTCAATTATACACTATAACTTCAACAACTGTATAGAAATATTCTCTAGTTTAATTTTGCCTGCCAAACGTCCAGATGTTTATATTTAAACACCATTTAACAGGGGTTTTTTTTCCATAATATTATAATTAGGCACATTCTTGAATTCCTTTTTATCACTGTGGCATGTGTAAGAAAAAGGAAAAATAGTGCACATGTTTTTGATGATACTGTAATTTGTAGTGATACTACAGGGAATAAACCAACTGCAGAAAGATATAAAACCAGAAACTGAAAAAAGGTAATCTGGTACTCTAATCTCTGTTTAGATTGGAGACCAGTGAATTTGAGAATGAAGTATAAATTCACCTAAAGAAGTGGTTTCAGAACATTATCATTTTTTGTGAATTTGAGGAAGTTTTCACCCTTCCAGAATGGGAAGTGGAATGTGTTGGAAGAAAAGGATGAGAACATATCTTCTTTTTGGACTCCTTCTAAGACAATAATTTGTCTTTATTTTTATTTCAAAATAATATTTAGTTTTAAAGTCAAGTACTTTAATATTGTGTTTTAAGGCCTTACATGATCATGAACTGAAACAATTGGTGGTTCTGGTTAAGAGCTTTCGTTTCCATATGAGTTTTTCCACGCTATTTTTTCAAATTAAAATGATGTGGAGATAGGTGAGATATGTGGGGATTTGACCAACAAGTCATAAAAGCCTGTTGCTTTCTCACATCTAGCTATAAGTCAATAAAAGTTTTTCCAATAGTATTTTTTATATCTTTTATTTGTAAATTTGTTTGTGATCTGTTCTAGGGGTTAAAGACACAAGGGTAGGCTATTTGCTCAAGGGTCTTTGGTGTGGTCCTAGCTGGATGGAAAGTAGGGAGGGCCTGGTTTTGCCCCACACCTGGCCTCCATTATAAGGTGAACCTTTTGCCAGACTTCCATAAAGATTCAGAGATTTGTTCCTTCCCAGGTCAACTTCTTATACTATTCCATCTTCAGTAATTTTTAATTAAATTTTTAATTTGTCAAAATTAACTGACAATACAGTGAATATACCAATAAAAATATTATTTAAGGTGAGATCATACAGTAAAGGAAATCACATCAACATTTTATTTGCCTCTATTCCCTGGGGACTGGAGACAGCTGCAGGATCTCAAATGGTTTTGACTTTCAAGGAATTGACAACTGCCCTTGATGTACTAAAAAGCAGGGGAGCAGGTGGCAATGCAATCGCCCTGGATGGTTTTACAAGGCGTGCTTGTGTGACTGGTTCACGATCCTAATTCTCTAGGTCAGCACCAAGGAGGAAAAGTGGCTTCCCTCCATCGCCGCCAGGCTGTCATCACATTATAGCCTAAGTGGAGAAGGAGGTCAACAGCTAATAAATCTTGTGAGCAGACTCACCACTTGCAGATTGCAGTCCCTTTAGAGATCCCTGCTGTCTTTTTCCCTTTTCTTATTTTACCCCAGTGAACCTTCAAATCCTTAGAAGCATTTAGCTTTTCCTGGCCTCTGACAAATCAAAAATACTAAGCTTTGGATAGGGAGTTTCTACTCCTGCCAGTTAGTCTTTCAAGGAACCAGAACAAATATGTTGCCAGATTTTGATTTTTCATATGGGCTCTGAGATAAAGGTTCAGACTAAAGACAGAGGCGTGCAATTACATGAACTTTCTGAAGGGCATTTTTCCTCTGTAGCTTTGATTAAATTATTGAAATGTTACTGCATTAAGGAAAAGATGTCATTTAGCAGTCTGTGTGCTTTAGAGCTTGTTGTAAAAGAGTTGAACTACAGACTATGTTATTGTATTGATGGATATTTTCATTTTATCAGATTCCCCAATAACTCTACTGAGACTTAGCACAAAAGCAGCCTGTGACTATCACTTTATCCATTTTTCTCCTGTGCAAAAGAAATTATGAGGCAAGTGCAGATGAGAGGTTCCAATGGGATAATTAGGACAAGAGTATTTGAGTGATATGAATCCTGAGTTTTTTATGTCTTGACGTATTTCCTAGCAATGCTTTATCTTTAATAGTTGCTCAGGTCTCATGCTGTCTTGCTTGAGTTTTGCAATTTCACTTTGCTATTTGCACTGCAGAGGCAGCATGAGGCCATTTCCTGTTCCAGAGCACAGGCACAGACCCTGGGACGGCTGGACTGAGTGGAGACAGCACGAGCAACCACTGTTTTTCCCTTCAATGTGTGTAACTAAGTGACATTCACGTATTGTAGGTACAGTATTGCTGCCTTTCAGAGACTGGTGATGACAGGACAGGACAAGACAGGACAGGACATTTGTGTTTCTGACACAGCCTTGCAAGAAAGACATATCTGAGTGTCTGGAGACAAGATTGCTGCATCAGCTAGGGCAATGTCATGTACTACATAAAAACACTGTGGGCTGACTTAAGAAGCCATGGTCATTACAGAAAGGAAATATATTGAATGTATATTATTCATTATAGTTTTCTTAACCCCATGCTTTCCTATATTTCTTATTATTCTTGGAGCACAGAGCCTATATTATTTGTTGTAGCTTGGTAAGGTTATACTTGCTTTCAGAATAAACATGCTTCTTAGTCAAAAATGAAAATATTTCAGACTCAACCTCTGATGATCTCAGGCAGCAGCTGTAGTTGGCACGAGGCAGACTGTGGGCAGAGAGGAGAGGAGAGGAGAGCACAGTGCCTGTGTCATTGATCAGCCCAGGTCAGCCCAGCTGTGGAAACACTGCATTTCTCACAATGGCAGATTAACAAAGGCAGTGCAGAAGCTCTGTTAGTTTGATGTTGTGTCTATGAAAAATAAACAAAGCAGGTGAAAGTCAACATTTATTCTATTTACTACTGTAATTGAAGAAAAAACTCCATCCAATGTCGCATACTTTTTTGGCCCATTTCTTAAATGTACATAAACATTGAAAAGCATTTAAGCCCAATACTTCTGTAATATTTTTGAGGCTTCCTCCAGTTTATCATCATAGAAAAAACCATCTGTGTCTGCAAGGCCCAGCCAAAGGTCTCCCACCAAGACCCTTGGAGCTGACCCCATTAGTGTTTTCCACTATGTATTAAAAGGAACAGCTTTCAGGACACTGACAGAATTTCAGCTGTTAAAAGGATTGAAATGAGTCGAGTCTCTGGGTTCTGAAAGTCAGAGTCTGCTCTGGTTCTGTGTTTCCTGCCATCCTGGCAGAGCAATGTCTGGGCAAGCTGGCCACTGCAGCTCAAGAAGTGCAGATTTAGCTGTCTCAGGGGTAACCTCTGCCCTAGCAGACTAGTCCAGCATGACTTCAGCTGTGGAGACCAGCTGATCAAAACAATAATATGTGAAAGTAAAGGCATCTTTATGAGGAATAAATGTTTCTCATCCCATTCCAGCATTTGTTTGGGAAGTACAAATTGCTGCACTTAAGAAATCTTGAGCAGTATCAGCTGCAGTATGGGAGGTTGTGAGGCTGTGTGGCTCTTTCCTGTGAATCCTCTTTTTCCCAATTAAACATTCAGGAGGCAGAAACTTCCCAGGCTGCTTTGTCACTGGTATCTGACCCATTTACACAGGGCTGTGGAGAATGCAAACAACAAAAATGAAGGGCCCCAGGGATGCCTTCAGTATCTGCATTGGTCACCCTCATGCTAAAGCCATCAGCTGAAAAGTGATCAGTCTAGAAAGCAGAGAAGCTTGGTCTAGAGTTTGACAGAGGAGGTATGAAGAACATCAGAGGGCCATGGAGAGGGAGGGGAAGAGTAAAATCAGTGGCACCTCAGAGCATAAATTATGAAGGTAGTCTTTCACACTAATTATTCTATATCTGAAAGCCAGCAGGACTTGCTGGTGTTCTAGGAGATCAGTTCACCTCTCCTTTACCCCAGGGTTTTTTTCAAAAAAAAATCCTTGTTCAGAGTTACAGGGTTCTTATAACTTCCTGCTGCAACAAATCTCACGTGCGTGCTGCAAAGTCAAGGCAGAAGAACCCCTAGAGAGGCAGGCATAGGGGAGGAGAAGCAAGGACAGAAGGAGACCAAAGTGAACAGTCTCTAACCTAACATATGCCTTGACATTTCAAGTTCCATCAGCTTGTCTGTATGCAAGTAGTGAAGTTTAATAGGTGTGCAGTGACCATTTGGTGGGTGATAGATTATGACAGTATTACCAATTCCCTTGCTGAAAAGCCATATGGGGAAAACAAAATAAATGTTTTTGTTTTCCAGGTACACATTCTCTTTCTTATGTTGTTCTTTATTGGAATTTATAATTAAATACTAGGAAATTTTATGCTAACCCTGTCTTTATATTCCGTACAGCCTGTATAATTAATTCCTTGCTAAAGTTTTTGGCAAATTCACTACTGGTTTATAAATCCCTAACTCCTGGATGAAATCTGCCTTAGCTGGTGGTGAAAGGAACAAAGGCTGTAACTTCAGAAGCTGTAGGCAGAACACAGTGCAAAGACTGCCTTGGGATATTGCAGATGAAGAACAAGCAATGACAACAGCAATTGTCAATACTAGCAGCCTCAGGGACTCCAAAATGAGTGTGTCTGCTGCTTAAGCAGGATTGTCATTGCCTAGGACAAGGATTAGCTGAGCTCTCTAGAGACAGAAAGACTGACTTCAGATGTTTCCAACCAGTTTGGCTGTTTCAGGCCCTGTGTTCATCTCAGCCCCATTGCTTTCAGCATTCGCAGGCTGCAGCAGTAGTGTAGCTCTTCCCTGATTCAGTAAGTCTGTGCATGTGTGATGCTTGCATAAGTGCTTGTTTGAATCTCAAGTCAGGTCTATCAGAATATACCCGGTGTACCTCTGGACTCATGAGCATAACCCCAGATAAAGAGTTGAATGCACAAATGGTATCCTTACTTGCATTACATGTAGGCATAGGTGGATGACAGGTAACACTGCACTGTATGAATATGAGTCTCTCAGAAACTATCCTGGTGCTCTTGGATAGTCTGTGATTACTTGGAACTACATATCACCAAATACTTGGAATTCTTAAAAAAATATTCTGATTAAATGACAGTTGACTGCAGAGGCAACTGAAATCATCCTCAGTACCCTTTCTATTCTGCTGCATGCATTATAAAATGCTCCCATGGCATGGTTCAGACCCTAGAGGGATGTGATGGGTATGACAAGTAGCTCCTTGTGAACAATGGTTCAGGTAGAGTCAAGAGCTCTGAATCTATTGCCATTCAGGGTCACTGAGCTGCTGGTTGTATTGAAAACACCTTGTTCATTGTACCTCTGGAATTATAATAGGAATGTACAGAGGTGGAAAAGTTATATACAAATCAAACAGATAGAGTGCCTAATTATTAAACCTCTTGCTGAACAGAAAAAAAAAGCACATCAGAGACTGGAAGTTCTTTTTACTACTAAAAGCATATGGTTCTTTGAATCACTGCTGGCAGAGGCAGCATTAGAAAACTTGTAGATAGAAAGAACAAAAAACTACAAAAAAAAAAAGAAAAAAAAAAAAAGAGGAGTGTGTATTTTCTTTGATTTACGTGCTTCATGGTCCATAGAGGACACAGCACTGTTTCCAGAACCATCAGCCATGTTTCTTAATTGCCATCCCATGTGGCAGGATAAAGAAGAGTCAGTCAAAAGTGAGCAGGGGAAAATAATAACCAGAACATATCTTTAGCCATGAACAGGGCATGGTTTACCACCCAGGGTCACTGGTGCCTTTATAAGGGATATCATTCTCTGCACAGTCACTGAAAGAGTGCATTTGCTGGACTGAAGCAGTGCTTAACACGTGCCATCAATACTGTTCAGGTAGCACAGCAGGGCTCCAGCAGCTGTTGTTCTGCATTTTTCTGCCAGAATCATAGGACCAAGAAAGTAGCTGGCCATCTTCACTCTTGTGTTGTGAGAAGATGTCTCATCTTTTTAATTGATTAAGCTTCAGTTTGCCATGCCTAATTTTAGGCAGCTAAATAACATGCCTAACAGTCTCCATATAATTGGAGTCTCTGAGTCACTTTTTGGGGTGCCTCAAAACTGAATGACCTCTGGTGATATCTATCCTGCCCTAGTGATGACAGAAGAAGAGTTGTGTGAATATAGTCTCAATGTAAAAACTTTATTTTAGATCTCTTATGGCAAAATTCCTTCTCTGTTCTACTTTGGGACGCCATCCTGTCAAAAGTTTCTATGATAGAGAGAGCAGTTCACTCCTGCTTGCCCTTTCTTACTCTTAAAAGTGTAGTTCCTCTGTCTGAAGCCCTGCACTCTCAAGGATAGTGGAAAATTTGCAATATCACTTTGACGTTAAGAAAGATGTATTCTCCATCCAAAGTCAAAAAGATCTTTGATCATAATTATTATTATGGCCATTCAGAAAATCTCTGCTACAGCTCTATTTTGACGCACCACACAAGAAGGTTTACAGCCTGTGCTTGCCTTGCTCCCAAGGAAAGCTGCTGAACCCAGGGTGCTGTTTCACCAAGTCAGCTGTAACACAGTAAGAGCATCTCAGCTTAGTTAAAGCAACCTCATCTCACAAGCCAAATGGCTTGGGGCACAACACAGACAATCTTTTGCAAGTATTTTTTTATACAACATTATGTACAACACAAGAATAAAAATCTTTTTTGGACTGTTTTTTTTCTTCTAGTGTGACATATTTTCATTTGAAAAGCATTAAAATATTCCCATTGCAATATTCTGAGACCAAGCAATGCAATTAATGTTGTAGCTATGCCTCCGAACAGGGAAGAAAAAACTTATTTTATGGAACAGTGTAAATATATATTGTGAGCAAGGTAAAATTATATCAGTATATTTTGGGGAGAACTCAATGCTAATCCCATCTGGACTTGATGTTTTACTGAAATGAGATCATCAATTACTGTCTGTATTTCCTCATGAGGTAATGTTTTATTTAAATTGTTTCTGATTTCTTCTGACAGTTTAGACAAATGTAATTTTCATAAAAAGGCCTTTAGCTGCTTTCAGATTTTTTCCTCAGTATATAATTTCTAATAGAATTTCGAGGCATTCTCTAGTCTCTATTGATGAGTCTCTATTTTTATCTCTATCCGATGTGGATGAATGCATAATATGGTACCTCAAACTTTTACTTTGTTAAACTGTGATTAAACTTAGTATTACCTGCCTAGATTGTAACAAATTTAGGAAGCCTTTTTAGATACTTCTATGTATCTGTGCATTTATCTCTGCCCAAATTCCCCCTTCACTTCTCTGCTCAGGAAAACAATTTACTGCTTTGTTTCCCAAGTCTAGAAGTAAAGGATGGCTCTATCAGTTATCATCACCAAACTCCTCAAAGCTTGGCTTGCTTGTAAAGTTGAACATCCCCTTGGAGTCACCTTCACTGATACCCAAGCTTGGATAGTGCCCACAAGCCCTGTGGTACCTTCCAAAGAGACAAAGGTTTCTGTGCTAGGATAGGAAAAATCGTCATCATCATCATCATTGTTATCATCATGACAAAATTGGTTTCCTAATGAGAAAAAGTGATTGAAATGCAGGAATTTCTAGGCTGAAAGCTGCATAAAGGAAGACCCAGGACAAGTAAGGTAAACATTGTTTTCCTGTCGGCACCAAAATATCACTTCAACAGCAAATTTCATCTCAGTGTGAGAATAAGAAACCTATGAGTGAATGCTAGCAACTGTCTTCCAATAGCTTATGTTCCAGTAAAGGCCAGAATTCAGGACTATTGAAGGCATATTTATCATGCACTTTGGTACACAGCTGAAACCACTATTCCAACATACTGCAGCATAGTTGAATAAAACTGCACTGGGGAGGACTCTGGAATGATAGGAACTAAGGAAAAATGATAGAATTATATGAATAAAAAATCTGATATCATCTATAAACTTCTCTTCTGATACAGAAGCAAGAAGACGAGCACAAAAAAAATTGAAGGTAGTTGAAATAAAAGCAAGATAGACTGGTGATACAGATAATCTCTTTATGATCAAATGGATTCTGGCACCCGTTGCATCTTTTAGTTGCAATGAAAGTCACTTTATGAAGCTTCAACACCCTGATTCACAGTGGGATAGACACTGATCTTTAACAATTTTCTTAGATGCTAGCTGAAATGAGGGCTGCAACATACTCTAATTACATGCCCTCTACAGTTCCCAAAATTTGCTGCCCTTTACATACTTCTGTATCACTTGTACTCAAAATCTCCCTTTCTTAAAATAGTCTTGGTGATGCAGTTGCTTCTGATCTGCATATATAGAAAAAGTCAGGAATAAAAATTACACCAATCAGTTCTTCTCAGTCTAGGAGGAAAACAGAAACACAAATTACTATGTTTGAAATTGCTAGGCAGAGACCAGTGTCACTTTTTTGACCATTTCTGTTTTTCTGCACTTGGCAGCTCTGTAATTGTAGGAGAGAAACACTTGGTAAAGAAGCAGAATATATATTGATTTTTGCCTAGTACTGCCTGTCCATCATTCATTCACACAGCTACCAAATTACCAAAGAGTTCTCTGCATCCTAGCTTGCCTCATGCGTTCTCCACCAGACACCCTAGGAACAGAATTTTATTCACTGTTGCCTGAATAAACTGAAGACATTTATTGTTGTTTTTGAGGCTTGAAAGAGATTATTTAGAGGACCATCAGAGTAATAATGTTACTGCCAGGAGAGCTCCAGGTCTCAAATGTCAATTTTATCACAACTGAGGTATTCCTCAGCAGGAAGGTGCTTGGATATAAACCTTGTGGAACCATAAAGGGGAGAAATGTTTGGCACCTGGCACCAAGGGCTGTCCAGGATAGAGTGCTGGTGTGGGTGGCCAAGCCCAGAGCCCTCTGAAGCTGCCGTGTGAGCGGAGCTGGATCTGGGCAGATCTCGAGGACTTCCAGGACAGGCCTGGCAGGTATCACACAAGTGTTCAGAGCTCTGTCATGTTGAACCAGTACAACTCTGGATATGTTTTCCCCAGTAGATTAAATCATCTCAAAATCAGCATAATGCACCAGGTCTTAGGATTTTGTTCCAGACCTGCTTAACTCTATCAAATGCTAATGGAGATAGCTTTTGTTAAACACAATGGCCACTGGCAGCAGTAATGCTGCCTTTACCCCCACCTCCCCCCTTCCACTCTGAAAGATTTGGAAAGTTCCCTTCAGCAGGTCACAGGAGTGATTAGGAAATGAGGAATGAAGTGAGCATTAAGGACTGATCCCCTAAGAGCCCCTGCCATATCTAAGAGAAGGAATTTCCTGGTTTAGAGATCTTCTGCACATCTGACATTTGTTTTCTAATTTGGACTTAATCGTAACCAATATCAAAATTGATTTTTTAGTGACAAATTGAGTTACAGTGTAACAGATCACTGTCACTGAAACCGTCTTGCTCTTTGCTTACATTCTTCTTGCTTTGTCAACCAACGTTCTGTTGGTGAAGTACACATGCAAAGATTTATAAACACAATAAGCACATTTAAATACTCGCAGATGTCAGAAAACATTGAAACTAGTTCCCGTGCTGGCTCAGCAAACCAGATATGTTTAAATACCCACAGATGTCAGTATGTTACAACAAGTCCTCATGCTATATCAGCAAATAAAACTAAAAAGTGTTGCTTTGACGTGAATGTCGCCATATAATTAGTGCCTCTGTCATGCTTCCAATAACTCCTCAAGCAGGAAAGCCACTACACATAAGCTCCTCTTATCAATCCACTACTGGCTTCTCTCTTAACTTGTGCACTATGACTGTATATCCTTCTCAGATATGTTTGGACCAAAATGGATATTGACTTATTAAGGAAGTTTTCTAAATTGACTCCAAACATTCTTCCAATGACAATTGTCATTACTGTTATATGCTATTCATCTAGTGAGTTTATTCAATTTGCCAGTAGAGCAACTTACCTCAGGGACTTGAGGAGTAACCAATTATTAGTAATGCCTAATTAGTTAATTCAGATGTGGTTTTAGCAAGCTAAAATTAAGGTGACAGAAAAATACACAGATTTACATAAAATGGGTTTGTGGATGTTGAGATAGCTGTGAGAGCACATAGCCAGCATATACAAAAGAGGAAATTCCATGTCTTTCAGTACATGGATATCTGAATGGAGCCATCAAGAAATCATCAGTGAATTTATAGTGTATGTGGACAGGGAGGGCAAAGACACAAGAAGAGCACGAGATGTAAATTGGAAGTTAAATTAATTACACCTTTTATCCCTGGAGGTATTTAAAAGATGCAAAGACATGGCCCTTAGGGACACAGTTCAGTGATGGACTTGGCAGTCCTGGATTACCAGCTGGACTTGATGATGTTTAAAGTCTTTTCCAACCTAAGTTATTTTGATTTTATGAAATATACATAGGTATGCTGTTTAGCTTTTCTGTAATATAAATAAAATAAATAAATTATAACATTGATGTTTTACACATTAATTTCAAAATATTAAAAAATGTTTTTCATCTCAGGATTATCAACATCTTGAATGAGCAAATCAAACCAATATATTCTACTACCAAGTAGAGCTTCAATGGTTTCCTAATGAATATGTAATTTCTACATTAACATTTTTATTAGGCATAAGTCATCATTTTTTCATATCCATAAACACAGTGGACCATGCATGAAATTACTGCTTTTCAAGAGAGTGAGCTGTGTTTCCTGTTGTAGAGAGTTGTAAACTATTGCTAAACTGCTGTGTGGTTTCCACTAACAAGGTTCTTTGGGATAGCTTTTTTCTTTTGTTGTTCAGAAACATATGGCATTGACAGAACTACAATTTTTTTATAATTCACATGTTTAACTAACAAAATTACACTAATAGTGTAATCTAGCCTGGAGGAATTATGATGCTCCAGTTCAACAGTTTGCTTCCTTCTTAAGAAATCTTAAGAAAAAAATTGGAATATTGTCTCTTCCACAATATGTGGAAGCTTAAAATTTCTTCCTGAGACTTTGAATACTTTACAGAGCAGTTTTTCAGAAAGAAATGGATGTATTTGTTTAGTTTTAGTAAAATTTTATTAATAGTTATGAGCAATTCATGTGCTGAAAATAAATTTACTGCATTTGAATGAGTCAAAAGAAGAAAGTATTTGTAACCACATGAACATCTTGGTTGCAGGTTGTCTCCTGTGGGTAGGTAGTAGTCCAAAGTTAGGCTAAATATTACTTCTGAGTTAAGTATTTTCATTTACTCAGGATTCAACATATCCCCCATTAACAGGGACAGTAATTTAGCAAGGTAGATTGTCATTTGAAATGCAGATAATAAGCTCTAGGAGACTGACCATGATTGTTGAAGGTGATCTAAAGAAATCTGAAAATTATCTGTAAAAGGATACACCCACAAACTGGACCTGCAAAACCAGACTTTACTATCAGTTTTGACTGAAGAGTAGCATTTTTTATTATGTTGTGCCTGTAATAATTGATTACAATACTTAATTTACAAGGATGGTGAATTGGGCCTATGAAAACTCATCAGGATAATTTCCTCTACTTGGTCTTAGACAGGTACCTATTAGCTAATTTGGGCTTCCTTGTGAGTCACCTGATTGCTCAGGAAGGATGTACAGAAAAGCAGTTCAAGAAATTATAGATTTTGGCAGAAAGTAAAGGAATGTAAGGAAAAAACTCCAACATATTTGACTGGATGTTATCCTTGTAAATGCCCTAGGTGACATGCAGGCATTGTGGTGTTCTAAATGAGCCAGAGACAGGCTCCTGATGAGTAAGCAACCAGCCAAGATCCACTGTCAGAGAACATTGCATTTCACAAGCGGGAAAGACTCACAAATCAAAATAGCGAGAAAACCTGAAGGGGTAAAAACTGAATTCAAAATCGAAGAGGATCTCTAGAAAAGCAAATATTTGCTTGAATATTTTGCCTTTTTTTTTGTTTAAAACACATTTTTTTCATGATAGTAAATACATATGACTGAGAAATAGCTGTTAACTAAAACATAAAATGGCTCTCAAAATTATGGTATTGTCCAACTCCTTAGATTATACCACCACACTAAGTAAATAATGCTAAGTCTGGCTTGTGAAACCCATAGAACACAGTGAATGAATCATGGCAAATCTCAATTTTGGAGCTATAATAAAAAAATTGAAAAGCCCTAACCATTTTTACATGTTTTTATTTTTAAGGATGCTGGTGCTAGAGCCACCAGTGTTCACTATTTCTACAATATGATACAACAAGCCTTTTAGGTGTTGAAAAATATTTAGAATATGAAATTTTAGTATCTTAAAAAGTGAAGTAACATGGTCATGGAAGATATTATAATTTTTTTGTCTTTTTTTTTTTTGTACTGAGGCCAAAGTAAAATTGTATGATCTTATCTATATTTTATGTAAGTTTTTGACATGTAGTTCCCAGGACTCTGTGCAAACATAGATTGCATAACAAGAATATTTAGCTAGAGGGTTATACTGTTATACTGCACTCCCTAGGTATTTGTAACATTTTAATATGATAATTTTATTGTATTTTGTTTGGTTAGTGCATTTTAGATTGTTAATTTTTATTTTTGCACCTGTGTGTGTGTGTGTGTGTGTGTGTGTGTGTGTCTGTCTGTCTGTGTGTCTGTGTGTATCTGTGTACGTCTGTGCTTACAGTTATTTCTTGGTTTTAGTAACATTAAAATAGATTCTTTTATTTCTCACAACGTTTTTGGTGGAAGGGTCAAAAGAAGTACTTTTACTACTTTTGAAAAATTTTCCATCAAAGATCCAAAAGCAACCAAGTGGGCTTGGAACTACACACCAACAGTTCAGAGCGCAAGGCCATCTGAAAAGGTTGTCTGAAGTCCCTTCAGCCAGAAAAACTGACATAGGTTAACAACGTGTGCATAGCAGTTATGATTTAAGGCTTTCCCCAAGATGCATTATTGATTTTTTGGCTGGAAGTGCTAATAAAGTGCACAATGCCTGGTTTGCCTACCTTTATTCCACTGACAGTAGTGTTGTTCTCCAGAGTAATGGCTTGTGAGCACATTGGTAAGCACAGTAAATATCCATAACTGTCAGATCACTTCATGCCATCAGCAGGCACTGAAGGTAATTAATATTTAATCATTCATTAGGAACACACAGAGCCAAAAAAGACTTGCTTTAAAAGTATTGGCACAGAGCTTATGGAAAGCTATTTGGCTCTATGAAAACAGCTTACAAATCTAGTAGAGTTGCAGGGGTGCCATTATAGAACATTTTATATCTTTACATGTGCACATCCTGTTAGGAGCATCTAGTCTGCAGCACGAGCAGCCATCACACTAATAAAACCAAAGATCTATGGGACTGATTATGGAGCATATCCCAGAAAGGAAACAAACCTCAATTCAAAGCTTGTACTGGCTGCCACCAGAATTTATCTTTCACTGTTTAAGTTTACAGTTTCAGTCTTTATAAACTGGTGTCTACACATGGGATGTAATACACTTATAACTTCGCATTTTTACACACCAGAAGCCAAGTCCATTCAAAACAAAATAAACAGAGATCTGCACATCTTGGTAGGCTGCCAGTGACTGTGTTGCTGCAAATAAGAACATTGAAGGGTCGTTTTTCCCCACACAGACAATCCCTTTGATGATATTTCTAGTGTCCTTGTAGAAGTTCTCTGATGCTGGAAGACCACTGAGAGCATTATGAAAAATTTCCCACAACCCACACACCTGAGACTGCCAGGAAGTGTATGTGAAAATTGCACCAGTCAAGGAAATGCCAGTGCAAAACTGTAAGATTCCAAGCATGGAGCGCCTCTGTGACCATGCCTTTGGGAAGGGAGGATGCAGAAGGATTCTGACCTGGACCAGAGATGTGGACTGCAGCTGTGTTGCATGCTTATGTCCCTGCCGAATGGAAATGCAAGCTCATATACAATAACAGAGCAGACACACATGCTTACTTTGGAAACAGAGCCATTGACTATGCCTATGCCATATTTCTATCATATTTGTATTTTGAGACTGGCTTGACCTTTACTCTGTGATTGTCAATGATATTATATTTGGCTTCTCAGTGCTAGGACCCCACTGCAGAACTGCGCCTTTATGCTTTACTATCAGCATTGTGGTAAATCAACACTAACACTTAAAGGGCATAGGGATGCATGTGTGTGGGAGGTCAGATTCATAATTTTTTCAGAGTGCTTTTCTAGACTGGGAAAAGTCAATACTAAGTTTTAATTTTTGGGACTGAAGAATAAATTAAAATTTGAGTTCAAAATTATTTGGGTTCCTAAAATGAGAGCAGTTGTAAGTGATGGAATTTCTGTATGGTGACTGTGTGATTACAGGTGATAAAGCATTTGTCAGCTGAAATGTTACTGTCATTGCTATTAAGAACATCTCCATGAGCACTGTTTATCATGCCCTGTATTGCCTAGAGAATGGACCCAGTCTAAGTGTGGGCATCCATTATACTTAGTCCCAAAGCAAGTGAAATTTGAAGCCCAACACCTATTTCAGGAATGGACAAATCACCTAAGGGTTCATGCGTTACTGTGTTCCACTGCAAGCTCTCCATCTCATTAAATGTAAGATGTAACAGAGTCTGAACTTTGCAGACTGGAGTATGGGCAAATCAGTCAGAGGATACCCTGATGTTTCCCTTTTGCTTTTATTTCACTGTAGCTATTATTTAAAGTCAGTTTTCATGATGCAAATTGTGGTCAGGAATTTGACATCACACTCAGTAGACTACAGAATCCTAATGAGAAAGCTGACTCCCTACCTTTGCGTGCTGCTCTTATGAGGGAAGGAGGGTGTCACAGCAGGAAGTAATCTCAGCCTTTTTTAAAATCTTGCATTTTCTGAAGCTGTAAAATGTCAAACAACTTTTCTTTTTCTACTAAGTCTTGTCTGCCTTTTTTCTTTGAGTTAAGAGACTTCATCACTTTTAACTGCTTTCAGGCATCATGCAATTGCACAGTCTCCAAAGTGCAAGTACCTAAGCCACCTTCTCTTTGCACCTGGAAGGCTCCTAATTTTTTTTAATCTATCTGTGTATTAAAATTGAAACTGATTTACCACTTCCTTCTCAGAAATGTTGCATTCCTGTGATCACCAAAAGCTGGTTCCCACTTGCATCTTTTTGTTTCTCATATCCCCCAGGTCCATTCTGTGACATGTAAAAGAAGTTAATTACTAAATGAATAGCAAATAGTTATTTAGCCACATGATTCTCACTGAGATCCTCCACCTGGAGCTGGAAAACAATATACGTTGGAGCTCATGTAGGGGTCCAGCTGTGAGGGGTAGTCATCATGCAAGAAAACTAACTGCAGAACCAGAACTACAGCCAAACTTTCTTAGAAAAACAGAAGATTTTGAAGACAGGAAGAGGAAAGGGGCAGGGCAAAACAAGTGTATTTCTGTTAGAAAAATATTCCCATAAAAAGCTCTGAAATTAATTCATGAGTGTTGCATATGTCACTCAAACTTGTAGGCTTTAGGGGAATAAATGCCAGCAGCTAAACACAGTACAAAGAAAACACAAAATTACTTTTTCTACTCTAAGTAAGGTTGCTTTTAACTTCTAACCTTACTTAATATTATGGCAACTTCTCTTGAGCCATCTATCATGTGTTTCTATTTGCTTCTGTGTATAGATATTACTTTTAGATAGTAAATAGTAAGTACTGCAACATATGCAGCTGAACATGCTCATGATGCTCTGCAATCAAATTTAACTTACACAGGGAGCGTGAGAATGCCTCTTCTGGACTAAATATGGACTAAATATGATCTACATAAAGATATGGACTAAAGCACAGCTGTTTCACAGAGCCACACCTTGTTTCACAGAGAAGTCACTCCTCCATCTGCACCTCACACCTTGCTAGTTTGGTGCTATTTAATCTGGTAAAGGGAGGTGGTGGTTTAGCTCCCACTGCCATGCTGACCTCTAATTGTGCTTAATAGAAGTGCCAACACAGTATTCTGTTGCAGGGCTCAGGAAGTCCTCGTGAACCTCAAATGAGGAGCTGAGGTTGTTTAGCCTGGAAAACAGGAGGCTGAAGGCAGACCTTATCACCCTCCAAAACTATCAGAAAGGAGGTTGTAGTCAGTGGGTGTCGGTCTCTTCTGCCAGGTACCAAGTGACAGGATAAGAGGAAATGTCCTTAAGTCACACCAGGGGAGATTTAGATTTAGTATTAGGAAAAATTTCTTTATGGAAAGGATTGTGAAGCATTGGAACAATCTGCCCAGGGTAGATGTGAACTCACCATCCCTGGAAATGCTCAGAAAATGTGTGGATATGGCACTAGAGGACATGGTTTAATGGTGAACATGGCGGTGGTGCTAAATTGACGGTTGGACTTGACCATCTTGAAGGACTTTTTCAATCTTAACACTTCTACAAAAACAGTTGTAATTAGTGGTCCTTTACAGGGCTTCTCTACCACACTCATTGCATTCTATTTTTGTTTCTGCTAAATTTCTCTCCATAGATTCCTTTTGCTCACCAAAAATTAGCTTTTTCTTTTCCCCCATGGGAGATTATAGATTATATCTCCTTTACCAGTTTAGTACTATTTTCAATGGGTATTTTTCCTTAGGAAAGCAAATTATTCCTCCAAAATCTTAGCATTTACAGTGCAAAACATAGCCACTCAATCACTTACAAAATGGAAAGTTACCAGGGCTCTTCAGAGGATGCCAAGTAACTAAAAGTGCTCTTCACAGGGGATCCTATGATCTCTGGGGCAGGCTACTAAAAAACAACCACTGTGCAAAGAATTCAGGGAGTGAAAGAGGAAGCTTGAGAGAAGTCTTCCAATTTACAGCCAAGAAATATTTGCTCTTCAAAGTCATTTCTTAGCAATTTTTATCATATAAGCTTCAGGATCTCAAAAAGCGCTCAAAACTTTTGACAAATAAAATCAACATGAAATGTATTAGTTAAACTTTTTTACTCTCTCCTTTGTAGTCAGTATAATAGGGTAAAAAAATACTTAGCAGACCTAAAATATTGTTGAAGATCATAGAGTTCACTCAATTTTCTTTTAAAAAATATGTTGAATTATGAGGGTTTTTTCCAAATTGCTTACACTTATGAGTGCATTTATGAAAACAAGACAGTTCTACCTTATTTTCAATATTAGTCTATTTAGAATAAGAAGTTGGCAAAATTTTAGTCTAAAAATTCTAGTCATGTTTAGGAAAGATAACAGAAATAATTGTATCTATTTTTCTCCTTCTCTCCTGCAACACACGTTAAAAAACTTATTGAGAGAGAAATATTGTCTTTAATTACTGACACCAGTACTATCTGTTCAGACAGAGGGAATTTGGTGTTTAGAGATCAAGGCACATATATTTCTTCTAATTCCCCGTCAAAATATAAAAAACAAAAATATCCAGTCCTGGGATCATTACTCTTTTGTTGAAATATTCTGAATCCTGAGTGTTGTGATTAACGGTTGAGAAATCTGCAAACCCAAAAGCTACACTGGATGAAGCCAAAAGGCATTTCACTCCAAGAAGGCAATTAATAGATGGCAAGAACACTGTTGGTTTGTAAGGTAAAGTTTAACTGGTGGTGATGTCACAGAGCTGGGTAAATGGTAGAACTGCATTAATGGTCCCCGGACCCCAGATCTCAGCACTGATTAAACCCCAATCACAGACCAATGAAGAGGCACTTATACTTTCTGTCTGTGCCATAAACAACTATACATCAGTAAAGCCAGCTAATAAGGAGTCAGAAGATGTTGCCTTACCAGTACAGACACATTTTAGAGATATGTAAAGATTTTTTTTCTTAAATGACACATTAAAAATCACACAGACGAACTACTCAAGTCTGTCACCAGTGTTTCTTCTGGGAAGCTATCATGAACACTGCAAAGAACAAAGTTCTTCAAACACAGAAGTTTAGCAGAACATATGTTCCTTTAGTAAATGGCACACTTTTAAGTAAGTAGAAAACTCAACAGTAAACATGACCTTTGACTAAAAAGAACCTTTCAAGTTTAGCTAGGTTTATTTATCTTTTTTTTGGCAAACTGGCAAAGAGATGAGTACAGTGCACCCTATTGGACACATTATTCTTAGGTTATACTTAGTTATAAGCCATAGATATCCTTTTCACTTATAGGAAAACAGGCTGGGTTTTAAACTATTTCCATGCAAGAATTAGCCTTAAAAATTCCTGAGGTTTAGAACAGGGATTTACGCTAAAAGCCCCCCACAAAACTTGCTCTACTACTGCAATATTTGCTACGGCCATGAAAAAAACAACTCTAGCAAACTCCAGAACCTACACTTAACTAGTTGCATTCACTCTACTTTTATTTATGTAAAGCTTTGAAGCTAATACTGATTCTTGGAAAAGCTTCATTATTTATCTCAAACTATTTTTAATAAATTTAAATATTCTTAAAAACTTACAGATTCAGTGAAGAGGCACAACTATGGTTAAAAAAACACCACAGTGAATTTCATTGGTTTCTAAGTAGCCACTACATATTTTACACAAATGTATCCAAACATGAGTGCCATTAATAGAATTTTATTTGCAGGCAAGGAACTCAAACAAAAAGTTTACTTTCATGAATAATTGTGAATTTAATTCCATAATTTATTATTAATAGAATTTTTGCTTTGCCTATATGTAAATAAATATTATTTTGATATCTTTCATCTCAGAAGGGAAGACTTCTAAAACACATCCGTACTTTTTTACTGTATTTTATATTTAGTGTAATTTTTCCTAATTTAATACTCCTAAGAAAATATCCTTAAAAGTGCCAATCTGAACTTGTTGATATAGCAAAGAAATGTACTATCATTACTTTTAGGCAGATGCTTATTCCTGAACAGTTTTTCCATGGAGAGTAGACCAAAACCACTCAGACTGTATCTGTCAGACATTGTGACTCTTGTAGCAGACAGGGGCACAAGAAGGAGGGTTTCCCCTGATGAAGTTGTTTATAAAATTCAGGTGAGGTTGAGACTGATTATTGAGGTGGTCACTGGAGAAATCAGAAGTGTGTAATTTATGGAGAATGAGCATAAACCACAAATTGGTCAGGACAGAGAAGAGTCCCTGATATAAAATATAGCTGGAGGAGTAGCAGACACACAGTACCTTGCTTGACTGTCTTGCATACATTTAGACTGCACATCAGATTGGGAGCAGGGACAGAGCAATTACAGATTTAACATGATTTTTGCCCATCAGCCACTCTGAATAAGTTGCTTCCATCAAACTAAGTACTGCACCAGAAGTATTTAATTCCACGAGCAGTATGGATGCTTGCTGTGCTCCTCATGTGGCCAGCCTGCTCATACCCCAGGAACAAGTCTCCATGGAGCACCCACAAACCTGTCAGAGGAGAAAGGAATATCTGCCTTCTGAGGACACAAATGCCTGAGTACAGAACCTGGCCCTCCTGGGTGTCGTTAGCCTTCACACCAAGCCACTCTAAGGAGAGGAGGGTTTCCAGTATTTTTTGTCATTTGATGGGTGTATATTGACATGCCAGTAATGAATGCCAAGAAGGCATTCCAAAACATGCACATCCTCCATAATTCAGAACTGTTTACCTTAAACTCTTACAGAGGGAGCGACTACAATTGATGAATAGGAGACCAAGTTTGCATACTATCTGACATAAGAATTAGATGTCTGCTGGGAACAATGTCTTTAAGACAGGGAGATGAAAGTCTTCAAGTTACTTCCCTAAAAAAGGCAATTGGAATTTACATCACAAAAAGAGGAGATTATAAGGAGATATAAAATAAAGGATGAGGAAAGGACAGTTTCACAGAGTTTCAAACAGGCTTTTAAAATAAAGTCACAAGAGCTTGAGGTTTTCTACTTCTAAATAAAGAGTCATGTTTCTTTTATGCTGTAAAAAAGTTAATGTTATTAAATCTCCATGTTTCTGTCACATAAAATTTGGTTAGAACTTTGATATCTGACACAGACTTTAGTTCTTTCTAGAAACTGCTCAAGAATTATTATTACAATTCTAATAGCTGCATTTCAGCTTCCATAGTGCTTATGAAATGCTATCAGAACTTGGTTTACACCATTATCTAGATTGTAAAAACATGTTGGAATTGGAAGGCTGTTTTAATAGATCACTTTACTTGACCTATCAGGGAAGAGCAAAAAGCTGCCAAGGCAAGATCACAGCTGTATCTAAATGAAAAAAACCTGAAATCTAGGAAGACAATGAAACTTATTTTCACAATGTCTTCTGCCTTGATAGCTAAGCCAGGAAACAGCCCTCTGACAAGGTGCCACCAAAAGCTGTAGAAAAATGCCAAATTCTTGCTTGAACAGTGTATCAGAGAACTTTGATTAACTGAGCAATACTTTCCCTCCCATCCATATGTATTAGTTTCATATGTCTCATTTAGAGAGATTGGCATAGTTCTGACACCACATGTAGGGATCTGTCTCAGACCAGAAGAGATCAGGAATTCTTCTTGTAAAAGGGAAGAGCTAAAGGCAGTGCTATATCCCAGAATTGTATGCACTGTTACTATTAGAACATACTGTCCACTAAAGTATCCTGTAATACATTCAAAAACCAAGGATCCTTGACCAAAGAAATGTTTATCATTCATTGTTGTCCATAAGAACCTCTCAGGTGAAACAATTCTACTCCCACTGGGTCACAATTTGCCTGCAAGAACTGAGCACTGTACTTTGCATAGTATCAGTCTGCAGCTTTGTTTTATGATGAGGAAGAGCATCAGACTAACTGGAAAGGGTCATAATTAACAGCTCAACTGATGCAGGCAGAATTATAAGGGCAAAACCATTAGACACACAAAGCAAAGAAAATAGCCAGTAATAATAATTCCCAACATTAGTAGCAATTTACTGAACACACTATTCTGGAAAGCCCCAAAGATTACTGCTACTAGTTATGCTATCACATTACCCAGCTCATTTCAATATGCACAAAGCAAGACACGTATCACTTGTCACTTGTTTTTTCTTCCCAACAGAATAAAAGGGATAACAAATCTCCTGAAGGAACAGGTGGAATTGATGATGCAAACCGCTGCTTATGAAAAAGGGTCACATTGCAAACGAGAAGGTCACAGAAAACAATTTGAAATGTGGAATGCAATTTTATGGTTACTGAATTTATATTATTTATAAATTAGCACAGCAACCTGTTACATCTGGGATGATATCCAAAAATAATTCAAACAGAAACAGGCCTTGTGGATGAAAGCAAAAAGAACAAAAACTAAGTATAAAGCAGAAAATTATTTTAAAAAGGTCAAAGTATGTGCTGGTGTGTGTATAGCAAACAATATACAAAGTCTTGTAATTTCCTTGTAAATACAAAACACTGCACACTTCATCTATATCCATACTAAATATCTGCTCATTTCATTATAATTTTGGCAGTGTTGTTGTGTTGTACTAGAAGGAAAAATCAATATATTGTGCATAGCATTTTCTTATCTGTTGGGAACAGAAGCATGCTGTTTGTGGAGCTGTAGAATCTGTTCCTGCGAGCTTAAAATTGTACATGCTGCA
The DNA here is from genome assembly GCF_028769735.1 of Zonotrichia leucophrys gambelii. Taxonomy (NCBI): domain Eukaryota; kingdom Metazoa; phylum Chordata; class Aves; order Passeriformes; family Passerellidae; genus Zonotrichia; species Zonotrichia leucophrys. Next base: position 71,934,907 of record NC_088172.1, read on the forward strand.
AATGTAGGGTTAAGCCATTCTATAAAACCTGGCACTTCCTCCCTCTATTTGTGCTATAGAAGACAGACCACATTTAACAAACTTTGCTGTCATTATGGACTAATCCTGGAGCTGAGATAATCGGTTGTCCTTTATTTCAAAGTTTGTGATACAGAATGACAATATTAAAAGAAAAAAAAGCTTTGGTGATGATGAACCCCACGATTTTCCAGATTGTTTTAAGTTCAGAATCAAGCTTTTCCTTTTGTGCTAAACCTGAAAGTCTGTAGGTAATTCACAGTCTCAGGTGATCAAGTTTGGTCAGTGCTGGATGGCACAGAGATAACGGATTATGTGTGACTTTCCTCTATGGAGCAAAAAAAGGGCCAGATGGAGTTTTCTAGAATTTCAGCCAATCTTGCCCTATTTCCAAAAAGCACCTGACAACAGCAAATCGAATTTAACACTGGTGGTGAAATTCAGTGGACTTATTAATTGTGACTGATGTTCAAGAAAAAATGTATAGACAAATGCCAACAGATTTAATTGAATAACACTGTAGTTCTGGACAAGAAGTGGGTTTTTGCCAGTGGTTTTTTTTTTTTGGTTTTTTTTTTTTTTTTTTTTTTTTTTTTTCTGCTTAAAAACCTGGAATATGACAGTCTTTTTTGAAACAACTGATAACTTAAAGTTAGTGTAGAATACAATCAGATACATTAAAAGTTTTTTATTCTAGGTTCTGATCTGGATAGAAAATAAGAATTGTATCAATATTGGGGGATATGGACATATTGCAGAAAATGGTAGATAATATCAGTGCTGTTTCTGCTGACTTTTGTCTTTCATTGCTTCCCATGACAAGATACCCATGAATTCTGGTTGGTAATTGCAAGGCTGGTACAGAATAGACTGAAAAGAATATGCTTGAAAATGTTTCCTTTTCCTTTCCTTTCCTTTCCTTTCCTTTCCTTTCCTTTCCTTTCCTTTCCTTTCCTTTCCTTTCCTTTCCTTTCCTTTCCTTTCCTTTCCTTTCCTTTCCTTTCCTTTCCTTTCCTTTCCTTTCCTTTCCTTTCCTTTCCTTTCCTTTCCTTTCCTTTCCTTTCCTTTCCTTTCCTTTCCTTTCCTTTCCTTTCCTTTCCTTTCCTTTCCTTTCCTTTCCTTTCCTTTCCTTTCCTTTCCTTTCCTTTCCTTTCCTTTCCTTTCCTTTCCTTTCCCAAACTAAAACAAACCAAGAAATGCCCAGCTGATTGTTTACAGAAGGAAGTCAGGCTTCAGTGGGATGTATCTAGAAGGCAGTGTTATGATAGGAGAGTCCTGAAAAACACAGATATTATCAGTTAGATAGCTCATAAAATGCCCATGCATTTGGAGACCAACAGCTGCCATGCGAGGGTCCAGCTGCCTTCTGCTCACCCTCTGAAGCTATTACATGAGACATTATATTTCAAAGATGTGGGCTCCAATATCACATCCCACAAGCTCAAATTGGTTCCACAGAGCTTGAGAAAGGAAATAAAAATGAGCATAAAAGTTTCTATGCAGCCCAGCTCCTTGAGCTGTAAGCATCAGCAGAGAGATGCTACCTGGCTGTTTTCCAGCTTCTTACTGCTCTTCCTAGCCATCAGACTTTCCTGAGATGCAAGATAAAAAAAAAAAAAAAGCAAAAAAAAAAAAAGCTGAGTGTCTGCTTTAACACAGCTAGAAAGGAACCCCCTTCTTCTTAGTCCTTCTCCTCTTTTGTTTTCCAGAAATGAGAGGAGTTACTGACCCCATTCCCCCATCAACTACAAAAGAAAGTGAGTATCATCTGTTCTCTCATTTTTGAAGTGAAGCCAGTCTGGCTAGAAGAGGAAAACATCATCCTGGGGACAGAACTCTTTCACCCCTGCAAGGTGTGATCCCTGTGCTTGCAGGAAGACCTGTTGGCAGCTTCCTTCATCAACACTTGCCCTGGCATTTTAACACTCCTTTCATCCCTCTGCTTTCCCCAAACAACTTCATTTTGGTGAGTCTTCCCATGACTATTGGTTTCACCCAACTACAGCTTGAAGGTAAGAGAGAAGCATAAAATACAACAGGGAATTAAGGGAGACTGAATTTTCTTTTTAGCTTTGACTGATGGGGTGAGAGGTTTTCCTGAGCTAGTAGAAGAGAATAGGAAAATAAAAAAATGAAATTTTGCAGTACCAATATGTAGAGACATAGCACACTGTAAAACACTGATTTCAAAACAAACTGGCTATCCTCAACCAGGCAAACTAGGATGAATAACTGAAACTCCCCACACTCTTCAACTTACTGATTTTAGTAATACAAGACTGTATTTCTTTTCATCCAAGTTCTCCAGCAATAATATCTGAACAATAGCATTCAGTCTTAATGAAACACTTTATCTTGTATTATAGAGCTTGTTTCCTCATTAAGGCCATTTCTTCCTGGTGCTGGTACCCACATAAACCTAACAAACTCATTTACATAAAGATGTGGTGCTGCTATTCTCTCCCATCTACTTCTATCCAGAAAAAAAAATATCCTCACTGTGATAATTTCAGAGCTGCTTAAATGCCAAAGGAGAATAATCCATAAGTTAAGTCATCGTTCTTATTGTCTATTAATAAAAGCGATCAGAAAAGGCTGGTTTTGGTGAAATAAGAGCAGCTGAAAAGACAAGAAATGACAGCTAGGGACACAGCTGGATAATCTGTTTTCATTGATTCTACCTGCGTGGTCTACTGGAAAAGCTGTTACACTTGTTGGGAAAGTTGCCACAAGATATTGAGAAAAGGAGAAGGAATTTACAAAGTGCTCCTGTTTTTAGTTTGCAAGGCTTCACTTTACTACAGCAAGGAGCACTGCATAGGATTGGCATGATATTGGTCTGGAAAGAAGGGGACAGAAATTGGCTGTGGCAACTTTTGAAAGGAAAGATCCTAACTACAGTATAAATTATATTTTTTGACACTTAACTGGATCAGCATCCTTTTTCAACTATGAGACTGTTGATTCTTCTCAAAATACATAAAAACTTACATTGTACATTACAGGTAGACAACACTGCACAGGTAAAGGATGCAGGTGATACAGAAGGAAAGATCCCAGAGAAATTTCAAAGAGTCAGTAGATAGATAAATGTATCTGAAAAGAGAGAGTATAGGTTTCTCTGGATCTATTCCTTGGACCTGAATCCCAGCTTTCAAGTCATAAATCCTACATGCACATGGAAGGAACTGGATCTCTTTAAGAGGACAGATAAAAAAGTCTTTGAGCTGCCTAGCAAGATCAAGAGAGCTATTTAACTCACAATGATAAATTCAAGTATTATTTAAATTTATTTTTCTTTTCTGGAGCCTAATACCTGAGTCAGAGTCACTTCTGTCCCACTGGATGTCAGAGCATTCTCCTGGCAGAAGGTAGTTCTCCATTAAAAAAAAAAAAAAAAAAAGTGTAGGAATATTTTATTCAGAAAGGAGGTAGCAGAGGTTAATACTTCAACACTTAGTGTTTTAACATTCAACTGGCTGGGAGACTTCATCTTCCCATCTTCACATCTTGACAGCCGCTTTTTCCTATCTAGCACACTGAAAATACAACTGTCTAAGACTGGGCTGAGCCTTTCTCTCATCTTGTCAATGCTGAGATTCTGGACAGACATCATTGCAAGAGCCACAGGCACACAAAACAGGCAGCCTTCTGGAATCGTTTCTTCTGGTCTGTTTTCACTACACAACTTCTTTTTCTTTCTAAAACTATGGAATGTTTCAACAGGGCAGCTGAGAGAAGCGCTTGGTAGGTACACAAGCCTGTCAGTGCTGGAGGTGAAGACTGTCCCCACTCAGATAGATCTGGGCTAGTTCTGCACTGGCTTGCAAGGTAGTATTATATGGTCATCATTGAAATATCTGTGAAAATGTTTCCAGATTTGGACCCTGTTTGGAAAATGACCGAGTTTTTAGCTGATCTAGTGAAATAAAAGCAGAGTGCATCCATCCTATGCACACCTGGATAAGATAAACTGTTTTTCTAAACAGCTAAATTGGAGTAGTAACATGGAGAACTAACAGGTTGGAAAGAAATATTTCTGTGGTCTGAGCCCTGTTTGATAGTGACCCACTGCTAAGTGTAACCTAATTTCACAATTTATTGATAAGTTTAATCCTCATTTTTCATATGGATAAATAAGCCCTATAATAATGTAAGGGATTCTGAAAGGCAAGCCCACTTTCTAGATACAAAAAGAAAGAAGGATCATATTGATTGTATACTTAAGAGACCTATCCTTGAAATTTCTGTTTGATGGCTCTCTTTATCAGATATTCTGAAGACAATATGAAATGGGAAAGTAATAGATATAGAATTACAGCTTTAGACTAGAAATTATTGACAAGAGAATTATGAGCACATCCAAAATGCTGGTACACATTGGTGAGTTCCTTAAACAGATGTTTTTAGCAGTGAGATGTTGGTAATAATACATCCAGTTCAATCACATTCAAAAATTGTGACTCCAGGAAGTTTAGAGCAGAAGGCAGTTTCCATGATCTGAGTGCCCAATAACAAAGATGTTCTCTGGAGCTGCAGATGATGCATGCAGCAGTTGACTGGACAGATATAAACTGGTTTTTGAAGCAGATAACGCACTGAGCTGCTAGATAAGGAATATCAAGCACAGGAGGCAGATGCCCCAAACCTATCTCCCAGATTCTGAGATGTGCAAGCACTTTTGCATAATCATGAACTGCTTCAAGAAGACCTTCATGGAAGATAGGTATAATGATGCCTTTTTCCCCCTACTTAATTAGGAAAATTTATATATAAATGAAACTGAAAAATGGGCTAAAATTGGAGGAAAGGGCCAATACAGAATACAGACCATAAAGGCACTCTCCATTAGGAAGGAAGGAAAATTTTCTGAGCAGGAAAATGACATTTTAAATGTAGCACAGAACTCTTTCCTAGGCAGTAAATCTATATGACAGTCTATATTACAGTGTACTGTGTTACTCCTGACCATGGGCTCTCAGAAGATGAGGGTACAGCTTCACACACGCCAATGTTCCTCATCTCTGAATCTGCTGTTAAGGCTGCATTTCTTCTTTTATGAAAATATCTATTGGCAGGCTGAACCTTCAGGCATTTCTTACCCTGTGTTCATGTGAGCTACCTCAGCAGGACAGTAGTCCTTCTGTCTACAATCACACTTTGTCTACCCATGGTGTGTGTGACAGGGAGCCCTGTGACTGATGCAGCAAGACTGTGATGTTTGGAGTGGACAATCCACCTTGGCAGGCATAGCAAAGGCCAGGTTATCTGTAGTGCAGGTATTCAAGAATCTGCTTTTATGTTTTGGTGTGTCTAAAGGTGGACAGACACTTTGCTTGCATATGCTTCTGGGAGCTGTGGATGCAAAGCAGGTCTGGACTTGAGGCAGCCTCAGATGTATGTTTATAAAGCAAAGCAAATAGGGCTGGAAAAAGAGTGATTATCCCTCTCCTGAAGTCAATGTTTCCTCATTATCACAGAGATCTAGACATGGCAGGATGTCTGACAGTCTAGATAAGATATCTTTCTTTGATGCTAAACCTTACAGTTACTACAAAAATTTTTAACCTCTCTTTTTGGTCTAAAGTTTTCTAATGCTCAGTGACCTTGCAATTATGGTTGGTCACTAAATTATGGTCTCCAACAAAATACTGAAGTCCTGGAATTTTTTTATCACCTCATTATGGTCAATATTATTTGAAATCAGATTGATTAAGTTCCTCCATCTGTGTGCGCCAAATGATTGACTGCAGTGTGAAAGTGTCAAAACTCACAAGAGAAACAAAATTGCAGAGAGGAGCTTCTAGCAGATGTCACTTCAAGAAGAGTCACCAATCTCCAAAACAAAAGGAAATAGATTATTTCCTGATCCAGCCAAATACACAACACATTGATTAAAGAGACATAATCTAGTACAACAATCGATACTCACTGGGAAATAAGTGCAATATCAACACTAACTTCAATTTCCCTTCTGTAGAAAATTAAATCATTAAGACTTTAATATGAACAGGTGAATGGCAGATGAAAGCAACAAAAAATTTCACAGAACTGTTTAAGATCACCTTTTTTTCAAGGATTATTTGGTTTTCAGCACTGTGCTTCCCTTAGCACCACTATTAACTCTTGCCTAAGTGTTCCACTGTTTTCCCTGTAGAGCTTTCTGTGCCAATCCAGCCATTCACTCTTGGCTGGCTGGGATCATGTTTTCCAATGTGTAATTTCTGTTCCTTTTTTTTCCTCTGGTACCTTCATTCTAGTTGACTTTTATTAAGGATTAGTTAAGACTAATATGCCACTGTAACGAGCATACTGGCCCATGGCTTTCTCTCTAGCAATTTCTTAGTCTCTGGGATGCTTAATTGTTGGATTTTAGGTTTTATTTATGGTTGAATTTTTTTTTTCAGACACAAAATGGTTAGGGGAAATATCAGAATAGCTTCCACTACAAACACAAACTGTTAGCACAAGTGTTTTTGCTCTTTGGTAAGCCTTCTGTTTCAAATAATTCCTCAGAAAAACAAAGGATCATGGAGATGAAGAATCAGATTATGCAAAATAAGTTTTTAGGATAAGCAGAGTTGAAAAGTATCAGGTATATGTGCTGAGCAGGGGAAATTTTGCTTTAAGGTGTTTGAAGTTTGTTTCCATGTCTAACCACCCTTATTAACCAGAAAATGAAACACTATAGGCACTAAAGTTATCAGGACTTTTGCTTGTGTAACTGCTGAGACCCAGGAAAAACAAAAAGAACATCTTTAAATTTTGTGCTTTTTTGTAAACAGTTAGAGGGCAAATCCAACCACGTGTAGATGATCTAAGTGCGTTACATGGCAGCACAGATGTGAAAAACCTTGCTAGAACTTTTCATTGATTTAACTTCTGTTAGTTCATTCAAAACATGAAATGTTTTTATATTTAAAACAACACTAAAGGACACATACAGCCACACACACACAAATGTATATATATATGTATAACACAGATTGGCAGTTGTTTGGAGCAACAGACTGCCACGGGCATAAGGATATGCATGACTCCTGCCAGAGCACTGGAAGCCAAGGTCTGGCTGCTGCTTCTGGAGCCAAAGGCAAAGCAGGGGCATGTGGGACACTGCCTGCTGCTGCAGGACTGTCTGCCTACAGCCAAGTCCATTCTGACTTCCCTCAGCTTGCATCTGGTCCCCTGTGCTACACCCCTCCTGTAGCAGGAGGCAGAGCCAGGGACCCCAGTAAAGCCTGGTGTGCTCCTTGGCACAGCTCCATGTGTCCCCTTGAGGATCTGGCAGCTCCATCAGAGTCTGTTACCTCAGTGCCTGTAGCTCCTGGATTGCCTTGCAGATTCAGCTGGACTGTCACAGCCCTAAAATCCCTCCACAATTTTATTTCTCTGGTGAGCTGTGACCCTTTCAAATTATAGTCAGTCATTTGGAGCACACAGATGGAAGGAAAAGATTAACCAAATTTATTTTCAGGAATACAGACCATAAAGGCACTCTCCATTAGGAAGGAAGTTTCGGAGTTTCAAGCTCTCATTTTGTAATAAGTGGCAGCACAACCTAGTGACAAGCCATTGCAAATAATATCTCAGGTCTCTCCTTCCTTCCTGACTCTCTTCTTCCTAAGGCAGGTTTTGCTGAGTCACGGTCCAAAGAAGAAGCTTCATTTCAGGGAGATGAAAGAGTCAACTTGCCTACATTTCAGAGAAGCCTTGTGTCATCACTGAATTCCAATTGTCCCAAAATACATTTTGGTATTAAAGGCAAATGATGGCCTGTGACAAAACTGATTCTATTTTTTGAATAAGCCATCCCCAAAATCAAAACATGGAGCAGAGGAAACATCTGTGTTTTATTTCTATTAGAAGTCCCTCTATTTAACACATGAAATCTGTTTGATGAAGCATGTCCTATACAAACAGTTTGGGAATTATATTTTAGGGGATTTAACTTCTTGGAAATAACTTTTCTGAATGAGCATAAGAAATTCAAATCAGGTAACATCTCAGCTTCACAGTTGAGACCTGCTTTCTCATGCTTGATAGATTTCTGTGACTTCAGCTATACTGTTGTGTTTTGCAGTTTCCCTTAGCATCCTTTCTTGTCCAGAGTAAAACCTTATCCTTTCAGCACAAATCACCTGCTACAGTGTGGGGGGAGCCTTGGGAGAGTCTGGCCACTGTAGTGCTCTACAGGACACTTGCCCCTTTCCTGAAGATGCAAAGCAAGACAGGGAAGGAAGAAGATGCAGACAGATAGAAGAGCTGAGTTAAAAAACTTGACAGAAAGCACTGCAGGTGCTGCCATGGGTTTTAGAAGAGTGTTTTCCTATCCTGTGGTACATTTCCATGCACCAGCAGTTGCACTGACTGTGGTATTGCTGTGTTCTCTACAAGCAACATGAAGAAAACAAACAGGGAATAAAACTTTGAGGTGTTGCTGGGGAGGGTGAACAGAGGTTTTGCCCAAAGCCAGGAAAGGCAGAGTGAGGATTATATCTGGACTGGCTGGAATAAGCAGCCATGAGGTATTTACAGGGGAGGTACAGTACAGCAGCCTGGGTGTCAGTTCCTCAGTTTAGGCTACCCATGCAGCCCCTAAAAAGTAGGGTGAGCCTTCCTTGGGGGAGGAGCTGCTAAGAGGAATAGTGATAAAAATTAAGGTTTTCCATCTAGATGGTGTTGGAAGCAAGAGGATACCTCAGAGGAAGGTTGGGGAGCTCACAGGAACAATCAAATACATACTTACCGACTTTATACCCAGAAAAAAAAAAGAAGTTTTTAATGTTTGGTTTGTCCAGGTGCTCTTTGTTTTTCTCTCAAAGAGCAGCTCCTTACTTTTCCTCCCTTTGTTCCCTGTACTCCCTATAGCCCTGTGGTTTGCTGTCCCTCTAGGCACTGGCTAAGCCTCAAAGGCAGACAATCTCATGCAAAAAAAGAAAGTAAATGAAAAGAGCAACAGATAAAGGCCAAAGGCTTTTAAATGAGTTATTTTTCATGATGTTTTTCTGTCATGTGTAATAAAGTCAGCTGCATTCCTTGTCACCTGGATACCTTCCAGCGAAATGGAAATTGTCACTACAAATAGAAAAACTGGGCAAGAAAATATTCTTTTCAGGCCTCTTCCTCTTGGAATGTTTCATTCAGTTATTTCTTGATGTGTTCACTTTCAGGTAGGTGTATAAAAGTTCACCTTGCTCATCCCAGTGTGTTATAAAGAATTGAGATGACACGGGAGAACCACTTGGAAACTGTGCTAGCTTCTAAAACACAATCAGGTATTTGATTATAGCTGATGGATTTTAGCTCAGAAGAAGCTGAGGGACAGCATTTGTTGGGCTGGGACACAGAGCAGGCTTGGCCCTTCCAGGAAAGACAGTACACCCAGGTCCAGTTTCTGACTCTGGTCCATCCTTGCATGTGCTTCTGAGCAAGGCACTGCTCTTCATGAGCACTCTTTTCATAATCCCTGCTTTTGGGAGCAAACACAAGCTGAGAGATAATCTACCTGCAGCCACGTATAGGACTTAGGTCTGTGGGCCCTCAGATCCATAGGGGCCCTCTTGACATGGTCATAGCGCAAGATATTAAATCACATGGAGCAGATAACAGTAATTAATCTAACAACTGAGCAAGTTGGCATTGCACTATTAGGCAAAACTCTGGGTTTATGAACTTGAATTGAATATGTGCTTTCTTATGCAGCTGAGAAGCTGGATTCTTGATTCATTTGTCCATGCTTCAGATGAAAACTTTTGTTCTGGCTGTGATTACTCTGCCTTTTGCTGTGACCACTTATTGCTGTTTTCTGAGGCATTTCTGAGGTTTTCTGTACTTTGTACCAGCCCAAGTAATGGAAAATCATGCTTATTCAGTGTCTATAACCACAGAACAGCAGAACAAAAGAGGATAGCTGTCATTACAAAGCTTACAGCTTGAGAGCATAGAGGGATACAGGCACCATCTGGGGCAGTCCACAGACAGTATGGGTCATCAAGGTAGGCAATGACCTCTAATCACAGCATTTCTGGGAAAGACAAGCTCTCTGACAGCATCCACTTCAAAATGAGTTGCTGGTGTCAAAGGATGGATGCCAAGACCAGACTCTTTAGCTGTCCTCCCTTGCCTAGAAACTTACCCCTTCAAGAAGCCAGGAAGAAGGTTTTTTGAGGAATTCTCTTCTGTGCTCTCTATTTTATTTCAAATGCTCTCATATTCCACTCAGTGTCAACTAAAGCATGAGTGTTCTTGCAAAGGTTAGCAAGATCACTGTTTCATAGCACAGCCCCTTTACTAATTTTGCCATTCTAGACTTAATCTCTTGTGAAACCAAGAAAGCCAGAAACCCTCAAGGCACAGCGGACAAATGCTTGAAGGTCCAAATGCTTGTGAGTGACTTGAGTGAATTGCTGAGTTGACTCTCTGGAGGGAGCCCTGACATTTTCCACAAATCAGGTGTGAAAATGGGGAGAGGTATGTGCCTGCTATGAAAGCAGAGGCCAAGGGCTCTATTTTTTAGCATGAAATATATTAAGCTAATAGCAGCATCAGTGTTTCCTCACTACAATTTCCTCTTTCAACCTGCACCACACAAAATACAGAAGCTAATATAGTCATCCCTGCCCCCCTTTAACCCCTTATTTAATGCTCATGGGAAGAACAGCTGGGAGGTTACAGACTGTCTAGACCCTCTGCCAAGCTACAAGGACAATTCAGGTCAGATTCACTGAAGAATTGTCTTAGGAATGAGCAAGGAAACAAAGACCACACCATTTTTAATCAGCTGTACAAGGAAGTCACTGTACTGGAATTCATAAACTACAAAACTGCTATTTTCTGGAACTTAATGGCATTGAGATATGCAGCTTGTACAAACAGGTCTGATAGGTTTAAGAATAATAGCACCAGAAAAAATAGAGGATTGCAGATCAGGAAATGCTTTGGTAAATTTTGGTTTATGTGATAAACCAAATAAGCCTTTGATGTCATAGGCTATGATGAAGACAACAATCAAACATGAGAGAGAAAAATGAATATGTATAAATGTGGTAGACAAAAAAGAAAAGAAATAGAAATGAAGAAAAATATCAGAATTTGTTTGATATTTGAAGGGCTAATTATCCTGACAATCAATTTTTTTCCCATTATTTAAAGTTTAATCTCACCAAGGTCAACTTTCAACCATTAGCTGTTGAATTTTGCTATTAGATAAAATGCAGTTTGGGGTTTTTTTTCTAGTTGTTTTGAATAACAGTATTGTATGAAAGCCTCTGTCAGAGAATTACCTGAGATGCAGACTTCCCTGACAGAGTGACAGAGATGCTATTAAAAGCAAGGATCTTCATTTCAAGCTTGACATAAATGATTTTGTAAACTGTCTGGGAAGACAACTAATAACTCTGAAAGGTCCTTCAGAAGGGCAGCAGTGATGAAATCAAACCCTGTGGAAACCTTGTTGAGAAGAACAAGCTCGTATGGTTCTAGATAGTGGGTTAATTATGCTTCAGACCTGATCCTGCTGCACATCCTCCTCAGCAGGAGCCAATGCCCTGGATGCAGCCAGAGACAGCAGACTCTCACTAGCTGGCTGTCAGTCTGAAGTCCCTGAAGCTCCTGTGATATGGACACTTTCCCTGTGCTTTGTCTGTGTGGTTGATATGGCATAGACTAAGCTGTGGGTGACTAAGCTCAGGCACATCAAGGCAAGCATCAGTTCAGATCTGGAGACAGGACAGTAGGAGGCCAATCAGGAGACATTTTATGGTTGTTCATCTTTGAAGGTATTTAAAATATGGAGACTTTGCAGTCTTAGATGAAAAAAATAGGCCATCGATGGCATCAACAGTTCACCATGACTTGTGATCTTGTTTCTCTTTTAATTTCCTAGATACAACCATACATTACTTCCTTCAGCAAGGCCTAAAAGAAAGGCATTTCCCAGGGGAAGTAACAGGAGAAGGAAAAAAAGGTTGTCATTCCATATCTGTCATTATTTGTCATTTATTCAAGCCAAGATGAACAGGTTAATCCTCACAGGGCAAATGGCACCTGATGGGAGAGGATTGGAGGTGGATCATCTCTCACAGGCTCAGGCTGGGCTCCAGTGCCAGCACTCCACAACAGCGCAGGCTATTACTGCACCCCAGAGAGCAAAGTGAATGACATTTTGCACCATCTTGAGTGTGTTACTGATCTTTGTCCATCTCCCTCTGTTCCCAGGTTGTTGCTGAATTAATTAATCTATGTAAAAATTATATCAAGCAATAAACACATCTGAAGTGATAGCCTAAGGAGACATCCTGTACACTCCTGTGTATCCTCTGCTTCCACCATCTATTAAAATGGAAAATATCTCTGCCTTCCAGCAAGTATAATACTGAACGATTATAGTTCCAACTGAATGGGGACCAACATTTTTCTATAATGGATCATAAAGAAGATGTGGATTGAACTTACAACTAGAATGTGACTCATCCTTCATTTTTGTCAAAAGATCTGTGCAGCAGAAAATGTATTTTTCTAATTTATCTTAAATCCATGATTAACAACGAGTCTGAGGCACAATAACAAATAGAGTTTCAATTGCTTAACTACTACATTCACAGAAAATGCCATTTATGTGCAGGACCAGTGGTGCAGCTGTTGAACTCTGAGTCACTTACATGCAAATGGCACTTGTGCTTCAAAGCCTGAACATCCATTTGGCATTTGCTGCTCCATAAAGTAGTTCAGTATACCTTGGATAGCTGCTCTCAAGTTATACTAAGGTATCATTTCTCAGACCATTAACATCTTTTTGGATGAATACTATTTTAAGTCTTCTCAAGGTTTACATAAGGCTTACTTTATGTTTTAGTTAAGTTTAAACTCAGCTTGCTAGTTCACTTTAGTTTAACAGTTTAACAGATAATTTCTACACAGAGAAATTATCATTATTTCCTTTCCATCCTCTCACTCTGAATCTCAAGTCCAATAGCCAAGCAATAATAAAGACATCCTGAAGTATTCAGTGATAAATCTGCATAACAGAAATACATGATGTAGGAAATAAATGCTATTTCTCTAATTTGGAGTGTTTAATATTGGATACTGCAGAAGATAAAGCTCAGAGTATGGCTCAGAACATAAAGTCATGAAGCCTTAATGCTCTTAGTGTTGATTGATTAATTTGTGTCACACTCTTTTTATTGCCATCATGGCTCAGGAATGGCACTCCCCAATTCAGCGCCTCCACTGAGATTCTCCCCTTCCTGCTCTTCCCGTTCATGGCAGGATGGAGTTGAGAACTGGAGGCACAAAAGATGAAAATCACAGGGTGAGACAAAAACAATTTATTTGGAACAGCAGTGAGACAAGAAAATGAACAGTAACAGGAAAAAAATTAATAACAAAAGGTATAAGGCAAAGGAACAATTTATGGAAAATCAAATACTGACTGGCTCTCCCACATGGTGCTTTCTCTCCCTTCCTCCTGGAACTGAGAGGTGATATCAAATAACACCTGGCCCTTAGCCACACCTGCTCAGAACAGGTTAGAGTCATGTCTTGTAAGTAAAATGATAAATTCCTCAAGAGTGTGAAAACTAAATTCACTATTCTATCCACTAACTAAATTCACAAAACTAATTCAGTGAAGATTCTTGTTAAATTTTTTTATGTCTCTGTGGTTTCCCTGACTTTGTAAATGAGAGCAGAAAATATACACAATTTTCAAACCTAAAACTACAAAAAATAAAAAAACCCTCACATAGTTGGAAAATATGGGTTATGAACTGATTGGCACCAGTAAAAGCACCAAAGCCGTAAAATCTGACTACAGCTAGGGTCGAAGTTGAGGATTCACTGTGCTACAGTGAAGAAAGTTAAAATTAAATCATTAGGAGGTCACATATTTCAGAAAAAAAAAATGCAATTGAAATTTCACCATCCCTAAACTAACCCAAACAGAGACTAAGTTCTGTGCTCTTTTAAGGCCAGCTGTATTTTAGATGCTGTTTTAGATTGTTCAGGGAAGAGGATTTTTTAATTGGTGTCAATCTGATACCTGCACAAGGAACAAGAAATACTTACCATTTAGGAATACAGTATACAATTTATAGTAGCCCTTATAGATAATATCATATCATATCATATCAATCATATCATATCTTACATTCATTCCATAAAGTCTCCTGAGCTTCTAAGCATCCTAAACCAAGGTTTCTAAGTTTGATCTTAACATGCCAGAGAATTAGGACTCATCTGATAAGTTGCCACTAATTTGCCCATTTACTTTTAGTTTTGAGCTAAGGCTCCAAGCAATTAATTAGTTATGAAGCAAAATCAGCGCCAGTGTAGATTTGAAAAAGTATTCCAGAGCAAAATAAACATCTGAAATGACAGCATTTAAAATGCTAGGATTTTATTAGGTGTCTGTGGGAAAACAAAACAAAACAACCCAACAAAAATGATGAAAAAAAAAAGAGTACATGACTTAAAAATATAGGTTAAAGGTACAGGCCACTGATGGCAAGGATATAGGTGAGAAGACTGATGCAATGAAAAGGGAGGAGAGCGGGTCTATTGTCCAATATTCCTCTCTGTGTAAGCTTAGAGAAATTATGTTTTCAAAATGAATTCAATAAACATGGGCAGTGTGATTTCAATCAGCAGTGTTTCTAAGTGAATATATTTATGTGATTGTATGAAAGCAAGAAATAGAAAGCAGAAAGCCTAGGAATCAAAAAAAGTAACAGTTGCAGTGTGATTGAAGTGCAACAGAAAATGACAGTAGCAACAGAAATGTGTTATTTCATTTTCTACTTTAGTGAAAACACAAAAATATGTTGAAAGAAAAAAAAGCTTTTATAGACAGATGTGACATCTTGTAATATGGTATGTATTAATTAATACTTTGATATATGACAATGGGTACACTATATGAGCAAAGAAATTATAGTTCCATTAGTTTAATATTCATATTAAATAAAATGATGAAGACTATATGAAAGTAAAAGAATGTTCTGTAATCATGACAAAGATGTCTTATCAGTAGGCCATGTAAATTATGCTGAAAATTATAGTTGTAGATAATAAAGATTTATGCAAAGTGGCAGATACCACCACTTCAGGCGAACTTGAAGAATGTGAGAATGAACTCCCTAAGAATGTGAGAATGACAATTTTTATCCCTTCATACTTTTTTCACCATATAAAGTAAGATTGTGGAAAATCATTTTGTTTATAACTTCTGTGCTAATCAAGATAGACTACAGAGATTTCAATCAAGTTGTAGTTCAACATTTCTCTTCTAAAGTGATACATTTCTGTTTAATTTCTATCATAACTTACCATGAGGATGTCCTGTCATCTTTCTATTTTAGAAAATATGAAGTGATCATTTTCACCTTTTGGTATTTACACAGAATTACTGAATGGTTGAGGCTGGAAGGTGCTTCTGGAGGTCGTTTTATCTAAATCCCTCTCATCTCAAACAGTGCCATCCAGAGCCATGTGCCCAGGGTCAGATATTAAGATGGCTTGTAACTCCACAACCTCCCTGGGCAGCCTGTGCCAGGACACCCTCACCCTCACAGTGAAAAATCTGTCCTGATATTTGAGGGGAATCTCCTGTGTTTCAGTGTGTGCCCATTGCCTCTTTTCCTATGGAGGCTCAATTTGAAATTGCCTGGTTCCATCTGCTTTACACCTCCCCATCACATAATGATAAGATCCCTCTGAGCCTTCTCTTCTCCTGGTTGGAGCTTTTTTCCTTTGGAAGGATGATGCAGTCCCTTAAACATTTTAGTGGCCTTTTGCTGGAGTCTCTCCAGTAACTCCTTCTGTTCTAGGGAACTCAGAGCTGAGCATTTCCATGTGTCACTGACTATGTTTGGTGCCCTAATCTTGGCCTACCCAGCTGCTCACTCACTCCCCTCCCCAGGAGCACAGGAAGGGGAAATAGGATGGGAATCTTGTGAGTTGAAATAAAGTCAGGGGCGCTGCTTATCAGCCACTGTCAGGAGGAAAACAGGCTCAACATGGAGAAAAAAATTAAAGTAATTATCAATTGAAATGGATTTGGGTAGTGAGAAACAAAAAGACAAACATTTAAACAACAGATTTCTTCTATCCATCGTTTTATGTCTTTCTTTAATGTTTTCCCAGAGGCACCACTGGCTTGGCTGATGAGCTCAGTGTTGCCTGTGTTGGCTGTCACGGCTGTGTCCTGCATGGGACCGCTTCCCTCAGAGCCCACCCTGCTTTAACACTTCAGCCATGCTGTACACCTGCCATGTTCCTTGCACATGTCTTACATCTGTGCCCATGTTCTCATCTCACCTTTTCTGCCCCTTTGCCTGGTGTGTAACAGGGATGTCTCCTGCTGAGTTCCAGAGGTTGGGCCACCCAGCCAGAGATAGAAAGGTTCCTCTGCACACTTTCTGGCTGCCATTCCTAGCAAATGAAAGTAGTTCTTAAATATTTTCTTGGGTCTAGGTCATTTATGGAAGCTTAACCCTTACCAAGAAATTACAGATTACACCCTCTAATGAGCTTTGGTTCACTCAGGCCTAGGGAGCTCTCATTTTCATTGTAACAGGGATTTTCCCAAGTACAGCCTCAGGATATGATCCTGCACTTCTGTTCTTCATTCAAAATTCCCTGTGGAATGTCTTTATTTTATTAACTCTAGCAAAGGATTTTTTGGTCCCTCTGTTGATAAACTGAGAGGACAATCTTGGGAAGTGTCTTTCATTTACTTATCATTTCAGCTGAAGAGAATAGTGCAGACTTGGATGACTCAGGCTAACATTAGATTAAACATTTTTTATTTTCTTAGCTTCATTTTTTTCTTTATTTTTTGCATTTAAATAGTAATACGTGAAACATAACCAATCAGAAAACTCCATCCATTCCTGAATCTGATAGAAAAAGGATTGGATAAAAAAGTGAAAATACAATCAGAATTATTTGAAATGTCATGGACTTAAAAAACCCTGGGATAATCCCCACTCTGGATCAAAAGTCAAAACAAACTAGGTTTTTAGTGGATCTCACTGTGATACTTTGACTGCTCTTTGTGGGACTGAAAGGTATAGCAAAGAACTATTTCATATCAGCTCTGTTATGTATAATCCTCTTTTTCTTTTCCTTTTTCTTTTTTGTCATTCTTCTTCCTTTGATTGATTCTACAGCACCAAGGCTAAGAGTCATGGCTCAAAAACCTTGAAATTCTAAGTGTTGGAGAGTCCTTCCTGTTGGATGAGCTCAATAACTAAAGAGCTCACAGTATGGCAGTGGAGCATAAGAGCCAGAAGTATGTGGTGATAAAAGCAGCTACAGTCTAGGGCGCTGTGGCATCAAAGAGACAAATCAAGGGCCCTGAATTAGATGCCTGTAGCCTTGTGATTAAAGCTGGCTTACAGAGCACAGCAAGCATGGAGCTTAATATCTTGTATTGGTTGGGGCAATTTAACCCAGGTCTCCCACCGGCTGAGAGAACATTTTATTTTTTTTTTTCTAGGCTCAGTTCTGTGAAGGAAGTGTTCCAGTCTTCTGGATATATAGGGGTACCTGCAGGATGCCTTGAGAGAGATATTAAATTCTGGGGATAAGAGTGAAAAAGGAGGCTATGAAGCCTGCTTTCCACGAAGAATTTTTTACTTTGTTTTCTAATTCTAGGTGGCTGCCTGCTAATCTTGGAATTTAAAGATTTTTAGTATGACACACCTGCCTCCTCCATTGCATTGCATTGGGGTCTGTGTCTCCAGCATCTGCATGGGCAACTTGAAGGCAGAGGGCAAAGGTGGGAGGAGAAGAAAAAGGCAAGCAGGAATTTAAAAACTATCTGATGCAACTCAGATATTCCATGCATGTCTGTCCTTGCCACTACGTCTAGTTCTTAGCCCTATTCTTTCAAAACTGAAAGAGAAGATCAGCCTTATGATTAAAAACCAGCCAAAGAAAGGGATCTGAATGTGCCCTGGGAGACTGCCAGCACTGCATAGGCAGTACTCCATTCACAAAGGAGGATTTGCTTATCTCCCTCTTGTTGGGTCTGTCCCATGTTTTCTAAAAAATTCACCACAAAGAGAACAGGGAGCAAAATGAGTGATGTTCAGAAACTGCAGGGATTGGTTCCATAATTGTATTGTTCTTTTATCCAGTTACAGTTTCATGTGAAATGCACTTCCATTTTCAGGAAGCAGAGTTTGGGCTATATTTCAGTCAATTTCAAAAATATTGCTCTCCCTTTT
Source organism: Zonotrichia leucophrys gambelii (assembly GCF_028769735.1). NCBI lineage: Eukaryota > Metazoa > Chordata > Aves > Passeriformes > Passerellidae > Zonotrichia > Zonotrichia leucophrys. The sequence continues at coordinate 71,953,158 of NC_088172.1, forward strand.
CAAGCACAGCTTTAAATTTTATCACTTTGTCCTGAAATCACTGCTAAACGCAAATGTTTAGGGTCATCCAATCTGCTCTTCTATCACACATACTTTGCCAGCTTTTTTTGCATTAACCACTGTCTAAATGTAGGGTTTTTTTCCTTAGAAGGAAATGAAAATTTACACACACAGCCCCCTCCTCTTCCATCTGCCTCTCCCTTGTAATTAGCTTTTTTGCTTGGCCACTTTGCTGGGAAATGGAAGATGTATTTAAAGCATCTCTGAAATCTTGAGAGAAATCCTCTAATCATAAATTCACAGCCCAAAGTGGTGATGCTGCCACCTCTTCCAGGCACTGCTGATGGACAGAGCTGTGTCTGTCTGTGCACTGGGCTTGTGTGCCAGCAGCCTACCTGGGTGTTTGCTCTGAGAAGCTGCTAGAAGCTTCCCCTGTGTCCAGCAGAGCCAATGCCAGCCAGCTCAAGATGGACCTGCTGATGGCCAAGGCTCAGCTCATCATCAGCACTGGAAGCACGTCTGGGAAAACAGAGATAAGAATGGAGATGAAAACCCCTGCACAATAGCAGCCAGAGAATATATGGGTGAGAATATCCAAGAGAAACAGTCCTGCAGACACCGAGGTCAGTGAAAAGGGAGGGAGAGGAGATGCTTCAGGCACTGGAGCAGAGGTGAGACAGACTGTCCCTCTGCAGCCCATAGGGGTTCCACTGTAGAACAGATATCCACTGGCAGCCCACGGGGGACCCCCACTGGAACATCTGGATGCCCAAAGACTCTGATCCTGTGGGAAGCCTGTGCTGGAGCAGGCTCCTGGCTGGACCTGAGGACCTCTGGAGAGTGGAGCCCATGGTGGAGCAGGTGTTCTGCCAGGACTTGTGACTCCATTGGGGAAATCAGACTGGAGCAGTTTGTTTCTGAAAGTGTGCACACCATTTAAGGGACACATCCTTGAGCAGTTTGTGGAGAATTGTGCTCCATGGGAAGGACACTCATTGGAAAACATCATGGACAGAGAGCACATGACCACATCATGGCTCCTGTGGCAGGGACTCAGCAGTGGAGCAGGGGAAGAATGTGAGGAGCCCTCTGCCTAAGGAGAGAATGGCTCAAACAATGTGGGATGAAGTGAACACAATCCCCATCACCATTCTCCTGCACTGCTGAGCAGGGAGGAGGCAGGGAACCCAGAAGTTAAACTGAGACCAGGAGGAAGGGAGAGGTTGGGGTAAGGCATTTTTATGGTTTGTTTTTATTTCCATTGCCCTACTCTGATGTGTTTGGTAAGAAATTAAACCAAGTCCCCCAAGTCAAGTCTGTTTTGCCCATGATGGTAGTTGGTGAGTGATCTCTCACTGTCCTTCTCTCAAGGCACAACCCCTTTCATTATATTTCGTCTCCCCCATCTCCCTGAGGATGGGAGTGGGCACATGGCATCCAGCCAAGATCAACACACCACAGCCTACCAGAGCAGAGCCTAAGCTGATAATTTTTTTATGATTCTGAAGGCTGAAGTTTTGGATTTAAGCATATAGAACTCACTAAAGTCCTACCTAAAGCAGCTTAATCTTTTGGGATCTCAAACAGAGGGCACTAAATACGCAAACCATGTAGCTGACATTTGCCTTGGGAGTAAGGGCAGAGAAAAGCATAAGAGAAAGGAAGCTTGAAATAATGCCAGCTATCTGCTTTGAACATTAAGATAAAGGAAATGCAAACATCACTTTTTGAGCTTTTATATTTTATTTAAACGTTTTTAAATTATTGGAGTAAAAAAAATAAAGGTAGGAGTTAAAAAAAGTGGGGGGAAGTAAATGTATATGTATGCCCAGAATCTAAATGAGAAGTGCCTATTAACTGCTGTCTACAGCTTGTAGAGTTAGTATGTTTAAAAGACAGCTAGATGCACAACTGCACTGAATTAAATATGCTTGTAGAGATATAAATATAGAGGCATTTGTCAGGATTTGCACCTTCTTAACAATTCACCAGTTACTTCAATTACTTTTGATTGTTGCCTGTTTAGATACAGGACAGAACTCTTTGCTCTGAGTGTTATATCACCTGTCAGCCACTATCATTATGGAGCTCTGAGTGATGAAAGAGTCCATGGAATACTATAAAGGAAAAGTAATAATGAATGTGGAAAGTCAGTATAAGCCACTCAGCTTGCCAGGAGCTTCCCAGCACCTAAGAACCCATATGTTCATTAAGCCTCTGGGTTATAAGTTCCCTGTTTCTTCAAAGTAAACACAATAATTACCAAGCACATATTTCTGCCCCAGTCATGCCTCAGCCAAAGCTAGCAGGTAAGGCTGGAGTGAGTTCATTCACTTCACAAAGTCTGTTTCTGGACCCGCCAGAGAATATCCTCCCAGTTCACTGCAGTGGTGACCATAGGACCACCCTTTTAGGTTCAAACCATTTAGCACACAGCCAGAAGAAATCAAGAACTGGGGAAAGCCAGCATACTACCACAGTGAACAGGTGTTTGACAAAAAATGTCAGTCACACCAAAATAAAATCAGGGCCAAAGAGGGAAACATGGATAAAGGTAATGGAGTAGAAAATAATACCACAGTTATAATAGTGCTTTTGTACTCAGGTGGAATATTGTGTCCACTTTTGGACTATAATAGCATGACAGGTTCATGGGCAGGAAAATGGAATGCTGAGAAAAAGATTTCTGTATAAGAAGTAAGTAATTTTAGAAAATAGTAATTTTAAGTAAGAGTCAAATTACATGGGCACATTGCAAGTAGGACTGAACAGCTTGTTTTTTCTTTACCCTACCTGGAGAACAGCTCTGAAATTTTCTGCATTGTCTGAAGGCTCTGCGCTGAGAGGAAATGCTTGCTTTCACACAATGCTTAAATTAACTCCTCATTAAAAATGGCCCAAGTGGTTTATAAGCTTCAAAGTACCTGTTGATACAGCTAATGAGAAACACCATTGTTGTTGAACATAGTTTCACCAAAAAACCCAAATGAACCCCTTCACTTCATGCTCCAGGGAAGAAAACAGGGACAACTAACAAGCAGAAGCCAGAGAGAAACTCCCTTCACCATGTATGGACAAAAACTAGAATTCAATTTTTACAGTTCTGAGGGAGAGTTTACTAACCTGTATAGAGCAGTGCTCTAAGTTCCTACATAAAGATGATCTGTATTGTAAAGGGCTTTCTATTTAAAGAAAGTACATCAGCAGATAACGAGCCTTCAAGATACCAGAATACCCCTTAAACTCCCAGATCTAATGCACAATTAGGGTGCAGCAGTGCTTGAGGAATGGCCTTACCCTACTAACAAGATGGAAAAAGCTCTGGTTCTGGAAAGAGGAAATTATGTTCTGATCAGTTCCTTTTGCATTACCAGTGTTTGCACTGGCTTCAGGTCAATAGTATTTGCAGAACTACATTTATCTAAAAGGGATTTAGAGAAAGCTGTAGTTGTTTGAGTTTTTTTAAAATATTGCTGTTGTGTTTTGTCAGATCTGCCAAATCTCAACTAGGGGAATTAACCAGGCAATTTGGCACAAGGAAGAAAGTGGACCAATATGTGCCTAAAATTTGTCTCCCAAAAGTTGCCAAACCAGCATTGCAAATGCTAATGGTTTTTTTTGCAGATGCTCAATAGTCACAAAAGGCATAAAAGAAAATGACATCTGGTCATTTTTCAAAAGGCACATTTCTTATAAATAAAAAATTATAATATCTCTTTTTGATTATTTTTTTATTTTTCAATTGTCTTCTTACAATGCCAAGTGTCGAAGATTTTTGATTATGATTAGTTTGTAATAAAAGTACCAAATTACTTTTCTGAGCACATAAAAGCTAACAAACTCTTTAGCAACAGCTTAAGCTTAAAACTGAAGTAATTTTAGAGGTGTAATATATGTTCTGTTTTATGTTTAGAAAAAAAAATTTCAGCTCACAGTAATATTCCACATTCCAGAGATCAAAGTACTTCAAGACATTTTTTAAGCTAGATATTTCATTGCTAGGGACTGCAATCTCTTCATTGTTCATTGCTCTTTGAAATTCTGAGCAAAGTAATTCCTAAAAGATCACAGAATTATAGAATGGTTTTTTTTGGAAGGCACCAAAAATGGTCATCTTGTCCAGCCAAGTGAAAGTACTATCCCGTCATACTGTCCTGAAGTATTCCTTAATGACACCTCTGACTTCATTCCCACAAGAGTGCTGATTCTCCCCAGGGCAATGTTCTGGGTAGTCCCAAAGTCATGTGTTTAGATATGTCTATGGCAGGATTTGCTTGCCCGTCAGACTGCTCTTTTCTACATACAGACTCATTTACTACTGTGGAGACAAGGATTCTGCATGTATTCCCATGGTTTTGGAGTGAACTTCTCAACAGTTTTCTCCTGAAAAGAGACAGTGAGCAACCCTTACACAAAAAGAACTTATTTTTAAAAGAATAGGTCTTTGGAGCAACTAAAAATTAATAATTAGCATGTTAAAAGTACTGATGCTTTCTTTTTTATTTCTTCTGCTCTCCTCTGCTCAGTTTTTATTAACTTTGTGAAGAAATGTGTTAGTTATGAAATTGTCACTTTTGAAACCTTAGGGGTTTCTTTCGCTATCTAAAATTTTTATGACTCAATAACTCCTTGAACTTCCTTTCTAGTTACCTTCAAAGATTTTTTACCAGGAATGAGCTGAATATAAGGTTTGGAACATGCCAGTATTTTCTTTGTTTCTGCATGAAGAATGAGATTCTAAAGCAATTCAATTTGTCATCATTTGCTGATTACATGCTTTTCTCTGTTGTAACTTTCCTCAATTCTCTGTGTGTTTGCATAAAGAAATGTGTGCTTGTTTTACTATCACTCTATGTTTGGAGGGGTTTTTTTTCCTTTTCACCTTTTAAAAATAGATTGGCCAAATCAATTTTTTTCAATGTTTTCTCAGCATGTGAATGAGACTAAAACTCTAATTTTTTAAAATTTATATTAACATCTTCTTTTCTCTCTCAATGAGTGTGCTTCAGTCTCTGAAACTAATCTCCTATACTTTTATTTGCTTTGTACTTCATTCCATATGCTGTTCTGGTAGCCTCTCCATTGTTTCAGAATAAGTCAAAAGTTTCCTCACAACACATAAATCACATAAAGACTTCCATTGCTTCATGAAGGGTGATTATCAGAGCTCAGTAATCTGCATGTCAGGCTCTTAAGACTTTTATTTGCTCATTGAAATGTTATGGTAAACCAGAAATTTCTCTAGAAGCTTTATAAATGGCAGATACATTCTTTAAATGATCCATTTATCTTCCAATAAGAATATAAGGCTATACAGAGTGTCTCTTCTGAGCTGGGCACTGATTTTTCTTAGTTATGTTTATGTTTTGCTATGATTTGGTAAATGAGATGAGGCTTATTTCTCCTACTTTCCTTGAAAGTGAGAAACATATTTTTTTTCCTAATAGTCCCCATCATTTAATGCTATGATTTTAACAATTGAGTGAATCCATTCACTTTTATAGCTAATCACACTTTACATTAGTACACTATGTAAGGTTGAACAGTGAAGTGTGTTTTAGGAATATGGGAAGGTAGAATAGAAGCTGGTTGGGCTAAATTGTTCTTTCAATCCCACATCCTGCTTCTCACAGCACACAGATTTTAGGGAATCTTCCTTAAGGAATTAAATTGCAAGAATATTCACAGTGGACAACTGTAAAAAACCTCACCCACAGTGAGAAGTCTGTCTTCATTAGTGAATTCTAGTCTGTGACTAGAGGCACAATGATTTTATCAATTACTATATTTACTGCAGAAGGAGTAGCAAAGATATCTGGGGCCACTCTGCAATCTGAGAGACATCTAAACCATCACAGAAATGAGAATGCTCTACTTTCCTACATACGTACCTAAATTGTGCCACTATTGAGCTAAACCTTAAAGCTCAGTTGCAATGATTTCACCTACTAAATTTTGAAATTTACCCCATTTAAATTTATATTTGTTGACTATCAGCTTCATTGAAGACTTGTTTATTCTGCTATTAGGATGAAATTAGGAAAAACTGTAAAGACAAATATGTGCATTTTTTCATATGGCATTCTGTATCTTATGTAATCTTGTCATATCTTTTTAAATTCATTTCTTTCCCAAGCGAGGCAATCTCAGTCTTGGCAATCTGTCATCACAGAAATTGTGTCATGCTCTTAGTAATTTTCATTCCCTATTTCTACATCTTCTTTATCTCTTTTTCAAAGAGATTGACCAAGACTGAGCATATATTGTAGCTGAGGACACATCATTGGCATTAATAAGACTTTCAGAAAGACAATCTGTCCCATCCTTTTACATTGTAATATCTTATTTTTTGCTTTGTCAGTTTTTTTTGAACACTGCTGTACAGAACTTAACTCCACAACATTTACCATAAATTAGGAAGGCAGAATCCATTTGATCTGTTCAAGTAGGTGCTTTGGATCTGTAGATAGACAATACAGTATTTAATCTGTCAGGATGTTGCTCATTTGACTCTCTGGAATTCCCTGCCCCTTTCACTTACTTTAGGATTTATCTTTTTTTAGAAATTGTTATTTGCTTCTTGTTCTCCATTTCAGAAGCCTGCTCTATATCATTAATACTAAAACTACTCTATTTCCAGACTGCATGTTAAAGGAAATAGTCAACATGAACAGAGTTGCCTAAGAAATTTCTGTTTCAACATTGCCCATAATAAACTTATTTTGAGTTTAATTTGTGTGGTGCAGTGTGAAAATCTGATGCTATCCAGACACTTAGCAGCATGCCAGATCATGTCAAACTGGTAAAGCACTTGTACACCCAGAGGGAGAGCCCTGGAGATATGCAAAGACACAGGTGACATTGCCAGGTAAAGTGTCTCCTTTTTGTGTCACTGTGAAAAGGTATTCCTGACTCACTGAAAGGTATTCCTGACTCAGACAAGAACATAAGTTGTTTTTTTTTTCCTTTTCAGTGTCTGTTATGGTGTATCTTCTATGATTCATGTGCTGCAAAATTTCAGAGCTGCAGTCAGAATGGTTCTTTCTCCTCAAACAGTTTTTGGGTTGTCCTTGCTTTTTTGAAAGCAATTAATTTTTATTAAAAAATTATTCTCATTAGAAAACAAAATTAAAAGAAACAAAATGTCTCCTTTTGCTTCAGAAAAGAAAAAATAGTGTGTATGAATAGATGATAGTGTGCATGTATAGAATATTTGCCTTATTCCTGTTGATTTTTGTTTAAATGAAGGAACTACCTTTTTTCTTTTTTTTGGTAGGGAAAATTGATGCTAAAGTTTTTTACTATACACCACGGAATGCTGTTAACAAAACTTGACAACATTCAGAGATTCTAGAAAATGTATTGTTGTCATTCTTGGGTGTCTGAGGTTAGATTATTTCTACATACTGCTAACTATCCATCCTCAGGGTAGTTCTGTTGTTGACTTTGACATCTCACTCTTGTAACTGCAATTCTGAATCAACATCTTATCCCTTTTTGGGGCTGGTTGTAAATATAGGATGATTTCTGCAGCCCAACCCAGAAGTTAGTCTTCAGTCATGTGTGTTCTTGGCTGCTATAAATTAACATCTGACTTTGACATCCATATTTGCAAAAGGAAAAAAAGTCTGTAAATAGCTCATGGAACAAATTCTCCCTTTGCACTGAGGAGATTTTATTAAATATATTGTTAGTCATGCAGTAAATTTACAATTCCAAATTCCGTAAAGGGAGTAGTAAATTTTGTATAGCAGATTGAATTAAATAAGAATGAGGTCTACACTGATAAATAATCCTAATTACCTTTCTATTGCCACCTTCAAACAAGGTTAAAAATAGCATTCTAGAAATGGTCTAGACTCTGTAAGCATTTTTTGCACTTCAATTCCCAAGACACACGTTGAATTTTCTGAGGCTGAGGTTGGTGTAGAACATCCAGTCTTGCATTGTTGTACATATTCTCTGACATGCTCATAGAACATTGATTCACCCTACAAAGCTATAAGCTGGTTAATGATTTTCAACCAAAAAAATCTATAGCTTCTTAGAGAGCTTCCAAGATCTAGATTTCCTTTATTTTCTCTGACAAGGTTTCATGATCAAAATAAAACCAGCCTTTGAAATGAACAAGTAATGATGGCAAGAAATATGTCTTAAATTGAAAGCTGTCATGTAGAAGAGAAAAGTCAGGGTTTACTTTCACTTTTGGTTAAATAATTTAAATTTTTTTTTATTTATTTTTTTCATTGTCTTTTCTTTTAAGAACTACTGAAAAAAGAACAAAATTCTCATCCCCAAGATGAGAGAAGAATGATTGATAGACACCAGAACTCCTAATCCCTTCTTTGTTAGTTTTAAGAACTGAGGAAGAGAAGCGAAATCTTGTACATTTGTGATGACATTTCAGAACCAGCTCCATGGGCGCTTCTCAGTTTCATTTTGCCACAAGTTCTACCAGCAATCACAGCAGCTTTGCTGGTGCTCCAAGCTATCAATGCTAGGGATATCACACAATAAGTATCCTTTTGTTGACAATGTTAATTAAATATAGCTATAGCCCAGATATGAAGAATACAAGCTCTTTTTATCTCAGTTTTAAGGATAACCAAGTGTTAAATGTGAAAACTCATCTGATTTTTTTTCAGTCAGAATTAAAATTCAAGTGAAAAAATTAACCTATCTGCCTCTACACTCCACAGGGATTTCTATTATTCAGATTTATTCATTAGAAGGCTTGCTATTCATGTTTGTTGTATTTGCTTTCATTAAATGTTTGGCATTATATATCTTCCTATTGCATTGCTAACTAAAAAATAAAATATCTTAGTGCTGTGATACAAAATTCATATATCCCGACCAATGTAAATGGTATGCTCTTTCAATAGAAAATAAAGGGAGCAAACAACAGCAGGCAAATATCAATTTTAAAAAGAAAAAAATACTGAAGGTTTTTCTGGTCACTGAAGTGTAAATTTCTTCTTATAGTAAGACATATGCAGTTCCTGCATCATGATTTGTATTTTGAAATGCAAAAATTATTATCTTTTTCATTCATTAAACACATTGACAAAACCCACAGTTGATCCAAAGACATATAAATGTATTCTTGTTTCACAGGCAACAGAATAAATGCAGTTCCCACTATGATGTAAAACCCATCTACTCAATGTTTCTATGAACCCATTAAAAATAATGGAAAACAGTTGTTAGTGAAAAAAAGTCCTCCAGCTGTTGTTCCTTCACCATGAAACTTGTTCTTAAAGAATCACTTGAAGTGTTGGTGTTCTTTTCATTTGGACTAATTTCTGCCTGGCAGGGTGACTCTGCTGCACCAAGGTCACAACCTTCTCCTGGGCTGGCTGCAGTGGTCTGTCAATCCATGTGCTCTGGTGACCCCTCTTTTGGCTGGGTTAATCCTTAACTAAATACCTGGGCTCAAACCTTGCAGGCTTTGGGTCTGGCTGCTGCATAGCATACATAGGGCTCCACATCTCCTTTCCAGCCAGCTCTGCATCTCCTTTCCTGCAGTCTGGATGCTGGTCTGAGTAATAGCTGTCCCTCTGCAAAGTCTTGGATAACTGAATTTTCAACTCTCTTTTAATTGCCCTATGTGCTGTCCCCAGTACCTTGAGCTCAGCACAGCCACCTTCATCAAGAGTCCCATTTGTTTTCCTTCAGCAAAGGAAGGCAAGATTTGTTGGAAGCAATAGGGACACAAAACTTCAGTTCCCAGGAGCTGTCAGCCGTTTCTCGGGTCACTTGGTATCAGTCACAGCAGCAACATCTGTCTTATCATGTCTCATCCTGGACTTCAAGGACCAGAGACACTGACACGAAGCAATAAATTATAATAATCTAATTTATGTGGCAGTGACATCTCTGGTGACACCTGACTCACTCAGCCCGGGATGTTCAGCAATTTCTGCAGATATCTAACCCTGCATCATCACATCCTTCTCCTTTCAGATTTTATCCTACCCTCCACAGCCTCAGTGTCATGCTGTCAGTGTAACTACATCTCCCCAATCAATCATAGATGAGGCTTGAACTCCAGTCAGTGCACTTAAATAACAACTCCTGGTCAGCAAATACAGGAGGGGCCAAGTTTTAAAGTGCTGCTCAGGAAGAAGAGCTGTATCAGGGTGAAGGTGCTTACTTCTCATTAGCTTCTCAGCAATCCAGGAGTTTGTGGTCATAAAGCTTAGGTCAAACCGTTTCTAAAGTGCTTGGTAAAACCACAGTCATGTGTGGAGCAGCCAGCTCTCAGGTGCAGCCCTGACAGCCCTGCAGCTGGGCCACTGCCTGGCCAGGCAGGACGGGATGAGTTAGTGGTTACCCTGCACCTCATCTTCACACACTGGGGTCCAAACAGCTCTAAATTGGGTGTGAGTCTGTCTTTGGTAATCATATTTTCCTAACCCTTTGCTCTGTGCTTTCTTTATGACTGCTTCCTCACTGGTGGTGAGGAAGGTATGTAAGGGCAGGGCTGTGCACAGACTTTAAACTGCTTTTCCAGGATAATGGTGACAGTAATGAATCAAGTAGCATTAATTTAGAGCAGTGAAGTGGCACTCAGCCATCCACCCAACCCAGAGCAGTCATTAATGATAACAGGCCTCTGTGCCCCTCTCCTCCACACACAGAGAGCTCATGTCACAGGAAGCATCAGACAGGGCACTCTGCTCAGCTTCAGTCCTTCTGACATGGACCCAGCAGATCAAAGGTCAGAGCAAATTCAAATCTCTGTCAGTTACTTCCTAAGCAAATACTCACAGCAGTCATTGTCACCTATTTTGGTTCAGTAACACGAGAGCAGCAAGACCAGCTAAAATGAGGACCTTCCTTTAAAAAGTTAAAAAGAAAAAAAAGAACAAAATAATTTTAAATTCAATAATGATAACTGTTTGTCTCCTCGAAATGAAACTTTTAGTGCATTTACATGGTTAAGTGAAAAGAAACAATCCCTGTATTCTCTGGGGATTTTTGTAAGAGTGGTCAGATATTTAGGAAAATTCATTCAGGTTATTGTCTCAATCTTTTTTCCCCTACTTTTACAGGCCTGAGGGAAACTCTCATACTAATGATTACAGCAATTGCAGTCTGCTATGCAAGAGACATTTATTCTAGTCAGAGGCTGAGCTATTTTTTTCTAGAAAATTTTACAAATGAAAATATGAGGTTGCCTAAATTCCAGGATAACCTAAGTTACTGTTCATTTGAATTATTTCAATTACTGCCAGCTTTTGAACAAAGAACTCATAAACCAAAGTCCAGGCTGAGGAAGAAACTCACACACAGGCCATGGCCATTTTGCTGTGAAGCTGATGTAAATCAAGGCCCAAGATATTTCCTGAGAGGAGGGGAACAAATTCCATCATAGAGTATCCAATGGCATTGAGGTGTCTCAGATCTGGAGCCCGGAGAAGGTTTTGCTGCTGGAGCCTATGCCTAGCATGAGCATTAATTCCTGAAGAGCACAAATATTTCCTTTGAATTTATTGATCAGGTGTCACCAGAGAGCACGATGTAAGTCTCAAATGCTTGTATTGTAGCTCAAATTGAGTCAGTTATACTAGCATTGTTGGCAAAGTGGGCAATTATCGATATTTATCTGTACTTTATAAAACAAACTACCAAATATTCAGAAAATCACTGCAGTTTGTGAAAGTATATTCATTAGTATAGTCCAAATTTGAATGACAGACCACATGTGTAAACTTGATACTTCCCTACTAATTAAGATGTTTTTTCAAATATCATCTGAAGGTTTTATATGAGGAAAGAGGGTCATTATATCCCAGCAGGGATGGTATACTGGACCTGCCAAGACACTCACAGAGAATCTCTATATATTAATACTGTATGTCTGCTTGGTCTGTGCTTTTTACCAAGAGATAATCAGGAAGAAGGTGGTGAGGTGAATAAGAATAAGGTTCCCAGAGGGCCAGGAAGGAGCAAGGAGAGAGGACCCCTGGCAGTCAGTGCAAAATACAAATTGCTGCTAGAAAACACAAAGTCTAAGCAAAGAAAGGGAAAATTAGATACCAATGTCTGATGTGAGAAAAAAGAAGATGCCTTAGGGTCTTCCATTCAGCATAACAGAAACACAAGAAAAAGTGATAACACAACTCAGAAGCGTACAGGAGGACAGGCACCCTAGCACAGGAGCCTAAGAGGAGAGGATGGAAGACAAAATAAAAAATTGAACAGGAAATTGAAAGTAAAAAAATACCAACAAAAAAACCACCACCAACAAAACAAAACAAAACAAAACAAAACCAAAAAAAAACCAAAAAAACCCCACCAAAAAACAAAAACCAAACCACAAACCCCTAGAAGTGTGTGAATCACAGGGGAGAGGGAAGAAAGTAAAAGTAAAAATAATGGAGACAAATGGCCAATCAGTAGCAGCAGAATCGTGAATCACCAGAACTGTAAACCACTGCAGTACCAAATCTGTCAGGTGATTGCACAGTGAGTGGGCATCTCAATAAAAGTACTGGCAGGAGATCAGTATGCCAAAGGAGCCAGGATCATCTTTTACATGACTGCAGTGAACTTGCTGGATTTGTGCTTGGGTTGAAATATGCCCCAGGAGATGAGTTGCTCAGGAGACTTCTGATCAATAAGCAAAAGGGTGGATAATTGATATGGCAGTTAATAAATGGGAATTTTATGGTAATAACAATGATCTCTAGCTAATTAAATCATCTGTATGGCTGCAGATCAAGAGCAGCAGATGACTGTAGCAAACCACAATGGATTGTCTTAGAATGAAATATAAGAAAATTATATTCCTTTCAAATTCTATTAGCCACAAACAATTAAAATGACCCCAGATAGAAAATGGACACAGATGTTTAAAACAAATTAAATGGCAAAGTAATTAAAAGCAAGTGGATGTAGCAGTAGTCAGGTTATCAAAAGTGACAGACAGGACAAATGATCTAATATGAAATTTGAATGGTTCACAAGAAAGGAGAAGTGGGAAGGGCAAGGGGTGTGGGTCAGCCCATCCCAGTAGATGCAATCCAGGCCCTACAGGCTCCTCTGCCAAGAGCTGTGGCAAGCATAACTTTGTTACCACAACCACCACCTCTGGTGGGTGCCAGAGGTACCCAGGTGAGTGTGCCCAGTGCCTTTTTGGGACTCCCTGGCTGAATTTGCCGTATTTGGCACAGAAGGATTGCCAGGGCAGGTTGCAGGGCTGGCAAGGGTCTGGGGTCATTTTGCAGCTCCCTCTGCAATGCTGCCATCCAGCCTGGGTGCTGGCCCCCACACAGGGCCACCACTGGTGACCTAAAATTATTTCTGGAAGGCTGGGAAAAACACTGGTCTCCTCCCTCCCCACTTCACTGAATAAAGCTACTTTTAGGGCAGCTTTAACTGTTCCCAGTTAATGCTTTTACTAAGAAAATTTTCTAAGATTCTCCACTCTCCCAGATCAGTGAACAGTGAACACATTTGGATAAATTCTTATGTAAATCATGTGTGTCCCCAGTGCAGTTCCCATGGTACCAGTTTCCAGGCTCTGAGGGCAGTGGATGCTCAAACATTACCCCAGCATCGCCATGTTCACCACTAAATCATATCCTCAACTGACACATCCACTGCTTAAAGAACAACTTGAGAGGATTTTTCCCATTGTTAAGTGTTTCATACCCACAGTAATAAAAGTGTGCCATTTCTGGCTCCCTGTAAATGTGCCAAGCCACCAGCTTACTGACAAGTGTGACAGAAACTTTCATTGCTCTAGTTAGTACCATTCCTATGTGAGATGGAAAGCCATTCCTAACTCTCTTCATCCCACTGATTGGAGAAGGATATTAAAAGGCTGTCAGCAGCACATGCCAGTGCTAAAATACCTCAAGGTAAAGACACTAATGAGGTTTGGAAGTTTAAAATTACCTTTGCCTCACTCAGGGCAGAGGATTGCTGAAAGTTTTACTATCACTTCAATTAGGACAGTAGCCTCCCCATATATGCCAGTGTGGTTATCAAACTTATATTTTTATCATTCTCAGAGAAATTCAAATCACGAAAGGACTGGGCGACAGAGGGAGAGCTATTCCTTTTCTTCTGACTGATACGTGAACTGAATTGTAACAGATTCATAAAATGAAATAAATGATTGAAAACTACCTGCAATGTTTTATACTGAATTAAATAGTCATACCAATCCTTTTTGAGATGACAGAGAGAGCAGGGTTGAGACTTGGGTGGGACAAGGAGGGTAGAGGAGAAAAAAACCATAAATATATACTGTTGGTTTGATCCAATGGGTTTTTTGAGCTAGCAAGCAAACTGAAACATTTCTTTGCATTTTCCTCTGTGTTTTTCTTCCACAACACAGCTTGAAATTGACAACCCCATGGATACAATGTATGGTAATATTTCTTTTTAAAGTGGAGGGCCTAGAATTTTTTCATGAAAATCAGAAATGTCTTTAACCCTGGACATTTTTCTAAGGCAAATCTTTTTCTGAGAGGAAAAATTGTTGATTCACATTTTTTGTTTCCATCTACTACTTCCCAGTGAACACTTTTTTATTTCTTTCAGCTTTTTTCATCATCTGAGCGCAGAAATAAGCTCCTACCAGCTGAGGAAGCACAGACCATCTCAGTGGCAGGTTGCCGTGCTTTCTGCATTCAGTGTGCTCCTGTTGGACTCTGCCTCTGCTTTTGTGTTTGCCATGTGCGTGCTCTGCTCCCAGCCGTGGCATTTCTGGCTGCAGAGAGTCAGATATTGTGGTGCAGAGCCACATACCTCCAGAGATGCACACAGGGACTTAAAACCAGGAAAAGAGTACAGTAAGATGGTGGATGCCAAGCAGTGACAGTCTTGCTTATGAAATTTTAAAGGAAGTCCTGTAGAGTTGTTTATCTACTAGAGATTCTTTTGGTTGTTTCCAAATGGGTGCGCTTGAGCCCTGTCTCTGAGAGCTGGGTGACACTGGTTTAGGGAGCCTCGACACAGGCTGTGAGTAATAGAACATATTCGTATAGATAATTTTTTAAAGAGTTGTCTCCACAGACCCTGTATTTCAGCTTTTCCTGCTAACCATTTGTGCAACCCATTCCTACCATGGTCAGGTCTCAGCAATCCACATTCCCTCACTGTCTGCTCCACAGGAAACCTTCCCTTCCCCTCAATTTAGAGAGCTGCTTTGATGGAAGGCAATATACAAGCAGCACTACCTGGAAGAAATAAAGGCAAATAAACTTCTCACAGCAGCAATGAAGGAACCTTTTACTAAAATCTGAAGAAAGCTTCAGCAAAGACATATTAAAGGATGGGTCTGTCCTTGCTGTAATGGCACACTCTATTTCACAAAGACAGCAAAGAAACAAAGCTGACTAGCTAAATATTTCTCTGGTATCTTTAGGAGCTCCAAGGCTGATGGCACATTTTGATTTCAGATCCCTAGAAAGCATGCGGACTTGCTGCCAGTTGATTTTGGAATGATAAAGGGACAAGAATCATGCGGTGTATGTCCTTGCAATTAATTGAATATCAGACCTGCTAGGACAAAAATCAGAAACGTCAGGGTGAGACACTCTAATATGTTAATTTTAAAAGTCAAACTGAATAAAACCTATTTTTGAAACTTTGAACCTTCAGGTGTGGCCTTCAAACTTTCCCAGTGGTAGCTGGACATTGCTCCCATTGAAGTGAGTAGATATAATATTGTATAATGCTGTTCTGAAAAATTTCAGCCCCAGAGCTGCTTTTGTAGTAAATACAAGCAAATTTAAAGCAATTTAAAAAATTTGATCCCTTTTAATTTAGTAGGAAATGATGACCCATTTGGAAACAACCTAAAGAATCTCCAGTAGATAAACAATTCTACAGGGCTTCCTTTAAAAGTTCATAAGTAAGACTGTCATAGCTTTTATTTAATTAAATCCTACCATACTCTTTTACACTGCCATAATGCACTACCAGAATCTCCAGACTCCAGCTGAGAATAATTTAATTTCCTCAGATAAACTCTGACTTCTCCAGATTTCCTTTGAAAGTTTAAGAAACACAGACACCATTAACACTTACAGAAGGCTATCAACACTCTTAGAAAGGGCTTCACACAAATCTAGTGTTAAGCACAGTCATAAAGGTCTCCAAATCATACAGCTTTTCCTTCCTAATGTGACAGACACCATGCAGCAGCCATTAATGGGAAAGAGCAATTAAAAAACTTTTTTTTTTTTGTTATGAAATCCCTTCTTGTAACACCCATTTAATTTACAAGTATTTGAATATTGCATAATGAATAATCCTCATAGTTTTGATTTCATTTTTTCAATTAGTGTTCTGTTTGTAGGACTGATGGGTACAACAAAGGAAGGAATAAAACTAATTATGAATAAATGGGCTCTCATTATTTGGTCTACTGGAATCTGTTTGGCTGGTTATTTTTAAAATGCCAAATTCAATTTTTCCATGTGAAGTGATTAAAGGACAATTTCGCAAACTCAATATCAGAAGAAAAATAGAAACACTAAACTAGAAATATCCAGAAAACTATAGGATTTTCTTATGATTTGTATTACACTTTTACCTGTTGGATTCAGCCAAGTTCAAGTTCCAAGTGTATGCTGTTCCAAAGCAAGAACATCAGCTCAAACTCATCTGGTCTTAGTGGAAAAGATGGTTGAAGACAGATCTTGCAAATCAAGTGCAGAAATTTGACCACGTGTGTCAATCACAGCAGATTACCATTGCTGTGACAAATACATCACAAGGATTTATGAGTTTGGATTCCCGGGTATTCCCAGACTACTTGATTTCCATTTTTCCTTTAATGACCCTCTTTGGTGTTGGGAACTTCTCCCCCTGCCCTTTCCTCTGCTCTTCAGTCTCAAATCATGTCTTTGTTTTTTTTTTTTCTCATGTGCTTTCCTGCTTCTGCCTCCTATGCCGTCACAGCCTTTGACACCTATATTTCAAGGGTGAGTGGCTTTCACTTACCAGTGACACAGAAGGTTTCTCTTTGGATGCCATTTTTAAGCAGGAATCTTTAGCTTAAATACAACAACCTCCTAAAGTATAAGTGCATTGATAGCAAGTTCCTCAACAGAAACCTGAAGACATGAATGCAGTCGCTGACAGACATAAAGGGTTTAAAACCAACTCCCAGCAAGTTCCAGTAAGCTGTGCACACACACACACACACACACACACACTAGTAAAAATAACAGTAATAACAATAACAACCACAAAAACAACTTGGCTGAACATACAATTTTCTCATTTAGGATTTAGAGCTCAGTCACTGAATTAATGGTGCAGATGTAAAAATGAAATTTCAGAGGAAGGATCTTGACAGGACTTATAGCCATGCCTACAGGTTGTGTATTCATGAAACATCAGGGGATTTAAATATAAATATTGAAATTATTTGTGAGACTGAGATCTTATTATAAAAGTTCATGATTATCGAGGTATTTATAGATGTTAAAATTCAGAGTTTGGTAATTTGATATATTACTTCTGTTAGTAATAAAGAATTATGATTGGTTTTGGAAAGCTACTTAAGTCTTAATGTGACTTTAATTCCTTGGGAAAACATCGAAATACCACATGCTATTCCTTGTTGAATTCAAGCTAGTTCTCAATCTCCAGTCTGCTGGTGGGACTATTCCAGGATGAAATTGCAGGCCATCTCTCTTTTATGAAAAATTAAGCTCAAAGTGCTCCACTTTCAGAGAATCACTGTAGAAAACTCCTTACTGATTAACTATTCACATTATTAGATCCTACTATATGGAAGCTTTTAAGTACAGACTGGTTTTCTATAGGACTTCAATATATGCTGGAAGCTGATTTTATGATTATGTCATTTCTAATATAAGGAAGTTTTCTTGTATAAGAATTTATAAAAGGACAAAAGTAATGCAGATGCAACTTTCTTAATGGTAATTTTCTTATTTTGTCAATAGTATAAATATGTCCTCATTGGACTGGTGATTAGTTGGCCAGTGCTGCAAAAGTAGAATGTGAGCAAACCAGCTTTACTGTTTGAAGGGGTATGCCCATCTTTCTGTAGATAATTTATATCATTTTTGTGTGAAATGTGGCCACCAAACCAGTGAAAATGTTAAGTACCTGTTTGGTATTTGCAGAAGCCAAGTATGGGCTATCAGTGGCAGTTGACATTATGCAGCAGAGCTGTCCATACATATTGCTGCATGCTTAATGCCACTCTCTAGATGTGCATGGATTTGCCTGCATCAGCAGCAATTATCTTTGCACACTTGTCACCTGTGGGCAAGATCTCAGAAAACTGAAAGGGGAAAATGAAGAAGCCTATACTCTTTCAACACAAACTCAAAAGCTAGGTTAAAATACTAGAACAAGCAAATAAAAGCTATTTTGAGGCATCTGCAATGTAACAAAGCGGAGAAAAAATAGTTACTGTGAATTTTTGAAGATGAATTGAAGTGCAAGAAGACACAGTCATTTTGGCAAAGTAGCTGTCCTGTTTGAAAGCTGAGAAGGGAGAAAGCATATGTGACACACCTGAACTTAGTAAGGCTTTTGACATAACCTACATGACAGCCCTGGAATTGAATTGATCAGATATTATCCAGATGCATCACATGTGTTAACGTGTAGTTGAACCACTCTGCTTATTAAATAGGGAGCTATGTCTCTGTCAAAGTGCCAGGACATTTCTCTTGGGACTCCACAACTGATGTATGCTGTTTTGGCGTGCTTCTTTTCTTAGTCTGAGTAATATTTTTATGTGACAGTAGACTACAGTATAGGAAGAAATATAATGTTCCTTTTGGAGAACTGAGTCTGACTTTAAAACTGTCTTTATAAAGTAAAGATATTTTTTCAAACCAACAAGGCAAAAAGACAAAATGCTTCATGTAGGAAATAGAAACATGTAGAAATACCCAACAGGGAAATATGGCATGGCAGCACAACTTCACAAAAGACCGTGGCTGTGCTATTGAGGTTTCAAAGGGGAATAATTAAGGAATATAAAACTGTCACAGAAGAAACCAGATCTTGTTCTTGCATATATTAATGTTCAGTGTCTTACAGAAAAAAGAAGGCGTTATTTTATGTTACAGCTTAAGGTATAGTCTGATGTCTAGTTCTGAATATTACACGTTGTGCAAGAGGCAGCTGAATCAAAGGTACTCTAGAGGAGAGACACAGGCATTACATAAGGCTTCATAATTTCAAGGAAAAACAGAATAAGGTGGATTAGTTTATTTAAAAAAGAAGAAGGATCAAAGCAGACCATCAGGTAAGGCCATCAATCATCAGACATTAAAAAAAAAATTAGCTGTTTTTTTCATATTTTCATTTTGTATACTAGATAAAGTCCTAATTTCCAGTAGAGATATTATTTCTGTCTCTCCTGGAGGGCAAGGAAAGGGCTGCACCAAAACAGGAATTGTGGGATCACCTGAACTGGATGTTTTCCTGAGTTTAAACTACTGATCAAGAACAGCACATATTTACTTAATTTTTTGTGAGAGGGATGGACAGGCTGACTTTTCACAGTTCATTACAATTATAGTTTACAATTACATATTTCAAATTTAAGAATTTTAACCCTGACTCATCTCTTTTTTCCCCTTTCTTTTTTTACCTGTCTTTGGTAGCATCCATTCTCAATGACTCCTTGAACTCTCTTCACCACTTCAAAACTGGTAAAGTGGAGAAGAAATCAGTACCTGGACAGAAGACAGAGATGAGAGCCAGGCAAAACTCAGCTGCTGGTTGCTTCACAGGACAATAACATGGCTAACCAGTTTTTGTGCTTGTCACTCAACCAGTTACCATGAGTGTGGTCCCTGGGCACCTCTAGCAGGGCCCTCTTGGCCTGGTGATGGCATCACAGAGGGCCAGGAGAAGGAAAAGAGCCAGAGGAGCCTGGCCATTGTAGGCTGAAATTGCAGTAGGTCGTGTTGCAATTTCAAGCGACATGACAAGTTGTAGGGTTCTAGCAGCCAAGTTTTAGGGTTTCACACCATTCTTCCCACCCAAAACCCACAGATTTTCTGATATGGCCCAAGAGGCTGGTGTTGGGCTCCCTGCCTGCTTGGAGCCCTGAAACACTGCAGTCCACAAAGTGGTAAAGATTTCCATTCTCTGACCCATTTTAGCAAATGGCTAGTTCAGCTGGCAGGAAATGCATTTGTGATTACAAAGAAGGATCTTTACAGAAAATCACAAATTGTTTTTCTCAGAATTCAAACGTATTAGCAGAGCTGGATTCTTGATTTTGTGACAATTATGAGAATATTGCATCTGTGCTACAGGAGACCACACAGCTAAACTGAACAACAGAAAGGCACAGGAAAACAACTGCATGCATAGAAACAGGGCAATTATTACAGCAGAAAATTGTTTAGAGAAACACTGTCTCAGCAGCTTAAACAATCACTTGGGAACAAGTAGCTTTGCTCGATGTGAGATGTAATTCTTCTCAGTCCAAAATGACACAGACATTGATTTGAAAAGCAATTACAGCTGGAATCAACAGTTTGCCTGAATTTAGGGGCAGAAAATTATACCATAAGCCAAATTAGTGATTGTGATTCTACTCCTGAACACAAAGAAGAAAAAAGGAAGGTAAATAATTGTGACAGAAAAAGGCCCCAAAACAGCATTTAACTATATTCTTGAGACTGTTGGAATTGCATAACCAGAAAAGTCTGGGTTTGGGAAGCATGAATATCCAGTTTCTTGAGTAAAAACATAGAAAAAGCTGAAAAATATTAAAATATTTTCAGAAAACCTGGAAAAACTAGTCACTGTCTTGAAACCTGGCTAAATCAATTCTGAAATAGAGACTAGGAAGGGACACAGTGTCAACAGCAATAAAGGATAAGAGAAATAGAGGAAAGGTGGGAATGAATTTGTAAACAGCCAGAAAGTGATAAAAAAATTGCAAAATAATTTAATGTAGGAGACATAGCCTGAGGAGAGTAGGTGAACCCCAGGAAGCAGTTGAGAATAACAGATGCAGTTAGAGAGGATGAGGGCATAGGAAAAAAGAAAATTAATTGTTTTAAGCCCAAATTTTTGCCTCATATTATGTGGAGAAATATCTTAACTCCTTTTCTTAGGAATGAGAGGCACCAACTGAAAAGATGCCATAACAAACCTAATCTAGAAAAGAACATGTCACCACAACTTATTTTATTTGAATCTTGTGTATTATTTTATTTGAAGCAAATTAATGTATGTAATTTGTATTTGGGTCTTCATAGAAACTAGTATAATATGTGAAATTTTATTTGAAGCAAATTAATGTAAAGCAAATTATTTGAAGCAAATTAATGTATATAATTTGTATGATAGAATGTAATGTATTTTATTGAGAATTTATGTAACAAATTTTTGAAGCAAATTAATGAATATTATTGGGTCTTCATAGAAACTAGTATAATATGTGAAATTTTATGAACTAAAATATTTATATTCCATCCCATATTTTGTAAAAAAAATTTACTGTTTTACTTGCTCTAAGTACAGTGAAACATGTTCCAGCATTCCTCAGGAAGAAAAAAAATTCCCTGAGAAACACTTTAAAGAAAAAATGGTACTATGTGGAATTTTATTGTATGCATTTTATTGTTTGTATTGCAAACAATTTTATTGTTTGCATCTTCAAGGGTTTGCCTACATAACTTAGTGGGGAGAATTTTTTTATATAAATACAAAGGTTTCAACATTCTATTTAAGTCCACCTCTTAACATTCCTTAATAATCTTGTATTCTGACAAATATCAACTTCTAATCTAAAAAGAAAATAAACCAAAAAAACAACCACCCACCACAATTAAACATATTTACTGCATTTGCTATTTTCTTTTTAGTACAAAATAGCTGAAACTTACTAACACATTATATAATTCAGTAAACATAAAAAGTTACATGAGTGTTTAACATGAATATCAGCTCATAGAACTCCTTTACAGCCAAATTAAATTAGTGAAAGTACTCTAATTGATCTTAATTCACTTTGAAATATGTCTTATTAATAGATGTTAAATATATATTCTATTTTAAATTTCTATTCTCATGATAGGCCTAAAAGCTTGATTCTGCATTTCCTGATTGAGGACTCTTATGCATAAACTTGAGTACTAAATATGCTGGGGCTGGAGTGCTCTGGAGAAAAATTTAACCACACAAAGTTGCTGTCAAAGACAGTATGAGTATAAAAGCATCAAAGAACAAAAAACCCAACAAACAGATTAAAGGCTAGAGGGCGCATTGCCCAACAAAGTATCAAGATATTTTAAAGTGTACAATTCATAGTAGCCTTGTTTTCAGAAATTAGGAAAGACATCAGTGTTCCCAAATTTCTTTTTTTTTTTTTGTGATAGCCTGTGTGCTTGAGACTAGATCTTTTTACTAGCTGTCATTTCTATGATTCTCAAGAAATTCAACCAATATTATCATAATTTTGACAGTCTTCCTTTACAAGAGGCCCTCCATCCCATGAGGGATTTCCTACATCATAAAATATATGAGTAGCATTAAATAAAACCGATTCCTATATTAAATCTCTAAAAAAAGTACTAAATCACTATATTAAGCTGATGTTTCTAACTGAAAAGTATAAATAGCACCAAAATTAGATTTAGTAGAAAACTAGCTGTTATAGTAAGAAAATGCTTCATGTGACAGCAGAAATATCAATTTTCTTAAAAAACACTTGGATCTTTATAGATAGATCTTTGGATCACTATGCATTAAAGTGTTCTTTCAGTTTTGTAACCAAAAATGCATTACCACAGTGGAATGAAAATATTTCAGTTTTCTTACCAACCCAAACATTTGAAGAAAATGGTTTTAGACTAAATTAAACATGCTTTGAAACTCAAAAATAGAAGTCTCAGTTTAAGACATCTGCTTACAGTATGAATAGAAATCTAGGCAAATTAATCTTAAAATATAAAATGAAAAATCATAATGTTTCACTTTTTAAATGTAGAAACAAATAGTTCCATTCTAGTTCATACAAATATTTATTTACATCTGTTTGACTTTAAATGCACTTTCAGGAGAGCAAAGCATTGAAATAAAAAAAAATCACCTAGAATTCGATTGTGGGAATGAATACTTTTACATAGACAAGATTTTAAGTTTTAAGTATTCATAAATCTCTTCAAGGGCTTCCAGATAATGGTTAAGGGTTGACATACTTGGATATTTTCTCAACTCAGTCACTCTTTTTCTGCTCAAAAGTCCCTACTTATTTTCAAACAACTGAAGTATAATTTCACTGAACAAGCCTCATGCAAATATTTGCGTGCAATGTTTTCAAACAAATCGAGTGTAATGTCTATAATTAAATTCAATGCAGAGTAAATTGGAGATAAAAATCGATAAGTGACTCTGAAACCTCATCACTTATTGATTCATGAGTCATTTATCTCCTTCTGCAATCCACATCAAAAGCAATTATCAGTTAATGAAATCACACAGATGCAAATCAGAAATAGGAAAAATTATTAACTGTGCCCCAAATCTCCACAAATTAACTTAGTCAGAAAAAAATGTGATCTTGTTGTGACTAGCCCTGGTTAGGAATTGTTTGATTAGATATTTTGTGGGTTTTTTTCCTGTAAAACAAAAAAAAAAAAAAAACAAAAAAAACCCAAAACTCCCAAAATAAAAACAAAACCAACTACCAAAGCTTGCTCCCTCTACACAATCAGTGATTTTCTGTCCGATGCAGTGGAGCTGTACAGCTCACAAAATGCATCCAGGCACAGCTGCTGGATGGAGCTGCTCCGTTACCTCTGGGCTTCTCCCTGTGAGAGTGCAGGTAAAGGTGGAGCAGAGGCAGGTCAGCAGGCTGCAACCTGAACCTCCCTTTGCTGTCTTTGTGTGGAATTGGAGCATTTCCTGAGGGCTTGAACCTGGTTAGAGACCCCTAACGTAGTCACTGGTGGGAGGTGCAGGTGACAGTCCTTGGCACCCCTGGTGGCCTCAGGACCCAAGCCCATTTGTGTCTGGGCTGGTTCAGGCTGCAGAAATGCAGCTGTGTGCTGCTCTTTGAAGTTTGCTCATTGAGTGTGAGCCATGGGGCTAAGCCTCTTGCTGTAGGAGACAGAATTGGAAGAGACTGAATGATAGGTGATAAAATGTCATCTGAAATATAAATGCAGTGTGTCTGGGGAAAAAAAAAAAAAAATTTAAACCATTTTTTCCCCAGGAGGAATGTAATGACTTTTCCATTTCTATACATGTGATGTGGCCCTGAGAGCATTAGTGGAAAGTAAAGACATTTGTGGTCCCAGCCAGAGTTCCTGACATGCAATGAGAAGTGTAGGCTTTTTGCTGCTCTTGTGGTGGGTTGCAGACTCCTCACACAGTACTTCACTTCCATGGCTGAGCCCTTGAGGTTGGGTCTGGCCTGGGGAATAGCTGAGAATGTCCACCCAGTGCTTGTTGCCCTTCCTGGTCAGGATAGCATCTCTGTGGGCTCAGCACAGCATCCAAAACCATTTGTTGTTGTGACTTAACCCCAGCCAGTCACCAAGTACCACACAGTCACTCACTCTCCCATTCCCCACTAACTGGAATTGGGGACTGAACAGGAAGAGTAAAAGAATACTTGTGTATTGGTGCAAAGACAGGTTAATAGGGAAAGCAAAAGCCCTGCACACAAACAAAAAAAACCAAGGGATTTTTTACTGCTTCCCGTGGGCAGGCAGGTGTTCAGCCATCCCCAGGAGAGCAGCACCCCATCACACATAATGGTGACTTGGAAAGGCAAACACCATCACTCCAAGTATCCATCCCTTCCTCCTTCTTCTCCCTACTTTACATCCTGAGCATGATGTCATTCATGTGGAATATCCCTTTGGTCAGTTTGGGTCACCTGTCCCAGCTGCATCTCCTCCCAGCCTCCTCACCAGTGAGCCTGTAGGAAAAGCAGAAAACACCTTGGGAATAACAAAAACCCATCTGTCTATCATCAGCATTGTATTCAGAACAAACCTGAGGCACAGCCCCATACTAGCCACTGGGACAAAAATTAACTCTACCCCGAACCAAAACCAGCACATAGGTGTACTTATATAGGTGTATATACTATGTACAGTGTATAAGTACCATAAAACATACAGGGTGTTCCACTTCAGGTCAATATTATTTAGCTAGTAATGACTGTGCTTCAAAACTTGTGTCTTTTGCAGATAGAATCGCATCAAGGCAAGCAACCAAATGCATGTTCAAAAATAATTATTTTAGTCATAGTATTTGCACATATTTTCAAAGTTTGGGGGATATAATATTGAGTTGTTACTGCAAGTGTAAAAATACCCCAGCAAACCTTCAACATGATGAAACTTTTAAGTGTTTTTAAGCTTGGAAATAAAATTTTTTTGTGTGTCGTTGCATGCCTTCTGAACCAGAAAGAGGAAACCTAACCCTGACATTTAAAACATAGCCTTTGGATATTCCAGCTATATGAATGACAAGAATAGCAAAGAAATAAAAAGCTTGTAAAAATATGGATCTTCCTTCTACTTCACTATCCTGTCTAAAATCATACAATTCATGGGCTCTTTTTTCTGTCACATTCAAATCCCACATGATTATTTTTTTCTAAAATACAAATCAAAACACACCACGTAACTAATCAGTTTTAACTACTGCCTGTTATACGATAGCATGAGTTATTATTAGCAGTACAGATTAAGAAACCTTAGCCTAAACTGCAATCCTTTTGAAAATCACGGCTTCAAAATTAAAATTTGAGTTATGGTTGCATAAGCCACGTGAAGACAGTAGCATAGATTTAACTTGCATCAAAAGCTAATTTTGCACTTTCCTGGAGTTATGGTTGCATAAGCCACATGAAGACAGTAACATAGATTTAACTTGCATCAAAAGCTAATTTTGCGCTTTCCTGGCAGATGTGTATGGCAAATATATTGTGGTGAAGAAATCAAGCAAGGAAAAGAGAAGCTTTAGGTGGGAGACAGAAATTGGAGGGCTTATGTTAGCAATGACCCTGAAGTATAAATAGAGCTGGACTAGTTTAAAGACAAAATTAGTTCTGCAAACACCTCCACACAGGTAACACTTCTGAAAAATAGACACATCTTGTATAGTTACCCACTCTGTACATCCAGCCTGAGGTGCTTTGCTCAGACATTGCCTTCCCAGCTGTTTGCAGCACAGGGCAGCAGCAGCATACAGAAAAGGGAGCCTTCAGGGCACTCAGAATGGAAATGTTAATGAAAATGCATCCACACTTTAAACATTTGAAAATGCTTTTAAAGATTGGAGCATAGCATTCCAAGGCCATCTACATTAGGGAGGTCCCAGGTGCTTCTGAAGCATTTTATGACACTGTGCCCTGAATGGAGGATTGTGTTTATAGAACACAGCCAAGGGCGCCATAGGTACCAAAGCATGAACAAAGTACATCTTCATGATGGAGAAATACAGCTCTCATTTACAGAGATTTTGTTTCTGCATGACCCCCTCATAGATTAAGTGCTTGTATACACCAGCTTTTAAACAATACAAAAATCCAGTTGATGGGGAGAGGGTCTATTTTGTGCCTGAGAGCAGAGAGGTGTGAGTGTATATCCACAGGACAATTTCATGGCATTTTCAGTGGCAGCTTGCTACAGTTAAATGAAGGAAAATGGCAAATTATGTAGATGAGCTTCAGTATCAGCTCCAGGATAAACCTGGTTAATCTATCCTGGCTACGGGATCCTTAGCCCTAAGTCAAGGCAATAATGCAAATAGTACTTGAGAGGATTCAACACATCACCCAGGGTGCAGATAAGCGAGGAGTGAAATTGTTGCATTTGTGTTAATCTGGACTAACTCCAGTGGAACTGACAGAAAATCAGCCAAATATTTAATGCCTTATGCATCTAAATAAGGCCAGGTACTGTGTGTGATTGCATTTCTGCATGTGGCATTTTCAGAACAGGGAGATTACTATTATCATCTGGGCTTCAAGACAAAGAGGTTGTGTGTCCAAAACAAAATAACAAATATGGGAAATCAATGAGGTTTTTGTTCAACTATTTTTTCTTTTCTCTTTTCCCCTTTTTATTTAAATCTGAAAAATTATTTTTTATTCAGACTTGAAGAGGTTTCTGCCAGGTTTTGCCTACTCTGCTCCTATTGACAAACACTTTACTGTCAACCATTACAAAAGTATGTCTTTGAGAGATATACTCTGATCTAGTTTAGAAAAAGTCCTAAAGCATTTACTCATTTTGCCAGGCATGGAATGCTGTTGTCACTAACAGGCCTCAGGGGACTTCAAAACATGTCATTATTACAGTATTGAAATTGTCTGACCTGACTATGTGCTGAAGTGACAGACTCAAGCATTTCTGAAACCCCTAAGCCCCCTGACATTACAGAACAGGGACATCCCCCATTCCTCCTACCCCCATTCCTGACAGAAACTTTTGGTTTTTAAATTTTAAAGCTGGAATTTAATAAATAAGAATATAAGAGGGAGTAAATCAAGTTCTTTTTCCCCCCTCTATTATACTTTGGCATTTTAAAATATAGTAAAAATTCTGGAATATGAAAGTTTTTCATATATTCACACGAGAAATACTTGCTTCGTTTTTGAGCTTGTAATAATAATAATAATAATAATAATAATAATAATAATAATAATAATAATAACAGTAATAATAATATCTAAGTAAGTCCTCGTTGACTTTAACAATATTAATAAAATATATATTAGACATCTGTGGCTGTCCATGATACAGATTTGGTCAGGCACATTGCTGATCTGCCCCTATTACTATTCTATCTTTTTGATATAAACTGACTGGTGAGGATTTCACAATATTTGGTTTCCAAGGCAAAATGTATCTCTGGACAAGGAAGCAGCTGCCCTTCTCCTAGGTTCCTTTTTTCTTTTCCACCCACTCTGAGCCAAGAGCTCCTTCAGAAAGAGAGGTGTTAGCTTTAACTGACAATCCATCAGGGACAGCAGCATATTTCTTGTGCAAGTCAGCAGTTTTTGCTCAGTTTCTGACATGTTTTGCATCCTTCTCTGTATGCATCAGTATCTAATGTCAGTTCACTTTTCCCATCCATGTGCTGCAAATTGTGACACATATATATTGTTCTGTCTCTTTATGCCTTTATACACATTTTTCATTTAAAAATAAACCTTTCTGAGCATACATTTGATTACAGAATCCCAGAAATAATTTGAAGGATGGTTGCTCACTATATTAATTCTAAGAAATATTCTGTTCCAATCTTTAAAAATATGATTCTAGAAAAACACTCTGAAATGAACACTTTAGAATGGAGAGTTAATTGATGCATGAGGTAGGATCCCTATTACCTAATGTTGGTAAAACCTAATCCAGGCTACTCATCCAGCTTTCTCTCTAAACACCCATCACTTTTTATTGACTGAAGAAGCAGCCTAGAAAATCATGTTAGATCAAGCTAATTCTTGGATTGCAAGATTAAAGGAAGATGAATTGCACTAAAAGGGACATGCATGCATAACATTAGTCACAAAACAGAGACCCATGGGAATAATCCTGTGTCATTGTTAATTACACAAACAAGGTTTCTCAGCAGAGTCCACTGGGCTGAATGCTCAACAAACCTGTGTGTTCAGTGAAACTCTGATGATTTGCCTTGCATGTGTTGCACTTAAATCTGATTCATCAAAAGACTTAGACCTTGACTGAGCTATGTTTTGAAAGTAGCTTAGGGCAAGGTGCTGGAGTCTCTGAGGTCAGGTGTATGTTTAGGTACAGCATTAAACTGGGGTAGTATGCAGACTTGAAACAGTTTGACTTGACTATGAAACAGTTTGTCTCTACCTACTATAGTGTCTTAAAATTGGAGATCAACAAGACAAGCAGGTGCAGTGATCAAATAATTGATTAAAATGTTTTACGCTTTGAAATAGTAAGTATGCCATAACTCCTAAAAGAAAAAGCAGGGATTTTCTCCACATGAGAAGTTGAGATTTATTACTCTTCCTGAAAAAAACCCAAAACCCATCATGAAAAAAACCTCCAAAAAGCCCAAACTCAAAAACTCAAGCAAACCCTAGTTTAATGAAATGGCTGAATTGCATTAACTGAGGATGAGGCAATCAAGATACCACAGGTAAGGAGACATGAAAATCAACCCCAGCAGAAATATGGAGATGGACCAGGGAGAGTGGCCTATAGACACCAGCAATCTATAGGTCTTTACAGGTACATTAAAAGCATTTAAGAGGAAGAATTGGAAAGATAGATGATAAATTGCTGACTGCTTCAAATTCATTGCCTGGCAAGTTATTGTGTGCCGAGGCATTTCTCTCACAATTTATGACACTGTATTGAGAAAAGAGATGGAGTTAAACCTGGGACTGTGCTTCAAATACATGACTAATTGCTTAGATTGGCCCTAGGCTCGGTGTTTTCAGATGGAGTGAGTGCAGAATCTGCCATTTTGTCAATATATTATTTCAATTTTTCAAAAGACAAGATGAATATTTAATTCTTTCAAAAGTTACCACTTACAAAAATAGTTACATACATGTTCATAACCCACCACATAACACTGCAAACAGCCAGAAACTGGCAACCTGCCACTCTGATCATTAACACCAGAATCAAATTAATAATTGTGCCAGAGCATCCAGCAATTATCTTTTCCTTTTCTTCTGTTAATGGGTTTTTATCCCTTTTATATTAGCTGTGGGTGAATAGCTTTAGATTCATTCAGCTATCCAGAGTCCTTTCCTCTCTAATTCCTCAAAAACCTTGAAAAATTAAATCAAACTAAATATGGGAGTCCACAGAGATTTTTAAAATTGAAAATAGTGAGTTTTGGATGATTTTTTTAGAATAGATTTCAAGCAAGCTAATTATTTTTTCTACTTAGCAGTATTAAAAAAAACCAGAAAGTAAAATGACAGGTTTACAATTAAAAAATGTGGAGCTTCTTCTCTCTTCCTGTTCCTCTTCCTCTTTCTTTCTCTTTTCCCATCTCCTCCTTTACCTCCCCTCCTCTCCTCCCCTCTCCTCTCTTCACATACTGTGGGGACAGGAAATAGAAAGAATTGTAAATTTCATTGGTTCTCTTTGTCTGTTACAGACATTTTCTCTGCAATTAAGCTTCAAGTAAATCTGATTTTAATCCTACACTAATAAGATATAACCCTAATCAAAACTCTGAATCAAAACAACTTCAGGTGTTGTGAAAGATAGAAAATTTTCATATGTGACCTCTTGTGTTTTTTAATGAGATTCAACCAAATTCCTCAAGCACATGAAAAGTACTGAATGTGGATGAAGTTTTTGGGGTTTTTACCCAGCCTCTTCTATAATTACGAGCACCACAAAGCTAGTAAAAATACTGCCATCTATAAAGTAAAATACCTGCTCTTTTAGAGGCCTCCCTACTCATTTTTCTCTTGGTATGATATGCTACTATTAGATAAAATATTATAAATAAGACAATGAAAAAATAACATTTTGTAGCACTGAATTCTTTTCTTCTATAATCAACTTTCCTCAGAATGAAATTCCAGTTACAGAGTGGCAGTGAAACAGAATATATAAAAATTGAAGAAAAAATCCCTAAAATATAATTTGATTAATCTTGAAGTAGACTTTATTTTTTTCTCTATTCTTAACTAAAGGCAAGCTCTTTAGTAACAGAAGCCCTTTTAAAAAGGCATTCTAAGACTGTCATATGAGAATGAATTTAATGTTCAAAAATAATTAGAACAACTTAATTACCTGTAGCATATCAGCTGTCAGAATTGCTGTTGGTACACCTAACCCTAATTAGCAATGAATTATGATTGATTAATGAACCCATAGAGGTTTACACACAAGCTATGTCAAGTGTATTAAAAAAAGAAAATAAGGCGCCTGTACTTTTACAGACTAGCTAACCTCTCAGACATGAAGATTTCATTCTGATGTCTTCAGAGGTCAAAGGACATCCCAGCTGATTTTCCAGTGGAGATTTTTATTTAGACAACCAACAAGAAGAAAAGAGTAGGGAGAATTTACTAGAATCTGGTAGTTAATAAACCTTGCATAAATGTATTCTTATTAGATTGAAAATTAATTTATTTATTGCCAAATCACCTTGTCAAAATTAACCTCAGATAGCATTTCAAATTATTTTAGGCTTTGGAGTTTTGGGGGCTTTTTCCTGTTTTTTTCTTTGGAGGTAAATTTTTGAGACGTGCATTTTTTTCATAGGTTCAGAAGTATAAATTACATGGTCCTTAAGCAGGACGTCAAGCCACAGACATGAATAAACTGTGCTGAACAGCCATTTGCCCCAGTATGGGAGTTTTCATTCTTCAAGGCCAGAAAAGGATTCAGGAGCATAGTGTCTGAGGAGGTCAGTCTATCTCAATATGAAGGTGGCAGCACCAAAAGAGGGGATAAAGTAGGCAGCAGAAATGAACAGAGGCACTATTACAGATCTGTTTGAACTGAAAATACCAATGTTTTTCAACAAGATACCAACAGCCTGGTGGAGTCAATGAAACAGTCTGCTAGACTCAGTTTGAGGATTTACAGAAAATTTTGAATGTTTTTTCACTTGTAAGTCTAGGAGCCTGTACTTTTCACTGATCTAAAGAATGAATAAACAGAACAGGGATCTTATCATTACCTGTAAGCAGAAGCACTATACATATAAGCTAGAAGAGATGGCAGAATTCTTAGAATTTAACACCATATTCCCTAAGGTCATAGTCTTACTGGCTCAGAACATCTTTTATTGCTTTACATTATTACTGTCTCTTGGTGGCAAACAGATCATCAAACCAATTTTAAAATCATCATGTAAATGAAGGAAGACAAGCCCTAACATTGCACAAGTTAGCATCCTTGAGGTAATAAGTTTTGCACTATAACATAAAACTTATTGCAACTGCAGTACAAGTAAAAAGTCAGATCAGTGAAAACATGACTCATTACTGTGAATATTCATGACTTCATACTTCTTATAAGTCTATCTGCTTAAAAATCTTGGCAAGAAAAGTCTATGTGAAAAGTAATGTTAAAACAATGAGGAGTCAAATCTATATAACAATGTATTGGTCCACTTTTACTCATCCATCAGCCTTTTCATTATCCCGACACACAGGATAACAAAGAATTCATTATCTCCCTATGATATCACAATTTTTTTCGTGGTTCTCTGAAACTGGGTGATTTTCATCTTTCATCAGTGATTCGATATTGCCACACAATTTTGCTTACAATTGCTTCCATAGGCAGCTTCCATGGGAGCCTTAAATATGAGGTACTGTGATTAGCATTTTTTCCTTCATATAGGAATATTTTTAAATGCCTTGGTGGTGGAAAGATATTAATTTCCTGATGTCAATATATTTTAATATATAAATCCAAGACTAAATAGAAAATTGCAAAAGGTGTCTATTAGTGTCATCATTCACACTGTTACTGCTGAGGTCTTCCTCATTTGTATTAGTGCTTTGTCAAAGCTATTTTCTTCATAATTTTTGACCCTTGATGGATTATTAATGACAATATATTTTATCACTATAATTCTCTGAGTTATTTTAGAGTGTTTTAGGCTTTGAGAATGCCATCCATTAGAAACTGAGATTGACTATTTTCATATTTTCAAGTGACTTAGGCAAGTTTGCAAAACTGATTTTGACCAATAGTTTAAGAAATTTTTGACAGCACAGTTCATAAATACACAAAGCTGCTGAAATACACCTAGTGTCAGAAGAGAAATTTTGAAGTACAAGGATATTTTTTTGTACTTTACTGTGGTTGTAAAAGAAATTTCTACAATTTTTATAAATACATCATAGCACAAAGTAAACAAAGCAAGTTTGTTTCTTTAATGAGAAAATCAGGGTGCATAAGAGGATATTACATTGATATATAGCTGTTAAAATGCAGAGAGGAAACCATGGACACACATCATCCATCAACGAATAAATCTTAAGTTATATTCTAAGGGCCTGATTTTTTAAAAAATAAATTAAGTAAGATTTCAAAAAAAGAAAACCAGCCATTGCTTGTTGCTTTTAATTTGGCTACAAAGTGGTCACATTTACACAACGCACAGCAAGGATGGGCACTAACTTTTTGTAGTATGAGAGAGACAAGTCTTTGTTTGGCTGATTTCTTACAGAAAAGCTTAATAAACTCCAGCTTCTGTCCCTCAAAACTGACATTTATTCATTTTTAAGATGAAGAGTAAAAATGAGGCTAAACAACAACTTCTTTTTTTTGTTTGCCGTGTATCTAAATTAGCATTTTTGCCATGCAAAAGCTATGTATGCAAATATTATTCATAACACATACAGTGTTAACAGGGTAAAACTGTGGACATATGTGGAAAATAAATACGGCCAAATTTTGACCCCAGTTAATCTCATACAGTACCATTAAATTTAATAGTTCTC
Organism: Zonotrichia leucophrys gambelii; assembly: GCF_028769735.1. NCBI lineage: Eukaryota > Metazoa > Chordata > Aves > Passeriformes > Passerellidae > Zonotrichia > Zonotrichia leucophrys. The sequence continues at coordinate 71,986,576 of NC_088172.1, forward strand.
TGTGGGTATAAGTGATGGCAGGGTCTATATTGTTAGCAGAATTCTTGTCAGAGCTCCTCCTCTGGTGGGGAGTGAATTAGAGAATGTCTTGAGGTTAGTTTCCTGCTCTTGGTGAAAACTCCATGGAACAATTCTATTTAATAACACTTGTCTGGAAAAACAGATCCTACAGATAATTTTTAATCTTTTAATAATATTTAATATTTTAATCTTCTTAATAATTTTAAATTAAAGTACCTTGCATGTGTTTAAGCACCTCATGTCGCTGTGTCCTCAGCCCTGCAGATTGGAGGAGGAGTGTCCTGGGACCATTGGCGGTTCCACATTGGGGCTCGGTCATAGTCACTATTCAAGGATCATGTTAAAATTACATTTTAAAAAACAGTTGTTTCTCTTTGTTAGAGCAGTTTCCACTGAGAGAACTACATGTCAATAAAGCACATAAAATTATCAATATCCTGGTGAGATTTGGAAGTGTTTCTCAAACCCAAGATCTGGAGAGTCAAATACTTCAGTGTGGGAGGAGACATGGATATTTGTGGCACCTCCCACCACTCCCTGATCTACATGGGCAGGAGTTCACATGTGCGAGCCACAGCAATACTCCAGCAGGCGTTTTCCAAATCCTCTACAAGCAGAGGCAAGACAAAGCAGGGCTGGCCAACAGATGAGGCATAGACTGTGCTGAATTGTTGTCACAAAATATTTGCACATGATTGGTGTTAAGAGCTCTAGGTTGAAAATATTTGTAATTAGCATCTGTAATTAACTTTAGCAGTGCAGATATTATGGTGTATAGTTGCACAGGCAGAAAGCTATACCTCACAACCTTGCCATTCAGCAATTACAGTCATGTACATTTGGGGGCAGCAGGTTTGCCTAATGTTCCCTTCATAACTTTATTGGTGAAGTCTGGGCAGCTGCATCGGTTCTGGTTTCTGGTTGGCAATTCTGGGTGACATCTGATCCAGATGGAGTCAGTCCTCCCTGTCAGCTTGAAAAATGACAAGAGAGAGTGGAGACTCCCTACTGTCATTCAAGGAAATACATGGCATCTGCTCTTGTTCATGCTTCCATTTCTGTTTGGTATTTGTATGCCCATCAGTTTCTGCAAAATGTCAATGTTTTGTCTTCTGGAAAAACTTGGTGCTGATGGCCCATTATGTATCTGACCTCTTAATCTGTGTGTTTATCATAGATGGTTATGCATTTGGCAAAGATGGACCATCTTTGCCCCACATAGGGGCAGAAGGGTGTTGAGGTGGGTAGTGCAGTTATCATAGTTTATCAGTTGCAGTTTATCAGTTATACTTTAACTGATCCTTTCAGATCACTGAAGTTCACGACTCAGTTCTCTCTCTCCAGGCTGAATTAAAGAAAAACTGAAAATGTAGCGTCCTTTATAAAATATAAAAATACCTGACATTTAACATCTGCTCCAAAACCCATTGATTTTCAAACTCTAGTCTCTCAGAAGCTTGGAGGGTTAAATCTCCCTGACACATTTTGAGTAGAGCAACTGTCAATTCAAACCACTCTTTACTCAGAAACTTGTGTGTCTTTATTTTTTGCTGCTCTAATATATATACATTTCTTCTCATATTCTGTCATTCAGTTTTTATTTTATTTTTATCTTTTCAAGACCACAATATTCAAACATACTTGACATGTCAACAAGAAGAAAAGCAGTTTCTCTGAAACTTGCTGCCATTCCAGAATTCTCTGTGGACAATTTTTCTATCTTGGTATGCTTCTTAATTTCTCAGTTCTGTGCATGTAAATAGGGCTTAAGCATCTTTCCTCCTTCAAACTGTAACTTGCTTATTTAAAATCTCAGGGTCAATGGGTACATTTTAGGGATTTTTACAGTCCATGGCGCAAGAGGATACGGCATAGGCTGTGACCTCTAGGTAGTCTTATGATGCAGGACTAAGTAATAAATAAAATTTTTACTGTTTGTTATAAACTATTCTAGATTTTCATTACTGCAAAGCTCAGGAGGCCAATGCAAAACTGGAGAGTGCTGCAAAGCAATATGCCAGAGGAAAAAGGATGTTATGGCAAAGCTGCTACACCTTTGAGAGAGAAGCCTCCGAGCATGTGAGTTTTTCCACTTTGAGAGGGGAGACACATTTCAGCTGTGCTGTCATTGTTATGATTCCCATTCGAGGCCAAGGAATACTGGAATGACTAATTAAAAATATATATGCATATTCTTAAACAAATTTAAAGACAATTAATTTTTTTTGCATTAATCCCAAGTCCTGTTGGGATGTAAGGTTCTTGTGGAGAGACAATCCAGTGGTTGAATCAGGCTACTGATATTGGTACTTTTTTCAAGGAAGTCCAATCACCACCATGAATGGATTTCACTAATTTTTAAAAAACTATTTTTATTTTTATTACTTTTTTTTTTTTTTTTCAGCAGGGAAAAGCAATTTATGTATGTATGTGACAAATTGCATGCTGTACTGAAAAGCAGCCCACTGAGAGATTTGGTATCACAATGGAAAAAGCAGAGAAGAGAGATCTATGACACGGAGACTGAAAGGCTGTGTAATTGAAAGTAAGATGAAAAATGAAAAGAAAGGCAAATAATGCATATTTGGAATACAGCCATAAAGCTCATCTGGAAATGGGGAGAGAAACAGAAAATCAAGGGATAAGATATAGTTGAGCCTTAAGAGTTCAGGCATGCTTAGATCCTGGGGATCCTGAGCACCAAAAAAGAAGCAAGAGTGCAAGGGAGGAAAGTATTCAGTAACTGTTTACTTCTCTAGCTGTCTTAGGACCTGGTATGTCAATATGAAATGTGGCAGAGGCACAGAGAGCCCTGCTCCTCTACCCCTTTCCAAAAACTGTGGGATGGATTCTGCAGCTGCAGGGGCAGGAGTCAGCAGAGCAGCACGTGCTCACTCTTCTCCAGCAAAACAAAGTGATATAAAGCAATGTAAAGGGGGAAATAAAACTGGTATTTACAACTATCTAACAAACTGCTCCCCAAATGATATTTCTCACATACAGATGTAAATAGAATGCTGACTTATTTTATGCTGCACTGAAGAAGGCGATGCAAACAATCCCATGTAATAGCTAACTCTAAGTTGAAACACTCTGTACCATCAATTCTGTCTGTTTTTACTGCAGTTATTGGTGTGCTGATGCTGACCACAACATTTTCCAGGGTTCTGTTTGTATTAAGGATCCCGCCTGGATTTCTCTGAATTATGTGGCTAACACAGTTTGAGAGCACCATTACTTGAATGCTTGGAGGCATCAGTTAATTTTTGAAGTCTGTCATAGGGGTAAAATAGAACACTAAATAATCACAGTAAAATTCTGTTTGATTTTGAGAAGGTAATTTTTCCCTTCTCTGATACAATCTGTATTCCTCTTTTTTGCTAACCATATAAATGACTTATCTGAGGATAAGTCTCATAAAATTGCTTTAATATTCACAGTAAAATCTCTGATGGCATATCACCTCCCTTTTTAGTAGTTCCATGGGCACCAGTGCTGAGAAAACTTTGCCCATCAGTACCAGAACACTGTCCTGAAAGGCTGAATCTGAGGAGCTCTGAGCATCCTCAGCTCCTGGGAGCACCCATAGGCTTCACAGGAGATTTTGCTGTGTTTATGCTTTTGGATTCAAGGTCTTCCTCTGCACACAGAATTCCCATTGAAGTCAGTGTGAGCCATTCCCTGGCACTGAACGTCCATCTCTTCACTTACCTGGCAGTAAAGTGTAGGTACCACCCTGAAGTCTGTGAGTTACATGAGCTTGGGTGGAGAGTAGTAGAAATGTGGGTAGAAGTGCCATTCCTAGGACCATTAGCAATGTGCAGCAATAATTCTTCTTAAAAGCAGACTTCCAGTGTTTCCGTACTTGTGCAAGGTCAGATGCACGATAGTGAAGGAAAAATAAGTTTTGCTGCTATGGACAAACTACTCTAAAGTGCTGTAACTTCTTCAATACATCTGATAAGGGTTCTGGTGGTTTGCTTCCAGCACTGCTTGTACTTAGATTAAGGCATGTCTCTCATTTGGCAGTGGTGTGTGAAGTTGTTCATGATAACCTCTGCAGGGACTTATTAACCACTGCAACTTACAGGATTCTATTGAGTTCCCAGGGAAATTTACTGCCTTCAAAGAAATTTTGCTGAGGTGTTCATCTGATAAAAGATGTGTCTTTTACACTCCCACCCCTATGTGAACATCTTTGTCACTATAACAATGGAATATAAAAGTGACTGTACAATCTGTAATCAGTGTAATTTATTTATGTGACAAAAACCAATGCTGATTTATAGCTGTTGAGGATCTGAAATTTTTCTTTTGTACAAATATTATAGAGTTTCAATTAACTGTAATAACTCTACCGTTACTTCCCCTCTTTCATATCCTTTGGCATCTGTCCCCATCCTTCTCCCCTGTGGAAAGCAAATACACATATCAAGAAATAAAAATGGTAGTTTTTAGACATGGGGCAGAGACTTCAATGTCACAGAGCTCTGACACTTACAGTAAAAGTTCTCCTGTAGGTGTTTACATCCTAGATGTTCCCTTTGAAAGAAAACATAAACGGGGTTTATTCTGTGTGTGTGTGTGTGTGAACATAGAACAGTATTTACATTAAAACAAGAGAAAAAGTAAAAGAATAAAGAACATCACAGGCTTATAGCAGACAAGTGTGCAACTATCAGTATTTCCCAAAAAGCAAAATTTGAAGTAATCAGATAACTAACATTTTAATATTTTCTGGAAGTGCAACATAAGCAAATACTTCTGTATGAATACCTACCAACTCTCCTCACCCCACAGGGTTTCTCTGATAATGAAACACAAAGATTATGTTTTAAAGGCTTTTCCCAAGCACAGACATTGTGACTCAGTAATTTGGTGCTTTACCATCTTGTGTTTGTTCAGAAGTGAAGCAGATTATGATGTAGTTCTGTGACATCTCTACAGTCTTTTATGGAGACTGAACTTGATCTGCAGGTGTAATATCCCTCACATCCATGACTCCGGGAAAGACCAAACAGGAAAGTGCTAATAGAAAGTTTGAAGGACAGCAGTGCACATATAAATTAAATTACTATTTTTACTGGACAATTAAGGCTGAATAAATACATTGAACTTCTTTTGGAAAAAATAGGTAAAGAAATATTTATATAACAAATACTACCCTACCTTATATGCAGAAATACAAGACAATTGGGCTTTAAATGTACATATTTATATATTAACCCCAAGGTAATAATATTTTAATGTTTTTGACAAGGTCTTTCAGGGGTGGTAAAATCCACATTTCACCACAATTTCATCTTTTTTTCATTTCATCGCCCTATCTAGATAGTTTCAGCCTTTAGATATGTTTACCATGTTCAGGTTCTGCTTGGTGGCTGAAGGGGTGAGCAAGAGGCAGTGTCCCCGCAGGCTGCAGACTGGGTGCACACCTGAAGACACCTCCAAAAATGCTTCTGAGGCAGTGGTAGGAAGCAAAGCATGATGAAGTGATGGCAGACTATCTTACAAATACAGGCAGGGGCTGTCTATCCAAGGGCCTATATGCTTGCAAGGGAAAGTTCAAGAGTGAGTTAATAGATTTTACTCTAATGATGTTTTCTTTGCTTGAAAATTTTGCTTGAAAACCTTTGCTTGTCACATTTTCTCATTAAATATTTAATTTCAATGATATTACTATAAGTTTGATTTATAAATGGTTTTGTATTGCTAAAGAATTTCCAAGTGTTCTATTTCTTTGCTGAGGAAGAGATTTTCTTTGAAAATTGATTTTTGCTGGTTTTGAAATAACATTGCATACAGTGTGTTTATAATCTTCAAAGTGTATCATTAATCAGATTTATAAATTTTTATTATATTTAGGGATACATGAGATTCTTAGTTGCATATAATGAAATGTATTTCTCCCTTGGGTTAGGTAGAAAAAAACCTGGATTGCATAAAAAATTAAATAGACAAGAAAATAGAAACAATGAAACAATTCCAAGAGATGTGGGTAAATAATTGAAGTACATAGTGGGAATGATTTTCTTTCTATGAGAAAATGTAGATATAATAGTCTCAATGGAGAAAATTAATTGTGTTTCATTTAATTGATTTTAATATTAATAGAAAGATCTCATTGAAAAGCCTCAAAAGAAAAAAAAGCCAGCTGTAGGAAGATTGTGTAGAAAGAAAAGAAAGTGTTTCAACAAACATAAAACTTTCCTTTTAAAAGACTATTAAAACCAGCAACAATTGTATGCTCTTCATATTTTGGTTAAATCTCTTTCCAAGGAGCTTAAAAATCTAAAATATTGCTCTAAAAATGAAGAAAAATTTCATTTATTCAGGAACTTCATTCTATTCAGCTTGGTTTTGCAGAATTTTTTTCTTTTGTATGTATGAAAGTACTATGAAGATGATGTAAAAAAATGATTAAATCAAAAGAGAAAACAGAAAAATGATTCTTTTAGGTATATTGTATTGTGACAAATGCCTATAAAAGATGCATATCACTAACGGAAAGAGAGTATTGTTTATTATGCCTGCCATTTTTGCATCATCAGAGGGCCTATGCCCCTTAAACTGTATTATCTGCAACAATTGCACATTGATCAGTCATGTCCAGAAATTGCTTTGGTATTCAAGTTGGAAAGATAATTTTCTACTGCTTTTTATAAATCCTTGAATGATATCCTGTTACTTTTTATCATTCCATCAGAACAGATCCCTCATCTATTATTGATGCCAATATAATTTCTACCTTTTGTATATTTCTTCTCTAGAATTTTAAAGAACATGTGCCTAGCTTGCAACACCCCTAAATTGTCAGATAATGACTAGGGAATGAGTGCTGCCACAATGCTGCAATAATGCTCTGGTTGAGGACACAGGAATAAGGACTGTGGCACTTGGCTTCGGACAATTACAAATCTAAGTAAATTTACTGCTAACAGATATTCGTGCTAATCCATCTGAAAGTCCCTTCATGAGTTGGAGTTTTAAATGTATTCCTTCATCTATTTTTGCTGGAGTCCTTGAAGTAAGCCAGTGATTTCTTTTGGGCACTATTTTTTAAACTTGGCCAGAAAGACAGGCAGATATTAACCATATTTTTTTTGCAGGGAAGAAAATAATAACATAATAAAATTACTTTTACCAAAAAGGTCTAATTGATTACACAGTGTTTTCTGTCTTAGTGTTACTTATCTACTGCCTTTTGTTTAAAACCACATGAAACAATATTTTGTTTAATTTTTGGGGGGGGGGGAAATGTTAGACTAACACATATGAAATCAAATACTTCAAAAAACTACTATGTCTAAAAAACACATTTCTGAGAAAGATACAGCACAGCTAGAATAACTTTGTGGCAATAACAGTGCTCACTTAACAATGGGACTCGGTGGTCTTAAAGGTCTTTTTCCACCTAAATTTTTCTATGACTCTACATCTTGACCAGGTCAAATATTCAGTTGCTGATTCTAACATAAAGAATGCCTGGTGGCACTGTGGATTGTTCCATTATCAGAAAAAAAATGTAGGGAGCATTTTTCTCTGCAGCAAGGCAGTTGACTTTATTCTCTGCATTATTTTACAAGGATATGGATCTCTCATCACTAAAAATTCCTCCTTACGGGTGATTTAACTGCATACTTAAATCTACCCTCTTTGTGCAAAGAAATTGGAAGTACTTCTACATATCACAGAACAAATACTTAAATTCATCAGCCAGCTTTTGTTCAGTTCCTGCTCAGGCATATCTTGTTTTTAAATTGATTTTGTTAAATAAGTGACTAGAACTGACTACACAATTCAAGATAGTTCTATCCCAGAGTGAATTTCAGCTTGGAATGCCTGTAAATTAATGCAAAACTGGTTAAGTGACATCACAGGCTATGGGATTTTCATATCATTCATGCAAAATGAAAGAAAGTATGCACTGATATGAGGTGATGATTACAAAATAAAACTCTGTTTCATGTGTCTGAGTTAGATGAAAATACACTTTTTTCCCCAAAGTGAAAGTAGTTTATCCCAAGAAAAATATAAACCATAAAAAACAATAAAATAAAAATCCTGTAGTCTGCTGCTACTGAGTGAATGTCAACACCCAATGAACCTGTTGCATCTTTTACATTTCCATGCTTAACATAATGAAAAGTGAAGGATAAGATTAAATACATTTCATTACTGATGAGAAAACATACTGGAATTTTTGCAAAAATGAAAGAGAAAATAAAATGAAAAATTAATATATAAACCCAAACCAAACTATGATCCTTATTTTAGTGATGCTCTGTGAATCTGTGGTGATGTCATAAAGGCATTATGCAGCCTGTAAAGTGATGTGCTGAAATCTTAACCTCTGTCACCACCCACTTTGTAGGGGATTTAGTGGATGAGGAATGAATGGCAAAAATTAATTATGAGATAATAGCTTTAATAATCTTTCATTAAAAGACTTGGTCCTCAAGAAAACTGGTCTGCTATCCTCTTCCTAACTTACCACTTCAGCTACCATTCAACCTCCAAACAACTTAACACAGTGATATTTGAACACAGTTTGAGTTGCTCCTACAAATATGGCTTCAAAGGAAATCTGATGGTGATATCCAAACAAGTAGCATGAATATGGCTTGAAAACTTTATATTCAGAGAAGGAAATAATGTAGTGCATTTGGTAAAATTAAAACTCTGGAAACATTGCATTTACAGTAGACTTTGAGATAGAACTGATACTTCAGAAGTTTCTAACTAGATCAAAGTTTTCTAAACCAAGCAAGATTTAATTATGTTTAATCAACTGGAGAATGACTGCACTTGCTCTTTATGAGTGGGTTTCTTATGTTATGACCCTGCAGGGAGGGATGGGTTAAAAGTTGAAGACTTGCAAGTAGGATTGTAAATATGCTCAAGTGACCTTGCAGCTGGGAATAACCCTTGATAAACAGATATGGCCAGCAGGCTGGTGAACCTCTAGCAGGAATTGAGTTTTTGGTGCCTGCATTTTCAAGTCTACCATGGTGCATCTTTGGAGATCCCACGGTTAGCATGATTACGACAATAGATTTACTCTCTGTGAAGAGATTGGCTGTCTATGCTGACTTGCATACACCCATGACATACTTTTATGCCTTTATTTACATAAAGCACTAGCATAAATACAGTAGATTACAGAAGGACATTGAAATTTAGAGGTTTTTCAACACAAAAATTCCATTTTTTTGGAAAAGATGTTTTTTTGTTGGAGGAAGCTATGACCTATGACTTTATTTGATTAGAATAGACTGTGTCAGCTTATACATTATTTCCAACACTGGTCTGTCTAAAGTGCTGGATTTAGACTGAGATGCAGATGGTGCATTTTGCAAGAGATAGATCTACTCACTTTAGGTGTAATTGTAAATGTTTTATCTCTTAGGAATCTGAGATGTGCAGCCTTTGCTTTAGTCCACAGCACAAATGCAAAAGAAATATGTTTAGCTCTGCATAATGCCCAGTTAACCCATACTGACCTGGAAAATGTGATGTTCCAAAGCAAACGTTCCTGTTTAGACTAGCTGTATGTGTGCAGTGGTAACATTGGTATGGATAGAAAGAATCTTACTCCAAGAAAATATCTTGAAATTGGAGAGATTTCACCTTGATATATTTAGTAACAAACATAAAACGTAATTGTCAGGATTCTCTTATAAAAGCCCAATCTGCTCTGTTTCTGTACTTTCAAGGAACAGATGAGAATGAATCCAACATTCAGCTACACAGTATTTAGAAAGTAGTCAGGGATGTCAAAATTGATTCAATCAGGTGTAATAGAAGAGAAGAATTGCAGAAAATTAAATGGTTGGCCAAACAATCAAGTCCACTTAGCCAATTTTCATGATGTAGACTGAATAAAAAAAAAATCATTCTACACTGGAAAGGGACAAAATCTTAAAAAGGTATGTCACTGAACTAAATCTGTGGTGTACTGTTGCATTATCATGAGCTGTAGCTGCCAGAAATCTACCAGATTACATTGCAAGAATGTATGCATGGACATGTATGTAAAAACGTTTATTTGCCATTTCTTTATTGTGCAGCATTAAATAGGCAATGTTTTAATAGTCTACAGCAATGTTTAATTAAATAGTCAGTCTATTCAGTTGCTCCATTTGAAAGGTTAAATAACAATTGAAACAAATGTTCTCTCTTCGTTTTAACATCTGTTTGCTGTTTAAAAGAGAATAAAAATAGACAAGGAAAAATGCTTTTATATATAGAGTCCTGTTATGAATATGACTGCTGAAATAATACCATAACAGTGTTAATATTACACCTATTACAACTCAAAACACTACTTGTGCTTTGGAAGAATTTCCTGCTTCTGAATATGTTGGAAAAAGCTACACAAAACCGAAAGGTATAATGGAGGCTTGTCAGGGATACACTAATTTTTCTTTGGGTTTTAGAGGTTTTTGGAGGGGAATAAGAAAAAAAAAATAAAATAAAAATCCATCAGGGTTTTATTGAACTGAACAGAAATATTCCTCCCTGGATTCAAGCTGGACTATATACTTCAATCTCTGCAGGTTATCTAAGGCAGACTTGGCCCATGACTCCTGTTTGATGGAAGACTAGGAAGCAATTCAGAATTTACCACTGAACTAAATAAAGTTATGCATTATGCATCTAGGACCCAAAAAGGGAGCAAGAAGATGTTAGGCATCAAAGGGGAAAAAGAATCCAGTCATCTAACCATCTAAAAGATGAATCTGAGTCTTGCATGTCAAGCATGTTAGAGAGATGTCACTAAAGTAGCTCAGAAGTGCATTTTTGCTTTATTCTCATGTGACATTGCCTAAAATATTACTGAAGTGTGAAATATTAATAAAGTTACCTTCATGATTTCCATTTTAGACAAGATTGCAGGGGAAGGGTAGAAAGCATTATCCTAGTGTTTCTAATCAGGAATTTAGGAGTGGCTATTTTACATTTCACATGTTTCTTTAGCCCAGCATAATGTCCTGCCTGGGTTTTTCGGGTTTTTGGCTTGAGAAGAGTCCCCAGTGAACTGCTTGTTCTGCACAAAAACGGTCTGGGGCCAGAAAATGAGTGTGTATGCTGCGAAGCTGAAGAAAGGCTCCTTCCCTTTCCTCCATACAGAGCTGTGCCAGACTGGATTTCTTTGCAGCAAGGGCATCTCTGTGGCCCCTGCCTCTGCCTATGCTGACATTTGTGGTTGGGAGATGTTTAAGATAGGGACATGAGGTCAGGCTAACCATAAATGACTGAGGAAAGAAGGACTGCAGGCTTTACCCTATTTAAAGCTAATTTTCTGGCTCTGTATCTTGGAGACCTTAAAAACTCTATCTTTTAAGACTCTATACTGAGCCTAAAACAAGGCTGCTGAAGGAAAGTGTTTTCACAGGGTTTCAAGATTAATTTCGTTAAGCTTAATTAAAGTTCTAAAACATCAAAGTAAACCTGGCATCTGGACCCCTGCAGAGCAAGCAGAAATGCCAGACTAATAATACTCTTCTGATCACTTTCAATACTTACAGAACATTTCTGGGTTTTTTCCATCTACTTTTACCCCACACCCAGTGACAAATCACCTGAAATGCCTTTAGATAAGTCTTCTGTATTCAGATGATGTTGTTTACCTCTGTTCTTCAAATACTTCTCAGACATTACAATTGGTATCACTCTAATTATCATTCCCTCTAAACAGTTTTCCAAAGCACCATTTCATATGTGGCAAATTGAAGGAACAAGTAGATTTTCATGTGCTCCAGCCAAAAACTTTACCATACCTGGATGGGAATTTTCTATGAATCTAAATATTTCACTCTAGTCCTGAAGAATGTGCCTCTCTTTCCTTTAACTGGCGCAGTTCTCTGAAAGATTTCTGTACACAATATCATAAAAATTCATTAAATTTCAGGCTTGTGGCTTACAGACAGAGAAAATAAGACTAACAAAGAGTGAAGCCAAGAAAAAAAGTCCCACAAGGTAGCAATTTGGAAAAATTGCTAAATGGCGCCGTTATCTGCTATAGCTGTAGCTAATCAGACAATTGGATGCAGCTTCCATGATGGCTTAAAACCAAGAGAAAAGAGTTGGCTGGTAATGGGGATGGAGATTTTGCACACCAATTTCAGGCCTATAGAAGTAGGAATGCTGCTGGTCATCAGAAGGGAGCTTGTAACATCCAGAAAGGAAAAAGCGTTCCAAACACAGGGAAAAGTGAGCCAAGGCATCATTTTTTTCTAAGGGAGAGGTGGGCACAATAGTCCTGAGAGGGAAGAAGGCCAGCCTAAAGCCAGCCACTGGCCCACCCAGTGGGGAATTAGAGTTGCTACCTTTGAGAGCAGCCAGCTGCAGGAAAAGACAGGATAAGCTTCACTAAAAGCACCATTTCACCAAAAGGCTGATTCAAGGGTCAGAGAGGAGCAAGAACCTGTCTGATCCCCTTTGTCAGAGTAATTATCAGTACAGATTCCTCCTGAAGGACTTTGTCTCAAGTGTGGAGAAAGAATCCCTGGCAATGCTGAGCAATGAAGATGGAGGAGATCTGCATTAATATGTCTCATGCCCTTCTGCAATCTGTCTTCAGATTTTTGTCTCTGATTTCAGGACATCTGTAGCTTGAGACAATACCACCTGTTCTGCACAGGACAGATCCTATTTTCACTCTCAATGGGACAATTCTAAGAGCTTGGAACAATGATTTCTGCCTAACTTTTAACTCCCAGAGGTTTTTTTAAATTTGCAGTTTTTTTCATTCTTTCTTTACTATCAGGTCTGTTTAGTAAGGAGAGCTACTGCCAACAGATGGATCACAAAAGTTTATGTGCCTTCTAATGAAACCAATCCTTCTAATTTACTTTTCCCTGCAGAATGCTTTTATGTTTTCCTCATTTCTTTAGAGGGCAACTCTCAAAATCATCTGTTTGACCAGGTTCCCAGGGTGGTATTTGTGATATAATAAAACATAAACATAAAGAAAGATAGCTATGCTTAGTTTAAAAGTCAGACAGGTTTCACAGGTGTTGCTGAAGAGCCTTCAATTATGCAGAAGTGACACAATAGCATCACAATTACTCTTACCTTGGATGAATATTCATGAATGAATTAGATTTGTAGTAGTATTGAGAGAAGTTCAAAAGGTCTAGAGATAAGTTTTGATGCAGAGAAGTATTCAAATATTTGGATGCTTATCTGCAGCAAATAGCTTTTATTGAGGCATGAATATGAAAGGTCTGAAACCAGTGCAAGTTTGACCTCTGGCACAGAGAGCTAGGTTTAAATCACTGACTAATTAAAAAAATGGCTGTAAAACATAGGAAAATAAATTCTTTAAAGAAATCCCTGTGAAGCACACTACACCAGTTTTCAGGCCTTCATGGTGCTGTTGTTCAAAGCTCTGTTTGCACATTTCAAGCATAATGAAAACCAACCTTTGCCTACACCAGACTAACTTTAAATTATTTAATTTATTCAGTAAAGCATGGTGACTGAACATTAGCCAAAGGTTTTTAACTTCAGCTGTTGATATCAGATATTCCTTTGATTTTGCCAGGAATTTTTCCAGAAGATCCTGAGCCTTCTTTATTTACCCTGGATTTTAAAGTGACACAAACATTTTCTATTTTTTTTTAATAAAATAATTTATTTTGTCGGACAGGAATTGATTCTTCTTCAAAAAGCTGTGGAACAATTAAAAACCCACAAATTATCTCAGTTCTGCAGCTTAGGAAAGGAGGAAGTTTAGAATTATCTCCTACCTTTAAGTGAGTAACATCTAAAAAATTTATATCTTCAGTCTCAAGATTACCATCTGAAATCTCTTCTCTGGTGGCTTTATGTCAGATTAGACTTGTAAAGAGGAATTCACTGCTAAAAGGAGTGCATTAAACTTACCAAACACACAGTAAATGAAAGGGAAACTGGTTAGGGCTTTTTTGAATTGTCATTACTAAAGTGCATTCACTCTTATGAGAATAAGATTTTTCAGTCCTTTAATCCATTAAAAAATAAAAAAAAAAACCAAAACAAACAACAAAACATAAAATATAAGGCTTTTGTTCATGCACAGAGGGACAAATAAAAATTTGTGCAAATTGCTGGGGATAGAATCTGAATTTTCTTCCAGTACAGGAATGTCACAGTTGTTTCACCTCAGTCAAATGAACAGCTCTGAACTGACATACAAGAAAAGAAAGATGAGGATCTCACCCATGAAGAAAGATGCATTTTCAGCCTGGTGAGCTGCCATAGGAACTGACAGCAATTTTCTCAGAAGAAAACAGATAAACTCATTGAACTTTCTGTCAAGGCTCCAATGTTTCAGCATTTGCACATATAATTTTGTTATTCGTTGGAAAAATATGAGATGCCCTAAAATGAAAAAAATGACATCTCTCCAAAGAAAATTTAATATACTATATACATGATCATAAAGAAGAGAAAAATTATCAGAGTGTTTTTTGCTGTTTTGATGAGATGCTAGACTGACACAAAATTTCTGAAGCCTGTGCATCTCAAGTCCAGTGAGGAAATTGAACCCTATGTCCACTGAAGATCCTGTGCCCCTTGTAGAAATCCTTCAGTTAAGGAGGGGAAGCATTTGTGCCACCCTTATGAATCTCAGCCTAAAGATATTTCCTTATGATTTCCAGCCTGCATAACATTCTTTCTACTGAGTGCCCCTTCAAACAAGAACCATGACCTTTTCATGCCATGCCTTGACTTTATAGCTATATATTTCATCTGAAAAATTTATTTTATTTTCTTGGATACAGCAACACTGTGATTGCTACACTTACAGTATTATGCTTTTTAATTTTTTTTAACACTAGGAATAAGAACTTTTCTGCTATCCCACTTTTCCATGCCAGTGTCTCTTAAGCATAGCCACTCTTTCCCACTGTTCTTTACATTTCACCATAGTTCCACACCCTGTCTTGAGAATTGCATGTGTTCTGGGTGCGCCTAGTAAATTCCGAGATTCTCCTGAGGGATGTGAAAGGGCTCCTCTCCTCCAGGGCTGAGGGAGAAATTTCACAGCTTGCCTTTCTCTGATGCAGTCACTGGAGTCACTGTGACTGGGCTCAGTTGGAAAGTGTCTGACTTTTCACAAGGTATCAGAATCTCACTGCACCTTATCAGAGAAGACAGCAGAGGAGTGACACCTGAGGACTAACTTTTTTCCTTTACATGCATTCAGTTTGAAGAGGGGTGCAGAAAATATTTGTGTTGTACAGGCCATTCCAGGCAAGCAGTTAGAAGCGATGAAAGAAAGGGGTAGAAGAAATAGAGACTCTTAATTATTTTAGTTGAGAGGGAAATAAATGAAAACTAAAACTGACGTGGAAATACAATCTCAGTCGGAAAGCAAGGAAGAAAGCACTTTGCGTGTAACCTTAAAGAGTTGAGGTGCAATGTTTGTTTTCATTTATAAACCATTTTCTTTGGCCCCAGAAAGATCATGAGATATTTTTAATAACATAATTACAAAAAGAAGCCCAAGTCAATGAGCTGAAATTTACTGTTGAGGAGCCTACAGTTTTACTGGAACTTTCATTTTTATTTTTTGGATGCAAACCAAAGATTAAAAGCCACTGGCTCAGTGATATTTTTTTGAGTCGAAACTATGGTCATATGGAGGCTTAGGACTGCAGCATTACCTTGAGAAGAAGCTGAGTAAATTTCTCCATTTAAGTTGTATCATATGGCCTCACATCTCAGGTTCTGCACCCTGAACACTGCATTTCATAGGGAAGAGTGCTGCTGAAGAGTTCCTTGGGCCTTCAACCAGAAGATATAGAAATGTGTGTTCTTTCAGAGAAGATGAAAGTCAAGGCAAATCACAAGGGAGGAGTTAGTGTTGTAATATTTTGTGGGGTTATTTTGTTTTTTCCTGAACAATTTATAAGGTAGGCGAAGATAATCTTTGGCCGAATTCTCTGAATAAGGAGTAAAAATTGCCAAAAAGTGATTTGAGAGGTTTTTGATGTTTTGGGGCTTTTTTTTTTTTTGTTGTTGTTGTTGTTTTGGTGGTTTTTTTTGTTTTGTTTTGGTTTTTTTTTTGGGGGGGGTTGGGTGTGGGGGTTTTTTGTTTTGTTTTGGTTTGGGGTTTTCTTGGTGTTTTGTTGGGTTTTTTTGTTTTATTTTTTTTTGTCATGGGTTTTGTTTGTTAAGAAGTAACAGGAATTGAGGCTATATAAATGAAAATATTTTCTAAATTGAAGTATACATAAGGGAGTGAATTCACAGAGGAAATCTAGAATTCTGTATCTGTATTTCTAATTTTATCTGTCTTGGATCTCTTCTGATATTTGTGCCCCTGGAGATTCCTGTGATAGAGCAAAATGGAACTATCTTTCAGCCCTGTGGTCCTGAATATTTATCACAACAAGTTAAAGTTCCAGTGTATTTTTCAGTAACAACACTTTATACATTCTACACATAGGCTTGTTTTTCTATTGAAAGAGAAGTCACACTTCTTTTTTTCTGAAGAAAATATCTGATTATATAACATTTATTCATTAATATTATGTACACAATGCCTGTTGATATTTAAAGCAATCAGGTCTTCAGGGAAAAGTCTCTCCTATCTGTTGGTGCAACTACACCTAAGAGAGCCATACATATTGCTTCTTTTGCAGGCAGAATTCTGATAAAAATCCCAGTTTTGACAAAGCAGTGAGGAATATGGGGAGTTTCTAGACCCCAGCTCCTAGCTGAAACACCCTCTGAATATTAAGATTGGTCTTCAACTTTGTCTTACTGCATGACACTTTTAAGAAAGGCAGGGGAGTAGAAAGAGAGTAGTTTCATGTTCCACAAGCTTTGCTTTCTTTCCCATTCAAAGTAAAATGGAGAGCTTAAAAATCATGGAACCACTACCAAACTAATGCCAAGACCGAGATATTACAGCTGGAGTGCAGTCAATGACTTCTAAGACAGAGAATATGAATGTGGATCTCCTATATTGTGTTATTTCCAAGTTATAGGTAAGAATTCACTTCCTGTCTCTTCTCATTCCAGAATATCTGATGGGATCTCAGGAACTCAAGGAAACTTCTATTGAAAAAAATTAGTTTCAGTGTCACATAAAAATATTTAATTGAAGTGAAAAATAAAAGCTTATTTCTTTCAAGTTAGTCTCAAGAGACCCTCAGCATGTTAAAAAAGCAAAACAAAACAAAACCCCAAAAAACTAACTAAACTACAAGAAACCACATAACCTAAGAACACAGGTAATAGTAGGAAATTGCTTGGAAAGACTGTGTTTGATGCAGAGTCACAGTAAGGGGGTACTATTTCCAGAGAAGTTGTTTAGGTTTCTAAGTTCTCACCACATCTCTTCATTTTCAGCAGAGAACACCAAATATGGTACAGCTGTACATGCACAAATCCAGCTTCTGGACCCTAACAAAAAGGAAAGGATCCAACACCAAGGGCATGGAGTGACTCTAAAAAGAAGTCAAGGCAATTCTCTTTTCACTTCAGGAAGCAGTTTGTCAAAGCACAGCTCTGGGGTGAGCTCATAGCACCACCCACCACCCTGCACTTCATCCTGCTGGACTCTAACAAGGGACTGAAGGGCAAATTTTTCAGAGGACCTAGATTACTGAGATCTCAAAGTGCTTTTAAAAAGTAATGGCAGAGAGACTTTTGAGTTACTTAACTCTTTTATAAATCCCAGCTCTGCACCTGATGCTCTTTAAACACATGAACACAATGCATTATACACACATAGATGTGTCCCAATATATATTTTAATGTAGAGCAATGAAGAAAGGAATTTAAAGTAATAGCAAGCCTCCAACCTAGAGGTTAATTATTCATTTTTGTTCAAGAGAGAAAAAAAACAATAATGAGCTTTCATATTTGAATATTTTGCTCTGTATCCTCAGCCTGACACTGCTAGCAAATGCTTATGCAAGTACATTAAATTTTAATGGTAATTGAACACTATTTTTCCTTGGTTACATGTTTTAAATTAATATGTAATTTCACTGGAGGCTAGGCAAAAATATCTCTTCATTTACCTTGGTGCACTCAGGCTAAGAGGTAGGGCACTCCAAACAGTAGATGGGACAAATTTTCAGGAGTGGAGTCTACTATCTTGAACAGAGCCCATTACAGGTGCAATAAAAGATATGTCTTAGCGATAAATACGACTTTCAACACATGATTTTGATTCTAAAAATCATGAGAAGATTTTGAGAATATCATGTATGTTTTCTTTATTTTTTAAGGTTTTCATTTCCAAACACAGTAATATGCTTTCACAGCTGTTATTCCTGTCTTAGAAAGTAGAAACATCATTAAAAACTCCTGAAAGAGTAATGCCATATTAACCCTTGGGATCACTTCCACCTAGATGAAGATCCTGAACACAACCTCGTTAAAACTCCATGTGTACTTTGTGCCTTTGCATGCCACAGCCACACAAGATACATATCAAAAAGTGGCTATTTTGGTACATTTACTGGACACAACTGCGAGGAGGAATTGGGGAAAGACTAGGACAATTTTGGGAAATAAACCCCTGGTAACGTTTTGCAGAGGGGTTCTTTGTTCTTTTCCACATTAACAAAGTCATGGATGGCCAGCACTTCACATCCCCTCCCCTACACACCCTGCCATTGTAACTGATAGAAGAATTCAGTCAATTGCTTTTTGAGCATTAAACATAATGAACTGTGTTTTCATGCTTTGGATCAGAGGTTTTTTCTTTTTGTTGACACTTAATATCCATGGATGTTAGAGAATAGACCTAGGATAATCTCTTGGACAATTTACTCTGTCTACCTGCACTACTAAAATTTGGTTTTCATAATTTCCTACATAATCCCCATTAATTTACTCATTAGATTACATTCAAGGATACTGATTCTGTACCTTCCTTTGTGTGACTTAATTATGATGTATCATTTATGATGCTGCTTCATGATCTGTGGCATGGTACAATCCCAGCAGGAGCACAGCACAGCCACAGAAAGCCCTAAAAAACCCAGCAGGTACCAATGCTGCCTCAGCACAGCAGGGGAAATGGGGGGTGCCCACATGCTGTGCTGGTTTGGACCTACTCCTGCCCCAGGCTGTGAAAAATTTCTGTGTGCAGAAAAATTTCACAGCCTGGGGCAGGAGTAGGTTGTCAGTAGGTTGTAGCTTCAGACACCAGCTTGATCAGCTAGCCCTGACTTTATTTCATCTGGATTTTTTCCACATCTACATCATTTTCATTATCCAATTGTCTCTTTTAATCCTGGGTTAAAACACAGGGCATGGACCAAAACCAACACCTACTGATAGGCCACACTCCAGGTGCACACAAATCTGAGGAATGTGTCATGACGTGCAGTGATAGACATTCCCCTGATCAGGGGCTGGGAATCCTCCACTGGATCCAAAACTGTCTCCACAGAGATGTTCTGAAGTCCATCCTGCCTCCTTCCTCAGATTTTGGGTATCAGCCTGTAGCTGGCTTTTATTTGGCCAAGGTTCTTCTCCAGACCTAGTATCCTTTTTCTGACAACAAGCCCCATGTCATACTCTTGGTAAAGCGCCAAGACAAAATGTATGTATATTTTTTATAGCTATGTTTTAGACTCGATTGATTCCTAGGTGATAAGAGGAAAACTCAGGGAATTCCCCTTTAAACAAATTATCTGAATTCCCCTGCATATATGTCACTATCACATTTTCCCACCTATTGTGCCTATGAAAGTAAGGTTAAAATTCCTTATTTAGTTCTTTACATGGCAGTAAAAGTCCTATCACAGGGAAAATATGATGAACTACTGGCAAGGCTAGATGCCTTTTTAACTTTTGAGACTATCTACTCAGGAATCAGTTTGAGAGATGTGTGGAGGCTTGTTGAAGATCTAAGTCATCTGTTTCAAACTCAAGCAGCCCTAAGGTAGGCTTAAGATTGTCTGTTGTGGAGAGCAAAGACAGAAAAACAACAAAATGTAACAGCAGATAGGAAGGAGACAGGGAATACACAAAACCATACTTGGATCCAGATCTAGGAATAGCTTTATCATTGAGGACTGATTACAGATTAAGGTCTCCGTTCTTCAGAGGAGTTACTTTTGCCAACTGCATCTAAGAATTTGTGCTTTCAGGCAATGATTTGCATGAGTTGTGTACCACTGATGAAGCCAGTGTTGATACACTAAAACTGTTGAAAAACCTCATAGCCATAATGACACTTGTCTGTGTTTACATCAGCATAAACTTGTTCCCGATTACCTCACAGAATTTCTTATTACATTACAGCATCAACAATCTCAAATGTGACTTTAATTACCTTTTCCCCATGTTTTTAACTAAGGGAATATATAAGTAATAAGATTAGATTATGATTTCTTGTTTCTGACACCTCCCTCTGGCATTTCTTACCTTTTTATAAGTGTTTTCCAGGTTTAACTAGTAATTATTCTAAATGCTAAGAGTTCTGAAATGCCTGGGCTCAGCATTCCCTCAATTTATTAGCTCATCCAGACCTCACAAGCTGTATAGTTTATAAGCATTTAAATAATTAAAGTTTGAACCTGCAGGGCTTTTCTTGCTGATTTTTGAAAGGAAGGATAATTTACTGAGAAATCAACTTTAATTGCATTATCTTAAATGGAAAAATGATTTGTCAATGTGCATTACCAGATTTTATTCGGCAACAAAAATTCTTTCCGTGAAAAGATTGTGTTGACTGATTTAACTATGCACACTGCAACGAAGATTAATAACTTCAGAAGCAGATAAAGTAATCATCTAACATTATTGACACAAGAGCTTTCATGCTTTGTTGATACTAAAGGGGCAAATGTAAACTCAGCAGCCTCAGCTATCATTATTTTGTGATATTTTTGTCAGACAGAATTGCTCTATTACTTTGGTGTCACCTACATCAACCTAGAAACTCAGGTAATTAGGCTTCAAATGTGTTTCCCTGAAGTCTCATCTGAAAATCTAATTCTGTGGGGTTTTGTAAAAGCCCATTACATTTTTAAACTTCATTTCTGTGTTTTGCTGATGTCATCATGCCTATGTAAACCGTAAACTGAGGCCTCTCTAGAGTTCATTTTACGAAATGCAGTTTTTAGTCCACCCTATTGCTGAAAGGGAACAGTTGGAGAGTAATGATATGTCTTAGCACACATCAACTGCTGGAAAATTAATAGCAAAAGTGTTTTTACTGGTACTCTGTCACTTCAGTGAAGGAGAGACCATGTATTGTCATACTATGTTTTAAGGAGATATAAAACCAGAAAAATATGCACTTTTGCAAATGCCTATGCTAAGGATTAGAGGAGAACATGAAAAAAAAACCACCCCTCCCTCAAAAAAAGCCTCAAAAACTGAATAAAACCCCCCACAAACTGGAAACAGACCAAAGCTGGAATTAAGAGAATATTAAGGTAAATTTGTTTAAACAGACATTCACAATTGTGTGTTCTTTATGCACCCCATATGCAGGAAATTGCCACAAGCTACTCCCCGTTCTTATTCTGAGATATCTAACTGCAAAAAAAATAACCCAAGCTACACTGGTGTCATTGTTTGCACTCTGATTCATGCCAGCCAAGAGCACGGCCATCTTTGCAGCCCTTAACCTTTTGTTCACCCACTGGTTTGAAGTATTTTATTGTCTTTCATGAAATTATCCAGTGTAAGTATATGGAATATCATAGAATGAAATCACAGAATCATAGAATATTTGGAGTTGGAAGGATCCTTAAAGATTATTTAGTTCCCACTCCCCTGCCATGGGCATGAACACCTTTCACTAGATGAGGTTATTCAGAGCCCCATCCAGCCTGCTCTTGAGCACTTTCAGGGGCAATGAGTTCACAGCCTGCCTGGGCAACCTGTTCCAGTGCCTTGCCTGGAGGAAGTAAAGAATTTCACAGTAAGGAATTTCTTCCTAATACCTAATCTAAATCTACCTTCTTTCAGTTTAATGCCATTGCCCCTTCTCCTGCCACTACATGATGTTCTACAAAGTCCCTTTCCAGCTCTCATGAAGGTCCCTTTTAGGTACTGGGAGGCTGCAATAAGACCTCCCTGGAGCCTTGTTGTTCTTCTTCAGGCTGAACAACCCCTGCTTTCTCAGTCTGCCTCATACAAGAGGTGCTCCAGTCCTCTGATCAGCTTAGTGGTTCTTCTCTGGACCTGTTCCAACAGGTCAAAGTCTTTCTTGTTTATCTTTAACACTAGTGTAAGCTACAAATAACCCAAATATTTAGAGTATAACTGGCAAGTTCAGTTCTATAAAAAAAAAATAAAAATTCCCACTTAAAAAAAACTCAGTTTCAGTCCTAATGATGCCAGGATGGGTTTTACACTAACCCAGAAGAAGCCAAAATGTCACATTTAAGTTAGCAGGGATCATCATGTCAATCTAGCATCTCCCTTTTTTTCTTTCTTCATTTAGTCTTCCAAAGATATTAAAAAGAAAGAGGAAATTTATGATGATAAAACCCAAGAAAGATGTGGATTTAAATAGTAAGCTCCCAGAAGAGTACTTTTGTATCATAGTGGGATTGCAGTTACAAAAACCACTATCTTTTCTCACTAATGTGTCTGTACTTCTACTTCAGGAGTAAATCACTTTTGCCCCCAGAGAATCTGTTTTTAACTGCATACAAATTATTCACTTAAGTGCTTATGCTAGAAGATAATTCTTCTTAAGCTTGAAAAATGCCTGAAAGTTATATTATGAAGTGGGTTTTGTTGACATAGATAGTTGGAAATTGTGTAGCTGTAGAATATACTGACAGATGTGATTCTGTGCAAACACTTCATATGAAATCACATCTGGCACAAATCATATCTCAATCACATCAGGGCACTCATGTCCTGTCAGTGATACAAACATAAGAGTACTATAAGTGGTCTTGCCAGTGCTTTTGAAAATGTTGCAAACATAAACATTACATGAGGGGACTTATATACTATCATTAAAGTGCTGACATGCAGTTGTGGAGGTACTTTTATCAAAATCTTATTAAGTTGGTTTTATTTAATAAAAAATTTTTGTCACTGGAATAGAAAAGCTTAGGAAAGAGTCAAGAGCTCTGATTATTTTTTCATTTTTAATGCATTTGGAGAAAAAAAATCAGAAAAAGTGACTAACAAAATTCAAATGTGGCACATTTTGTTATGTCCAAGAGAGTAATGCAGGAAGCTGACTTGCTAATGTTGCATAAATCCTAATGCCTGAAATATGGCATGAGACTTTTCTAGAAACCCACATGCAGAGTCAATTGTACTCTGCCCATGACACATAGGCCCTACATTCAAGCCAAGATTTGGTGTTTTGTGGAGGTCAAGTAACCCTCTGTCTAAATCCTAGAGTGATCATTGAGTGATTTGGGTTGGAAGGAACTTCAAAGAGCATCTAGCTGTGTGACCATGTTCACAGGGGTCTGAGGATGAGGGAAGAGACGAGGATCTGACTCTATGTTTCAGAAGGCTTGATTTATTTTTTTATGACATATATTATATTAAAACTATACTAAAAGAATAGAAGAAAGGATTTCATCAGAAGGCTAGCTAAGAATAGAAAAAGAAAGAATGATAACAAAGGCTTCTGTCTCAGACAGAGAGTCTGGGCCAGCTGGGCTGTGATTGGCCATTAATTAGAAACAACTAACATAGGTCAATCAAAGATCTACTTGTTGCATTCCACAGCAGCAGATAACCATTGTTTACATTTTGTTCTTGAGGCCTCTCAGCTTGCCAGGAGGAAAAATTTTAAGGAAAGGATTTTTCATAAAAGATGTCTGTGACATAGCTCTAACCTCCTTTCTGTGGACAGGGACACCTATATACCAGGCTACCCTGAGCCCCATCCAGCCTTGTCTTTCCAAGCATGGGCTATCCACAATTTATCTAGACAACTTGTTTCACCATCTCATCACCCTCATAAAAATTTCTTCCTAATATCTAACCTTAATTTACCCTTCTTCAACTCTAACCCATTCCCTCTTGTCCTGTCACCACATGTCCTTGCCCAAAGTCCCCTTCCAGCTCTCTTGTAGGCTTCTTTAGGTATTGGAAGGCAGCAGCAGGGTCTCCTGGGAGCCTTCACTTCTCCAGGCTGAACAACTCCAATTCTCTCAGCCTGTCTCCATAGGAGAGGGGCTCAAGCTGGGTCCACTGCTTTGTCTGTTTATGCACAAAGTGACATGGTGGTGATTTCATGCTCTCTTGTGGGCTTGCAAGCAAAAGACTGATACTAGATGGCAGTCTGCTCAGTGTAAACTTTTGGATTACCTTTCAGGACAACCCTGCTCTATCTGCGAAATTCATTGGGAACTGAACTGACCAACTCTGGCAGACCAGACTAGCCCCCTGAGACCAGGTGTCTGTATTTTAGACTTCGGTACACCTAGAGAGCCACATCTGAAATATTGGTTGACATTAAAAATTGGATGAAAAGTTAGAATGAATTAATCTTTTTAAACTGATGTCAATTTACAGATCTAGACACCTTCATTTTTTGATCCAGTCTGTATTTTTTAGATGGAAAAATTAAAGATTCCTTACTTGCTAGTGCAGCTCAGGAAATAAACTGCAGAGGTAGATTTTTAGTGCAACATATTTTCACTGTCTCCCTCACATTTGTGTATGCATTAGGAAGAACCACACCTTACTGAGACCCCATTTCTCAGTGCTTTTAGTGCTCTTGTTTACGAAGGGGGAAAATTCCAGCTCAATATATTATACTGGATGTGTCACTTATTTAAATTAGTATCTCCTGCACTCTGCACAAAACATAGCGCTGTTCTCTAAAACCAGAAGGTGCTAAACAGCTCAAAATATGAAACTCATGATAAAAAGAAAAAAGGTCAAACTACATAATTCACTTCAGCTATTCAGTTCCTTTGGCCATGGGTAGTGTTTCAAACTTTTATTTGGGTTTCAGGCAAATACTCAAGAACCTCTGTTTTTCCTAAGGGTTTGAGCAGCTAGCCCAGGACAAGAACTTATACTGCCTAATACAAATCTCATTAAATAAATTCCAGAATTATTATTATTTTTAATTTCAAGGAAAGGAAAATGATATGACTTTAATGATGTTTACTATCCCACTGGCTAGATGCAGCTGATCAGGAAATTCAGTCCTCCACGAGTTCATTTAAACATATAGCTTTTGATTCAGCCTGTAAAAGAGCCCTGAAACAATTTCATATTCAGTATAAATTGCCAACTGCCAAAACTTGGAGTAATACAGGGTATATAGAGGAAGATAATCTGAAAAAGGGCAGAGTATATGAGCAGCTTAATCCATAGCCCCTGGCTCATTTGCCAAACTACATCATTTTAATCTTCATCACAGAGTTTTCCACTGCCTTTATGCTGTATGTCCTATATCCTTCAGAATATAGGTAGTAATGAGGAAGACATAGGAATTTTATAAGTTCAGGGCTTTCAGGTGGCATGTTTTCTGGAAATATGTCTCTGTTGTGAAAATTTCCATTTCAGAAACTCATAAAAACTTCTCCTTTCTTTCCAGAACTCTCTGGGGAGTGGAAGTAAAAAATCCAGATGAACTGGTATGAATTCCTGTTTCCTTTCCCTATCAAATGCATTGTTATCTTATACCAATTTTTAATATTTTAGTACTTTTAGGGGAATAAAAGAATTTGTTTAGGTTTACAATATAAGCAAAGAGGGCAGAATTATCCTTATATCAAAATTGTAACAAAAACCATGACTTTTCTTTCTGCATGTTACTTTGTCCGCCATGGGCACAAGAGCATTTGATGTGGAAATACAAAGGAAAAAGGAGTCTCTTGGAAAAAAGACCTTGCATGCACCTCTTCCAGCTGCCTCACCTTCTTTGAAGCAGAGTTAGACATTTTGCATAGGAGCATGTGGGCTTGAGGAGCTCATGCTGACATTTCATGCTACCAGCCATGTCTGGCTCTTAGTTATGCCCAGTTGAAATCCATGGAGGCTCACAAAGTGCTGTTTACTTCAGATGTAAATACTGATCTCAGAGCAGCAGTGGAGGTAACAAAGCACTTGAAATAACTCTGCAGTTGAGCAATGACAGGCAAAGAACAGGTGATGAACATTATCTTGACAACTCTGCCAATACTAGACCCAAGATCTTTCTGACAGTACCTCTTTACGAGACTCCTCCTGCATTTTGAAGAACAAGTCTTATTGTCATTTACACCTCTGGAGCTGCCTCGAAGCCAGAAACCTGAAACTGTGTTTGCTCAATATTTAATCTCAACCTCACAGCAGTGCCAGGGGTTGTACTCTCCTTGGTTGCAAATGAGCTGGTCTGCTGAGGAGTCGCAGGAGCAGAAGCACTTTGTAGCAGCACCTCTCCACCCCCTCATATGAGGCTAAACAAGTCATCAGCTTTTCCCCCAAGGACTTCTTTTCAAGGCCAAAATCTGTCCTTCTGTATACCTCTTCATCCAGTGAAGGCAAGTAGAACAGGATTAAGTCCTCAATATACATAGCAACTGACTCAAAAAGAAGTTGTCAACTCTGTTTTACCAGATGGAGTTAAAACTGTTCAGCCAACAGAGTCATCAGCTGGCTCAGCTAATAAGGAAAGGTGATGGGCTCTGAGTGCTAATGAAGTCATTCAGAGCACATTGGGAAATGGCAGCAAGCTAGGCTGGTACTGTTTAGGATGAACCATGGGCCCCAGGCAGCACATTTTCTAACTGGAGATAGAAGCAATAAGTATTAAATTGCTACAACAGAATTATAAGGTAGTTAAGATGCACAGTTATCATTAAAGTAGTCCTTTTGTCTTCTTCCTTTAGAAAAATCCTAAGAAAAGGTGTCTAATAAAGGTCTCTAATCAGTGTTAAGGGCTCAGTCTTGTACTTCGTGGTTCAAAACACTTCAAGTGAAATTAGCTCTATTCTGGTACGAGTGGAGATGCACAGATAGAAGGAGGAGTACCTTTTTGAGTACCACATTTTAAACTAAACTATCTTCAACTGGTTCCTGTATCTAATGTAATAGTCAGTCCCCTGAGTTTTGTGATTAATTTTTTCAGAATTTATCCTACAGATTTAAAGTGGCTGAATTTAATTTTTACTCTACCATGGGAGACGCTATCTTTCTGAACAAATACTAGTGAGAACATTCACTTTTCAAATTAAATTATATAAGTAAGTAGAGCTTGAAACAAGAAGCAAACACAGTCTTGTCAATGTAAGAACATAATTAGACAAAAAAATTATTGGTGTATATCATGTCCTGGACTTTTTTACTTTCTCAAATTTGTATACTGCTGTAATAGGTTTAATATTCAAAGTTAATAACTTCACTTTTAACAATCAATCAGGGAGGTAAATAAATATCACATAAGGTACAACATACCTGTGTTAGCCTGTGTTTTTTGAGTAGCCCAGGAACTCCACAGCTTCAGGTATGAAAAAATTTCCTGTCTCTAATCAAAATGGGACTGACAGAGGTAAAAACTTTAGAAAGCCGAGAAGTACTAGAAAAAAAAAACCAGCAGAGGATGTAAGGAAAGAAGTGAAAAAAGGTATGTATAAAACCTAAGTTGAAATAATTGTGTTATTTTGTTACCAAAATTAAGGATGAGAGGAGATTGTAGGAAAAATCAAGGGGGCAGGAATAATTTAAGCTTAAAGCTACTGTTCAACAAATGGCTGCCAAAGGCCTGTGAATACAGTGAGTCTGGGAACTTTCTGAATATTGGAACAGTCCTGCCTGAACCCAGATGCCTTCAAGTAGCTTTTCTGTGTGCATGGGGGACAATGAGCAGATTGTGAAAGAAATTATTTAGTTCAGTTGCATGCAGCAGCAAGATGTTGGTCTGGATGGTAGAGCATCCCTTAAGCTGCCAGTTCCTAATGAGATGCCCAAAATATCTGTATATTTTATGCACACATGTAAATCAGAGATTTTAAGAGACTTGCAGTTTAATTTATTCATTATATTCCTTCATGTGCATATGTATTCTTTTTTACTAGGGATTATTAAAATAGGGTTTTTCTCTTTCTATATCTAAATTATCTCTACCCATCCTCTGGCTAATGGGGCTGAAGCTATCCCCAGATTTTCTCTTGAACTCTGCTAATGTTGTTTACTTGTGACCTGATGAGAATATTGCAAACCACTAGTGACCATTTGTCCCATCTACCTGAAAGGAGGATTTAATTTTAAATGAGTAGTCCAGCCCATTCAAAGACAATGAATTAATCACATTCTTAATGCATTTCATTCCTTCTCCACATTACCAGGCTACCCAAAAAATGCTTGCACTTGCACATAACTTACAACAGGATTTGTAGTCAGCTGCTGAAAATATCCTACACTTGTAATTAAAGTGCTGTTAATTACTCTGTCATTTTCACACCTTCCATTTTGCTCCCCCAAAAGAGGCTGGCAGGTTTTTCTGTGTTGCACAACCCAGCACAACCATCTTGCTCATTAAGTGTGACATCAATGTAAGAGTGATCAGAGTGATCCAGTGGCTGGTCCCAGTTATAATGAAGAGCAGCTCCTCCAGATTCATTCTGACTTCTTATTAAAGCTAGGAACAAAATCTGGCTTTTTTGCTGCACACTGGGATGGTCCTATGCCTTACCTTCTCTTCAGCACAAGTAGCTTAATTTAAAAACATGCACTGTAACAGCAATCAGTTCCATTCCCTCAGAGGGGATTACAGGCTAATCTTCTGCAAATGTTCACTGAAATTCTACCCTTCACTCTCAGGGGACAAAATTATGGTACGATTAATGCAAGAGGGAATTTTGCCACAGAGTTCAGTGGAGCAGGGATTTCTAACTTCGTTTTAACTACTCACAGTACTGCTCTAAAGTCTCATCAGTAATTTTAGAAATGGATCGCACTGAGCTGTGAGGATAACTGGCACAATCTGACTTTTTAGGGCATGAGTTTTGTATTAGAAAGATCTAAAAGCAGACACATTTTGCAAGCAAACCTAAGAGAGAAATTCAAAGCTCCATGAATAGAAAAAATTACAGACACCATTGGGATTTCCTGGTAGTCGTTGATACTGTGACTGCACAAATATTTAGGATAACAGAATAGATTTCCCAGAGATGTAGCTTGTACTTTGTGCCTTTCCTTACACAGACCTTTCCATAAACTCATGAACAGTTCTAGGATCTCACTACTATATCAAATATAGAAGCTTCAAAATCTATTTGGGATTTTTTGGTTTTTTTTGTTTTTGTATTTACTTTTTTGGGTTTTTTCTGTCCATCTCAATTTCAAGTCCACACACATAGAAAAACTTACCAAGGTATGATCTTTGGGAAACCAAGTTGCAGAACTCTTGTAAGACACTTATTTTAATTCTAATTATCTAGTTAAAACTCTGGAACTTCAGAAAACCATTCAGACAAGAAAGGTAAACCATATGTTCTAATTACTAAAAAAGAAATGCATTTCAAAATGCATGAAAGGAAAAACAAGATGGAATTATTTCACTACAGTTTAGAAAATAGAAAATATTGTGAACTGGATCGGAGCACTTTTAATCGTTTTAGAATTGTGCAAATAGACAAGGAAACAACAGAGATCAAAATCTATTACAGGCCTAAGTCATAATCAATTTTAAAATTCTTTTTGCCACTGTAAATTCAATTCAGACAGTAAACTGCCCTGTCCCCAAGGGAATCAACAACTCCACTGAAATATAAAGTATGCTCCAGTCAGAGAAGTCCAGCTTCTTTTCTCAGTCACATGAATAAAACAAAGCAGCTACATTTTTTGGGGGGATAAGGATTCACTGGGGATTAGATTTTTACTGATGAAACAGAATAGAAAGTGATTCTCAACTTTGAAAAAAAGTGAATCAGGAAAGTGTTTGTTTTGCTGGCTGTCTTTCCATTTTTCTTTTGTTATCTTAAGGTTGTATTTTCTGGATACAATCAATAGCAAGGCTGGTGCCTTGCCTGGAGATACAATGAGTGGTATAATCCCTCTGAGGCTTCTGAGATATGCAGAGATTGTGCACATTAACAGCTCCACAGCTTCATGGCCTCACCTCTTCCTGACCACAAAGGAATTGGAAAGGAAATCACAGGGTGCATGGGCTGCAGTTTATATATATTCTTTGCAAAGAAAAAAGCTCACTGTCTCCTCCATTCCAAACTACACACCAGTTTAAAAACTGGGGAGGAAAAGGCCCTTGGTTAAAAGAAATACCATGGTCGAATCTTCTGGAGCAGAATTTGGGATGAGTACAGAAACAGTTATCTGGACAAGGATGGCTGTTTAGTAATGACAGGGCAATCTGAGTCCAAATTTTACACTTCAGCTATAACCTGTGCACCATATCTGGGATTCAAGCACATTCCTTCTCCATTGGAACACTGTCATTAAGTCCTGGGTACCTGAAGCTTTAGGATGACCCCAAATGTTAATTCCTGTGACCTTGATACACATGTTGCATTTAAGGCTCACCTATAGTATTAGGCTTGATAGTAGCATCATCAGATTGAAGTTGGATAAAATGTTTTGGTTTAAGAAAATTGGGGATTTTGGGAAAAAACCTCCTCCCATATAGAAAAGTTCAGTGGAAAAAATGTCAAATACCACTCTTTCATTACTTGCTATACCCTCGCTTGATAAGGAAAGCTACATTGGTTTTTTTCAAGAAACCAAAATTACATTTTAAAATGGGTTTAAATGCCTCAAGAATCTTCACAAGACCAGAGACACCACAGATGTACCTCCTGTATGCAACTGTTGCCAAGCCTGACAAGTGTGCTTTCCCAGTTCTATGGCTCCCTGCGCCATATCATCCCTTGCTGCTTCCCAAAGGTGGCAGGGATGTGCTGTTATGAGTAGAGACAATGACAAATGGGTCCTTTGTTTTATTTTACTGTCATTCTTGCAGTTCTCAGGTCTGACAAAAATGAAAAGTAGAGACAGCAATAAGACCTAATGCCAGTGCTCTTCAAAAGACAATGCATTTCTACAAAATCCATAGTGTGTCCGGATAAGCAGGTAGAGAGCTCTTTCTTCTAAATTCTTTATAAATTCCCTTTTTTTTTTTTTGTTAATCACCGTATATGTTTTACCACTTTCTTGCTCATAGCTTATAAATCTCCAAAAATATTTGTTCAAAAGAAATGTCCTTGTGGCTCCTAAGTGGATATAGCATCTCAGAGGATGAGAGAGACCAAAGACAACTAACGAAAATGAAGAAAAAAAATCCACAGAATAACATGGAAAAATGCATTCCAATGTACCACTGGGTCTGATTCTCCTAAAGAGTTAATGACTCCACTGCTTCACAAAGCTATGTCCAGAGGTGCTTCAGGATTTTGAAATGCAAACACCAATATGGGAGGATATACTGCAGTACTAATAATCTGAAAAATAACTGAGTACTAGTTATTTAAGTATTTGAAAAGCTGGATCATGTTGCTTGGGTTTGGATTGATAAAATATAATATCAGAGAAATTTTGTTTTCCACAATGTATGCTTAAGAGAAAAGGAGGGAGAATACAGGAAAATAAAGAAGTTAGAGGTTTTTTCTAACCTGCAAATACATTCCAGTCTGGGGAAATAATTCGTTTGTAAGTATTAGATCAAAAATAGCACATAAGCAAAGAAATGGAAAGAATATTTGCTGAAAGAATAAATCATAGACCATCAAATATAATTTTTGTTAGCAGACGGGAAGAGAGGTTTCTGTTTGTTATTTGTTATTCTTTCTTAAAGACAAGAAAATTTTAAACTAAGGGAATATTTTAGAACAGTATCCCATTCCTCTGGGGTAAATACAGTACATTGCTTAGCAACCTTTTATGATTGAAAGACCAAAATATCTTAATGTATAAAATACTACTGTGAGAAATGGTTAACCAACAGCCAAGTGGCTGGATGACTTGTATGATTCATTATATTAAGATTTATTAAGAGGCTTTCTCTTTGCAACTCCAACTGCAAAATCAGTAATGGAGCACAGCAATCATATAGGGATCATAGAGGCAAATAGGCAATGATAGTTTTCCCTGAAAAGAGGAGGAATCAGCACTCCTGTGCTCAAGGGCTTTATGTACATTAGATCAGAAGAAATTGCTGTGTAGCTATTATGTGATGGGGTTACTAACTGCAGCTGAAGCAGCCCTGGCAGGAATTATTGATGGAGATGGAGTACAAGGGAGCTCTCTCTCCTTCACTCTCACTTTCACCTGTAAGGATTAGAACCATCTCAAGGCTGCCCAGGGCCGGGCTTGGATGTGATCAGCTTCACTGGCTATTGAAAACAGAGCCTTTCTATTTTCATTAACAGACAGTGTCCAGAAGAACAAAGGAAGTGGAAAAAGGAAAGGGAAATTAAATTGTGGACTTCTTGCCTGCTGGATGGATACCGAGAAACCTGACAGGTATAGAGCAGGAAGAAATCTTGTTTCCCTTGCACGGTGTTCTGGGCTAAGACTAGACTTAACACTTGCATAGATGGATGATTTTTCACCAGGACAAGCAAGGTACTTGCACATGTAAAAATATATTTTTCTGCATACTTTGAAACATACTCTCATTTGAATGTTGAACTCTGTATTTGAGCTATTTTGCTCTGTACAACCAACTTTCATGTTTTTTGCCTTTCTGGAAGACAGTGACCAAAGCCCCGGAGCCTGAGTGTTAAAGATATAAGTAATTACACAAACCTAAGCACTAATCAATGTGTTAAAACAGTACCAGACAAAGGAGAGCTCTACCACACACCAAATAACACAAACAAGCTCTCAGCAGCCACTGTGAGACACTTACTGCAGAAGTAGGTCTGGCATTTCATATTTTTCTTCCTCTGGAAATTACCACCCACAAAGTTAGGCTGGCTGTGTGGCCTTATCTCCCTGACCTCCAGGAACTTTCTGAAGTTACTCGCTCTCCTCTCTAGAGTAGGGAATAGTTATGAGTAGAGAAAGATTCACCTGTAAAACATTCAGATATTGTAATAGTACTTTGGTTGGATTTTTTGGTAATGGAAAAATTCTACTTGGAGCTCATTAATTTCTCTCAAGCCAAATGATCATGCAGCCATTGGAAATTCCCCTTTGCAACATTTCTGCCTAACCAAGCTGGACATTTCCTTGAGAATTTGCTAGATTAATTATATTCTGTATAATTGCCTAAGGACAGAAATGATGTTTCCACATTTGTGTTTAGGGCTGAAGGATGTTAATCATGGGATAGATGTGAACAGTACAGTACAAAGACTGAAAGCACAGTTAGGGGTTTAATTTACTTTCACAATAGCCTCCGCTGAGAACATCACTTCTCCATCCATGCTAACCTCCCCAGGGAAGTCACTGCAGGCAGCAGAAGCAAAACTAAGGACTAAAGCAATCATTAATCTTCTTTATTTTCCATCTGAGACAGTTGAAAAGGCAGAATCTGATGCTGAATTATAAAGGCTGTTTAAGAGTAGATAAAGCAGATGAGATACAAGACACTTTTGAGTTTGGTGAGATTTTTCATTAATTTTTGGTATCTGTTTCTAGAGGTTTTGCTAATGTCAATGAGAGGCAATGTTGACATAGCACAGGATGAGCTTCCAGGGAGACACCAAGTTTGAAGGAAGAAGCAAAGTGTTTCACTCTTTGTTTTTTACTGTGAGCCACATCATCTTGAGTTCAGCTCAAGTGCAGATCCTATTCTTTATGTATTCACAGCATACACAATTATATTGTATAGCAAGCATCCATTACCTGAAATGTGTCCATAGGTACCTATTCTCCCTGATCCATTGGGGTGCAGGTTCTTTGCTCCTGTGGATTTTAAATACTTTAAAATCCAACAAGAAGATACTTTTTCAGTCCTTCACATCTTCCTCCGCATCTACCCTCACATTATGCTTTCTTTAAGAAAAGTCTTAAGAACAAACACAGAAGAAAATATACTGAAGAAAATAATATCTAAATTGTTTGCTGCATATGAACTTAATGTTTTCAAAACCAAAATGTATCAGACACAATTAGCATCTCATATCGAAAGGTTTTCTAAATTACCTTATTATTATTACTCTTACTTTATTACTCCCTAAATTACTAGAAAATTTAACTTACTGCCTGTGTTGAGAAATCAGCAGGACTTTCTCTTGATTTTAATGTGCCTTCTAGAAAGTTTCAGTTTAACAGTATACCTATCCTTTTTTCCCCTGGTATTTTTCTTAAATTCATTTTAATTTTTGACATCAAAAGCAAGTGCCCAGAGTTGTGAAATGAAAAGTGACACTGCTCCTGAACTAAAGGGAGTATAGCAACAAAACAAATACAACTAATAACTTTTGGACTAATATTTGATGTAAACCTAGATCAAAGATGATTTTGGTGCTTTGAAATACATTGGATACACCTTGAAAAATATAGCATACTTATTAAAGACTCTCTGACACTATTTCACTTTCAAATAGAATTTGCAGAGTAGGAAGGCCTTATCACAGAATATAAAGACACTCATTAAATCTCTAACAGTGAATGAAGAAGGAGGTAGAAGAGAGGCATCACACATCAGCTTCTTTGCAGACACAGAGCCAGGTCAAGATGGTAACATGATAAATCCTAATTTGCTCTGCTGATGGTCAGGTGTCTCTGAGAAAGGTGACAATCTTCCTCTCACTCTCCTCTTTTTCCAAGCCGAAAAGAATTTCTCATTGGTCAAATGGTTTTGAAATATAGCACCTAATTTTCTGCATACATTTCCACATTTGTTTCATAAGATAGCCAGGAAGGTATTGCTGCATAAAGCTGGAGGGGTGACACCTTAGTAGAAAAATAAACATCAAACGAAGGATCTTCATAAGAGAGGTTCTAAGTGGCAGAGATGGCAGAGCTGAGTTTGCCAGTGAGAGTGCCAGAGTACCTTATTCACAGGGTAACTGTACAAATCACCTAAAAAATGGTCCTTTAAATATGTGTATGTGCATAGATTATATAGATATAGATATCTATATGTGTATAATATAAGCAATTTACTGGGGAAATGTTTCTGTATTTATTTTCCTGCTTCTAATTTCATTTTTTCTGTTCTTTATCTATTAAATGAGTGCAGGAGTCATGACATACAGAGCAAGAAGAGAGAATTCACAGACCCGTTGTCTTGCTCAGAGACACCTACAAGTCACAACGGGTTTTCAGAAGAATGAACTCCAAATTCTTATCTCAACTGTCATTTTGCTGTACTGAAACCTATGACCCTCCTGTCAGTCTCCACCAGTGAAATCTTATGTAATGAAAAACAATATAATAAAATCTGCTCTGAAAAGGTAAATATCAAGTGTGAGAAAATAACTGACTGTGTCTAATCATGTAGGACACAGTCACAATTCCTCTGTTCTCCCAAATGCTTTTATATGTTTGTAAACATATGAAGCACATGAATCAGACTATTTATATATGATGTTCCATTTAATAAAAAAAATGGCAACAGTTGGCCTTGCAGTATTCCACATATGCATGCCTTCTTATGGCCTTTTGCTTTCCTATCAAGTAATTTACAAGAACAGATGATGCAAGTTGCGCAGTGCTCATTCTAAGAACTACACACTTTTGCTAAGAACATAGGTGCAAACCTAAACAATTGCATCTGAAATTTTCAGCAGATTCAATATATTTACCTTCCTTTTTTGTTTCATTTTGCGTAAAGAAAACTGAGTCAGAAAACAGCAGCCTGAGCAAAAAAAAAAAGCAAACAAAAATGTTAAAAAATCCATACTTCCTCATTCTTGCTCATTTACCAATTCTCCTTCACACTGCTGATTCTTCATGGGTTAAACAACATTTCTGGAGCCTTGACCTCTGAAGTCAAATGGGAAGATTTCTGCTCCCTTAGTGATGCCTTAATTAGGTTTTCTAAGAGACGTATTAATGCAACCAGAATTCCCTTACATAATTTATATTGCTAGTTATAACCACAAAGTAAAATCAACATGAAAAAAGAAATTTGACCGCAAAATATTGGCTTAGATTTCTCAAGGATCACACCTTTAAAGACAAAAGCTCTTTCATTATCTATTTACCAAATTTGAATACAATATTTTGAAGAAAACATTATTTGTTACAGATTAGAAAAAAACCCCAAAAAATCAAATAACTTTCTAAATCCAGCATGAAACAGAAAGTAAAAAGTTTTAAATGGTCAAGTTTGACAAACAAGTTGTCTTATAACTTTGAAGATAAGTGTACACACCAAGCAGTTCAAAGAAAACTTGAAGGACCAAGTATTATAGCAAGTCCACAAATGTAGATGAGAACACTCTCTAAGGCTAGAAGTCTATAGGTTATTGCAACAAGCACTGTGCCAAAACAGAACCAAAATCACAGGGAGCTAAGGAAAAGCAGGAAAAATACAATTATTTCATATGCATTATGAACACCTGAGTAGTAGATTATCTTTTCCTTGATTCTGTTTTTCTTTTTTTTTTTTTTTTAATACCTTGATGGGATTAAGATTGAATGCCTGAAAAAAAAAAAATACTTAAACCAAGTATGCCTCCTTCCTGTATTTCATGATGAGACATTGAAGGGCATCATGAAATTTGTAAACACACGCTGTCAGTGCAGGAGAGGGATTTTCCGTTTTTAAAGCATAGATTTTTATTTACATAAAACAACAGAAGAAATGTGAGAATACTTGAATAGCCTTAAGAAAAAAAGAACCCAGTAGGCAGTTTTTAGAGTTAGGGAGCAGATTCATAAGTGTTCACAGGTCAGCTTTTTTCCATCTTTAATGTAACTACCTTAATTTTTCTAATTTCCATCTAGATGAGACATGTCTTGTGGACTTAACTGAGGTCAAACCATGGTGTTACACATGGATCATTTCCAACAGGAATCTTTACACTGGCATCCCCTTCATAAATCTGGCCCTGGTTAAACACAGCTACTCCCTTCATCTAAACACTCTAGACCAAGCAATTTTCCTCTCCCTCCTCAGACTCTTTGACTACCAAAAAGAACTTAAAAATAAATATTCACCTGGTTTTCATGATAAAGGATCAAGTCAGATGATTAGCTGGCCTAAAGAGTGCATTCAACTGTGTTGAGTGGTAACTCTACCATGAAAAACAACTAATAAATATTAAATTAGTTTCATCTAAAAGCTAAGCTCAGGGCACAAAGTTATGTACTGTATTCGCTGGACTTTTAGCAAAGTGGAAAAGGCTGCAGGTTAACTTTTAATGTGTACATAAAATGAAAATTTTCTTGGCCTTTGTGCTGCTTTTATTACACCCACATGGCAAATCAAGTTATGCTGATGCACTCACTAACTAACGTTTAACTTCTCATAAAAATAACAATCTCCCCTACAGACATGAAAAGAGAACAGTTAGCAAAAAAATGTGCATGACTTGTATCTGATTACTAAGTGTTCATTCCTAGGTGTTCAAAATAGAAGAGTTTAGCAGTAGCTTAAATCATTTGAGTAAATGGCTTTGAAAGTCGGTCTTGAAGTCTGTCAAATTACACAACCACAGCATGAAGCTCAAAGTTTTAAATCTACACAGAAACTTAAAAATGAGGACAAGCATCAGCAGAGACAGAAAGATAGATGAAAAAAGGGATCAGAATTTTAAGCCCGTACTGTGCCATCTTAACTGAATACACAGCTGTGTATTCAGCTTAATTTAAATTGCCTAGAAGTGCTTTCCATATACAAGTGCATCTTTTCTCAAATTTTAATAATACATGAATATATTAATTAGTAACGCTCCATGCTGCAAAAATGAGATGTAAGCAGACAAAGAACTACTAGTAAAGCATAAAAGTTCTTTCCTACTACTTGAAGGAGCAATTTTCCATCACTGGTAATTATACATTTTTTCAAAGGACCAAACTAGGCTTGATATTCCTTCAAATCTTACTGCTTTGGTGCTACGTTGGGTCTCTGTGCACACTGTGACTTCTTTAGCATTTCCAAGACCTTGACTTTGAGAAGGTAAGGTACTATTGGCCACATTTAGACTAGGTGAATTTTGCAGGTCTCTTCTGACTGAAAAAATTAAACTATTCTGTTCTATTCTATTCAGCACCTCCAGTATCCGTTTGGAAAGCTTTGTCTGAGACTGCTCATGGGGGAGATGGGGCTGCACTGTCCCTCAGGCTGCATTCATTTTAGCAACAGCTTAAGCTGTAGAATAGCCAATTCACAGCCCAGCAAGGAGAACTACCCCAGGGAGTAGGCTGCAAAGAGCTTATTAGGCAGGCATGTCACATGTGTGACATTCACCAGTCCCAGGATAGCTTATTCCCCACTGATACCCAGCCAAGAGAACAGAATCTGACTGCAGGCTCCGCAGAGGCCACTGCATGATGGAAATGTCACTTCACAGAATTGAGACATGGTGTTTTTCTAGCCCATTAGACAGTGAAATCCTCTGTACTTATTTTCATTAGCAAATCCTGATAAATCTGTGCATTAAAGGGAAATGTGTAGAAAGTGAAAGCCCTAAGGAGGGAAGGTGAAATGCTTGTTTCGCTATCTGTTCTAGGAACAAAGCGTTCAGATAACAAATCAGTAGAATCATAGAAATGTCTTTAAGTTTCCTGGTTTTCAGAATAAGATAGTAAATATGCTCAACACCATTTTAATCAAACAGAAACAGGTTTTTTCCTTTCCTTTCAGCAATTAATCATATTCTAACTGAAGAGAAATTGACCCCT
This sequence comes from Zonotrichia leucophrys gambelii, assembly GCF_028769735.1. Lineage (NCBI taxonomy): Eukaryota > Metazoa > Chordata > Aves > Passeriformes > Passerellidae > Zonotrichia > Zonotrichia leucophrys. Next base: position 72,025,249 of record NC_088172.1, read on the forward strand.
AAAAGGCAGTGTAAAAAACTCCCCACCACTTTGTAGAAATCATGTTTAAGGAAGCAAACCCAGTTTTCAGAATCATAAGCTTCTTTGTTTAGGTTTGTTTTGCCTTGGTGAAATCTGGAGAAACATATTTTTTCCCTCTAAATAAAAAATAATTCCTTTACATGTCGTGATTTCATTATAAAGTGATCCTAATCACCATCACCAGGGATTAAAAAACAACAAAGCCCACTTGGAAAAAAAAACTGCAGACAATAAAGATGAGAGTAAGCTCTGTAAGCAATTCTAAATTTCTCCATTATCTGAAGTGGAAGATCAAGATTTTTCTGTAGGTGAAACTTTTTTATACTGAAGGTGAAATATTGCCCTTCCAGCCCATTCAGATCCCAGCTTAGCCTTCAGGAAAATTCAGTTTTCAACATCTCTTAATATTTTATATTCTCTTTATTAAGACTTCTGTCAAGAGTTTTGAAGAGTCACAATTGAAACTATTATTTTCTCTCAATATAGTAAATATCAAAATATTTTCATATCCAGCTGCAAAAATCAGGATTCCTCTGCACTTCTCAATGAGAAACCTGCTGGGTGTGCTTATCCTAATGCACCCAGAGTTGGGTTTGTTAGTTTGCTTGTTTGTTTGAAGTATGGTAATATGGAAGTCAGAAAGACACTCCGGGGCTTTAAAGGAGATGGTCTGTTATCAAGAACTGAGATGGGAAATCCAACCTGATGGAAACCCCTCTGCTGCAGCAGCGCTGAGTTGTATTCACCAGCATAGAATAAAAAGGCTTTCTACTTTTTAAAATTCCAAGGTGAGAAGTTACCCAAGAATTAAGGCAAGTGAAAATTCTATGCAAAGCAAAATTCTGCATAGAAGATTAAGTTTTAATGCTAATTTTCTGTTCCTGGGGTAAAATAAACAGTGATTAGTATGAGATGTGATTTCCATACAAGTGTGTTAATACACTGGACATTAAAGAGTAAAGCCATGGAATTCACACAGCTTGAGGCATTCATGGGTTACCCAAAGCAAGATATTTAGTGCATGACAGACATGATTTACCACTCAAGTACTTTTGCATTTCTGTCCATGTATTATAGCAAAGTTGTACACAGTAGAAAAGTGAAATGGCCATGAGTTAGTACTTAAGGGAATTATACTGTGGGACAGAACAGAAAAACTTTAAATAGCATAATTGTGAGAGATGAATAGCTAAGAGAAATGCTCTGGCTAAAATGTATAATGATGTGAGGCAGTGGAGAAAAGGTTATGTGTCTGGGCACACACCTACTTAATACATCCTATAGAACATTCACTCCCATTTGAATCAGTTAGCTATGTGGAAGAGACAGCTTTGATTTAGAATATAGACTAGGGGGTCTAAATACATTTGAGAACAAGCCTAAAGCTCTACCCATCTATGCTCTGAAGAGGAAGATTGTGGCTCTGCACTCCTGTGCCAGCATGCTGTTGGCATAACTGCACCGAGGGGAATAGCCAGTGCTGCAACGCTGATGTAGCGCAGAGCTGCACCAACCCAATAAACTACAGCCATAAACGTGCTAAATGCTTTTTAATTGCTCCTAATGATGGCTGAAATGGCTTTGCATTTAATTTCCATTTATGAAAATGTTTAAAAGGATTCAGGTCATGGGGAAAGAATACAATGTCATTTTTTAATGCCAAATCTACTTAAGAGTCTTTGCCTAAAGGCAAAGCTTATGATATTCACATCTACAAATGCTTCAACCACCACAAAAAACATGCACTTCTGCACTTGTAAATGTATCAGGATGTCCTCTGAAAACAAAATTTCATGTCCATATATACCACTGACCGAGCATTATAGAAAAGTTAGGTTTTACGAAGACTTTTCTTTTATAATGTCATGCTTTATATGCTTAGAACAAGGCACAAAGACTTTCATTCCTTCTCCACTTCCCCCAGCTATAAAACTCATCCATGTGGTGTCCCACCCTTAAGGGGTAGGGAGTCCCATAGTTTTCAAATTGCAGTTTGTCTGCTGTTTTTATATTCAGAAGCACTCTTTGTTTGACTGGAAATGGCCAAAAGATAATAAGTTGTCTCATTATGGATGCAATACATTTACAAGTTCCTTGCCTTTTTGCGGTGCCTCATGCATCTTACATAAAGCACTCATTAAACACACCCAGACCAAAGGTAATTTATTTATTGATATTAGGTAGTCCAAAAGTTACCAAATTGGAGGAAGCTAAGTTATTAAAGGTTAAATCTTACAGAAGTATCTCAATAGAAATTCAAACAGATAGCTTTAGAGTTGAGGGCTGGGCTTTTCAGCATTTTGTTTTTTAGGGGTTTTTTTTCCCCCAATATGGTTGAAAAAACCTGTGCACAGAAGCTCTTTCTTGAAAACAAATGCAAAAATCACTTCATTACATGAAGAAAAAAGGCCTGTCACATACTTGAAAGGCACCCACTTTGAGCCTGACTTGACTCTCGTTATATTAAAAAATGTACATTTTCTCTTTTTCTGTTTAATGGCCCTTCTTTCGAAGGATATCCAGCAAGATGATAGCATTATTCTCAAAATACTATGTAAGAGTAAGTATGATGCTTGTATTTCTTACAGATAAATTCTCTACCCCAGACTATTTACCCGATTCCCAGATTTTTCCTGGTATCATGGCATGCTGTAGCTAATGTCCCATCTAGCGGTATCTAATCTGTAATCTCATAAAATAACACAAAACCCATTTGTTTTCCACACAAAATGTTCAGCTTCCAGGAACAAACTACTGACCGAGGTATTCCTCTGCTCTGCCCCGAACACTGGCATTTCTTCCAGAATTAGAGAAGTCTGTGAGGAACATTGAGGATTTATTCTGGTCTGATCTAGTGGATGGTATCCCTGCCCATGGCAGGTGGATTGGAACTAGATGATCTTTAAGTTCCTTTTCAACCCAAACCATTAAATATTCTATGATTTAGGAGCATCCTTTTTATAATCCCCATTCCTCCAGTTAATACTTGAATAATTCAGTAACCATAATGAGTTAAGCCCTTTTAGAACTAAGTTTATCTTTTGTCAGCAAAGTATTCATGCTATATGTGAAACACCGGGGTGAATATGCATACTCTGTTCCTGTCTTTACGAATTTCCTCTAAATGTATACTCTCTGCTTTTTCTCTAAATAGTGGTAAGAGCACAATGATTTGTGGTGGCTGCCCTCCTGCACTGTGCCAGTCTGCCAGCAGCTGACCTCAGCCAGGGACTAGTGGGCTTTCATAGAAGTCTTAGAATCACAAAAAATTGTGAACAATCACATCCAAGGTGGAAAGGGGAACCCGCTATAACCATGTGCCTCTTTGTAAGCAACAGATTTGGGGTTCAGAAATAACCATCTGTATTTTAAAAACGAGTGGTCATGCACAGATTACACAACAAAATTGTTGAAAAGGGTGCAGAAATAAATGAATTCTGCTTAGAATAATCTTATTCATAAAATCACATGTAATTTAAACAACATTAAAGAGAAGGTTGGGGAGGGGGTCTCCTGGGTCAGGTTCTCAGAGCTGACCACAGAGAGGTTTGTGCAATTCTCCTTGCCCAGGAGGACAGGCATGGGTATACAGGATGTCAAGCCCAAAAGCCTTTGGTAAATTACAATTAAAGAAAACAAAGCATGGGTTTGAGTGAATGGCTTCCGAGAAAAACTCATTTTTACCCTGGAGTTTATAACCTACACTACTCTTTGGTTTTGGAGTTGTTTTTTCCTTTCCTCTTTCAACACACTTCCTGGAGTCTAAATATACTTTTTTTTTTCTTTTGTGGATCTGTCTTTTAAACCAAAGCAATTACATTACATGATCCTTTGAACAGATCTTCTTTGCTGTCAGCTGGTAAAATGTAAGCCCCCTACAAGAGATAACACAGTAATGTCTTCCTCATCACAACAGGCTACAGGCAAAATACAAACAAGGTGTTCTCCTGCTGTCTTAGATATACCAGTCTTACGAGAATCACCAAGTCAACTAAATAATAAGTAAAAACTATGCTGGAACACTCTTCATCTGTGCACGTGCGTATAATAAAATCAATCTGGAAGAAAAGTCTTTCTTGTTGGAAAAACGATGATTGTTTATATACAAAGCACAGAAGATGACTTCCAGTTAAGATAATTATATTGATGCATATAATATCTAATTTGCTTAGTCTAAAATTAGAGGAAAAGAAAGAAGATGGGGGTGGTTTTTTCATTTTATTGCCTAATGAAGTCCCTGAAAGTATACAAGTAATAGAGATTGGACTATCTAATTGATTTAAAATGAAGGCTCTGTTTTATTAAGAGATTATTTACTATTTCCTTCTTGTGCCTCCTTCAGGACAATCACTGTGATGAAAAGATCTTGTCTGTACTGAGGTATGTGTTTTTGAGTCTCATCTTTGTATCCCTCAATTCCAATGACTTGCCAGGCTGTTGGTCAGACATTTTCAATTTAGAGTGAGATGAAATGCACTGCAGCATTGAAGCATCTATTTCATAAAGAACAAAAAGTTAAAAAAAAAAAAAAAACAGAGGAAAAGGAAAAAGAAAAAGGAAAAGGAAAAGAAAAAATAGAAAAGGAAAAGGAAACTTTTCCCTGTTAAAGTCCACTGTGGTTTCTATATACACAGAAATATGCTGTATTTTTTAAAAAAATCTAAAATAAGTTAATAAATTCTTCATAAATTAGTGCCACCCTAAAACAGATCATAGGATTCTGTGTTATTATGACAAGAATTCTGATGACTTTAGTCACATGATCAGTGAAAGCCATAATCTTCAGGTTAGAAATTACTTTGTAACACAAATTGTTAGGAATTTATTTTTGTCTCGGTTTTTCCCACAGATTGCTGAGAAGTATTAGGATGTATCTGATAAGTGGCCCAGACACAAGGAATCAGAAATGTAATCTGGAAAGAATGTCTCTACCAAAGTTCTGACCCACAGCAGAGGGAGGGAAGCAGGTAGTGGAGAAGGTAACTTCATTCATAAGAAATTACTAGAATGTTTTTCTTTCAAGGGAGAGTTTGAAAAAGGTTGAAATTATCTGCAGAAGATCTAGAAAACTGCTTTGACCAATATGAAAGATATTACGAGCTGGCTACTGAAATGTTGAAATCTACTGAAAGGAAAGAAAAAGCATTTGAGCTAAGGTATCACCATCTCAAAACTTTGTGAGAAAAATTAAATCCCACAGTGTTAAATTAAATCCCATGGCTAAAAAAGAGTGAGAGAAGATGCAAAGAACTCTTCAAGCAGTATTTCAGAGAGATTTACTTGAGGACTTGTCTGAGTTTAGTTGTGTCTCCTCAGGTGTACGGCACAGGGAGCCAGCAGAGAAGTTAACTCTGTTCATGCCCTCTTGCTTCAGTCCAACAAGATGCTGCTGAGGAACACATGTGACTTAGAGAAGTGAAAATGGCTTTATCAAACACCTTGTGATGATTAACTTTCAGCATTCTGCATTTTAGCAGTTGCTTCCTAAAGCAGCCTGAGCAGGACAGGAGGGAGTGGTGCAGGATCTTGGGGACCCGGGGAGGTCCAGAGGCCAAATTGTCACCAGGTCAAAGAGGCCAAGTTATCTTGGGCCAAACAACTCCAGCTGCTGCTGCTGCTGCATGGTTGGGGGCACTGAGTGCTCGGCAGTCTCAGGCATCCTTCAGCAGGGCAGTGTGTGCCCACATGTGCAGAGCTGCCTGCAGCTGGTCAAACCACTCCATTGAGTGGCAGACAACACAAAAAATCTCCCTTAAAAAAAATCCGTTTCTGAGTGAGCTGTACCTGAGAGCAGAATATTGCTTCTTGTCAATGCCTGAAAGGCACTGATGAACTCTCCTCTCAGCAATGACACTGTGGCCTTTTTGAAGATGTCATGTACCTTTGGAGGAGGAGCAATTTATTTTACAGGTGCAGTTTTCCAATGAAAATATGCACTTTATAGACCTGATATAAGACAATTATGAAATCAGCTAGGAATAAGTGACCTCAATTTAATATTTATTTGCATATGAAAAAAAAATCTACACATTTTTTTCAAATGTATCAAGCAGAAAAACCATTAATGAGGTATTCCCAAGAGGGACATCCACCATGAGCTGTCTCTAGAGTCTTTTGCTTTATGTATTCATAGCAGTAGAAATCAAAGCAGAAATTCATACCAGTATGCCAAATCCAAACTACTATCTGTTATTTGCATTCTGCATGTAATGTGGATGAGTCACTACACAAGGTATTACATCACTACCTTTCCAATATGTCAGCTTTGTGTTTGCATGGAACTGCTTATTCTGATAGCAGGTTAATATGTTTAATCTGAGAGCAGGCAACTCATTTTTCTTCAGTATTGACCCTTTTTTGCAATTACAGAAGAAGCCCAGAAATCACAGGAGTTAATTTCAGACTCATTTACCTACTGAATTTCAATTTTTACATGTCTCCCACCTACCTGTGCACCCACCTTCCCCAGCACAGAATGTCATTAAGGGCCACCCCTGAGATCTCATTTTTCACATCTATTTTTCCCTGTCTGGGTGAGTGAACATCATTCCTTCCATTCACAGAGCTTTGTATGGGACAAGTCACTTCAGGCTTTTTGTCACTTAACTTCATCCACTGCCCAAGCTTCAAAATTTCTCACACAGCCTAATTGGGCTGACAGTGTGCTCTCAGGGGCTTTTCCAACAAGAGCACACTTTCAGTCTCATCTGTCTTGCAGGACTCCTTGAAGAGCTGAAAAACAGCTATCGTAATAAAAATCCTGAAGTCTAATGAAATTTCTTTTCTTTTTTTTTTTTTTTCAGGGAAAATATTTCTTGAGAGTAAGATTTGTGGAAAACATGACAGGTTTTTAGTTTAAAGCTACTGGGGTTTGCCTCATGCTAGTTTTCTCTGGCAAGTCATTGCAAAACTGATAAAAACACTGTGTCTGCACCTGCACTAAGTTGTTCATAGGTGGATCTGATCAACAAAAGTCAGAAACCTTTATTTTTCAGCACAGCAGCAATCCTACAGAGTTGAATAACCAACACAGCGATGAATTTCCTGGATACTGCTTACCTTTTTCAAAGTAACATATGAATGCATATGTCTGAAACATTTTCTAACTTTCTAACCCTTCTGGGAGTTGGAAGAGGCTCAGCCTGCTTCATCGGCCTTGAAATGCTCTACAAAGCAGTTGCCTGAGTTTTTATCACAATTTCTTTTCACTTGCATCTTGCATCTTTCTTTTCACTTGGAGCATCAGTCCTTTGTAGTGTTTGGATGTCACTACTCTTTTCTTCTTGAAACATTTGTCTCATATCTCAAAAGCTGCAGGCTCTCCTTGCTTTGCACAGCCCCTGCTTGCTGGACAAGAAGAAAAAGGGCTCTTCTGACCCCAGCACAAAATTTTTTCTTAAAGGATTTGGACACAGATTCTGTACAGCAGGGCAGACAGCTATCCTGGCAACCATGAGACATCAAAGCTCTGTTGCCACTTATCAAAGATGTGTCTTTATTGCTGACCCAGTTCCAGGATAAATCAAATTAACTGTGCATTTGCTGTAAATGAGCAGTGATGGTGAAATGCTTTATGGGTTGATGAAGCAAGTTTGGTGACACCTTACCTGTTTTTGGAGGGGATCTTGGTGCTGGCATTGTTCCCCGGTGGAACTGTCTCTGCTCTCTCCTCTCCACTACTCTCTCCCTGACTCCCCTCTACAGGCTCAGCTGGACTTTACAGACCCTCACTCAGCCCAGCCAGGGGCTTCAGACTTCCCTCACCTCCCACAGCCTCCTGCTTTCTGCAGAACAAGAATGAGGATCTACTTCACTCCAGTTTGTGTTAACACTCACCTCAACGCTTATCACACATCTTTCATTAGTACCACCGTCTTCACATTTGTTCGGCTGCCATCTTATCAGAATTTGCTTTGTAAGTCTGGGATGAAAATGGAGATAGTTCATATTTTCAATTTTATCCTATATTTCTCATCAAAACATTGATATTCTCAATATACATTAATGAAGATTTTAAATTATTTTCACTATAGCAATATGGTTCTGTTCTATAACAGTATTCATCTTTTATTATATTTTTTCAGCAAAATTGTCACAGCTGTGTTTGAGGTGAAAATATTAATTAAAGAGATCATCTACAGAAAAGATCCAGAGTTTTCCTCTATGAACTTCTGCTTGAAGAAAACTAAGTTTTAGCTCACAGTTAGTTCCAAAATAGCTGTTGCAATTAACAGTTTGTCTTTCTAACATTATTCTGTCTTATGTCACCACTTTCCCTCAAGTTTAGATGTTTTAACATTGGGAATAAACACAGCACTTACAAGGGACAATATGTATGTATCTTGTACAGTCATCAAGGATTTAAAGCACCAGAAGGAAAGCCGAGTTGATTGCTTTCCAGGAAGTTCTTTATCTGCAATGAATAAATAAATGTTTGATCAACAAGATCTTCCTTCCTATTTTCTGTTTCTGTCACAGAAAGATATAACTTGCCATCCAGACACACAGCTGAAAGGTTTAATAAGAGTGTTTCCAATTTTAGCATTAGGATATGAAGCTGTAAGTTGCATCCCCTATCTGATTTAAGTGAAAATAAAAAGTTCAGCTTCTTTCCATTGAAGGAGATCAACCTCCCTATATAACAGTGCTAATTAGAGCCAGATGTATTCTTTTAGATAAACAAACTTTTGAAATGCATTTAATGTGCACTTACTTCTGATTGATTTTTTTTCTTGTGAAATGGTGAGAGTTTAAATTGTATCAAAATTCTTTACCCCTATGAATATATTTCCAGATAACTGTTCATGGAATAGTCCTCAATCTTTTAAAGTATCTGGCTATGCCTTTCTCTTTTGCAAAATTCATATGTAGAGGGGACAGATAAATTTGTCTCCAGATACCTATTTTTCTCCCACTGGCTATTCTTTCTTTTTAAAGAAAAATAAATTAAAATTTTGTGTTCAGAATCATGAAGCATATAGTAAATTAAATTATAATTTTTAACTGAATGGAATTTTAATGTCACTGTGAATAGCATAACTATTTGCTCTTAATTTTAAATAATATATTTACATATATATGTTCATAAAATGCTTCCAGGCCACAGATCAAAATGAATTAAAAATAGGGAGGTTTCTGCTCCTACTGAAAAATAAACCCAGAATCAATATTGTAGCAAAACCAAATGTGCCCTAGAATTTTACTCTGGTATGATTCTGTGTAAAGCTTTCAGATGCATCATCTTGCATTACTTTGTAGCCTGCTTTTGTTATGGGTAGAAATTTGCTATTATGAATATATTTACAGGAAGGTGGGAGCACAATCAGAAGCATTAAGTAAGCAACCTTGACAAAATATGTAATCTTGTCTTTGAAAGACCATGGGATGTGAGAAGGATAACAGCAGGTATTTAAAATCTAGCCAGTAAGGTACCAGCCCACATCCTTCTGCCATCCTACTGCTCTGATGTCTCTGGTCTCTGCCCCTTCTGCCTTTGCTCCCTGGACATTGTGTCCCAGACTGGAAATCATGTGTTTTGGTCCAGAGAGGGAATGAAGAATTCACATACAAAAGAAGTCAAAAAGGGAAACTCTCAAAATGCCTTTTTGTTCACTGAAAAAATAACAAAAAACTAAAAAAACCACCAAAGAGTCTAGTTGAAGAGGTCTCAATACCTTTCTTTGTTACTGGAAAGAGTAGACAGTAGATGAGTTTCCAAGAGAGCAGGATACAAGCCTTTCTGGATGTCATTTCCAAGATCTGGGAAATGTGGAGCTGACTTGAACAACCGTATATGTTGGTTATCTGGATAAATTCAATCCAGCTTTGACAAAGCTGACAAGATCTCACTAGAGGCAGCCTCTTTTACAGTGCTATGATTCCCTCATGAGACAAATGAAGAGCCCAGAGTTTTCAGCTCACACCTCTATGTGAAAAAACCTAAAAATTCACAATCCCCTTTTCCCCCTTCATGCCCTCTTCCTCTGCTGCCCTGACTCCCAGCATCTTGTTCCCACAGGACAGTTCTGGCAACCTGGTGCACCTCAAATCCAAGAAGGCAGCACAAACAGGCTGTCTTACATCTCCATCACCATTGGGGTCCCGTATCTGTAGGCAACAACTGACTGTCCAAGAGGGAAGGGGAGTGGCTCAACGGAAAACATACAAGACCTAAAACCTTGTTCAATCAGAATATTCATCAAAACTGATAGAGTTTGGTTTTGATTCATCAAAACTGATAAAGATGGTTTTTTACAACTTGGCCCCTCAAAATTAAATTTTCCTAGGTGATTTTTTTTTCTTCAATTTGTTCTACTTTGTGGCACTGTGTTTTGAAGGATAAGTCAGCTGGAAAACCTCAAAAAAAAAAAAAAAAAAAAAAAAGCTTCCCAAAGACAGCCTGGATGACCTAACTCCTTGCAACTTAGATGCAACTGAGTGAATTCAGCCAGAAAGGTGTTCTCTAAGTATCACAATACTATGCAATACAAATACAGACAAATGGAAAACTGTCATCACTGTTGATGTGCTTGATGGATATTCTGGGGAAAAAAAGGGTGTCTTTTAAAGGTTTTCTGTGTATTCAGCATTGTACTTACTGATCATTTGTGAAAAGAGCAAACCACTGTTGACATTCATCCTCAGAGAAAAGTTTAAATTTTATACACTACTGCACCCATTATAGCTCAAGCAAAGTTCATGCCCTCAAGGTCACTCTTCTTCGTAATTCAGTCAACAAAATTTACTTTTTGTCTTGCTCTTCTGTCTTTGGGGATTTTTTTGAACAGAGCTCAAAATTTGTGTGTGAATGTGGTTCATTACAGAAATGAATTAAGATAGCAACTTGCTCTTTCCCTTGCTCAAGAAAAAAAAATGCAGAGACGGGAAAGATTAAATGAAAGAGCTAAAGTAGATGCATCTGACAAAATAATAATGAAAAATAGATATTTGCAATACTCTTTTCTCTTACCATGAACCTCAACTTAAAACTCTTAACACCTTTAGCAACAACAACACTGCTATATCATTTAGAGGTCTACCGATTATAAAATAATAGATACATTTTCAAAAGCAACCAGTATCTGTTATGTTGCCTTTTAAACGTAGACCCTGATTTTCAAAAAGCAACACCCAAATGCTACAAAAATTTTGTCAATTAGAAGGCATTTTCTATAGTAGGGTTTTTTCTCTATGGTATTTTTTTGTCAGTTGTATTCTTATTATTTTTGCTAGTGCATAAGTTATGGCTACCAGAAGAATTATAATATGAAGGTTCACCCTCCTGTAAATAAAGGTGATTTATGAGGGAAAATTAAGGCATGAAAGAGGCAGACTTGCTTAAAGAAATTTGTAGTAACTGACAAATGAAAAACTACTGGAAAAGCAAAGAAAACATAACAATTGCTCAGGATACTACACAAGCTGCAAAATGAAATCCAGTAAATTATTATTTAAAACTAGATTTTTAGAAATCTAGTTTACTGAAGCATATTGATTAGACTGAGTAAGTGTCTTAGCTGAAAAAAGCACAACCATGATAAAGCATTGGGGAACTTAATGCAGAGAAAAGTCCTGCTTTGTGACATTCAAAGTTCACCAGTAGCTATCTTTTTTCATCTCCACAGCTTTTGTGATACTGCCTCCTGTGAGCCTTTGATGTGTTAATTGGTGTTTTGTACCAAGTGTGATTTAAAAGGATTCTAAAGTTTCATCATCCTGCATTTAACATCTGCACAGAGGCTGTCCACCTGACCAATTACATCTCCTGCTGACTTTTTAATCAAAGGGCACTGAGCTGGAGTTTGCTTTCTCGACCTGCAGACACACTTGGACCTGGGGAGGGACTCTCAGGAGCATCCCTGAGACTTTTCCTGATCCAGAATACCTGGAATAGTAGTCCTAGGGGCCACTAAGAGACAGTGCAATAGATCAGCACATCTTCCAGCTATATCACTTAATGTTATGGGGTTTGAGGAGGGTGAGTAGGAGAGTCAATTAATTTGCCATACTGAATGTTTCAATTTTTCCTGAGAAAACTCAAAGCAGAATTCAAAGCAGAAGAATTTCTGGGAAGTGCTTTTTTGACACAGCCTGACAGGGCCCTTCAGTGCTTACCATGATTTTCCCAGGTGAACACAAAAACCCACCATGAATTTCAAGTCTTCTTAGCAAAGAGAGATTTCAAGCTATTTAAAGAAACTACTTGGAAATGACAGCTATATAACTCAAGTGAAAAGTATAAATAAAAGAAGTCATAGTTGATCACATGAAAATAATTAATTTCTATTTTGCAATAGATCAGCACTGACTGCAGAGAGCAAAAGAATAGAGTAGATAATATGTTCCTAGAAGGAAAGAAAAGGGGAAAAATAGATATTTAATAATATAGGATTAAATCGAGCACAATATAGAAAGAGAAAATTTCAACAGAATTAATAAGATAGGTTTAACAATACATTTTCTCCTCACAGAAATCAAAAACTGAAGGCAATAATAAAATTATAGTAGGATCAAAAGATTTTCATTTATCTGAACAAATATTGTACTAGTCTTTTATAGAATCAAATAAGAATAGAGATATTGTGGACACTAATCTTTGTCTCCTTGGTCAAGCTTTCCACCAACTTCTTTATTTCAGATGACCTTTAATACCTGAATATACACAGAATCCTTTTAAAAGCAAAACATCTCTTAAAATCTCTTCTTAAAAACAGTTGTTTTATGATTAGCAAGTGTTAAAGGGTTATGCTGATTCTGACACTTGCATAGTCTTACTATAAAAAATGTCTCCAACTGGACTTTCACTGAGGGCTTCATTTTAGAATACTCCAACATTATACCTGGGATTAAAAAAAAAAAAAGACTTTGATTAGAGATTTCTAACTTCAGTAAAATTATCCTGTAATGTTTTCAGAACTGAAAAATATGCAAAAATATATTTTTCTTCTTTTTAATTAAATTCTTAATTTCGACAGTTTAAAAAGAGTAACCAAATGGAATTTTTCTCACCTCACGTATTTATGAGATTTCTTGTTATAGATTTTTTTGATGTTAAGAAAAGAATTACTGGATCCTTTTGAAGTTACTTCATCCAAGGTGAAAATGGAAAAAAATAGAAAAGGCTGTATCTCTTCTTCTCTAAGAAAAGGGAAATCAAATTTTCATTCCATTCTGTCAATTGGTTGAGAAAAGGGTATTGTAAAAGAGAGCATAGACGGTCTCTGAAAAATAAAGTTTTTGTCAGTATTTTAATTTTTTAGATGATATCTACTTTCAAAATTCTTCAAAACAACAGACCAAAACAGTCCTAAAAGAAACTTTTTTAACAGTAAAAATAAAAGAAAAAATTAGCTTGGATCCTCTTTGATAATTTGACAAGCTAAAATACTGAAGCTTAAAAAGATTTCTCACTCAACATGTAAAGCTACTTTTGAAAGGGATAAGATTCAAAGCTAATTTTGAGAACCAAAACTCAAAATATTGTCAATCTCTTGCTAATAACTTGTGCCTAGGACAACATTTACGCTGCAGAAACAGTCCCCAGAGTCCCAAGGAACTGTCAGCCCTGGACGACCCAGCAGGAATGGGAAGCACAGGGAGAAGTCTCCCTTTCAGGCATCTCATGATGCTGGTCTTGCCCTCACTTCTTTGTACCCTGCACTGACTATAGAATTTGGTTTGGGCTCTTTGTCCTGGGGTTAGCCCAGGAACAGAGGGAAGCAGGGCATTCCTGCTAATTTGTACAGATGAGAAACAAAAGTGGAACCTCAGTGGTCTTTAGCTTGCAAGAGCCCAGATCAGAGCAAGGCTGCTCCAGCAGTTTTGCCAACATTGACCCAGCTACACCATCAACTTCCTTGTTTTGCTTCATCTTCCAAATCCCACTCAGTGTTTGATTACTGGGGAGAAAAACATAGACTGATGCAATTGAGTCATCTAGTTGCAAGTAAGAACAGAGCTTTCTTGACATTTGCTTGATGTTTCTTTATTGAGACTTCTGTATCATCTTTGAAGTGCACTTTGGGTCTCTGCCTTCAATCCTGCATGCCCTGATTTAAACTTTGAAGACACAAGTGCTGGCATCTATTACAGGAGCTGCTCAACACTTTCTTCTTCCTATGACGTTTTCTCCTGCTCAGACTTCATAAATATTATGATTTTAAGCTGAACTTTCCATTCCTGGTATGTGTCTTATGCTGTGTTTTTGTTTTGCTTTCTTTTTAAATTACTTTAGCCAAAATTGACTTTTTGTTTCTAAGAGTATATTTAAGGAAAAAAACCCACATTATTCTGTCCATACAGAATGAAAAAAAAAAAAACCAAAAACCAAACCAGCAACGAAATCCTAAGCAAAACATTCAAAACAACAACAATATACCAAAATAAAACAGGCACCTGATGCACCTGAAGGCTGTGCTGACATTCAGCAGGACCTGGATAGACTGGAGAGGGGAGCTCAAACAAATGTGATGTGGTCCAACAAAGGCAAGCACAGGGTCCTGCACGTGGGGAGGAAAACCCCAAGTGCCAGCACAGACTGGGGACTGACCTACTGGAGAGAGCTCTGTGGAGAAGGACCTGGGGTTCCTGTGGATGACAAGCTGTCCATGAGCCAGCAGTGCCCTTGTGGCCAGGAGGGCCAATGTTGTTCTGGGGAGCATTGGGAATAGTGGTCAGCAGGTTAAGGGAGATGATTCAGCCCTGGTGAGGCCACCTCTGGAATGCTGTGTCCAGTTCTGGGCTCCTCAGCACAAGAAAGACCAGGAGCTACAGGAAAGGGTCCAATATAGGCCACAAAAGGTCCAATATAGGCTACAGGAAAGGGTCCAATATAGGCCACAAAGACAATGTGGGGTCTGGAGCATCTCCTGTGAGGAGAGACAGCAGGAGCTGGGCCTGTTCTGTCTGGAGAAGACTCAAAAGGGATCTCATTAATGCATTTAAACCTCTCAAAGGAGGGTGCCAAGAGGATGGTGCCAGACTCTTCTCCGTGGTGCCGAGTGACAGGGTAAGGAGCAATGTCCATAACTAAAACACAAGAAGATTTGCCACCACCTCTGAGGGTGGCAGAGCACTGGAACAGGCTGCCCAGATCATGGAGTCTCCATCGCTGTAGACATTCTCAATCCACTGGGGTATGTTCCTGTGTAACCTGCTCTGGGTGACCCTGCCTTGGCAGGAAAGCTAGACTTAGAAAACTAGGAAGATGTCCCAAGATATTGAGGCATAAGGCTGCTTGGTAGGTGAAGATGTTAGGCCAGACCAGGCAGGTCCATCCCCTCTGCTTCCCTGCCTGAGGCTGGTGGCGTGAGCTCTGTGTTTCCTGCCCGAGTGGTGCCTAGGAAGAAGTCAGGTCAGTGTTTCAGGTCTCTTGCTGGATTTAAGGATTACATGGGCAAGGAGAAGCATACTGGGCCTACAAGCAGTATGTGGGGTGGCAGGAATGGAGTAAAGGTGAAAGTTTTCTCTAGCAGAAACCATTTCTCCTGGACAGAGGCTCACTTCTCCCAGCTGGGAGCCCCTGCAGATCAAAAAGCTTCCAGCTTGTGCAAAGCAGGAGGAGAAGCAGCACCTTCCCACACACATTTTGGCAGGATCTGAGTTTGCCTTTCTTGGAATGTGGCACAGACAAGCCTTTCAAATGCAGGAGTGCTGAGCACCACTACCCTGGGGAAGGCCTATCAGGGGAGTAAACTCCTCCTAAAAGTAGAGGTGTGGTATAATTGGAATTTAGGGGAATTTTTTTTAAGGGATGCAACAATGAAATTACATATAGTTGGTCTGACTGGGGCCTATCATGCATAAATAAAAACTAAGAGGATAAAAATTTGGGATTACAAAGGCAAATTCTGAAAATTTAGAAGCAGTCCTAGCAAAGGCAGCCTGTACATTCTTAATGCAGCTGCTTAAAGTGCACTAGTTCTTTGATCTAGGCAGCATCACACCCAGCCACAGCAATATGATAAAGTCCATCAGTTCTCTCAGGGCAAGAATACCAACCCCAGGATCTCTTAGGAAAGGATAGTGCTGAAGTACAGTGAATTCTCCACTTGAACACAGAGAACACAATTTATCATTTTGCAGAGGATTCAGCTGGCAGGATGGAAAATCCTACTGTGCATTCCTTAAAGAAGCAGTTACTAGCAGAGAGAGAAGATGCCACTGCTTCCCCAGAAAGCAAGAAAATTGCAGTCTCTGTTCCCTTCTCCCCAGCCAGGAACAGTAGGGCACTCTGACTCCATGGTGCTAATTAAAGATCAGATGTTTTTTCAGACTTTGGGGATTCCTTCAGTACCTGGATCAGTAATTCACTGTGATCTTTGTTGGAAATTCTTTTTTTTTTTTTTTGGTTCTTTGATTCAAATATTTGACTGGTGTAAATTGGTACCTCTCCCTAGGGACTTAGTTCTTAAAGATAAAAGGAAAACACCTTTTAAAAGTACTGCTTCGTCAGTCTGATGGTGAAAAGATGATTAGGAATGTCTGTTGCTTGCAGTACACAACTGATTGCCCTAGTAATACAGTCAAAACTGAGTTGAAGGAGCCCTGTATAGGGCAAGTATTATCACTAGAGAAGTGGAAAGATAACCCTGGCAGAAAGGTTTATGGCAACAGGATTGAAAATGGACATTGAAAAAACAGTTCATGCGCTCTTTTGCTGCTCTTCAATTATGACTGAACAAACACAACTCTGGCATTTTACAGAGGGCTTGCTGAGCAAACTGTACTCATGGCAAGAGTTATATGATCAGGTAAGGCTACTGTCAGCGTAGAAGGGAGTGCAGCATGGATGGGTTAATCTCAGTATCCATAGCAGCCTGAACTGGAATCCCTTTTCCTTGTCATGGTGCAACTGCTGTCATTACCAGTTCTGTAACAGCATGTTTCCCTCTGTTACACATGAAAACACACTGTGAATAATTTTAAAAAAGAAAAAGTTTTATGGTACAATTTCTGTTATAATCTGGTTTTAGCTATTTATGTTATTTGAGGGCACACTCAGTGATGTATTTTTCTTCTGGTGTAAACTTTGTCATTTGCTATATATTTTCTACATGCGCCTAGGTAGTCAGGACTAGCAGTTTTAGACATACATGTACAAACCCAGAGAGGACTGGTAAACCAGCATATTGAGATTTAGAAGAAGAGTGAAAAGTCTACTTTCTATGGCATATAGAATTGCAGATTTACCAGATTTTCCAGAAAACTTCTAGGAAATGGGCATTCAATGGGAAATGCATACACTAAATGGCTGTCCTAAGATTTAATTTATCAATTTATGATATGCCGAACTTTTCTCTTTGTCCTCACATTTCACTGTTCATAGACTTGTCCTACCTGACTCTCATGTGCCTTTTACTCCTTCTTCAAAGGGTCTCAAACATCCTTGTTTTTTTTTGCGGGGTTTTTTGGTTGGTTGGTTTGGTTAGGTTTGGTCATCTTTTTTAATTGAAAAGAAAAGTTTCTATCTCCACTTGAAGTTCTTGACCTAAAGCAGGTCTCCTTTGTGCTCTGGCACTGTGTCCATCAGGGGATTTCCCTGCTCTCTTTGCAGTCCAAGTCTCTCCCCTGGAGTGTTCCTCACAAAGCCAAGCAGTCAGCTCTTTCAGAAAAAGAGTTATGTGAATATCCAGCCAAGAGCTTTTGGAGAAAGAAAGCTTCCTCTGATCCATTCCAGTGATGGGAAAAAGAGGAGCATGGTCAATAGTTTTGTTAAGGTCCAAATACTGAGCAAAGAATTCAAATAGACAATTAACTGGGGGCAGGGTGCAGGAAAGGGGTGTGAGTGTGTGGGAGTGTGTGTGTGTATAGAGGTACTGTGACTTTATTAACAGTATTAATGTTCTCAAGTGGTGGAGTGCTGCAGACTAACAGCTTTCTCAGCACTTCCATTAAATGCATTTTTTCTTACCTTAGGTCAAAAAAGCCCCTATTTCCAACTGGTGCCTGATACACCTTGTGCTAGAGCAAACTAAAGGATACTATATAACCTATTTCAAAAATGAAACAAAATTTTGCTAATGTCATCTGAATTTTGTTTTCCTTTTCCTGTAGTGTCTTGAGGGAATTGAAACTAGTCAAAAAGAACAATTACACACAAATAGTGAAGACAGAGCTCCAAATACACAATACATTAATATTCCAAGGGTACCAGTGGAGAGTTTTTCCTGGTTTAGAGATGCTCAAGAAAGGGGCTAAACCAAAGCAGCACTGAGGTCTTTTTTATAATCACAGTCATCTGTTGTATCAATTGTTCTGTTGAAATCAATGCTTTAATACATAATATTTATGCGTTAAGCTGACAATTATGTCCTAATTTACCTAGTCACATGTGGTAGAGTCCTAGAGCTCCAGCTGCTGTTTCTGTGTGTCTTCTACAGTTGCCCTTCATCTTCCTTTCTCTCCCCTCAGTTTTGTGATGTTTATCTTTCTCGGCCCTGACAGAGCATGGAAGGAGAATGTTGTCCTTTTTGGCAGTGCCATAGCTGGGCAAGCACAGAGGACCTGGAGAAGTGGGTTTGAGCCATACAAGTGTCTTCATATCCTAAGCATGTGTGCTCACAATTTTATTAAAAAGAAGCTGTGAACTTATTTTTCTTTTGAAAAAGACTGAAAATCAAACCTTGCTTTGAAGAACAGGAATTGCAGATTTTGGGCTGTCTTGTGCCTTGGATCATGGCATAGTCTTACTATGTCACACACTTGCTGTTAGAACCCCTGACTGGAAGCAGTGGTTTCTTCACCACAGACAGATCCAAACTGAAGTACATGTTCACTTAATACCTAAATTCCCTTCTGTCCTGTGCAGAATGAATCAACACATTCCCACATGTCTTCCTAATAGAGAAGCTTACATTAGGAACCATTAATAAAGTACATCTGGGAAGATTTAGCCACCACATGCCTTGGCATAATTTGAATAAATATCAATGAACTGTGTGCATGCTGGAATTAATAAAAACTGTGCTTTCATTAAATAAAATGATTACTTCCCAGTTATTCTATTTAAATAATAAAGTCCCATCTAGCCATAAAGTTTATTTCATAAAAGATCTATTTAAGCAGGTAAAATTGTTGTGCTTATATTTTTAGTTAACCAATTTCAACATATAAAATGAAGGACGTAATTCACATGCAGTGCCTGAAATACATTATTACAGACTCGTTCAGAAAAGAAAAACTCACTTTCTCTATAGAAATATTTCCAAAAACAAATTCAAGTAAAAATTACCAAAGAAAACCTTCTTTAACATACTTTTACCTTGGCTTTATTTGGAAAGATTAACTCCTACACATTCCATTTTATTGTAGTATAGTTACACACAGGAAAATGTATCACCTATTTTAACTTTAGTTATCACGAAATTTTTGCTCTAAGGAGCAGGTAACAGTCTTAAAATGTCTTGTTTTAAATTATGTTCACTTTCTGCTATTATCCCAGAAATAATACCGTATCAAACCTCTTTTTCACGTATCCATTAGAGTAAGAATGTCAAGTGAGTCATTCTTTCAACATAATTGCAAGATATGGTTATTTTTATTTGTCGAAATTGTAATTATTTGCATATACAACCCCACACTACTAGTTCAAGAAAAATTACTTAAGATGTGATGATGATGTTAGACAGACTGCTCAAATACCTCAATATTTTAGAATCGTAGATTAGTTTTGTTTAGAGGCAACCTTAAAGATCCTCTAGCTCCAACACCCCTGCCATGGGCTGAGATACCTTCCGCCAGACCACCAAAGTCTCATCCAGCATGGTGTTGGACACTTCCAGGAATGAAGCATCCAGAGTTTCTCTGGGCAAACAATTCCAGTTATCTCACCATCCCCATAGTAAAGAATTTATTCCTAATATCTAATATAAGCCTACTCTCTTCTGGTTTAAAGACATTCCCCCTTGTCCTATCACTACCTATTCTTGTCAGAATTCCCTCTGCAGCACTCTATCTGGCTCCTTTTAGTGCTGGAAGGCTGCCATGGGGTCTCCCCAAAGCCTTCTCTTCTCCAGGCTGAGCAACCCCAACTCTCTCAGCCTGTCTTCACATAGAAGTTGTTCAGCCCTCTGATGATTTTCTTGGCTCTCCTCTACACTTGCTCCAGCAAATCCAGGACCTTCCTACAGTGAGGGCCGAAGAACTAAACATGTTACTGCTGCTGGGGTCTGAAAGAGCAGAGCAGAGAGGCAGAATCACCTCCTTTGGTCTGCTGGCCATGCTGCTTTGGATGCAGCCCAGGATATGGTTGGCTTTCTGTGCTGTAAGTGCACATTGTCCAGTGATGCTGAGGTTCTTGTCTGCCAAGACCCTCAAGTTCTTCTGGACAAGGCTGCTCACAGCTCCTTCTCTTCCAAGCCTGTGTTTGTGCATGGGATTGCCCCAGCCCAAATGCAGGGACCTTATGCTTGGCCTTGTTGAACTTCATGAGTTTTGCACAGGCCCTCTTCTCAAGCCTGCCAAGTGCCCTAGATGTGTTAAAAAACACTTGGGGATGTGACACTCGAGGACATGGTTTAGTGGTGAACAGGATGGTGGTTGATGGCTGAACTTGATGATCCTAAAGATCTTTTCCAACTTTATTGATTTTGCAATTCTATGTCATAAGAACACTGTGGGACAGTGTCAGATGCCTTGCACAAGTCCAAAGAGAGCTGTTAGAGTCATCCAGTAAGTCAGAACAATGTACTGTAGGTGATGAAAATCTTGTTCTAATTATGTAGTAATTGTGACACTAAAAATAAATTCTATTGCTCATGACACTGTACACAGCAATTTCGGTTTACAGGTGGCTCCATTTTATGAGTGAGGTGATGGCTTCTCAATGGACCCAATGGACACCCTGAGAGGTACCAGTGAAGATTGTTTCTATTTTTTCTCAGTTCTTGTAAAAACTGCTAATTACTTAATAATTCAGCGGTAAGATTATACTTGTCCCTTAAAGTGAAAACAATACTGTAGCTGCTGACAGTCATAAAGACAGAACAGCAAAACCTCTCTCTCAAATCATTAAATTGATATCTTAGCTGAGTGTACTACTGTAAGTGATCTAATAAATAACTGCATGATAGAGACTGGTTTTCCAATGTTTTAATTGAAGTAAAAAATACTAACATAAATTTTAATTATACCAAACATTCTTAGTAATTTTTTCATGGAGTGGTAGGGCATAGTGCATGCAAACACACATCCTCCAGGATCTGTTCTGTCTCCTTCTTTTTAGAAAACTTTTCTTCTTTATAGAAATAAAAGGCACAAAACCTCCTTGACACACATTTGTTTGTGCGTTTTGATACCTGTAGTCTGCTTGAAAAAGAAAACTGACAGCAATCATTTTCCTGCATTGTAGGTAGTATGTCAAGCATGGCACATCAATTCCCCCTCCAGAGTTTCTCATTCTATTTGGGAATTAGTGGAGAAGGGTAGCTAAGGGCCACCTAGGAACTGATACATTATTAGATATGTATGCAAGATAGGCTGCAGTTCCTTAGATCAGCAGTTGTAGTCAAGATTTTAGTGCAGAATATAAGAATATCATTGGGCTAGTTTAGAAAAAGAAGACAGATATATTAAAAGCATGTCCCTCAGATACAAAAAAATTACTTTGTTTCACAATACATAATTTTAGCAAACTTTATGTAAATGTAGTAAAATTCCCTGCCATATTAAAAAAAAAGGGGACAAAAAGAGATTAATTTATTCTTGCGCTCTTTTATTTATTTATTTATTAGACTGTCAATCCCTGCCTTGCTTCCCAGTGTTCATACAAAAGGAGCTGACTTTTCTCTTCTTGCCTATTTTTCTTCTGCCTTGAAGAAGTGCTGTGCAAGGGAATTCACTGGTGGCATCATTAGCACGATAGCATCATGCAGCAGTTGCTTTCACCTCCAATGCACTTTGCAAGCATTAGTTTAATTGATCTTTTGCACGAATCAAGATAAAAGAGTATTTTATCAGCATTGTCTGAACATAACCAAGACTTCCTTTTTTTGATAAGATATTACTGAATATTTCTGAGATTTTTCTGCTCACAAAGCCTTTCCTAGTTTGCATATGTAAGGATAGCTTTCAAAGACTTACTCAGAATATTAAAATCTTAACTATTGATTATGATCTGCATTGATTTTAATGGATATGTTCCCGACAGTGTGGTTTTCATAGCTTTGGCAATTATTCTCTTTATTTATTTATATTCAAGGCTTTATTCTTTGGATAGCTAAGGTAGCATTGCAAATTGTTTTTGAAGGTTTTGCTGTAAGTGGTCATGTCCTAGTGTCAGTTAAGAGCATACAATCTAGCCTAAAGTTTCTGGAACTGCTGAGATATCAAATTCACTTTAGTGTGTGTATTGCCCAGGTGAATACATATGTAAGCATCAGTGATTCAGAGGAACAGACTTGTTAATCTTTCTGAGCTCCACACGAAACACCATGGCATCTGTTCCCAGCTTCATGAACCCCCAGTAAAAATGATGCCTTTACAAATGGAGGGCAGAAACATCCATAGATAAACAAAAAACAAAACGAATAAACTCCCACATATTACCATAATGAGGATTAAAAAGCTGTTGATATCCACAACATGTGTGTTGAGATTTCTTTCTTATTTCCTAATCAAGGAGATACATTGTCTTATTTCCTCTTTCAAGGAGAATCATAGTTCCCATGACATTGCTATTACTGTTTGTGTTACTGTAGAATCTGAGGATTGAGATTTCAGACTACAAAGCTTCACCATGTAAAAATACAATGAAGTAAGTCTCCCTATCTGAAATAATTTACCATATTGGAAAAACCAGGCAGATATACCAAACAGATAGAGGCATAACAAGGTAGGAAATTTTAGCACACCGCTGTAAACAATGGTCACACATATGTCGTATTTTCAAAGAATCATTAGCTCTAGAAATTGATGTGATTAATGGGGGTCAGAGCAATATCATTCTCTTCATTCATTTGCTCTTTCATATTCTCATTAAATTCATATTTATCAATTAACTGAATACTTAGTTCTCCATTCAGTCCTCTGGGGTCTAAGGAAATGAACTGCTGAGGAATTTTACTGAGATGTATCTGCATGCATTTCCAATACTGACTTAATTTCTGATATTGAACTTCTTACTTCCCTAAATTGCAGATACAGATGGGAAATGACTGCGTGGGACCTACAGGAAAATTCCAGTGTATTAAAAACCTAGCATCCCAAATATGAATATAAAAGAAATATATGGATTAAAAATAAAAATTACTGGCACCACTGCCTAAAATTCATTGTTACTTCTGAACATCAGCAGATTACCTACCTACTTGAATGCTATTGCCTAGTCTGTGGAGACATTAAGTTCTACTAGATCATTTTTCCTATTTTCAAGTTTAACTTTTTTTTATAGTCTATTTAACAGACGCAATCAAAATCAAGATTGGTGAGCTGATTTCATATGCCATCAATTGCATTTTCTTATGTGATCTCTTTAAAAGTGATATAAAGAAACAGTGCACAATCTCTGATTGAGGCTCTGAAATGTACTATTATTTAGATTGAACTTTTTGTTATGTAAATTGCATGCTACTGCATTTCAAGATGAGAAGTAGTCGTGGACACTGGAATGAAGAGGAAAGAAATGAAAAATGGACAGCAAAGGAATTTTATTTATTTGACTGAAGGCTGAAATTGCACAAAAGCGGATAGGTTCAAGGATAGGACAAGCCTGACATCTCAGATAAGCACAGACTGATATCAAGAAAATGTAAAAATAAAACAAGTAGCAACATTTAACATTGTGATCAAATAACGTATTCAAGAGTTTGGCACCTTTTTTCCTATTTTTTTAAATCAGACAAGTCTTTCTTGTTTTAGCTAATGAGACAGTGATAGGAAGCTTCTTCAGGTTTCCTTCATTATTTCAACTGGTTCTGACCCATTTGCTCACTATAATGTCATCTAAGACTTAATAACTTGGTAATTGCTGACTTTCTTGGCTGCCTAAGAACAAATTGCTACTTTAATTTGAACAATGTTCATTTATACTCATAAATAATGACCAGTACTGCTGAATTAGTATTCTAATTGTTCTATTTACATAGAAAGTAATAGTCCTCAGCCTCTAAAAACCCCACTTTTATAGAGGTTTACTGGCTTTCCTTGTCTCCTCATCCCAGGTGTGTGTGAGAAATCCAGTGTGAAATGCCAAGTCTTTCTGGCCTTTGGTAGGATATTCAGCAGAACATTGGACACCACACTGTTCCACATGAGAGCTGTGCAGGGAGAAAATTACAGATAGAAGCAAAATAGGAATCTTCCAGCTTGAGGCCTGGTGGCCATTTTCCTAAGCTGTTCCTGCTAGAAAGCTTACCTTTTAAATATTTACAGTGCGATAATGATTATCTCTTTCCTGCCAGTGCAGGTGAAATCTGTCAAGCTGTTTGTTCTGTTAACACTACAGGCCCTACAGCTCTTGTCATAGAGAGCCTATGGAGAAAACTCAGTTCCCTCAATGGCACAAAATTAACATAAACTTATTTTTCTCCTGTGTATTCAAGTCTGCTAAGTCTGCTTCTTGTAATCATAGCATGTATGTTGATATTCTTTGCAAGGGAAACACCGTCAGGCCTGAATAATTGATCTGAAGTTACTAGTTCTCACTTTTGTCCTCAATGCTCACTTCAAATCCCATTACTCTAGCCCGTGCCAGCTGGAATGTGAGAATGCAGTAGGGCAAGTAGACCCGCTTTTTTCACTGTAAAATCTTCACTGTTTCTCCATGAGATTTCAAGCCACCCCAAATGGAGTTGCAGCCTTGTGGAACTGCAAGGAACAAGTGGAACAAGCTGGTTTACTGGAGTAATCGCTGTCTTTACATTACCATACTCTCACAGACAACTATTGCAGGAGGTAATCTGGTAGGAAAGCTCCCTAGAAAATTTGATCTAATTACTAAATGCAATACTGGCATATTTGTGTGGATATATATTGAAATGAACTTCACTTACAGAACAAGACTAGGAGACCTAGAAACCATTCTGGACCTAAAAGGTCTGAATTAATTGCTTTAGTGAGGGCATGATGCACAGACAATCTTGACAAAATAAAATGACATGTAACTGATTTGTGCTTCTTCTACAGCTTTTTACACCACCAAAAAATTCAGAAAGTAGGATGTACCTCATTGTCCAGACCTCTTCTGTAATGTCTAGCCCTCTCAAACCTTCCAGATGCACACTTTACCCTGCACTATGTTGTTACTAGTTTCCTGAAAGAATTTGCCTTGTTGATGAACTTCTGACATAGACCTGTGTTTTCATATAAAGCCAGCTCTCTTCACATGTCTAGAATTTTGTGACATTTTCTCAATTGAATATTGACTGCACCTTCTGTTTGCCTTTTGCTTTCACCTTCTTTCACCTTCCACTGAAAGATGACACCTTTCAGCAAAGTTACTTCCTGAAGTGAATATTAGCTTTACCACAATCCAGCAAAAATATTAAATTCAATTTTACTGTGTTTTTCTAAGACTAAGAAGCGTGACATCTAAGTGAACATCTGTTGTCCAAGTACAACAAACACAACTTCACAGGAAAAAAGCCTATAAAATTCTAAGTAAATTCATTCCTGAAAGAAAGCAAACAAAAAACCCCAACAATTTTATACTCCTTCCTGCAGAGTGTCAGCTGGCCAGGAATAATTGTCACAGTGTAGCTTCTTTATAAGTCTTAGCAGCCAGTGTGAGCATAATGCAATTGAAATCAGTGGAGCTCTGCTCAGCTGCATCAGCTGAGGATGTAACTACAAACTGGAATATTAAAATTCACAAACACTCTCTGTTACTGAGTATGACACTCTGCAGTTTTGATAAAACATAGTAGAGAGATGGGAAAATGTGTAAATAAATTTCAAATAAGGCAGCTTTAGGTTTAAGTGTATGGAAATAAAATTAGAAACATTTTGCAAAAAATCTCTGTACTTAAAAACAACAACAACAACAACAACAAAAGAGGAAGTCTTTCTTCATTGACAATTAAATATTTCTGATAGGATTTTACTATCCTGAGTAAGTTAGCATGTGATAATGCGCAAGTAACATTTCAACATGACTATACATATATACTTGAAGTTTAAAAATTATTATTCAGACAGCAGGTTTCTAAATTTAGTAGAATTGTTCTGGTTTTGTTCTTATGTCATATCCCTCACTGGAATATCCAAATGTTTCTCAACTGCACATGGAGCAACATAACTGGCGTCAGTACTCTGCTGCCTATACCCACATACTCTCTCCAAGGGGTGACCAGTGTGCATTAAAGCATCTTATCTTGGTTTCTTATCAAATACTGATGCTTTCTGAGATATTTGCTGAAGTATTATGAAGCTCAAACATATATTCAACCTTACAGCACTGGAAGCTGCTGGGTGAGACATTTAAGGGCTTTGGCACCCGAACTAGTCCCTCTCTAGAAAGCACCTGGGAAAGGGCTGAAGTAAGAAATGGCCTGATTTCATTTATAGATGGCATATCTAAGCCTCTAGACCGTATAAAAAAAGCATTAGTTATTTATTGTAAATTGAAAGGCTCATTTCCTTCCTGATTCCCTCCACAGTTTTCTTTCAGATTGATGAAACAGTCCCAGATGAGGCATTCTCACTTGCATTTATAATGATGGTTTGCCACTCAGCCAATACACTTTGGAGATATCAGAACTGAAGCATCCAAGAATATCTTCAAAGAAGTATGAAATATCAGGTTTATTACAGGATCAAGATATATAATATTAAATTAAAGCTTTTTTAAGTTGAAACTTCTTTCTTTCAGGAACAATTAACTTACATTTCCTGCCTTCATTCCCTGTCTAGCATTGCAACTGTCACTCATTTCTGAAATCTTTAGTAGTTATTGCAGGTAGAAATTTTCCATTTTTCTAGCACCATGACTGACCTTGTTAGAATCATGGTCCCTGAGCAAGCCTTTCTACCACTCCACTGTTCATTAAGCCTAATGCAGAAGTATACAATGTAGCATTTAGTGTAGGTGTAAAAATTCTGCCTAATCCAAATAACACTTCTCATTTGTTGAGTTTATCTCCCATATTTCTTGCAGCTCTGATAGCCCTTAGCCTTTACTCTGATATTTTATGGGCTTGAAACTTATACCCTTTTGTTCTTTACTTATTTTTATGTGCATTTTTAAAATTTTTGTCTCAGGAGAAATTAGTAGTAATGATTAATGGCTGGGTTATTTTGAAAAATTCTGCTACCTTCAAGTAATCAGATGTGAGATTTCAATAGGGCACTCATTAGGCCAGCATGAGTCAATTTAATAAAAAATAAGAAATTTTAGATATATATTGAGAGAAATTGTCAGATCTAAGTGTTCCCTGGACAGAAGGAAATACTTTTTTCTGTGTGTTGTTATGCACTAACAACGAAATTAAATCTGAAAGTCTTCGAATGTGGAACAGTAATGAATAGAGAAAAACTGTAATAGGAGCTTATTTGTAGTCATCTGCAAAGTTTGACAGAATTTTGAGGTTTGATCATCAAATACATGTAAAATGAGGCCTGTGTTTAATGAGAGACAAACTGAATTTTGTCTACCTGTGGTATGCTCGTGGCCGGGAATTTTTTCCGATGGATAGCTAGAAACCTTTTGGCTTTTACTTTGGTAAAAGTCCATAGGTGAATACTCACAGCCTCATTATTAGAAAAAATGTTTCTCCTCCATTTAAAATGTACATAGAGGTAAAATAGTGTCTCCCTGCACCCCAGATTTCTTTAGCTTACATGTGATCAGAAAGATGGTGTTACTGAAAAGCTATTTTGAACATAGTAAGTAAACTTCATACTGACTGTAGTTTTCCTGAGATAAGTATTTTCCCTTAAGTTTTATGTGGTTATGTTTCCATAATAGATTTCTTTAGAATGGTTTAAAGCCCTATTTTAAATATGCATAAAAAATGAGAATCTAAGGCAGGTTATTATCTACTATGAGAAAGAAAAAAAATAATAAAACAATCAATGGGCCTTTAGTGCATATATTGCAAGCATAAGCTTCAGAATTTTTATCTTCTATGGATTTTTTTCCTTGCAGTACCTCAGAAACATATGTATGACATGGAAGTCAGTCTTCAGAACTACAGTCTAGAACTACAGTCAGTAGTTCTAAATGCCTTGAATGATAAATTAATTACTACTCAAAATTAACGGTCACTGGAGTTTTGTTTTGTTTGGGTTATTTAATGATATACATTTCCAAGTCTCTATTTAAAACAAGAAAAAAGAAAATCAAAAACAAAAACACCAAAAAACCTCAACCCTCCCCAAAAAAACCCCAAAGAAACAAAAAAAACAACAAAACCAAACCCCAAACAAACCTCTGATGTTTATCAGAGTAAAAAAATGGGCTTTTTTTTTTGTAAAATAGCTCTATTCAATACAAGAATTACTGTTCCACAGTAAAACTTAGAACAAAGTTAGAAAGGTTAGAATTGCTTCTAGACTCCCAAGCCATAAGGAGCTCTGGCCTTGCTGAGCCAGACTCCTGCCTCTGCCTGAGGAGACCAAGATCTAAGCCTCTCTGAGATGCCTGGCACTGGATCTGCCTCTGCAGTACCCGGGATATCGGGACACAGGGGCTGCCCTTTCTCAAACAGCACTACCAGAGACTGGCAGTGCTTCATCTTGGGGAAGATGGCTCAGAAATTTGAAGGAGAGTTAGATAATTAAAGCCCTAAAGGCTCCTTTCCCCTGGAGAAGAGTAAGGAAATAAAAGATGGTTTTTTCTACCCTATGTATTAAAAAATAAAGCTCAATGGTTACTTAACACACTGTGACATTTGGAAAAAATTGATTGTGCTTCTAAAACACCATACACACATATCTATAAAGTGTCTGTATTTCCAGATGACAGAGAACTATCATAGACCTTGGTAGATTATCTTCAGAACAACAGAGAAAGAAAAGGATATCAGTGTACAAAGGATACTTTGAGATTTGGTTGTTTTTAGGAAGCACATGCATCTGAAGGGTCACAGACTTCACTCGTTCACCTTGTAATCAGGGATCAGCACTGGGACTGGTCTGAGCCCTGGAGAGAGCACTGAGAGGGGTCCCAGCTGCCTGGTGGGCACCAGCAGATGACACCAACCCCGTTTTTATGACCTCTGGCCCATCCACAGCTGTCTGAGCTGGCTGAGCTGGATGACTTGGCTGACTTGGCCAGGAGGAAACACCACCCTTCCCCAGGGTTATACTTGGGGGTCACTAAGGAACCTGTTTCAGCTGGCATGTGCTACCCCTTCAAGGATGTTTTGGTCACACTTCCAAGCTCTTGCATGCAAACAGCAATTCCAGGAACTCATTTTAATGAGAATTTCACTCCTGGGTGAAGCAAATATTGCAAGGAATTTGAGACCCTAGGCATAGGCTTATAGCTCTTCTAATGCAATGCTGCCCTGCATACACTGTAGATGCATTAGCAATGTACATTTTACCAAACTTTACCCGGAGGTTCTCAATGAGATCCAAGAACATATAAATTGGATTAATCTAAACTCATATTTATTTGAACTTCAGGGCACATAAGTCCATAATATCGGCAAACCAAAGAAGAAAAAGGGAAAAAAGAGAACCTAAATAAACTAACTACTACTTCTAATGGGAGAAAAATATCTGTGAACACTTTAATATGAACTTGAAAGGATTTATATAATTGCAAAGGAGCAGAGTTTTGCTTGCGTCTTCAGCCCTAGCAGAACTAAGCTTCATACCATTAATAACAGAAATATAACTTTATCTGCTTTTTCAGGGGGTTATTTAAAATGAGAATGCCTGCAACAAAGAGCAGAGGCCAAACCACTTTGGTATTAACTCAGTTCTAATGGGGATTGTTATGTAGCATTATTCTCTGTGCACATCAATGTTCCTGTTTCTCTCCACTCCTTTCCTTAGTGTGAAAGCTGTCTCTTCTCACTAATTAAATTTCATTACCTCCCACTGAAGAGAACTGAGAGATTACTGGCTGACTGCCTTTGACACAGTTAATCAATCCCTAGAGGACAAATAATGACCCTATTTTCGTTTCTTTTTTAACTTGCAACCTTTTTTTTTCTATCCTGAGACACAATTTCCCCAGTAATTTGAATGTATGTCCATCTTCAGCTTTAAGACCCTAATGATAAGTAATTCTGTAGTCATGTAAGTAATCAAAAAGAGGATACTTATTCATCTCATCTTTAGTAAAAATATTAAACTTGCAATGTCATTTTGCCTATAAAGTCCTCTTTAGTATTATTCATGGAAAACACCGGAATCTTGCTATCTGGGAACACCACCAGCACTGTATTCACCCAGTTTTATCTACAAAGTTATTTACATAGAAGCTGGACATCAATAACAGGGTTTTCATTACTTGCACCTCATGTTTTTAATTATAAGAATTTTAATTCATTTATAGTGGAGCTGCACTGATTTCAGAGTAGTGAGACCACACATGAATTCTACTGTAATTTTCAATTTATGAAAAACATAACTGGATGTTAAGGATCCTTGTTATCAAGTAATAAATCTGACCAATTCAGAAAGACAAATTGAAAGAAGTAAGTAAACCTAAAAAAATCAGCCTCTTCAACTTTTTATATGTGTGTATGTGTAATTGTAGGGCACACATGCATTACTTTTTTTTCTCATTCAGCTAAAGCACAACTTCAACCTTCAGACAAGGGATGGTGAGGTTAAATTTCTTCTTAACTAAGTTATATTTCAGGTGCTGTACTGTAAACTGTGGTACCCCTCACTCAGTGAATCAAGATGACAACTTTAAAGCATCAATACACAGAACATTTGCATACATGCAAGCAGATGTGGTTCAGTTTTAGCAACTAACATAATTTCTTTCTGTCCCTATCAATTTCCAAACTGAAAACTTTAAAAAATTTCAGTTTTTCTGCAGACTGTATGAGATCAAATCCCTGTGGTGAATCTTTGTGAGAATCAATTACATTAATGTGAGCTCCTACTATATGTAGGTATTTAACAACCCACTGTCATAAACTACCCGAGTGCCTCAGTCCCTAGAGTGTACACTTTGTTGTGACAGCACTGAGGGAATGGTCTGTGTGTCTTTCTTGATTTGGAAACCCACTGTTGCACCACTCTTTCAGACTTGCCTCTTTTTTAGAGCAGCTCTTTCTCTCTGGTCCCCTTTCTTGGCGGGGATATATATACTTTGTACATAAGCTATCAGCTCTGTTGCAGTGGGAATCAGTGTGTTCAATCTGATGGACTCTTTCTTTTTATTATTTTAATGATTGCTTAATGGAATAAATACCTACCTGCTGGTTTATGGAAGTCTCAGTTTTGCAGATCTCTCCATGGTTTAATGAGGAAAGTATCAGCACATTTTTATTTCTAGAGCTGTCTAAATCCTCTTCTTACCATGACAGGTGTTACCCACACAGTATGAGCCACTCTCCAATTAACTGTAAAACAGCTATGTAACCTGATAATTAGAAGTGGCAAATATTAATTTAGAGGGTTTCAGATGAAGAAACACTCACTTTCAAAACTAGGCAAATTTCCTAAAATAAGAAGCAAAACCTAAGATTCAAGCAAATCCATGACAAAAGGGTATACAAAAAAAAAGTTATCTTTACTTTTCATAAACTAATATGAAGAGATAATGAAATGAGCTGTGCATATTGCTCCTGCTATTTCAAATATCACCTTGCTTATATTATGGGAAGAGTTAGAAGGAATATGTGAATACATTATTTCATATCTACGATTATCCAGAACACAAAGTTGTCCAGAAGCAAGGTTTTGGGTTTATGACCCTTTCACAGACATTCTGAATGAATATAGACAAGTTTAATGGTTTGTATCTTTAGCTCTTTTATCTTTGTCATCTGAACATAGACATTAGAAAACAAAACAAGCTTCCCTGTCTCACAGGATATTGAAATCACAAAAGACATTTTAGTGTTAAAGACCTTAGCTAAGAGTTACACAGGTAATGCCTGTCTGAAATAGGTCTGAGTATTCTTTCTCCCAAGAAAATGATAGGGTTGTGGATTTTTTGTCCTCATAAATGAAACCTCCCTATAAAACCCTATAAAATATTAATGTGATCTGTCAATACAGAGCACTATCTTAAAGCAGATGGTAACCTTATACAAAATGAGAACACACGATACTTTCAGGAAAAAATATTTCAAATTCTTTGGAAAGTCCAATTAATTATAACTTAAGTAGAAAAACCCTCAGAATCTTTTTATAAATGTTGCTTTCCTAATGTCTGAAGCAAAAATATGAAACAACTCTCCACTTCTCTGCTTAGGTCAGTAACAAAATTCTGATGAATTTCTGCAGGTCAGAGTTTTTTGCTCATTATTATCATTATCATATCTACCATTACTGTGCTACACCATTACTTCTTTCAGACCAGTTGCCATAGTTTCATTTAATATTCCTGTGAAATTGCTACTGATATTCTTACACATAGATTGGAAAAGGAAGGATCCATTTTATACAGTGACTAAATGATACAAGTTATTCAAGTAAATCTGAGTAAAACTGGACTGTTTATGTCCTCTTGCTGCTGTCAGTTATATTTGAAGGTGGAAAAAATTATCCATTCTTTTCTTGCCTACAGCAGGATATGAGCAATTCATGGCAATGGTAATCAAAATTGCTGTTTAATGATGCTTGAAAGATTATTGTATTTTGTTTTGAAGTCTCTGTTCTAGCATCATGAACCTGGTTTTCACTTTTGTGAGATTTCTGGGATATGAAGGAAATATAGTAATATGTAATATATAGCACATATGTCTGTATGTAATATACAGCTCACGAGTTCCAGAAAAAGCAAGAAATCATATGAAAAATTAAAAATAAAAATTTAAATCCATAACAATACCGTTTAAGTTCATATTTGAAGGAATTGCAGAATTTAGAGTTTCTGGGGTCTGTTTTATTTTTACAAGAATGGTGCTATGAAATAACTGGTGCAAATCTCTTTGAGTTTGTCACTTACTACACGCAAAGGATAAAACCCTGAGGCAGACAAAAATACAGCACAGCTCCATGATCTCTGCTCAGAAAAAAGATCCATTGAATTCATAAGAGCTGTTTGCTTGGAGAGGAGCTGGGAAAGCACTACCCTGGACTATGCTAACTCCTGTTTTCAAACTCAAATTATGTCTGCAGAAGAGAAAGGAAACCCTGCAGAACTGGTGGCTGTAGGTATCTTGGAGTTACCTACTTTCTGCTTTAGGCTTGTGTAATGCAGTTCATTACAGTTTGTGTATATAAACTTGAGTCCTCTCATAACACAAGGAAGGGACTCAGTTGACCTTACTTCAAACATCTAAATGTGGATGTCAGCATCAGAGCCTGTTGTCTAGGCTCTGGAATTTTGGCACAAAATGTAGGCAATTTTAAGATACAAATCAACTTCAGGTAGAACCTGAATTAGATAACATCCATCACACATAATATGTTTTTTTATTATCAGTCATCATAAAATAGTGGAGACCCCTGTTTCAGAGACAGACTAGGCATTATAGTTTGGTCAGTTAAATCTGCTCCTCCAGGGGCAGATTTTTTTATAATAGCAGGTCACAATTTAAAACTGAAATCCCTCAGAAAAAGAAGGTAAAAAACTATTTAGCCTATTGAACACTTTGGTTGCTGACTCCTCTTACTGCCTTTCTCAAGTTACAGAGGGCAAGGATTCATCTAAAGACTACAGTGTTAGACTTCATAAGCCCTGTATGTGACAGCAGTGAGTACTAGAAGTGTCAGCACTAATTATAGCTGGTTTACTGTGCAGTAGTGGGGACTCAAACATGGCACTGAGCTCCTGGGGCTGCTGTGCAAGCACTGCCTAGAGAGCAGCTACCTCACAGCACCTGCATAGCAGCTGGGCTGGGAATCCCTCTGCTCCACATAGTGAATGGCTAATGGTGTATGTGCAAGGCAGCACCAGCTGTGCTGAGCAGAGCTGGAATTACTTGGTTTGGAATTCCACTTTTACCAGGAAAAATCCCACTCTTTTCCCCATACTAGGGGTGACATCCCTATAGGTGTCATTTCTTTCAGCTTACAAATTCACTGCTCTTGGCATGTGCAGACTTCTTTGCAATTAGAAAAAAAAATACTAGCCTTAAATGACTTGAAACAGATTTTTCTATACAAAATCATACTTGTGTTAAATATGGAATCACAAGAGGTTATCTCAGGCCTATCACATCATATCATGTTATGCCAGCATTGATGTAATATTTTTCAGCTACAATGCAGAATGATTTGATAAGATATGGCACACATCATGTCTGAACAATAAAATTGGAAATGAAATGTTTTGAAATCGAGCTATAGCTGTTTTAGCAAATGACTGGTCGACATCAATTTGTATCATGCAAGTACTGAAGGCTGTACATAAACTTTTTCTGATTTTCCTCTCTCTTGCTTTAAAAGGTGACTGCTACTTGCCCATACACTGATTGTCTACAAATTTTTGTCAAAATCATCTGCAAGTGTTGAAATACATCTGTCAAATTGCCACTGGGCAAGTAGTCTCTATTTATGGTTGTTTGTAGTCAAATATTTTTTCCTGCTGAAAGAGAGCAGCTTAATCCCTTTGGCTCCAAGATGCTATCTAGTAAACTGTTCTGTTACAGTTTTTTTCTACACAAATTATATTTAAGAGATTAATGGTCTGCTCCTTTAGTCTAGATCACATTTCTGTTTCTCAATTAATCTCAAAGAGAAGACTAAGAAATGTCAAATTCAGTATGGATGCAGTCCATGCAAGAACTTGAGACTTTGTTCCCAGGAAGTCTGGCCTTCAGTTGTTCAGACTGGTGTTTCACCCTGTCTAAAGCTATAATTTGAATTAGGACTGTTTTTAACAGGTTAAAATAGTATTGCCATATATTATGTTCAAATATGTGCCCCAAAGCTAGCAGTTGGCCCAAAAAGTTTACATTCTTTTCTGTATCACAAATGTGTCTTAAAGAAAAAAAAAGTTCAACTTCCAGAAACCATGGTAACAGCAAAGAATTTCCCTAAGTAGATGTTCTAGTAGCACAAGCCATTGTAGCCATCATCAGTGCAGCAATGGCTTTGACACAAGTCAGCAGAGGCCCCAGTCCCTGTCATTGCAGGGGTTCATGCAGGATTGCAGCAGCACCCTCTGCTATAATGGCAGCCTTTCACATTCTCACAGCATATGACCTCAGCTTCACATAAAGACAGATGAGAAGAAGAAAGACTAAAATTTTGAGGAGCCATAATACATACATATCTTCAAAGATTTTCCAGCATTAAGAAATCTAATTTGCTATTATCTATGATTTTGAAGCTCTTCTAAAATAGAAGAGCTATGCACTTAACTCTCTGGAGGTCCTGTGGAAATCCACCCACTAAGTAGTTACCCTAGTTTCAGTTTAACAGCATGCTATAACATCTTTTTTCACTGAGAGGTATTTTTCAGTATAAATGAAGGTAATGATATGGAATCCACAGCCTCTCACATTTAAATGCACCATACATATACAGACTGCACTTTAATCCTTACCAGAGCCCTAGAGCCGACAACAACTTCTGTGAGCACAGGGAAGCACAGTGTCCCAGGTGGCCATACCCTAAGGGCTTTTCTGTTCCTTGTCAAAGAATTAGGCTCAGAAACACTGCAAAATTCCAGGGTAGTGCAATGTATGGTGTCAGACAGTTGCCTGTCTCAGGGGCTTGATTTGAGGTAGCTACTCCAGGTCTCAGGTAAATATTTCAAATTTATTATGGATAGATAAGTGAAGAAAGTCCACAAATAAAATAGCTTCTGTCTCTTCCCAGCTGCAGTTCCATTCCATGATAAAACAAAGCTTGTGAAAGGAACAGTCCCTTTCCATCTTTTCTGAAGGATGGGATATTTTTGACCAAGTTTAATACAGGTTACTATGAAAGGTACTGCTCTATCTGTGCCTGTCTAAAGCACAGAAAGTTTTAATGTTAAAAGACTCAACCTTTTTATTATGAGAACAAGTAATATGGAAAATGCACAGTATGTCCAAGGGTCACCATCAGTGTGTGGGGGTAAACTTGAGGCTTTTTTATTTCTAGTTGTATCAATTATAGGAGTTAAAACATTCTTTACAAAATTGGATGTGCTTAAAACTGATTTGGAATGCCTATGCACAGGTATATCTCTTCCTGTGCAGTAAAATATTTTAAAATTCAAGGAGAAAACCTTCCCAGGACTTTGTAGCAGGATATCTGTCAACAATTGTGCTACCTGTCAACAGGCTCTGCTATGGGAGTTATTTAATGTAACTCTTTTATCTACTGAAATGAACAGCTTCAAGATGGGGACCAGCCCATTCTTTATGCCTTGTGTGAGGCCCATTCAATGACTGGAAAATATTTACTGGATGTGTACCTAGCAATGAGATTCATGTAGAAATTGTTTAGTTGGACATTTCTGGAAGTTTGGAGCACCTGCTCAGTACCTTCATGCAGGCATAACCACATTGTGTGGTTATGCAATGACTGCAGGTTTCTGAGGCTTACAGGGTGGAGAATCAGGCAGGTAAGTAATTTAGGATTACACAGCAGGGGAAGGGGAGTTTAAAGAGCTTAAATATGAATCTAGATCCCAAGGAGGTCCTGGGAAGCACTCCCTTTGCCACCTCTGCCTTCAGCGGAGAGGCCCATGGCCAGTAGGAGGCAACAGAAGAGAAAGTAAATGGCTGCAACAACATCTTATATGTTTCTTGCAGGTCTTTGCAAAAACAAAGTTGTACTGTGAAGGCAAACTGTTATACCAGCCTATAAAAACTTGTATTTTTTTGGTAGTGGGATGAAGAATGTGGCAAATGTTTTCTCATCATCTCTGAGAACAGGGAACAAATGGTAAAAACATAGCAGTCATCCAGTGTCATTATGAATGTCTAATAAATAAAAGCTTGTAAAATGAATGCTAAAACATTATAAACTCTATAAAACATACTATAGTCGGAACAATGATGGTTACAGTCAAAAATAAAATGGTTCAATAACAAAGGTGAAGCTTCATACCAAATTTTCTAACAATTATAATAAAAGAATTTTTGTTCCCTTCAGAACTTCAACCAGGGACTTTTTTTCATGTTGTTTT
Organism: Zonotrichia leucophrys gambelii; assembly: GCF_028769735.1. Classification (NCBI taxonomy): domain Eukaryota; kingdom Metazoa; phylum Chordata; class Aves; order Passeriformes; family Passerellidae; genus Zonotrichia; species Zonotrichia leucophrys. The sequence goes on from NC_088172.1 coordinate 72,062,414, forward strand.
CAAAGATTATACCTTTTTTAGTCCCTATGCCTGACATCTATAATTTTTTTGTGTATGGTTATGATTTCGAAGTTACTGTTCAAGTGAGAAATTCTTTGAATTGTGATTTTATAAAAGTTCATTTTGAACAAGTTCTCTATGCGCTATGTATGTTTAGAGCAGCAACAGAAGAGATTATTTAAAATACAATTGAACTTTATTTATTCTTAAATATCTGGAAGGCTAATGTCTATGGTCACAGATGAATCATGTGATCAGTATCATGAGAAAGGATTGATCTAATTTATGTTACTTTTAACTTTTAAATCATATTGTGCCACGAGTGTATTTATTATGAAATTTTCTGCATCACTTGCACTGTCTTCTCGTGTACATGCTTACAGTTTGCCAGTTTGGGAACTAAAAAATTTTGCAAATCTGAGATTAATTACTCTTTTTAAAACCTGATATCTGGGGGGCAAGAGTGTTGCTGTTATGCTAGACTGAGTTTACTTCTTTAAGGGTAGAAAAGAGAATGAACAAGTTTAATTGCCTGAAGCACCTAGTCTTGGGGTAGAAAACATTAACTGGTTTCAAAGTCAGTCATATCTTACGTGGTCAGAAGGAGCTAGGAACAGAAAATCTATCTGCAGATCTTAGCTTCCAGACTAATCCCCATTACTATTAAATAGAGCAGATTCTATTTTTAGACATTTAAAGCTGTTGTATTAACACATATAATCAAATTAGTGTTTGAAAACTCTTCAAAAAATTGTGGCTGCCCATGGTCAACAGTGTATTTTTTAGATTTGAGATATATGGTAGGATGTAAATTTCAAGAAACAATGGAACAATTCCTTACAAATGACAATTTAAGGACAGAAATATGAAGACTCTTCAGTTTGAACTGGGTTGGGCTTCAATCCTGTAAGACACTTACAAAAGTGAGAAATCTCATTGAATCTGCATTTCAGAGTAAGCCCATGTGGTAAAAACTATCCATCAAGATAATTATATTCCTTTTGTCCTGAACCTTTTAACTGCATTTCTCAAAAATGAAAAATTAAAAAAAAATTTTTGTTAAGTTGCCATTTGACTGATACAGCATTTCCATATTGATGGAACTATGATAAAACATTTTTATCTAATAGAAAAGGAATTGAAAGCCGTAATGAAAATTTTGGTAGATTAATTCACATACAAAGGATGATCTCAATAAAGTGCATTAATAAATTACACTATCATCCCAAAGGGCATCCTATGGTATTTTTAACTTTATTCTGGAAGGATAGAAAACATGCCTACTTTCAAATAATATCATAAAATTGCAAAACAATGTTGCTTATTTGTGTTAAGCACAAGTTATTATTTGCTGTAAAAATGGAAATATTTCTTAGTGAAAGATTTTGGGTTTAACTTACACATTAATCCAGTCAGATAAATAAATGTCACATTATGTTTCAGCAAATAAATTTTTTGCAAACATAGTTTCAGAAATTCTCTTATAGTTGTCTCTGTCCACCCTATAGCCTGTTGCTATACATATATTTTGAAATTTTTAAGCTTCATATACTCCCTAATAAATAAAGGAAATAGAGGGTGACTTTGTAAGCTGTGACAAGAACAAGTTTATTTCCTGTTTGTTTTGCTCTAACCTTCATTAATCTTTACATGAATCTTTACATTTGTTTCAGACATAGGATGCTCTGTGAAAATGCAGTTCAGAATGTTTGAATATCAATGACTGGAAAAAACATGATGGTCTAACTTTTGCATATAAAGCTATTGCGGTGTATTTATTACAGTGTAGCTTTAGCTTCTGGGAGATTATCCAGTTAGCTAAATCCCTGCTAAATATTTATTTTTATGCAAATCTTCTTTATATTTGCAAATCCTGACTACACAAAATTTATTACATGGCATCTCTGCAGTGTTTGGGCCACAAAAACCTCTGTATGGAAGTCCTCTGTGTCATGACCCCACAGCTGCCGTTCCCTGCAGGCTGGTACCATGGAAGGTGCACTTTGGTTTGCCAGGAGCCATCAGCAGCCTTGGGGAGAAGAACTGCACACACTCTTGTCCCAGAAAGGACCTGAAGTGCCTATCAGAAATGCCCTTGGCATGGAAATGCCCTCTCATTTATTTCCTAATTTCACCTCAGTCAGATGAATGCTGCTGCAGGTGAAGCTCCCAGACCTCCTTCAGCACCCAGCTGGGCACCTTGAGCCTGTGCTGAGTACACCGGTATGGATCCTGATCTTCTGGGCATCGAAAGCTTCGGGATGCAAAGACTATCACTGGTATGCTGCTCTTTAAAGCAAAACTGAAGATTGCCATGGGAAAGAAAATGCCATGACAGAGCTTCAGTGAACTTACAAGGCATGCAGTCTTTTGTGCTACTCAGGAGTACAGTAATTTCTGTAATGTGAGGAGGAAAAATCAAGCTGGGACTCTCAAAAAGATTTTTTTTAAATGTCCCTTGGCTTTTTCAATTTGTTCCTTGAATTCAAGCTGAGAAGAATAAAAATTTTAAAATTGTCAAACACTACATCAAGCTGTTACAACTAATAGGCATAGCAGAAAACTTTTTCATAATAACACTTTAAATAAAACCTATTGGCAGAAAGCAAGCAATCAGAATGATTTGAGAACCTTCCATGAGAAAGATTTTACAATGAAATAATGCTCTTACAAACGAGCAAGTTTCCCAAGGAAACGTTTTGTTTTGAAAGAAGCATGATTATCATTTAGAAACAAAAAGCATGATTATCATTTAGAAAAATGGAAATGTCTGCACCCAACCATGTAGGTAGCCCTTCTAGTATCCTTTGACCCTGTATATCACTGGCAGAAAACTCGACAAGTGTAAAACTACATGCCATTGTTGTGTGCATTAAACTTTTTCTGTATGTTATTTTTTGTTTGTTTTTTTGTTTTTTTTTTTTTGTTTTGTTTTGGGGCGTTTGGTATTTTGGTTTTTTTGGTGCTTTTTTTGTTGTTGTTTTTTTTGGGGGGGGGTTTGGTCTGTTTGTTTTTCATTTTTATTTTTTCAGCCTGACAAAAGATGAAACACATTTAAAATTTTGATTTTCTTTCTTCATAAGAGTCTTATAGACAGATACAAGTCTTTGACTAAAAATGGTAAATTTCGTGATCATTATTTTTAATGGAAAACTTTTGTTGTCTATTTTAAATTTTTTATGGTTTAATACAATCTATTAAAACTATGTCAAAATTGTGTATTCATTTTATTATCTTTTTTTGTTTCCATTTTACTCTTGCCCAAATAAAAACAGAGGGGAATGAAATTATATATTTTATAAAAACAAATTGCAGACAAACCCTTAAACATGTTTTCCAAAAGGTGAATAAAAATATGAAAATTATAGTAACACCTTTGCTTTTTGATGATTATGGGGTATTGCAAAAAACCTACTACTTTAATCAAGGATGATTGAGAAGTGAGGAAAAAATTATTATGTCAATCTTCTGTTGTTTCACCAGGTCCACCATGATTAGGAGTAAAACTCCAATGCCATTTAAGACAATGTCAGCTAGACTGACAATTGCATTCCTGTGTTCTGAAATGTCTAAGAACTGCTTTCCTACCCCAGACCTAATTCCAAAAAGACAGACCATCCATTGGCTCGTGTGGGGTCACACATGCCTCCCACACAGGTTTGCCAGCACACCTTCTTTCTCCACAAGGAAATACCTGAAATGCCTCAACATCACAGTGAGGCTTCTTTATAAAATTCAGTGAAAACCTTACCTTTCACCATTTCCAAAGGATTGTTTTGCTACTATTCAGCAAACATTTTAAGAATAGGCAATAATCCTGCCTTTAGCACAAGCTCTACTGAAGAAATTAATATCTCAACAAATATGACAGTGTGAGGGCATTTTGAGTTTTGTCATCTGGAGTAAGCAACAAATGAGAACCTGGCAGTTGCCATCTGGTTAATTCAACTACAATCAATAATGAAATGATGAGTGAAAGCATGAAGAGGAAGAAATCTGTGAGCATCTCGACTAATGAAAGTCTGAACACAAATGATATCAGCCATAACCATAGTTAAGTTGCAAAATCTGCAGACTCAATAAAGAGGATGAAATTGGGCTGGGTAACAGTCAACAAAAAACAACTATTTTTATAAAGAAAGCATAATAATCTAATTTCATTGTTATCTCAATAGAAATGAAACATGGAGGAGAAAAATACCTGCACAGTTTAGATGAATTTTGGTAAATAATATAGAATCTCATTAAATATTCTTTGGAAGATTTATTAAAGTGTTTTTTGGACACAAATGCCCACGACAAAATAAAACTACCATTTCCACACATGGACATTATATGCTTTGTACTTTAATAGAAAATTTGTTGCTCAGGTGTTGACAGAACATTTTTAAATTCAAGATCTACCTAGAATAGTGCATGCTGTGGCCTCAATAATGTATTTGAAATAGATCTTTGTAACACTCTTTAGGGTACTCTAGTCCAAATACATGCAACAGCTAAGATGGTGGTGGCACTTTAATTGTTGTTTATAGTAACTGCTGTGTTTTCCTGCTTTGAACTAAGCATCACCACCTTTCCTTTCTTAAATTCCTATATTTTCTGTCAACAGTGAGCAGGAAAGTATTGTACCGACCACAAGGGTAGCAAATTGATTATGAATTGGTCAAGGGACTAAACACTGAACGGTAATGAGCAGCCTGAGCTGTCTGTGAATGCTCCATCTTGTTTATAAAGATGTTAAACAGAACTGACTGCCCCTTGCAGCATTGCCCATGGGAGAAACACTGTGAAGAGTGCTAGATCTGATCTGAGGGTTTCTGCTAATTATCACACAGAGCTCTTTAAATGTACAGGCGACAGCAAAGGAAAACCTCACCGTATCTGAAGAAAGAGCAGTAATAGTTGCAGTCACATTTATCTGCTTCCTCCACCCCCTTCCCTCTGCCCAAACCTGCATTGAGTGAACACAGATTCCCACCCTCATGCAGTGCCTGGGAGCACAACAGGGGTCAGACACTGCTTGCACCAAGGTCACTGTGACCCTGGGACACATCCAGCTGGGGTGGCAGCCCTGTCACACCTTCTTCAGCTCTGCACCACCGAGGCACCTCCAGGCAAGGTCAGGCACAGCCATCCCCACACATTGTGTACACACCTGGCAGAAGGACTGTGATAATATTTGAAAAGGGGATGAAGTACAGCTGAGCTCCTGCCTCACACTCTGGCTTTCCACTGTGTTTTAATCTGTGGGCATCCTTTGGCAATCCCTAGAACTTGGTTTCAGAGAAGAAGCCAGCATAAGCCACTGCTGTGTCATTTACTGTAAGCCCACAATATTTTGACATTGCCTGTTAAACTATTTATTAAGAGCTCATTAATTTACTTTTTTTCTCTAGCAAGAATGGCTTAATTCTTTATGCTTGTGAACTGCAGCCTGGCACAACAACAAGGCCTGAAATTCTGTTTGATTATCTCTGTTAACAAACAAAATGAGCACAGTTTTCTAAAAGACCTTTTCAGCTTGGAAATTGAAATTGGCTGCTGGCTGAATTTGGTCTGAGAATATTTGGCATTTCTGCAAAGCTTCAATACTCCCAACCTGAATTTTTGCACTTTTATGAATTGTTTGTTGTTATATCTGCTGGTTCAGATAACAGTTCGTTCCAGTATTAAAATGATTTTCTTATCCTTTTATTTGTCCCCTGACTATTATAGTCTTTGCATCCTTTTCACTTGAGAACTTCCACATAAAAGAAGGACTTTCAGTTGGATTAGTGATCGAATACTTTTAGATTTACCCTTTCTTACAATATGAACTTAGGCACAAAATCTATTCTTGATGATGACACAAACTATCATCTCTGTGCAAAAGTCTAAATCTAGACTCCAGGTGGACAGCAGTGATCTAGGCAACTAAGAGTGGCTCTGCATTTACATAGAATAACATAGATCAAATGTTTAAATGTGTTTAGTAATACTGCCAGTATCTATTGTGGTCAAAGGTCAAAATATTGACCCACCAGTGAAACAACACAATCTTTGGAAAATATTTATGTAAATTTTATCTTCAATGTAGAGACCATATTGAAGACTTTTCCTGGAGGAAATCAACATCTCCTTTGATTTTGTCAAAACCTCACTGATGGTTCTGAGCCCCTTCATACACACACACCCACACACATCCACACCCACCCACAAACACCCCTTTGGTTAGAAGCACTGTATATCACAATTGGTTTAATCCTACATGAGCAGAACTATGGACCTTCTGCATGTCAGGTAAAATTTCCAAAATGGTTGTGCTTTGGATGCATAAATATATCTTGAATTCCTTGGTGTAGATTCAAAGTTCTTCCGGAGACCTTTCCATGCTCCCTGAGAGCCATGCTCCCTGAGAGCTTCCACCCCATCCCTAAACCTACTAGTTGCAAATCCATGCACTCTGCTCCACTGCTGTGTGTGTATAGTCACTCAGGCCATTTCTCCAAGAAAGGCCTCAATGGGGTGCACAACAAAAAAGGAATAATTTGGACCCTCCCAGTGCAACAGAGGAGTTCAGCAGGGATAACAGTCCAGATTTGGGTCTTGGTAGTAATGCAGGAAATGCAATAATGCTTGATCAAGGCAGATCAAATGGAGAGGGACTTGCTTTAAATTCCTTCTCAGTTTAGTAATTTTTCAGTAGCTCTGCATCAAGAAAAAAAGAAAAAAAGAAAAAAAGAAAAAAAGAAAAAAAGAAAAAAAGAAAAAAAGAAAAAAAGAAAAAAAGAAAAAAAGAAAAAAAGAAAAAAAAAGTGTTTAACCCTCAGGCTAGAAATCTTAGTACACAACAAATACTATTTTAGAAAGACTTGTCTTGCTGGCAGTTCACCCAGGAGAAAGCTAAATTGAAATACACTTTAGAACTCAATTCATAGCAGTTTGGTCACTTAATAAATAATTTCTTAGATATTGTAGATGTTTTTCACTGGTGCAATATTTTATATACAGCCCGTTTGAGAAGACCAAAGTCACAGAAACTTGACTAAACAATTATCACCATGCATCTCCTTGCCTTTATCTGGTTGTGATAAATATGAGGCTACATCTTCATCACCAAGACTGCAGGGATCTCATTGACACCAACAGGCAGAGCACAACAGGTGTGCTGAGGCCACTGAGATTCCCCCAGATGTCAATAGCAGCAGGCCCAGCTCCAACCCTTTAGTTTGCATTGCCTCAGGACAAGACCCTCCCAAACACCAACAGGGGAAGAAAATGAGATCCAACCACCATGGAGAACCATAAATTTTATGGAAACGTTTCCCTCCTGCTTGTTGCTTTCAATAATTCCTGTTTGTCCAATAAATTGAAAGACACCATTAAAATTCAAGACAGCATGTAACTGGTGATACCCATGCACTGAATTGAGAAGCTGTATGATAAAATTAACTAATCTTTGACCACAACTCCACCTAACCCACCTCTCCATGGATTGTCTTGATGTTCCAAATCTCAGAGCAGCTTTGCACAGCTGTAGCATCATAATATATTAAATAATGAAAAATAAAAAATTTTGAAAACCAGCCCGCAAAGACATTTTAATTTTTTCTTCCCAGGTTCAACAGGTGCTCACCTGAAATTATGCAGTGCCTGGAGATAGTTCAGTCTCTGACATTTTTACAGCCTATGAAGGAAAGAGAAGGTTATGCTTAGCAAAAAAATGAAAAACTACTCTTATCACAGTTCCCTATCATACAGTGAATTAACTACAAGAAAATGTAGTAGCAAAATATTTTTGTGTGTATCTAAATATATGCACACATATAAATACACATGCACACATACAGTGACCCCTGCTCAGGAATGTGCTGCTCTCTTGCAGGACACTGGGCACACTTCTGGGATATCTGCCAGAGCACACTTTGTTTAAATATTTTCCCAAGGGAAAGGCTTGACCTGTGGCTGCAGGCTGGAAGCTGAGGAGCAAGTCTGCCAGGTCACTGGTGGCAGAGGCTGAGGGCCCAGGCATTGTGCCACAAATAAATGCATCCCTTCCCACAGACTGTGTGAAGCAGCACAGTTTCAGTCTCTGTGGGACTGTGAGCAGTTCCTGTACATGCAGGGGCTGCTGCTGAGGGCTGCCTGTGAGCCCATTTTTGTAACCCATGGTGCTCGTATGTGTACCCTGCTCACCCAAATTGATTTTAGGCTCTTTATTTTGGTGATTTGAGGAGAGTGTGTGCTGTTGTTTCTCTCAGAGAGTCAGCTGTGGGACTTCGCAGGGCTCATGCCTTCAGTCTGGTGCAGAGTAACCCCATGGAAGGGGAGGGACCCTGCTACCATTCCTGCATGAGCAACAGATGGTTATCATTAGGGAAAAAATCTATTTGCAGCATTGCCAAATGCATACCCATGGCACTACCCTTACAGCCTGAATTTAAAAATCTGTTTGTTATTTGGAGTAATTGAATGAAGATTCATTGGAAGCCTGTTTCAAACTATGAGACACTTGCAAACACTCCCTTCCAATTCCTGCTTGCAGTTTCTCCTTTGTAGCTGCTCTGTTCTTCACGTTGAGCTATCCATCATCATGTCGTACAAGATTGTTTTCATCTCCGTGTGGATGGGCACTGGACCACAAACAGCTTTGAAGATAGTTGCGTAAACATTCTCAGAGGGATTCTGCATGCAAAAAATACATTTTTTTTCTGCAGTGTATACATTGCCATTCCTTCAGAGAAAAGTCCCAAAGAAAAAATTTTTCTGAAGGAACATGTGGAAGGTGCAAATAAAAGGGGTCAGAAAGACTACTAGTGTGTATTTTATGTTCAGCATTTGAATGAGGTAATTATTTGCAGTGTTACCTTAGTTTCAATATTTGAATCATCATGAAAACTTTGCTCAGGTTTTAGACAATACTTTTTTTCAGACATCTCTTCACTGAAAGCCATACCAAATCCAGCCTTCCAGCATATCATTTTCTGTTCTTCAAAGTGTCTATCTTAGGCTGCCTGGCCAAACCCTGAGTCTTATCTGAAATAGTATTTCTATGAAGATAAGAATTCTGTGATTCCATGGGTTTTTCCATAGAAACTCTTCCACAAAGCTACCACAAATTTCATAAGAGGAACTTTTTCACATTTTCATTTGTTCTGCAGAGCTTTTAAATCTCTAAAAAGATAGATTTTTTCTGTCCCCTGTCTATCCTCCCCTTAAATTGATGAATTAAAGCATAAGTTGCTCTTTAATGATTCAACCTCTGCAGAGGTTGAATTCTGTGGTCTGTGAATGAAGAGAATATTGTATTATACCTGTTAATTCCTTTTCTGCACTCAGTTTCTGGGAATCTGCATTCAATCAGCCTTTTTCCAGAGGGACATGTAGTGGTGACTAATTTTACATGATTTCCTACTGCAGTGTGTATCTGCTGTTTCATTTCCTTCTTGCTAATGCCTGCAAATACGGCTCTCTTTATCTGCACCTCTCTGGGAATGCTTGTGAAATTCAGCTTCTGAAAAGGATTTGTGGCATAATATCTCAGCTGGAGATATTGTAAGATAATACTTTTTCTATAGCAACAGGGTAGAAATTAGCCCATATATCCTGTGGGATATTGTGAAAGCAGTTGAGAGGGACAAACTAATTACACTATCTCCTCAGCAGAAAACAGAGATTAAGAGAGCGACATCAGTTAAAAATTGTCTAGAAAGCTTATGCATGATTTTATCCATCTGTAAATACAATGTCTTCTATTAAACTGATAAACCTAAAATCAGCATGTTTAGACTATAAATTAGGAGAGGACAGGGATAGGATTTTAAAAAGCATATAAATAATTTGGCCACAATAAATATTTATTGTGTTTGGAAATCACTTATAGTCTTCTTGGAAATCTCCAACCTAAATTACAAGCACTTCAGCCCAGGCTGTAATATTCAGTATACTCTTTCGTTTGAGAGTCTTCCATTCTGATGTATTCCCAATCACTAGATGTTAGCAAGTGCTTGACAGAATTATTTAAAAGGCAAGTATTGGAAGCCTACTGTGGAGTAAGTATTGGCACATGTTGGATTTTAGATTTATTTTCACTATATATAGCTGCATTTTTACTCTCTCTGTAAATATATGTGTTTGCATAGATAGACAGATACAGATGTTAGGAACGTATTAAACTTATGTACATATAAATTTCAAGTGTCTCTCTGTTGCTTACCCAGAAGATTTACTTACTAGAGAAGCTTTTAACTTCTTGAAATGAGTCATTGCATGGTCTTGTAAACTCATTGGTTTTTTTCCTTGGTTGAACTCATGCAAATAATTTTTTAAATAAAAACATCTAATTAGAAGGAATAGACATGTTTTCATTACTGTCTACATGCCTGGTGTTACTTTCAAAATACTATAAAATTCAGCAGAATTACTATGTAGGAAACCCAAATTATCAGTGGCAAAATTTGGGGTGCTCCAAGCTATTTCATGAGCTTCTTGTCCAGATTTCTTCCGGGATCTCAGAGTAATTTAGCTTCTGAGAGATGTAGAGAGGTCAGTTAGCTGACTTTCAAGTTAGAGCCAACTCAGAGCAGCTCTCACAGGTTCTCTGGGCCATGGGTAGACAAGAAGGCCTTACCCAGTCAAGATCCATTCAGGTTACCTTCACAGTTCTCATTATTAAAACACAGGAGTACTTTGGTATCTTCTCTTCAGCTTGAATAAACGCTCTTAAGCGTTAAAACTGAATTATAGATTAAAGAATCAACTTTTCCTAGATAACACAAGAAGCTTCAAGACAATATAGTCAACATGAAACAAATCTTAGTAATTTAGATATGTTACTTCACTTTAAATGCTTTAAAGAGATGAAACTCCTTAAAGATAGACCATACTTACGTTTAATTACTCAGTAGTGAATCAGAAAGCTTGATGTCTGCACTCCTCATTTTCAGGCTGTGGTATTATTGTTCCCTGCAGTTCCTCAGGCTAGCCCTCTCTTGTACCTGCAATTTTTCCTCTTATCTGTCTTGGAAAAATCAATGTCCTTTTCTGTGTTAATACTCTCTTCCAACAGTTTATTCCTATGGACATGAACTTCAGGGATCTTTATATGGAAAAGAAAAATAGTCTTCTTCAAAGGGAAGACGACAAGCAATGACACAAAAGTTGTCACCATAAGCCACAGTGGCATTGGCATACCAGCACGTAGTGGTGTCTTGTGGCAGTGGGAGATCTGGTGAGACAGATCCGCCCAGGTGCAAGAAAGGTACTCACATTTGCTGGAAAAACTCAGAAATGGTGGAAGGTGTTAGTGTCACAAATTGTGTTAAGCAAAGATCAGTCCAGCAAAAGGAATGAGAAGTAAAGCAAGGCTTTATGCAGGGTATTAAAAGTGAGGCCAAGCACTACAGAAATTAGGAACAGAGACACGGTGAGATCAGGGCAATACAGTGGTAAAATTATCTTTCAAGCTTGCCACAAGATATGATCTTTTCCTTTATATTATTTTTTTCTTTATTCTGTTCACTTTCCTTCCATTCTTTTCCACAATTTGCTTTAAAATTAAATGTGTTTAAAAAAATTATTGATACAACAATCAAAAATTGCAGAAAATCAATGCAATTATTTATCCAGTACATGGTTCTTATAGGAACTTCTTTCCCAGAACATAAAAATTATTCCTCCTTTTCAATATTTCTTAATCCGCCCTAAAGTAGGAAAAAATAGCAGCTTCTATTTCTTCCTTTTGTTCCAGGAAAAGACTGGACCTTCAAATCAGACAGTTACTTCCTGATAACAGGAACTGTGTCAACAGTCCAAGACAGCTGGGACAAATTGAAACTGTTTTAGGGGAGCAATTATCAACTAACAGCAGATGCTGTATTTAGGGCCAGAAGCAGAATAGCCTGCAGTTGGCTTGTGGATTTCAGGTTATGTTAAAATATACTCAGCTTGGATAGCCTCTGTAGCAGCTTTAACTTTTTGCTGTGCTTCAGTTGTCTTTTTCATGAGATACAGTGAAAAAGAGCACAAGGCCAAGTTCACAGTGGCCATTTCTAGACTGTCTTGCAATAGCATCCCTGGCAGGATTGTGAATGTCAAATTCTACTGGGCACTCTGAGCTTGCCCCAGTGAACAGTACCTGAGGAAAAAGCTCACAGTACCTGGGCTTCAGAGAGCCCCTCAATGTCACCATCAGTCTTCAGCTGAGCCAGCTTTGATAGAGTTATCACCGAATTGTGGAATGCTTTGGGCTGGAAGGGACTTAAAGTTGGCTAGTTCCAACCCCCTTGCCGTGGAGAGATGGCTTCCACAGGACCAGATTGCTCAGAGTCCCATCCAGCTGGTCTTCAACCTCTTCCAGTGCCTCACCACCTCACAGTAAAGAATTTCTTCTTAATTCCCCTTTGGGGAGCATTTCTGGTCTGCTCATAAAATAGCCCAGAAATCCATATTTTTCACCGGTGACAACACTGCTTGGGGCATTTTTCTGCCAAAGATGAAATTATATTGGTGTAGCCCATGTGTATGAAGAGCTAGTGCAGGAATAGCAGCAGACACGAGGAGTGTGCACACACCTTTCAGCCCAGCCACTGCAGGCTCCACCTCAGGCCGAAGCCCATTCTCCAAGCAAAATATCCTCTTTGTAGTTTGTAGTTCACAACATGGTAATCTCACAGTGTGCCTTTCCACAGATATGAATTACATGGGAATGATTTCTCAACTTGTTAAAAGCTCCCAGACAAACAGGCAATAGGAAATGGGAAAATATGAGAAGTCCTGTGCCAGAAGAACTGCAATGATCCCTGTTCACTGGAAGTATGGATTATTTTGAAAATATTGAGAAAAGATGCTTTATGTCAGAAAAAAGGCAACTGCCAAATGCTGTTTGCTATGCAGTGGCAGTCTTTGTTCAGGTGTCCTCACAGCTCACTCTCGGCTGAGCAGCTGAATGCTGCATCTGCTCCCAGCTCAGTGCACTGGCACAGCCCATCTTTCCCCATGACCCAGCTCCTGCATACCTGAGGGAAAGATGTTGGCTGGCAGGGTGGATAGTGTTTGTGTGCAGTCCTCTGGGACTGGGAAGGGGCTGTGCTGTGGGGCCTTGAACACACTAAAGCCTGGCATGGCTGCAAGGGAGTTTGGTGCAGGAACCAAAGGTCTGCATCCTGTTCAGTAGGTCTGAGACTTGGCAGACTTGGGCAAGCAGGGTGAGCTTTTGGCAGTGGGGTGGATGGTCCTCACTGTTCTGTAAATCAGAAAATGCCAGGAGGGCAAGAATCCTTCTCAAAACATTTCTGCTACCTACAAGGGATCTAGCCCAGAGGTACTGGGTAGCTGTAGTGTCCTTCCTGAACAGTGAAAAATTATCTATCTCACTTCATTGATTGAGTCTCCAAATATTCCAGATTCTTAATAACTGACTAATGAGGTTAAAACTGCAGAAAAGCTTGATTTCTTTACATTTAAGCAGCTCCTGCTGGGAAAACATTCCCTTTGGCACACAGGCACCAGCTGCTCTGACAACAAATAGCCATGGGAGAATCTGGTTTTGAGGATACCAGTTTGTTAGATTAATTTCCCCCTCTGTGGCACTCAAAATGCCTCAAAATACTGCTGGAAGAAGTGCATTTTATTCAAGTGTCTGCTTTGGAATTTTTACTTTTCTTCCTCAGTGCTTCTTGCATAGCTGCTGCTGTCCATTTAACTCTGAGCATTCCTGCAGTCCCAGCACTGCCTGTCCCACATCACCATGTGGATGTGCACCATGTGCACCATGTTGCAAGGGGTTTTCAGATACAGAAGAGGCAGAAAGCTGTTTTCTGCTTCTGGCCTTTACCCCTGACTACTTGAATGCATCCATCGCTTCTGACCCCTCTGTACTGTAAGCCTTTACTCTCCTGGGGCTGTCCTGGCATAGGAACCTCGTGTGTCACTGCCCTGAAGCAAGACTCCTTTGGCACTGCCTGCAATGCTGCTTTTCCCTGGGTACCACCTTAAAACACAGCTGGGTGATGAGGGGTAAGAGAAAAGGGAGCAGCATATGCAGCACTCTATCTAATGTAGGCATCAATAACACAGTGAGTTCCCAAATTGCAGAGAAAAAGACAATTTTTACCAAGAAAGCAGTGAGAGTCAGGCTTTTGGCAATTGTTTTGGGGAATTTTTTTGCTGGAACCTACTGCACTTTCTCCTGTATACCCTATGGAAAATAGTCACAAGTAAGGCTATCATCTTCTATGAACAAGGATCATTCCAAGTTTAAAAAAGAGATAGTTAATTGCTTCTCTTGAAACAATGGGCACATTGCAAAATTACTTATGAGGGGAAAATATTATGAGAGTCAGGTTGGTGCTCAAAATTGTTATGTTCTGTTACTCTCCTAATTAATAAAAAGTGGCATAAAAATATGGACACATTTATGTGATCATCTTTCTCTGTCAACTACTTTTAATAATTATTTGCAAAGCAAAAGAGAAATAAAAAGAGAAAACCATCTCCTAGAACATATTTTGTCATAATTTGAGATTGCTATTTAAACTGAGCAACAGATGAGTGTCTTTAGACAATGCATAATTATTCAAAGTTAACCAACCTGAAATCCAATATACAACTAGAGTAAAACAAACTATTTGCACAAAAATTGGAGGGCAAATATCAGGGATGCTGATTTAAATTTGCACACTATGGTGTCCTAAGGGGCAAATTCTGCCTGGACACCCCAGAATTTAGAAGTAGAGAGAGGCCTTTTCCTCTGCATTACCACTGATATTTTTCTTGACCCAACACTGGACTTCAACATCTTTCTTTACTCACCAAAAAGTACAGGAATGGCACATCTGAACAAGATGTTCTATAGGATTTAGCCATGGCATGACACTGTTCCTTAGCATAAGCAAAATAAAAATTGCTTGTTCTGTTTGGATAAATTCCAAAGCCATTCATGTCATTAAGTCTTTTAAGCCAATTATTCTTTTGAAGTTCAATTAGCTATATTCTGACCTCTCCACAAATATAATTTGGTTAGAGAAAAGATGTACAACACCTTGATTGAATGAATGATCAAAAACTTCCCAGTGTTTTGTAGTGACAATAAAAAAGTAAAAACAAAAATAAGTACTTAGAGGACTACTTGTTAACAGATTTGCAGAGAGGAAATTAAAAAACCAAATACCTATTGTATTATACTGTATTGCATTATAGTTATTGTATTACACTTTTTGTATTATATTATTGTATTACATTTTTGTGTAATATGTATACCTATTGTATTGTACTTTTATGTTCATGCCACCCAGTCTGGCAGCCCAAAGATCAATTTCCATGCCATATTCATAGTTTCCACTCTGGAATCCTTCAGTAATAATCAGCTCTTAGGGCACTGTTCTTGAGACTATCAATCAGTGTGAAAATTTAGATATGCAGCCACTTTCTTATAGGCCTTCTCCTCCCTTTCTGTATCTGTTGTGATGTGAAATTGCCTCCATGCAGATGAAAAGCCAGGCTACCAAATCTAATGCTCTTGTGTGAGCACCATCATGTATGATTAGAAGCTCTGAAAATCCATGGAGATTCCAAGGTCAGAGCCACAGAATTAAGTTACTGAGTTCCATATAAATCTGTACACAAAAATACCATATCAAGGAATTTATTCTATGTTGCTACTTTAAGCTTTCTCTTTTTCTCTCCTGTTTTGTCATCCTATGAGCCTTCATTCCTTACAGCATTGCTCTGCCTAAATTTTATACAAGTTTGGAGTTGTGCCATGTGTTTCACTGGATTTACCTACCAAAAAGATGCATTTATTCATGTCTGGTCCTACTTACAGCTGCATTACTCTCGTCTAAAATGAAGTTTCAAATAGGATCATATTCATTACCAAAATTCACCAAATTACAACATTTTTCTACTTTGCTTGGGTTCATGTAGGGTAATGTGAAAAATTAGTTGTTGTCATTTAATGTTTACAAAGACAAAAGAAAAAAAAATAAAATGCTGTGGCACAACTCATCAGCAAACTGAAAGCAATTTGGGATTTTCCCATATGATTATGCTAATCACCTGATTTTCTTTTCTTTCATATTTTTTCTCATTTTTCTCATCCTCATAAATATCCCCTCCCTCTCGTTCCACATTCTGAAGAGTAAAAGTATCTTAAGCCAAAAAGCCAAACTTTTAATGTGAAAGCTGGTACCAAGCAATCAAATAATTTTGCTAAACTTTCTACTGATTAATAACTCTGTGTCTTAGCTGGATTTTGACGCCTGAAGCCATTTCTCCACACGGCAGACCAGTTTTCAGCTTTTTCTTCTTTAAAAAGGGGATTTCCCAGCATCATTCTTGCTATCTATCTTTCCAGCTCATTTTTGTTAACATCTGCTTAGCCATTCTGCTATATTTTTTGTATACTTTTTTTACCTATGCAATTAGCTGCAATGCAAAGAAATATTTAATAAATATAAATACATATACAAAGAGTGATAAACATATCTCTTAAGCAATTTTGAAACCATGTCAACAAAAATATCCAATAACAGAGTTTTAAGAAGTACTTTTATCCTATTAACATGATCACAAGAATATCAGCAGTTCAAGAACACTATAGATTTTGCAGTTTCATCAGTGCAATTATGGACTTTTTTTTGTATTTATGGTTTGCATTTATAAGATATAAATATGTAGTTTCTTTTCTTCTCCAACATTATCTGCCTTTTCAAACCAAGTAAGTGTTTTCAGTATTGATAAAAGAATCTCCAGCTAAACAAATGTAGTAGGTCTTTGTGTGTAGAGCTATCACAGAAATTTTATTTACACTTGTTCCATCATGATAGGATAGGTGAAAAAATACCTCTGTCACATCACAAGAAAGTTTAGAGACTAGGTATGAGCAAGAATTCCAATAAAGTTGTGCCAGAAGCAAAATTTTTCTTTTACATCTAAAGAAATATTCATTAGAGTGTGGTTTCTAAATGGAAATGTCTTTTCTTTCCTAGATGACATTACAACTGGCTTGTATCCCTACTGAACAGTACCTTCATCTATAATATAAGCGTAATATTCCCCATTACTCCCTGAGTATTACAACTTTGCTCATTTTTGTATGCAGCAGCATTCATTATCTTCTTCTTTTATGCTTTATCCAATTTCCCAATTGATCCTAATAGCTATAAAATTTGTCCTCACAATTTGGTCCTGATATAATTAAAATGTATAAAACTTTTAGATATACAGTTTCATTTTATGGCTAAATTGGGCCCATTCTGGGGTTTTTTATGCCCAGAGTTAACATATATATTTAAAGCTTTATTTTCTTGTTTCTTGGTGTGGTGCATCTCAGATTTTGAATTGTTATGAGTAACAGATGTACCTTGCTTTTTCAAACTGAGTCAAACTGGAACGCTTGACCTAGAAAACATGCTTATCTTTGAGGTTCACTTGAGTTTTGTGTGAAGAGGTAAATATCTTCAAAACCAGGATAGGCTATGAGAAAAGCATTCAGTTCTAATACACTGTGATATGCTTTTGCACAACAGTTTAGAAGAGACAGGGTACCTTTTTCATTACCCCTAGGCAGGACTGAGATGTCCACAACTCTCATCTGAAAAGAGCAAAATAACACCCCTTTGTATTGTATTAAAGAATTATTTAAAAATTATTATAATATTAAAGAATACTAAACTATACTATATTAAAGAATACAGAAAGGATACTTACAAAATGCTAAAAAGAAAATAATGAGAACTCATGACTCTCTCCAGAGTCCCAACACAGCTTGGCACTGATTGGCCAATGAGTGAAAACACACACCAGAAACCAATGAAACAATATCACCTGTGGGTAAACAATCCCAAACACATTCTGCATGAGCAAAACAGAGGAGAAGCAAATGAGATAGTTATTATTTTCCTTTTCCTCTGAGACTTCTCAGATTCCCAGGAGAAAAATCCTGGGTGAAGGGATTTTTCAGAAAATGTGAATGTGACACCTTTGTTTATTTGTCTGCGAGAGGAGGGAGCAGAGTGTGGCAGCCATGGTTGCATAGTTGTTCTGGGGCATGAGAGCAAGCCTGGGTTTGGTTGCTGCAAGGGCAAGAGTTTGCTTCCAAATGTTTTGTTACCTTGATGTGACATCTTGGAGACAGACTTTCTTCCTCATGATCATTCCTGGGTCAATGCCACCATTGTCTTTGTGCCAGGCCAGCAAGGAAAACAAGATTAAGGCTTTCCAGAGAAGGAAATCAATGCATTTACAAACATCCTTTGCTGGGTGACTATAAAAACAACTGGATGGAAGGGAAACTAAATTTTAGGCAAATCAATTATTCGGGGAAATCCTAAGTTTTCATCAGAAAAATGTCACTGATAAACTTGAGAGGATAAGGTTAGCTATGCCTTGTGCTTCCAGATGAGAAAGCCATCTGTCTGCATCCACAGGGCCACCAGTGAGGAATACAAAGGAGTCCCACTTCAGGAAAGATGAAACCTCTTCCTACACTTTGTGCATTTTAAAAGTGGTGCTGCAATTTAAAAGTACATTTTAAAAGAATTATAATCCAGTGAATTTTGGGCAGAACTGCAGGGCATCTCTGTCAGATGTCAGGCGCTCTTTATTAGGAACCAGCAGCTCTTTATTAGGGCTCTTTAGCTTGGTTCCTGTTCTACCCTTGCTTGATGGCCACTTGGGGAATGGCATAACTCTCCAAGGGTAGGTATGGTCCTTTCCAGCAGCAGAGAAAAGATCAAAGAACTTCAGTCAGGCAAAATGGTGGCTTGAAAATAAAGCAACCCACAGGCCCAGACAAAACCAGACCTTGTGTGCTACATAATTACCTTTCATTTTCCTGCTCCTCAGAACTGTCTTGTGTATTATCAGCTTTAACAATTCCACACTAGCCATGCTCAGGCTTGTTTGAATAATGGCTTCTATTCTACTCAAATTCCCCATCTGCAGATAAAGCTAAGAAACTCAGTTAAGCTATGCAGGAGGCAGGGAGAGAAAGGGAAATAAAGCAGCAGAACTCATCCAGCCTTGGAAAATCTTGGCTATCTCAGTTTTAGTGACTTGTAACTGAGAGAACCCTAAAGAGATTATTTTAAAAAATTATATTTTCAAGGCCACTTTATTTTTCAGGGAGCCTGAGACCTGACATCTGAACAATAGCAATGAACCAGTGCCCCCAGGCACACGCTGGTGTTTAAAATTGCATCTGTGTGTCTGACTATTTACTTCAGATTTCCCAATCTGTTGTGGCAGGAAACTGGAAGAGGTGTGAGGCATAGGTGTGTGGCAAAGGCCCCGATTAGAAATAGATGGTGACAGGCAAAAAGCTTAAAGCAGAGTGGAATACATTCTTTCCTGAAACCACCATGTAATTACTTATTTCTGCTGACACTGAGAATTTTCTGTAATGAAGATATCAAGTACTTGAGGAAAAAATGGTCAGCTTTAAGTCTACAATAAATGACCAATATCTTTTGCCAAGGGAAATAATTTCTTATTTTAAAATGTAGCCTTTAGCATGTTGCTAGTTTTTCCTGAACTTCATCATAATGTGTATGCTTACTCTTGCCATTGTCCAGTCCTCTAATGTAGTGTCAGATCCTACCCCAAATATTGATGTTTCTGCCATCTCATATTTCTTATAAGACACCAAAATGATATTACTGTCAAGGGGAAATATAGCTTAGTGTCTGGCAAGTATCTGTTGGAGGAGCACACAATGCAGGCATGTGTATATATTCCCACTTGCAGAGCTTCATCCAAAGCTGGCAAAGATGGGAGGGAGAGGAGGACATTGGTGTTGTCTGTGTTGCTGTGTGTGCTCTGTCTGCCTGCGTCAATCTGTGTGTGTGTGTGTGTGTGTGTGTGTATTGCACACATGCACCAGAGTACTTGCTCCTACTCGGTCAGTCTTGCCACTGGCTGGACCTCAGCCATGGACCTGCAGCAACCTCACCTCTGTCAGAAGACTGTCAGATTCAGCCCTGCTTGCCTCAACTAACTCTTTTTATGCTTACAAATTGCAAACGTTTGAATGAAAACTTTCACATATTACTGAATCAACTTAGAACATTATTAACAGTATAAATATTTGCATGAAAAGATCTTTGTGCTTGTGTTTAATGAAGTACGATCAAAATCAATATTATTTTTACCCAGTCACTTTATATTTTAAAACATAGTCATGGAGAAGAGGCTCACAAAGCAGTGAAGCAGAGCCAGTGATCCAAATTGGTAAGAGGCAGAATTTGAGTTTAAAAGAGCAACCAAGTGCAACTGAACATGTGGTTGGATATTTAAGAAAGCAAACAGACTCTGCATAACATTGTGGATTTTATATAATTAATATAAAAAGATTCCTGACACTATGAGGATCATTGGACAAGAATTAGTTCCTACAATAGGTCAGACAAAAAAAGAAATGTTAAATACTCTGCTGAGGCTCATCAGAGTAAATATACAAAATAATACAGTGGGTGCTCTAGAGCACTTTGTGTGGCATTACAGTAATGCCTTAAAATACTCCCTCTGTGCTATTCTGGTTGTTTATCTTTTGAGAAAAAAAAAATGACATAATTGCTTTCTGGTTTTCCACATTATGACCATTAATTTTCTTCATTCCACTTTCTTCCAGTCCTCACCAGATGTCTGTGAGATAATGGAGGTCACACCCTCATCTTGTGGAAAACTATGCCACTTCACTATTGTCTGTGCTAACACCCCACAAGTGTGACTGGGGTCTCTGTGTACTTTCAGCTCTTTTCTGCACCCAGATGAACTTTCTTCCTAAAAGATTTCTTCATACTTGCTGTGGTTCTCTGGTTTCTAATCAGATGGTCTAGAGTAGAAGAGGGACTGACACAGTTTTAGCTTGATCCCATTACAAATTTTTCCGTCCTCTTTGCTCACACAGAGTTCAAACGCCCACTGGTGGGTGACAGCCCTCCCCCTGTCACTTTAGCTAAATCCTTTCTATCTTCAAGTGTTTCTGTTTTTCTTACTGTGACTCCCACTGTTTCCAGCAGCTGCTTGACTAATGCATTTTTGTCCAACATAGTTATTTGGACATAAACAGTGCTTCTCTTCTTTTCAAGACAAATATCAGGTGAGCTGCTTCTCTGGGGAAGAAATCCTCCAAGAGCGTTAATGCTCTCCTTCACCACCTACTGTGCATGCAGTGCTTGTGAGTGCCCACATGTCAAGCAATGCCCTCCGTCTTCACTCGTGTGTCTCTTCCCAAGTGCTTCGAGTGTCTCAACTGCACCGCTCCCCTCACTGCTTCCTGCAGGCTCCAGCACTGACCTGTGTGCCTTCCTCCCCCAGGTCTCCCTCTGCAGTGTTCTGCATTCTCTGTCACCCTGCCTGCCTATCTTCAGGGTCCATCCCTCTGCTCAGAATATGCTGCTGGCTTAATTCCAGAGCTCCATGGGTGCTGAACCCATGGGATTATGCCCCTCACAATTTAGGAGCACTCTTACCTTTTTTTGGGAGACTTTGTTGCTGTTTCTCCCCATAACAGCAAGACTCCAATTCTCCTTCTGACAGCAAAATTAGTGCCTTCCTAGGATTTCATTTGTTTCGCAATTTGCCTAGTAATGAATTGTAAGTACACACATCCTCTGCAAACACTGCTGTGTTTCTCAGACTGTGTTGTTGCAGGTTCATAGTTTGCCTGGTCTTCCAGAGTTAATTGAAAGCTGTCATGTCCTTTAGTGTTGGCCATTTTCAGGAATAAGGACACTGAATTTTTTCCACTCCACTGGCAGCTGCAGCTTGCAGATACAGTATGAAGCTCTGATTAAACCACATTTCTGCAGTTTAGGCACTGCTGATTGTTTCAGTTGTTCTATCTTTTTGCTCAAGCTATTTCCATAGTTTGTTTTATGGCTAGTACCAGGTGTAATTCAGTAACCATTAGGAAAGGAGGGCTGACAGCGTTCTGCCTCATTAGGTGCCTGGAGCGGTGGCAGTCCCTGGAAGGCCTGCCTATGCCAGCTGCAGGAGCCTAGGGAGCCCCACACTGCTCCTTCCACAGTGCCAGCACAGCAGCTCATGCAGAAACACAATTACCTGAACTGGGGAACAGACCTAGTTGAGAAGCAACCTTGCCAGGGAAAATAGTTAATTTCTAGCTCAATTAGTACCCTGCACTTGTTTGGTTTGTTGGGTGGTTTTTTGGGTTTTTTTGGTTTTTTTTTTTTTGGATTTTGTTGGGGTTTTTTTGTCTCCATAGCCCTCTAACATCTGTGCTAGCAAAGTGCCAGTACAGCAAAGTGACGAGGAACCATGGGAGAGACCTGCTTTAAAAAAGATTTCCTCCAAAGAAATTCTCATAGGACTGCAACCTGAGGGCTGGATTCTGCCTGGCCTGAACCAAAATAAAGTGCTAGCCATTGTACTGCTTTCTGCTACAGCCACAGTGGGTGCTCTAATGGACCATGACTTAAATATTGCCTTGAATCTAAGAGGGAGGCAGAACTGCCGGCATCCACTGGAGCACACCTGCCAAGATTTTTGTGGCTGCAGTTAAGTTTGCTAGCAGATCCTTAGGACCACAAAATTTAAAGGTCTTATTCCCAGCATGGGGCATATAGCTCTTACCTAGTGTCTTGGAAACCTTAGAGAAATTGTTTTGGTAAATTCGCCTATTTCATGGGACTTCTGTATGGAACAGCATGACCAGGGTTTGTATTCATTGTGAAAGGCCAGGTGCAGTATTTTACAAATAGGTATTCAAACACAAAGCTATTTCATGTTTTTATCTGTGAATACAGTGTATTTTAACTTTCAGAAACTTTAACTGAGAAAGGTACAGTTGTTGAAAAAGAAATTAATCACTCTGGCTGAACTTTAACACCCATTCAACATCTAATTAGTTGAATTAGAGCCACTTTGCAAGAGAGTCAATCAATTCTCTAGCTTTAGCTGCCCCAATGGTTCTGAAATTTGATGATGTTATCATTACTTCAGAGGAGACACTCAGTTAGCATTTTAATAAGTACATTTTTCCCTGGCACTTTACCTCTGTACCAGGAACTATAATAAGTTAAAATATTATCAGCAAAATGCAGACTCTCTTGGGCCAGAACTGTGTCCACATCAGAAAACTTTCCTGGTAGAAAAATTCTTATTACTTTCACATGGATCAAGAGAATTATCATCAACTGAATATCACGATGTGAAGACTGAGAAGGTAATTAAGAGGACAGACTCTGAACTGCAGAAATATCTTTGCAGGAAAAGCTCAAAATGAATTATTAAAATTGTCTATTCACATATGAATACAGGGTGAGATGAAAGTGCTTCCAGAAGTTTTAAACTAGCCTTTAAATACAAACCAGATGAATACTATGCTAGCAACCTCCTCCAAGTCAAGCAAATATATTTGATGTTTCACAGGAGCACTGTCAAGTGAAAGCTGAAGATTTTGGTTGAAATTTAAAGCATACCAGATAAAAGGATATCTATACATATGGAAAGTCTAGATTGGCCCAAATTCTTGACTATTCACACTATTTCTTTTAGGAATAGAAAAATGGGCTCTCGTAGCTCTAAAATTACTTGGTCTGACTTCTAGTCTTTTTGTTTTGCTGAAAAAGTTATGTGGGCTACTGAACCCTTCCTTCTGCTTTAGGGCATTAAGAAAATGTTCAGGAGGTAACATCCTTCAAGTAGCTGTGTGAGTTTGTGTTTGAAGAATAGCTCACAAGGCAGGCCAGTTCTACTAAGAACCCAGACAAAGGGTAATGTCTCTCTCACCTCTGAGGCTCTGGATTAGCAGTTTGGCTTCCCAAGGAAGGGAAGATGTGTCTCCTAAGGTAGCTTGTGAAAAAGCAGTAGGGTGGGTGGAGGGAATGGTAACTCTGCCTCCCAGAACCTGTCGGTCCAGTCCTTCTTAGGTATATCAGTGGCCTGCCAGTATGAGTTCACTTTGTGTTTTTCTCTTTAAAAATATTACCCTGTCTTTTTGTGCTTTCTGGACTATATAATCCTGCATAGATGGTGTGAACCAAAATCTCTTGATAGCTTCTCCACAATATTTTTAAACCCTCCTAGCTCACAGCCACCATGGACAAATTTACTTTTAAAAAGGAAAGTTTCATGAAAACAGAATGAATAAAACAAAGGTTTAGAATAAAATTTTTACATGTACCATGAGCCAACTAGAATGTCAGCTTTCATTCCTGTTGTAGAAACCTAGCTGTTGTGCCAGACCAACTTCATTTGCTGAGTGCTGGAGTGCTCCACCTTCTTTTTGGTGCTTAGTTTCAATTCTTTTCTTATGTGATAGCTTTGCATAAATGATGCCACCACATTTGTTTCAAACATATCCTCTCTCTGGAACTTCTTTTTCCAGATAGATCTCACTAAAATACTGAGCTCTCGGAGAACAAAAACTAGCCAGCATTTCTGAAACATGGTAAATTATCAGAGATCATTAACTCTTTTACCTCTACAACATCCCCATATGCTTTAACAGTTGCTGTTTTTAAATGTTTAGGTAGATGTAACAAGAGAAGGGTGAGGATAAATGAGGGAAATGGAAATGTGCTGAGCCACCTCTGAAATATCACAGTGGTGGGGGACACCAGTTTTGATCTCAGCCATTGCCTGCAAAGGAACAAATCTGGGCTCGTGTTGATGCACAGACATCAACAGCTGCTGTCAGCAGAATTGCTGAAGGATTCCTTCTCTGGTTTACAAAACCAGGAACCTCAAGAGAATGAAATACAGTGGAAAATGAGCTCAAAGATTCACATCGAAATTTGCTAAAAGATTTGAGTCAGAGGAAAAAGAAAAATTAGGTCATGGAGCCAGCAGGGAGAACAGAGGGGCCAAAGAAGGACAGAGATTGTAGCTTTTATCACTTTTCAGAAAGTAATGGCATTTTGGTATTCTCAGAATTACCACATCATTAGCATTTACCTGCTTAATTAAGGTACTAACTTATTTATATCTTTGCTTATGGATCTTGGAAGAGCTACTATTTCCTCAGATGTAAGGCCCAACATAAGGACCAAATCTTATACAGAGCCCATTGCCACTTCCATTCATGGAAATTACGGACCATGCCTTTGATATAGTTAGCCTTATCATATCCCTATGCTTGAGACATGAAAGTACTACTTCTCTTTTCATTTTTAAAATACAATATAGCAAAATTTCCTGTTGAGTTTTCAGGTGTTTTAGGTCTACAACTAGTGATTTTGGCCTGCAATGATGCCAGCAACCTCTTGCAGAGCAGATGTTTGAATCCAGGACCCTGAATTTTTAAGTAACTCCCCTAACTGCTGAGCCATGATGGATTTTTATACTGCTAATGCAAAAGCTCACAAATCCCAGTAAGGTATGACATGGTTGGTTTTAAACATTCCTTATGCTGATCAGCTGCACTCACCTCTTCTTTCTATGTCTCCTCTCAGTACCACAATATGCCAGATATTTCTTATCAAATAAGCCAGCCCTCTGAAAATCCCAAGAGACAAACATTAAGAAAAGGAGATGAGGCCATGAAAAGGAGAGACATCTCTCACTACACAATCAACTCTTCAGTCAGAGCTCCATGCAAAACTGTGCATTTAGATCTAATTCTCTGCACGGACCTTTTGCTTCCTCTCCCTGGAAATGCTCTGGTATCAGGACAGTGACCCTGCACATGCAAAAGTAAAGTCCTGGCTTATATGGATTGAAACCTCTTGCTAAAAATGATCTCTGGAGAGGAACAAGGACAACAAGCCATAGACATGGTTCAGCAGAAAATCTAATTCTCCATGTTAAGCAACTTTAGGAATTGTGCCTCACTCAGCTTAATGGATTTGTCCTTCATATTCATGGATGCAGGTTTTTAAAAGAAAAATGTAAATGAATGAAAAAAGAATATGCAGGGTTCTGGAACAGCTAATCTGTTTTCTCTCTCAGTGTATGTATGAGACTTAGAAGAAAACATGACTTGACATGAGTTAATTTCCTTTCCATTCTCTTCCTGTTTAAGATTGCAAAATAATGAATTATAGAGCAGCATATTCATAGCAGATTAAAAATATTTCATGCAGAGAATAATAAGTGTGTTGGATAGTTTACTATTTTAAAAGATTTAGATATAACCCTGGAGGTAATATTTGTACTTGAAGGTATGAGCAAAAGCAATTAAGGTAACTCCTTTTTTACATTCCAGCCCTTTAGGATATTTATATACCATGGCAACCAGGCAGAAGTCAATGGACCAGATCTAAAGTTTGTGAAAATCAATGGGGAAGTTAATAGGACCAACTCACTTAAAACTTGCTGGACACCTGACCCAGGATCTGCAATGAAAGTGCCATATTTCCTTTCCTTTGTTTATTTGCAAGCATTTTAGCTTCACTTTCGGCAGTCGTCCTGTTATCCTTAGCTGGTCCAGGTCTGTCTCCTTCTGGGAGGGGATGGTGGGGAGTGTGGCCCAGGGGCTTGTTGAATGCAGCCCACTCCAAAGCTGAGGCTGGCAGCTGCAGCAGTAGTGCCCTAGGGAGGAGCGTGCACCCTCCAGGACAGGCCATATTATTTGCACAATCTTTAAATGCAGTTTTCCCACTGGAGAGGTGTAGTCTGAGCCGCCCTGAAGGTGGATGGATTGCTCAGTTCCCTATCCCCAGCCAGGCTGCAGAATGGGGACTTGCTCAGCTTTTTTTTCTTTTCTTTTTTTTTTTTTTTAATATGACATTTTAAGCTGCCTAGATAGGCTGAAAAACCTCATTCTGCAGTTATTCCCCAGATCACCCCCTCTCCATACCCCAAATCGCAGATAATTGCACTTTTCTCTTGTTTAAAACTGTTTCAGATCCCTCTACCAGGCACTTGGCACCCCCGTTAAGATTTCAAAGAGCTTGTAGTCCCCTCCCAAACTTTGCAACTGCTTGCCTATGTAAGCACAGGTCTGAATGGACTTCATTCCGTAATGTGCAAGCCCAAATATACCTAGACCAATACATTGCAACAGAGCCTGCAGAGAAAAAGGAAACTTTATTTCATCAGTGTGACTTTTGGAGACTCACGGACACCAGAAATTAGTGTTATAAACTTGTCAGCAGGTGATGTGTGGCTGCAGAATTATCCCAGCATTACCCCTTGTGTCCTTTGTATGAGACATTAAAGAAGAATGGAAGTTAACTATGCATGAGATGCACTAAAATTACATGCTTAAATAACACCCATCCACTCATTTTTCCTATTACATTTCAGGTCACTATTTTCTTCCTAAGTATTTTATTTAAATGCTTGCACTGTGAGTCTTCTGAGCAGCTTTTTAAATCCTTGTAACTGGACCAAAACATGGAAAGGGCAGCTATTTTAAGATTACATGAAAGATCACCAGTTCCAAAATATGCCAAGTAGCAGAGAGCATTTCCCTTCTTGGCTTGGTTTAAATCTCCTAGCAGGGGGATTCCATAATGACCTCCCTTCTCATGTCCCCCACAATAAGTCCATGACCTTACACTGTTTTACCCTGGAGTGGCTGAGCCACATGCTCAATTCACTGAAACAAATGGAAAGCTGCTCTTTTTTTAGAGTACACAGGAAGAAATTTAAGTGAGCGCATATTAAGGCATAGATAAAAAACTTCTGCCCAATTTTTATTGTTTATAACATTTCCACACAAAATAAACATATAGTTTTGTCAACTGGAACAAAAACTATTTAATTAATTGAGTAAAGATTAATAATTCTATTGATTTAGCTGCAATAGGAAGCAAAAGACAAACTAATGCAGGTTCCTGGGCTTGAGATACTTTCCCTTTAGAAATATTAAATATGGTTTCTATGTTTTCATGTTTTCAACTTTCATTAAAATTATTGTCAAGAAGATATCATTATAAAAATAAACAAAAAAAGCAGATCGAACCAGGCAGGATATCTTCTCAATTTGAGGAGACATTTGAAAATATATAGATCTTCAGTGAGAAAATTAACCTCAGAAAAAAAAATAAAAGCAGTGAATGCAATTGTATTACTTATCTTTATAATTTTGCGTTGTCAATATCAGGTCCAATATTGTCTGAAATCAGGCACTTCTCTGAAGCGTCTCTGAAAATCTGCAGTTTCCAGGTAGGAGGGAAAATGATCTTCAAATTAACATGTATAGTCTCTGCAGCTTATAAGGCTTGGATCTGATGCTTTGTGGCACAAATCTTTTCAGAATTTTCTGTGACTAATTTCCTTCTCAATAGCAGGGCAAAACTATACCACAGTACATATTTTCTGTAACTTAATAGGATTTAATGTAAAAATCAGAATTAAGCAAAGCTTTAAAGGTCAATTAAAGCTGATGACTGTCTCATATTTCTTTCTAGAGCAAACTTAAACACATAAATGATATTTAGAGTCATGCTCAATGCCCTGGTCCTTTAGGTTGAGCGTGAAAGGCAAATTTTCCTTGCCAGGGCAGGATCAAGAGATTTTCAGTGTAACTGAGCATCCATTTAAAAACCTTTCTCAGCTAGACAACCACACATCTGATTGTCAGTCAACAGAATCTGTCAAGAATCTTTCCATAAGGACTGATAGCCACGCACTATAGATACAGTACAAAACTGGTAACAATGGGTAGATCAGTCCTGGACCACTTTTGGAGCTATGTGTGGGTCTAGTGTTACTCTGAAAAGGATAAAACATGGTATGGAAAAATAGGAATGATGGTAGTAGCTTGGTTTTTAGCAGAAGTACTGATCTGTTCTGATCTAAGTACAGAAAGTACATTTTTCAGTTTTCTGCTCTATTGAAAGTCTTTCAAAAACAAATTTCATCTTGCAGCTGGAGGTAAGGGGGAAATTGCTTCTGCAGCTATGCTGCCTTTTGTGCCCAGGGGCAGAATTTTCATATCTCTGTAACACCCATACATCATGGGAGAGATTCTTACCTGGTGTAATTGACATAAATCTATAATGTTCCCCTGAGGATGAGCACAGCAGCTCTTTCTCTGCACATTACTGCTTCCTGTGCTATTACAGATCACTGTAGCCAATGTTATTTGACTGACTTTGATTCAATCTGCACAGTACCAGTATTAATGACAATAGACATTGAAACATCCTTATAAACATTTTCCAATGTTTGTCTCCAGAAACAAAATGTTTGTTGGTCTCATCTTAATTAGACATTATCCCCAGGAATGTTAGATGGATTAAAACAGCTTTCAACCTTCGTAATGCAACCTATCAAATGCAAACACAAGTTTGCTTCTCTATAAACAAACTGCCATCCTGTTTTATGATGATACCTACATGTACTGTGGGAACAAATGACAACAACATAAGTTGCGTTGCTATCTCCTCACAGCTGTCAGGAGCTCATTTCTGAAGGGATCCAAACGCCAACTGAGCAGATTTGCTGGAAATAGTAGAAAAGCACAACAAAGGAAAAAAGGAATTCACTCAGAGTTTGGCTACTGGGAAGAAAACCCTACTTATCATTAGTACGATTTTTTTCTCCATTTTTATTCTATCCAAGAAAGTGTCAAATTTTCCCATAGGAAATTTGACTCCATTTTCCTTAAACAGGGCCTGTTGTCATTTACAAATTAATATAAAATACTGCCAACAGAGTCTACCTTTAATTATATAGATTATTAATATTATAGAGCATGCATTCAAAGAAAATTATGATTTATGGAAGATGTCAAAAGGATTTTGCTATATTCACAACTATCAAAGCCAACAGTTTTTTATCAATACTTTTTTACCCTTTGTGTCTCTCAACATTTAATGGTGGAAAATTTTTCCAAAAAATCTTGGAGGGAATGTGTGCTGTGTGTGTGTCTCTGGACATTTTATGTATCCATGGCTGTTAGGAGAGGTTTATATGGGAAGGACTGCAGATTGGGGTATTTGAATAGAAGTTAAGCTATCTGAAACAAATTGTGGAGTTTTTGTAGTTCGGAAGCAGAAGCTCAAGAAGCTACAACAACTGCCCACAGAAATGAAAATAGGACTGTAAGTAGAAATATATGTATTAAACAATGAATTCTTTTTTAACTTTTACAATTCTGGGGCATAACATCTTCATTCTGCTGTGAGATTGATATCACAAAACTTCTGTTCTAAGTTGTAGCCCTGTAAGTAATAGGGCAAGTTGCTGTTTGGTGATGTGATACTGAATAGCTCTGTATTTTTCTATCAGAAACTGACAAGCAGATTTTTAAACCTGAGTTCTAAAAATAAAGCCAAACGTCTTTGACATGCCTCTAGATATCATTGTGTTTTGATGAAGTCATCAGTCTAAATTCACCCTCAGAATAAGTCAGCTCAATTCCCCAGCACTGTAAGAGAATGAGCCTAGATTAATGGAGTTGAGGTCAGGATAATATTTATTTCTTGTTGTATATGGTACAGCATAAAATTGCAATTTTTCAAAAATGTTTTATTCCTAATTTGCAAATACCTTTACTGTTTTAGAAGTGAGTCCTTATATGTCATAAACCTTTACATTTTTGGACCAATTAAATGAAATTCTGCTTATCTGCTTGAGTTTTGCACCTGTTACTTGACTGATTAGAAAGAGTTACATCCCAAGATATATTTGACTTAGAAGTTTCTATGTAGAAGAAATATTCAAGAAAGTGGTGATACAAAATAGGAGATGCTGAATTTTTCTAATTTAGTTGGTTGCAAAATAACCTCAGGATTCCCCCTGAACAGCAGATCTGCAGGCTTCTCATTGGTGTATCTCCACTGGTGCTTTAGTTCAGAAAGGGCGCCCATCTCCCAGAATTCTAACAGCTAACACATTTTCATTTGAGTAATTTCAGAGGGCAGACCTGGATTCCATTTAGGTGAGCTAAGCCAGAAAACCTGTTCTGGGAGAGCACCTCAGTAGCACCAACCAGGAATGAGCTTCAGTCCAGGAGCTCAAAATATAATGTGCACATTAACATAATGGGCAAATTCTAAGTCTTTGTAGTGTGGATATCATGAGAATAGCTTCTGATCACATTAATAATGCAATAAAACTAACTATCTAGGCAAGGAAATCGCCATACCAAATATTTGATGATTTTTATACATTTCCATGTGCAACAATACTTTGAAGAATAGTTTCCTGAGGTTCCTCATCCCTAGCAATATCAGTAGAGAGAGAGCATGAAGAATTTTTTTGATGCATTATTAGAATATGAATCCCAATATTACCAGTTAGATGGTGCCTGGGTCAGTGTGACCCTCGCTGCTGAGCCAAAGGCGGCTTCTGTGGTGCTTTACCCCAGAGATACCTCGGCTGCTGGAGATTGCAGCAGGACACTGAAGAAGTCCAGGCTTGTCAGGAACTCCGTTTACCTCAGGAGAGAGAGCTTCTGGTGATGGTGAAGAGAAAAAGGAGAGGATTCTGCTGGAGGGTTATATCCAGATGTTTATTCCATGGTTACAGAGGTCTGAACCAGGGCAACTGCTCCAACCAGAATGAGGCCGCATGGTCTGATTAACCTTTTTTGCTCCGGGACAGGGGAAGGGGAGGGGACAGGTGAGCTACCAACCAGGTGAAAGGGGCAGGGTCTCAAGGGACTAGGGACACCTATCCAATGTCCCCCAGGCCTGAGGGACCAACCACACGACGCCTTGCTGGAATGTTAAACCTGATTGACAGGGCACACTCAGCAAGGGGCGAGGGGGAAGGGAGAAGGGAATATTGGCACACCAGAGGAAGGGACCCGGAAGCTAAAAACACACCACAACAATGCATGCCAACAGAATAATGAAAAACTTCTCATAATGCAGTGCATGTATGAGATATTGTCTGATTTCAGAGCTAGAAATATCCACCTTCAGAAGATGAAACACGTTTTTTGCATTTGCCAGATAGCCCCAACACCCGTGGGAAACACAGGTTCTGTCTGTCAAAGGAAGCATTCCAATGGCAGTACAGCCTGCCGTGAACTGTCTGGCAGAAATTGTCCTTTTCAGTAGAGTTAGGCCTTAGAAACGTGGAGCAATGCTCCTGTGCTACTGCCCTTGACAACAACCTCAGCTCTCCACAGCACATGGACAGGCTGGCCACTCTCCAGGTGACAGAGGTTACACACAGCCCTAAACCACAGTGGAGGCTGCTGCAACAGAAGAACAACCAGTTGCGCCAGGTGAATGATGACAGGAATGTTTTCCTCAAGCATCTTTGTGACTAAGGTGCCTCTGCTGCTGAAAAGTTACTAGAGCTTAGATAGCTAAGAAACATCATTTTGTAACAGATCGTTGTGCTAGCTGCCTTGACGTGGAATTGCAGGAATTGGATGGACTCTTGCACCCAGAAGTATTCATACCTTGTTTAACTCTAGAAAAATACTCTGCTACTAAAATTCTGGTTGAATTTGCCCCTATCTCCCACTAGTGCTCAGCTAACACATGAAATTTACAAAGCAGTTGCAGTATTTTGAATAAGCAATTCAACGAGAGTAAGAAATTATTGCAAAATACAGCTGCTGCCTTTCCTTTCCAGAGATAGAGTATGCTAATGTGTTTAATCTCAAAGTCTGACAAGGAAATGGGGAAGGAAGAGGATGCAGTAGCCTGTTGAAATGTAAATAATAATAATGAGTGCTCTTTCAGTGAAGCAAACCCAATAGAAATTTTCATTCATTTTTTCCAATAATTAAAAATACTGCATTTCTACAGCCTGATTGCTAACTTTTCTTAAATGGTTCCTTAACACTTCATTAAGAATATTCTATAGTTTAACACTTCATTGTATGTAATAGGCTTCAGCCATCACTCTGTATTTCTTTCCACAAGCCAACTTAACTTTTGGGCCCAAAGCACAGATTTCAGGGGCTGTTTGAGAAGATACTATCCAATCCTAACCAGTTTTTAAAATGAGAACAAGTAGGTTTTAGAAATTCTGTGTCAGCTCTAAAAATAAATAACATATTCACAGAATACAGCTAACACAAGGACAAAGTAGTAGACTCAATGTCTGAAATAATATAAACTAATTTTAAGCAAAACCAGTTAGTAAATCTTATACCTTATGAAGGTCTCTGTGCTGTTCTTTTCTTAAAGATTTTTAAACAAGCGACTCCAACTTAACACATTTCTGAATTAAATAACGATATAGACAACTATTCCCTGAGTCCTTTCTAACAAACTGTTTATTAAACTTAATTTTGTGCATTATGTAGTGCATCTCACTTGTTATTTGGGAAATTCCAGAGGAATGGCGAGGAATGGCATGAAGTAGAAGTTCGTGATGAGATTTCTGTATCTTAATTTGAGCTATCTAGAATCTAGTGGCATATCCTACATAAAGGAATGGAGCAGAAAAGGGAGATTCAGAGATTTATTGATCTTGTGCTGTAGTTATTTCAACGCTGGTATTCTGGTATTTCAGGCTCAAAACTGTTCTTTACTTCATTTTATTCCAAAATTATGAATATGTAATAATAAAATATAAAATTCAACATTCTGTGACCAGAATTAAAAGTGAGGTAAGTATTATTTAATTTTATTTTTTTAAAAAAAGCCATTAAAGGATAAAATTATCAAGAAATCCAGGCCAAGTGCTTTTATTTTTTCTAAGTTGAATGGTCTTTCATCATGTGAATAAATTCACTGACTCCATAATTTGCAGCAATATATCAAATTTCTCTTCATGCACACACTGTGGACTCTTCAACCTCACAAGGCAATGCATTTAGTAAATGAAAGGATCTCTGATGGCTGTAAACGAAAGGATCTCTGACTTTGACAGTTTGATAAGAGAACACCCCTTCTAGTCCTCTAGGTGAGTTGACATTTTCATCTGCCCTCAAACTGAAAGAAAAATATTCTTCAAATCATGTACCTGTGCAAACGCTGTCATTTACTTGATAAGACAAGAGTTAAACATGTTTTTGTGGAGTTTTAACCCCAGAAATTGATCAGCCTTCATGCAGGGTTGTAAACCTATCACCTGGTGTACTGTCACCTACCATCAATAAAAGTTTTGTTTTCTGATCAAGGAATATTAGCACTGGATTTCTGTTACCTGAAGAAAAATAGAACTCCACAGAAAACTGTTCTTTTCTGATTCCAGGTTTTGCTACTGATAATGTCTCAATTGCCATTATACTGACAAAAGGTGATGCAAATACACAATTACAAGGAGTTTGGAAATTTTAGTAGTGAGGTTTAAAAGTAAAAGTATCACTATTTCAGGAGCTTCTAAAATAGTTTAGCTGACATAAAATATTGACCTTATTTTTGCAGTTCCTTGTCAAATTTAGGGATTTATTGGTTTAATATAGCTTTGTCAAATCAATTCTCTCTCAAGTAGGATGTAACAAAGTATTTTTATTTAATTTGGATAGATGTTGAGCCATAATATCAAGTAACATTTATTTGCTACATTAGCCAAAATGTTTTGCTCAAGAGAATCTTGGCATAGCAACCTCAAGAAAGTCAAATCTCCATGGCAGAAGGAGACAATTTTTTAGGTTTATCATGAACTGATTTTCAGAGAGTTATAACCATGTGCAAAAGTTAAAACCATAAACCAGTTAAAGACAGGTCTTAAAACATTAGTTTGGTGATCCTTAACATAAACAAAAGAGAAATACTATTTCTAATACAAGTTAACAATACTTACCTATCTGGGAATCTTATTTCATCGATTTTTTTGAAACAGCTTTAATACACCAAGAGAAAAAGAAATAAGAAAATTCTGACTGCAAACAATGTGTGTATGTACTTATAAAATCCCTTCCTTTAAGATTTTCACCTTTTTCCACCTGTCTGCCTGTTCATAAGTCTTTGTCTGTTGGAATTTCACAGAGAATCAACTGCCCTCTCTCAGACACTTGGAAGAAGTCTCATATGCTTGCTTTGGGAAACAATGAGAGAAAAAAATCACATAATAAAACCAGAGGATAAATAGAGCCTTTCTGAATATAGGTAATCACTACTAACAAAATGAGGCCTCTACACCCAGTTTTTTGCTCTCTCCACCTGATCTGTACTGCAAGTACATTTCAGAGCATTTGTCCCTGGTAGGATGATGCCACAAGGCAGCAACCACTGCCAAAGGCATTCAGCATAGGGGTCATTGGGTATTTTAAAATAGTACATGGGACATTCAGGTCCAGAAGACAAAGGGTTCAGATGGGTCTGGTGGGTCTGGTTTCTGGATAGGTGGGCCAGAGGAAAAAGCAGAAGCTGTCAAAGGGTCTGAGAGGGGTGCAGTATGCCAGCTGTTGTACAGTAGATGACAACTTCAGTGACAAATGGACACAGTCTTTAATTCTGCCATGATCTCAAGAGCAGAGGATGCTTTACTAAACCACAGTGGTTACAGGGCAAGTTCTGCAAATGAAGTGACAACAGGCTTTGTTTTGGCCATGACAGATATTGCATCTCCCATTCTCTGAGAAGGATTGCCACTGCTTATGATATGAACTCCTGACATCTACAGGAAATCTCATAACTCAGTTTCTTGACAAAAATGACCTTATTCTTGCAGTTGAACCAAAAGAAGTAAACAAACAGGAAAAGTGTTTTTACTTGGGACATCTCATCCCTTATGTTGTCTGAAATGGTAAAAATTAGAAAGTACCCAGCATGTAATTATGAAGATTGGCTTAGAAGGGTACTGAAATGAGGAGAATTAAGATGCATATCTCCTTGGTGCTCTCTGAGCAGCTTTGCTCTGGGATTCTGCTGATGTTTTGTCTTGACTGAACTTTGAATGTTGCCTTAGTGGGCAAGCACGTGCTCTGCTTCATTTCAGGCACAAAACAATACATTTAAAGGTTTTATCCCTGAGATGTTCCCTTACTTTATCAAAATGACACTGTGGTTTTACTGCAACCCACTTTTACAAAGGTAAAACAGCCTCTTGATCTCTCATCTTTGTCTTCATATTGGCTGCTTTTATTAGTATTGGGTTTTTGCCTTGGAATCAAGGAAAATAAAACAGCAATTGACATTGGAGAATGACCTTTGAGCTAGCTACATCCTACAGCAGCAAAACAATGTAACTGTGTGCCTCTTAAACGTCCTGAGAATCCTTTATTGCCATTATTGTCTGGTGCACTTCCCATGTCATTTACTATTTGATTTTTTATATTCATAAGAATAATTTTTTTGAGTTAGTTATTGCAGAAGCCCCAGATTTTAAGTGCAGTGTTTTCCACATCACCTGCTCTGTGACCATTTATGCTTGATCTCCATGAAGACTTTGAAATTACTTCTGTTTCCATTAATTTCATCTCACATCCTTCTGCTACAGTTCATTGTTTCTGCTAAACAATGTGTTTCTAACATATTTCGTTTTAGCATTGCTGTAAGACATGTCAAGAAAGTTCTTTGTTGCATTTGACTCCTTGGCTCCTATTCCATTTTGCCTTTCAACAGTGTTGTGTCCTGAAAATAAAAAAAGTCTTTTCCATTGGTACCACATAAACCTTTTCCCTGTTGCCTCCAAGACGTGAAGCATGCCTTCTCATTCCATTTTCTTTTCTTTTGCTCTCTCTTTTCTTTTGCAGGACATTTAGAGTCCTGCTCTTCCCATCACTATATCTGCATTTCACAAGTTCTGGGGGGGAAACAACTTTAAAGCATATCCTTAATATATAAGTATAAACATTTGCATACATCTTAAATAAAAACAAGACTGCTTTATAGTGGAACAGCTTTCAGAAAAATTTAGCATATCGAAGGCCTTGTCCTATTGTTTTTAATGTGTTCAAGAGTTTTGTAAGGGACTAGTAGGACCTTCAAATCAGAGCATGTTGCCTGGTGTAAGAAAGCACCTAAAGCCACCAGTGCCTAAGAAAACCCATACACTGTCCATACCAGAGAGAGTCTGCCCAGACTGCTAGAGTCTGTCTGGAAACTCCAATACTAATGAAGCAGACAACATGGAAGATCCTCTGAGGTTCAGAGGGGACATCCCATTAACCATGCTCCAACATCCTGCCATCTGAATGACCCTAGGCTGCCCATTTCAGTAAATTGCCTAGTTTTCCAACTCATTTTTCCAATCTTTTCTCAAAACAATTAGAGTTCAGGATTCTTGTGAGACAGTTTCATGGTGACTGTCCTGGGTACCTCACAATTTAAATGGCGATTTCACACAGAGTGACAGCCAGGGTAAGATCTCCAGCTTTTTCCTCTGCCTGGCTCTCACATGGGTTTTTCTCTGCCAGCCTGCTGGCCCAGCAGGTGCTACTGCTGCCAAGCACTGCCCCTGCCAGAGACTGGCCAAATGTAAGGAAGGCACATGCCAGACTGACATGCATGGTCTGTCCCACTCTCATTGGGATGTATGGCTCCTGCTGTATCAATAAAAACTGATTTATACAATTCCAGATGGTTCTGCTCAGTAATGATCCATTCAACCACAGAGAGAATGGGAGAAACTCATCAAAAGTAATTGAGCTTTTGCTCTTAAGCCTCTCACATCCATCTGCAAGTCCTACTCTCTGTCTTTCCAAAGAAGCTGCTGAACACACAAAGCCTGCTAATGCTGTGCTAATATGGGCATATAACTGAGGTCCTCCTGATAAGCCTAGTAATGATCAGGCTGTCTGAGGTGTACCAGCTCTCTACTACATAAATGCTGAATGTATTCTAGGAAACCAGGGAGGCAATTTAGCCTCTCATTATAGATGTCCAACTCATTTTAGCAGTAACAGCTGCTTTAGTTTATAAATTAAATTGTTAACTTCTAAATGCCTTTGCAAATTTGTGAGTTTATCAGAAGAACATGTTTTAAACTTACTTCTGCTTCCTTACACAATAAAGTGTTAGCTGCATGCTAAGATTTCACATGATCTGAAGAGGAAAATAAACTGAGTGAACAGAGTGAATTCCCTGCTGGCTCTATCCCACTTTTGCCCATCTGGATGATTTTGACAAGCTAGAAACTTGCCACAAATATAGTTTAGTTCCCACAAGAACACAGGATAACAGGTCTCTTCCTGGGCTGTTATGGTAAACTGTCACAAAACTCACATTCAACCTGAAGACACTCAAAATTCTGGAGTTAAAATATTTGCCATAGTCCTTTTACATGCAGTTATCACTGAGGATGCAAGTGAAGAATGTCGTCTCTTGAACCATGGATGGACATGTTAGATAAAGGAGTCATAGCACAGCCACAACACTGCAGAATCTTCTCTCTC
The DNA here is from genome assembly GCF_028769735.1 of Zonotrichia leucophrys gambelii. Classification (NCBI taxonomy): domain Eukaryota; kingdom Metazoa; phylum Chordata; class Aves; order Passeriformes; family Passerellidae; genus Zonotrichia; species Zonotrichia leucophrys. Next base: position 72,100,503 of record NC_088172.1, read on the forward strand.
TTTCAGACCTGGATTTAACAAGACATTAAGATAACTCTAACTCACCACAAAAGCCATATGGGTACTCACAGCTCTTTGGGTCATGCCCATCCATATCTACTCCTTTCCATCCTTCTATCTTTAAAGTCTTTGTAGTCTTTAAAGACTTTAAAGTCTAAAAAAGCCATCTGCCTCCTCACCTTATAACTTTGAATAACTATCTCATTTTTGAGTCTCCCTTTGCTTTATCTCCAGTTGTTCTGATGGCTCTTCCCCAAGTACTGTCCAATACTGTGTTTTTTCTGTGGGGATTGGCCTGAGCTCCCTATTGATGTTCCTGTTTGTCATGCTATTAACACTCATTAAAGAACTCTTCCAAGGAATCAGAAATACCTCCTGATCAGCTTTTGAGTCTCCATGCACATGCATTTCAATGTAATGTTTATCAAGTATTTAATTGGTTTTAACCTGCTTTGTTGTTCATTTCTCTTGGTTTTCCCCAGCATAAACTAAAATCAGCAAAGCAAGAGTGAAGAGGACTGAGCAGTGATGTTTCTCATCTAGCTCTTGCTTCTCATTAAAACCCACACAACAACATTGTTGAAGCCTGCAGGTGTGGGGGCATGAGACCAATGGTACCAGCATAAAAGTAAAGGAATGCAAGTGAAAACTGCCTGTGTGGCTCCAGGCAGCTCAAGTGAAAGGCTCTAGAACTGCAAATATTGAACTGCAATATTACATATCCTGAAACACTAAGGCAACTCAAGCACCATACAACTTCATTTTCTGTTTACCTACTTCACCCCACATGTGATTTCACAGTCATCTGCCATACCATCCCTGTACCTCTTTTCAGTCAGAGAAGTCTCATTAGTCCATCTTCATGCAAAGTCTGTCTGATGTCTGTGATCATCCTCATCATTCTTCTCCATGCTATTTTTGATTCTACTGCAGCCTTCTGAGAACCTTGAATTAGAATTATAGTCAATTTTCAAGACATGCTGTGTGAAAGTATTATAGAGTGGCCTGGTGATGTTTTCTGTTTCATTTTTCCTTAGCTAAATAATTTCTACTATTGAATTTGTTTTTTCACTGAAACAGAGTAATGAAATAACATCCTTGTTTTTATAACCCCTGAAACTCTTTCACAGTGAGCAGATTAAGCCAAATAGTTGTAATATACTTTTGAATCTTTATGCTTTTAATCTTTTCTAATTAATTGTGCTGACTGAAGTTGAATTAACACATGAGCCATGAGCACTCTGAAGGTCAAAAATCTATATGTATGCAGACATGCAAAAAGTATATTCATACAAATTATATTCAAAGAATATTCATACAAATTATTTTGGTAAGGACATTTTACATAGGTTGAGGACATTTTACATAGGTTGAGAGATATACCCACAGATCTGCAGTCATTTGATGTGTTAGGGGAAAGGACTTGTGATGTTTTCAAATCCATAACACTCAATTTTCTTTAATAAGGTTTCTAAGACATAGGCTTCTCTACCAAAATACCTGGAAATGTTGTTGTCACATTTCATACAACCAGTCTTACATGCAATTCACTTAGAGACAATCATGAAAAATATTTTTAAGTGAATATTCATTTACTGAAACATTTTTTTTGTATCACTGAAGAACTAAGTAGATGAAGTGGAAAGATGTTGCTGTTTGTACATAAAGTGAATAAACACAGTCCATTTGTGATATGTGAGTGCCATTGGTTCTCTTGGGCTACCATTTCTGATATGGAAGCTAGAGAACTATGGAAAAAATTAATCCATACCTCCTTGGATGTGGAGAATCACAGCATTAGCAACATCAACCCAGTACTAAGGAACTTCACTTACCAAAAGCTATTGGGGACCTGATCCTAAGGCCTGGCTCCAAGGCATTTCAGGGATTTGTATCTGCTTCTCAATGCAGTGTGAAACCCATTTGCATATAAATTCCCATTGTAGCAAAATGTTTTATGCTTCCCATGCAGCTGAGATGGAGCAAAATGGGTCACTAAGAAGAAAGAAAAATATTTCAATCTTTTGAAGACTTTGGGGTGACCTCTATCACCTCCTCCCTTGTCTCACTCACAGCAGTGTCTTGGAGGCCAATGTGCCCCTTAGCCTGAGGGTTGATTTCTCATGGCAAGCTGCGGCACAGTGAGTGGGAATGGAGAACCTTTTGTTTAGCATGCCAGCTGTTTGCCTGCTTAAATATAATCTGCCTAAATAATTACCTGCTTTTCTCAAATTTGAGCTTAAATTTATTTTAAACTTCTTTGCAATGTAAAACCCAGACAGGTAATTCAGTTCCTCAGACTTGTAAAAAACTCATCTCTAATTATATAAAATTAATGCAGGCAGGGCAGAAACCTTAAACCTCTAATTTGTTGAAAAATGCAATTCATTGAATATGTGAATTCAGGCAAATGTAATGAATATTTTTTTGTCAGTAGAAAAGCAGCTGTTCCTCAAGTTGGAATGCTTTGTCTAGACTTATTTTAATAACATGTTTCATCTTTTTTTTTTTTGTTTCCAACTTTTCAGAGCCTGGGTGGGCAAAAACACTTTCTAGAGATGCTATTCTTTTCCAATAACTATGTGAGATGGGCTAACTGCAATTTTCTGCTTAGATGACTCCCTCGGGTGGCTTATACTAGTTGGCATGAAAATGGCTATGCCTGTTCTTCAGAGACAAAACTGAAAAAAAATCACAAAGTCCTTTGGAAAAAAAAAAAAAAAAAGCAAAAATCAGTCAAGTTAATATGCAATAAATGGGAATTATCCAGAGGATCTCACAGAATATATGAGACAGAACTTCTGTATTCACAATGAAAAAATCCCAGCCTAGTTTAGCTCTTAAAGGAACTGATTGCTGAAAAAAACCACAGAGAAGTTGTTGAATTTCCATCCCTGGAGCTATTAAACCCTCAAATGCATTAAGGCCCACTCAACCAGACCCAAGGCTGAAGACAGCTGTGTTGTGAGTCCAGGGCAGGACGAAATGACTGCCTGAGATCCCAAACCCAAACCAACCACAGCTATTCCGTGAACGTGCTTCTCAGAATCGGTCTACACTACTGTAGAAATGAGAAGGAACAATTTGTACAGAAGAAAACTCTCTTCCCTCTCATAGTCAGGTCTTTTAAGATACAGTTGTGCAAAGTTACCTTCATCAGTAAGCACTGTTTCAGGTCAGGATTAAATTGTGCTTGCTGCTTTAAATGCAATACCAAGGAAGAACATCAGCTCTGAGAACATGGCTCTGACTGAGAAACATCTGTGCTTTTCCTAAGCAAAGCATTGTCCCTCTTCTTCCTTGTCACTGTCAAACAGCTTTCTCTTGAACACAGAGAGGAAAACTGCAATAAAAAAAAGAGAGCATTCCAATTTGAAAGTACCAAGGAACTGTCAAATGCCAGGGAAAGGTCTAGAAGACCGAGCAATATGCCTGTTTGCTTGGTCACTTTCAGCATGTGATACAAAGTTAATGGAGATTTCAAGCCTGATTTTTATGAGGGTAACCAAGTTTAAATGCAGAAACAGTAGCAGGAGAAGAGAAATAAGCAATTAGACTTGTAGTGATCATAATGTGTTTTTCACTGATTTGAGTTATGAATATCCTTATGCATGGATGTGTATCAGAGATGGAGAGTTGGGATGAATGTGTGCATTCTATACAACTTCTTTTACTGGACCATGTTGTTCACCATTAAGGCTGAAAGCTCAATTCAACCTCTTCCTGATATTTACACATTAATCTTCAATATACATGACAATATACTGTTTCCTGAGTGTTACAGAAAAAAATGAGGCCTTTGTCAGGGATCGAGCCATTTGTCGGTGAGGGGAGACTCAGACACTCAATATGAGTGATAAGCAAATTCCGTTTATTGAAGAGAGCATCAGACACTTATACAGCGAGTAATAAGCTTATGAATATTCTGTAAGCTAAGCAATCTATTGGTTAAACTATACTATCAACTCTTCCTCATTCCTTGGGGGTTACATCTCTCTTTTCTCATGTTTCTTTCACTGTTTGTTATTATACCACAGCTAGGCCCAAGGACACTGCTATCTGTGCAGGTGCAGGACTTGGAATTAGCCATGGTTTTGTACTTTTCCATTTTATGCCTCATTCAACGCACCACATGCCACCGTCTCCTAGGACATATTTGCTGCCTTTTATGAAGTGCTGTAAAATAAATGTATATAGTACAAAATGTAAAGTATAAAAATAAAAAATCATGTAGGGAAAGATAATGGACCCAACAGCTTTGCAGTCCAGTACTTAACATAGTCATAAACAAGCAATTAATTCACAGATACTATGACTGTACACATGTGAAAAACTGTCCCCAAGAGAAAGTGTGAACGATGACCATAGGGTATCTTCAAATCCAGCCATAAAGACTTGATAACCATGAAGCAGCTTTAAACTGTCCCAACAGAAAAGAGAGTTACACCTGGGTTTTCAGCAGACTGAAGTACTGATATATGTCATAAAAACATATAAAATGTCTCTAAAATCTAGGCTTTCTGGTCTTGTAAAGGCAGCATTACATTTTGGATTCAGCATGCTTGATTTGGCCCAAGATAAAAATGCCTCATGTCTCTTTATATCAGGCTAGAAATTTTACTTTTTATCTTTGCTCAGTTATAAATTGTAGATTAAATTCTCATCTTACACATGAAAGTAGAAATGCATATCCAAGAGCAGAATTTGTCCATTTAATATCAAAGTAATGTGCACTTCTGGTGGAGCACTATTTTAGATTCTGACATGGAAACATACATTAACAATTTGCAGCAAAATTTAAAGGAATCAAAATTGACTCTTCTCCATTTTTTCAAAATGAGACCTAAGCACTGAATCTAATCAAAATATACAAATTTAGAAGAACACTGACTTGTAAGCAAAATGTTTATTTCATGTCAGTCATTCCTGATTTGGATTCAGTGTGAATTCTTGTTGTAATTATGTACCTTTTTTTAATGCAATTCATGCTGCAGAGAAGCAATGTAAATAGATCAAGGATTCAGTATTAACAAATAGCAATTTTTTATTTAGAATTTCTCTTTCCTATTGTAAAAGCCCAGAAGAAAAGGCACTATACTGTATGTGTCTGACACTGATAGCCAGATAGCCAGAGTCAATCTGATAGCCAGATAGCCAGAGTCAGATTGTTGGCAAGAACACACTGTGAGAAAGAGCAGGATGCACCTGGAAAAGGAGCCATAGAGATGTAGAGCAACACTTTTCTGGGACAAATGTTCTTGTTCTAGCTCCTGGAGATAAGCACAACACAGCAAAAGCACATGAATGAGGCTGAGAAGTGGGGATGGACTTCTGACCAAGGGCTGACTCAGTAGCATGGTGAATCAATATTTCCATAGACCCTGAACCCTTCTGACTCTTTTCCTGAAAGGCTGACAAGAACAAACTGCACATGATTAATAATTTGCATAGGAAGCATGAAACAGCTCCAACAGGGGAAACTTATCTATGAAAAGGCGCCCTCAGGAAGCTTGGACAGTGCCTCAATCACTCTAAAAACAACAGCAGGATCAACACTTGAACTAGAATTCATGATCTCTGTCTTTCATTCTTACTTTCTTTGTCTCTACCTCTCTTTACTCTGTCTCTCTTTCTTCTCTTTTACTCTACCCCTTAAGCAAAATCCATCCAAGTGTGTTTATACTAAAAAATGAGGAACTAACTTATATCAATTTCCAGGTCAAGGGTGTAATTCACTAATAAAACAATTCTAAGTTTTTGAGGATGCTGTGACTGTTGCCATTCATTTTTGACAATGGACATCTACCACTCTTGGGTGCTCCCTTCCCCTTAGCGTGGGACATCACCAGCAAAACAATTTTTAATGCAAATAGCAAAAGTCTCATAAAGCTTAGAAATCAATAAAATATAGTGATTTTGAAGCATGCTAACTTTCTCCAGATGCCAAGTGTATTTAAGTCTGTTCTGCATCTGAGTTCCTTTAACAATTCAAGAAGGTTTTGATGCCTAGGGCCACCAAAGGAAATTGTTGACCGCCACCCTGTTAGACAACATAATTTCTTACCCTTTTATACCTTCTGGCTTTCTAAAATCAAATACCTGACTTGAAAATTAGATAAATATAGTTTTTTGTCCCTCACCTAATCAACTGCACATGAAAACAGAAATTTTAGGAAAATAAAATTGTTAAAACCTCTAATAAGCCCTGCCAGTGAGGAAAGCCATGCAACAGCTTTCATTTCTGTATCACATCTGCCTTTGCTAAGATTTTACTATTCAGAAGCTCCTTCTACTCTTTTTCCATTGTAATCTGATGCCATCAATGTACTCATCATCAAAATTCAAATTAGCTCATCAAATCAAATTTGATTTATTAATCTAAAATTTCCAGGACTGATCATCACTCTCAGAGAGAATCTCATAAAGACGTTTACACATGCATTTAAATAAAGGTATGGCATGTATGTTTTAGATATGGTAAGGAGGCATGATTGGTGCTAACCCAGCTTCATCCACAGGGGAAGATGTATCTCCAGCAGCCTCCTTGGGGCTCTCAGACGTCACCGCTCCCAGGCACAGGAATAACTGCCCTATGGAAGTGCCCCTCGGGATGAATGACAGAGCTGACCTGCAGATCACATTCATTTGGAGCTACTCTGCTTTACTGAAGCCTTTTTCAGGAGGAAGCAGCTGCAGCCAGGGTATGTCTGAATGAGACAATCATCTAATTCAAACCACATAGTCCACTAAGGAGACTCACGTTGTTATGCAAAATGCTACAGAAAGCCAGGGTATTCTGCATTTCACAGGCTCAGAGGAGAAAAAAAAAATCAGATGTATCTTTCTGAAAAAAAAGTAAAATTCTACTTTTTTTAACATATATTCTGACTGAGAAAGCAGTCATATCCAGCACAGCATGTATGCTCTATCCTAAATGTATCTTAAACTCAGTGAGGCTGATGGGGCCTGAGCACTCAAAAGCAAAAGCCATTGCTTACAAATTTTTCTTTAAAAAATCTGGATGGTAGAAATCTGTTACAAATGCAGTAGCAGGGGCACACACCTGGACCAGATGGAACATCAAATATTCACTCAAAGGTCGCTGTGGACATCCATTTTGGAACAAAACATTCATAATATCTTGGAAATTACTGGATGTGACAGATGTTCGGTTGCCATAGAAAATCAAATCCTCTTTACTAAGGTGATTAAATACATCTGTGGGTGGCTGGTTTTATTGAAAATGTCTGCCTTAAAATCAACGAAGCTTATTTTTCTATATTCTTTGTTTGGTGTGACCAAATTATTCATGCTTGTTTATGTAAAATAGTCTTACACTTTTCCTGGCAGAACATGGCTTCCTGAAAAATAACCTGTTGAAGTCCTATCAAAATACTGAGAAAAAAATTTTCAATATTGACTAGAGACCCAAATTTAGAAACTACTTGTAAAGATTCTGATAACATTTTCATTATATATATTGTTATATCATACATTTTCCTGTCTTGGTAGCAGCTGGATCAGGACTCTGATGCTCACAAAAGCACACAGGTGTTCAAAAAAGTACTGAAAAAAACACCTGAATTGTTGAATCAAGCATACAAGACATAACTTACTGAAATTACCAACTGCATAACATTGGAAATGTGATTATTCCTTGTGTTGTGTTGTTCTAATCCTTACACAAAAACTATCAAATTAATGCCAAAGACCCATTTTCCAACAGAGATTCTAACATAGTGTGTTAGGCGTAACTGCATGAAAAGCAAAATTATGCTCCATATAGAGAATATAAGTTCATGAAGGAAAGTTAATTTTAATTTGCTTTTGTGAAGCACACTAAGATTTGTACGTTACTGATAACTAATTCTAACATTGTTCAGACTGTGTGCTTGTGATGCTGGGATCAGAGCAATCCTTATCCCAAACCTGTATCAGAGGGTTGCCACAAAATTTATAGATTTGGGACATAAGGTAATGGCAAACCAAGGGGTAACAGAGTTTGCAGTTTGTGAACAAATGTTCTTAGCCTGTAAAATGTGAAAATATATCAACATCTCTGGATCCTGGTGAATAACTCATTCTTTGGTAACTAAATTAACTGAACTAAAACCAGTTTGTTCTCCATGGCAGAGATCAGAGACCAAATAGCAGAGGAACAGATGAGAAACCAGAGGGCACGCAGCACTTCCTACTGGAAAAATTTCCCTGGAAATGCTCCTGACTGTTGTAAGATGCCCCCACATGTTTTAGCAAGAGAGATACACATACGTTTTATGAATATCCCTTTTTTTTAGAACATTATAGGATAAATTGCTATATTAGTGTAGGTTTTGCTTCCATTTCTGGGTAAATTTCCTTATTGCTTAGTTGTGAAACCTAAACAGAATCTACTTGGGTTAATGACTTTCATATTTTCATCTCTTCCTGTTATCTTTACTGCTGTTCATCTGGGAAAATGAACAACAGACATGTCAGTAAGCAGCCTAAGACACTTTAGCCAAGCCTTGAGGTTTCCAAGAACTCTATTTTCTTTAAGTCTCATCTCAACAATACTCAGTAAAACTCCTTAAAAACTTCCTCATGTAGGGCTATCTCAATTTCTCACATTTCTGCTTTACAAAGAAAACCATCTTACATTTAAGCAGTTTTCAAAGGGTGTCTGTGATTCAGGCAATCAAGTCACACTTTGAAAGAAACTGTCTCTCTGAGTGCCTTTAGTCATGTCTGAAAGGAAGATTTAGATTTCTAACTCACTTAAGTTTTTCTAAAAAATATGTCTGTCATCCATCTGAAATTAATTTACTCTGTGCTTTCTAACTCTCTAGGCATTCGTTCCAAGATGTCATCACTCTGTTGGTAATTTTAAAATAGCTACATGTACAAATTTTCTGAGCAATTCCAGTTTTGCAATGAGTGACTTGTCAGTGCTTCTTTTCAATATTTCCCTTTCCATGGCTAAAACATCAACAAGACTTGAAAAAATTCAGTTTGGTTTTTTGGGTTTTTTAACATGCATTTACTCCACAAAAATATTTTGTACTGTGTGCTTTATTTCCTTTACTTTCATGCCTAATAATAAAGTGGAAGATGCTGAGGTTCAAGGACCACCTTGCATTTTTCCTTCAGGAGCAGGGAGAGGAGTGAGGCTCCACGGAAGCCCTTTCTGTATGTGTCCCAGGATCAGTGCAAAGTCTAATACAGCCAACAGAAGCAACAACATCATTAGCCCTCCCCTTCTGGGTGATGATGGAAAAGAAAAACATGCTGCAGTCCACTCAACACCAGTGTCTTTATTTTGAAACCTGTTGGCACTTCTTTAGCAAGCAGGGAGCAGGATGTGCTGCTGGGGTGTGCAGGCTCGTTCCTGGCAGGGGTTTGGCACAGTCCACTGGCAGGCATTGGTGAGACATTTCACTCTGCTTTTCAGCTTCCATCAGCAGCAAATAGGCCCTAGCATGGCCTCAGCTGGGACCTTTCTCCTTTTATTGACAAAATTATTCTCTTCCATGCATTCACATTGATTTACCAGTGTAAAGCAATGGTTTAAAGGGACTCCCCATTTTAGGCTTTACCATGTAGACCTGAATAGCTTCAGGACCAGATGTGTCTTTCCCAACAAGAAGTAAGGCCATTGGGAGCCAGGTCTTTGTTCTCCCTCCAAAACAGGCTGGGCTTAAATAGTGAGGTCATTATTAAAGATGTAACAAGTACAGAAATAGCTGAGTTGCCATCTTAACGTTACCTGAAATATTTCTCCAGTAGATAGCAGTTCTCTCATGAATACTGTGACCATGAAGATGCTATTCAAAACATTTGAAAGCTGATGCAAAACATCAAATTGTATGCAGTTATCCATATTTTGGAAAATTTCTGTACTGCTCAGTTGTTTAATCTTGTGGCAGTCTCACTGCACTTGCATCTCATTCTGACAAGCCGCATTTGAAGAGTCCAAAACTGACTCATGCAAAGCTCCATTTCTTTTAAAGAAACAAAGAAAAATTACTTCATGTGTATCTTGGATATTCTGTAAACCAAGAGTGTCACAGTTTTTTCATTCTTACCACCCAGTACACAGATGCTCTTCTACTTTTCATCTCCATCTTATCTCAGAAAGCACCTGAGGACATGGTGAAGAGCTATCTGTCCACCAGAAGGATTTTTGTGGTTTATAGAGATGATCAAATGTAAAGGTTTGGGGATGAGAGAAAGAAAGCTCTCTCATCATCTATCTCATTCAAATCTGAACAGATAACTCCTTTTAGCAAAAAGTTTTTGAGACTGCCATACAAGCAATTCTGTCATTGTATTTTTTAGACAGTGAGGGGAAACGAGACAAAATGGTGATTACCTATAATGTTTCACTCTATGATACACTAACAGCTTTTCAATTCTCATTAAACTGCTCTGTATCAATTCTCATTAAACTGCTCTGTATTTAGATTGCAAATATATAATAACTTTTACCATTAAAATTATGATATAATTTAAATTTAATTAGCTTCCACACTCCACATACAAACATGCGCATAAACTACTTTAGAAAATATTTCATAGAATTAATAACACACCTTCTGCTTAGACTCTGAAGTAGGTAGCTTTGAACTAGATATGACAGACTGAAAGACAAAGACATGGAATGGAAATTCCTTGAAAAAAAATGCATTATCCACTTCTGACAGGCCTTTTGTCATCAGTTAAAAACCCACATGCCATACAGATGTCGCCACTGCCAGAGTGACAACATAACTGAAAATTGAGTATAAAAAGCAAGTGGTCTGAGGGCAGCACTGGAGGGAGCGGGAGATCTCCTCAGACCACAGTGATGTCTCACTCTGCTTGTGCCAGCAGGCCTTTCCTTCTTGTGACAGATCACATTCACAAACAGAAGGAACTCAGTTGGGCCTGACTCATTCATATACTTTTGCCTTTTACTATATCAGCTTGAGTTGGAAGGATTGAGGTCCAAGGGGTGCCTGGAAGAACACAAGGATTCTGCTGTTATGTCTGATCCATGGGGATGCTGGGTCCTAACCCCAAATGTGTTGGCCCCCCCTTATCACCCACCCTTGCAGGAGCACAGGCAGTTTCCTTGCATCTCTTTTCAGTGCCTGCTCAAACTTACTTTGAATTTTTTCACACTTTCTTGTTCTCTGAATCACTTAGCTTACTCTCACTTTAGTTTCCTTCAGCATCTTTGTGAATCTTCTGCAAATTCTTTCCATCCTTTCCTCCCCATGAGGACTTTCCTAGCTGATTTGCATTTCTATGTCTCTTTTCTTTCCTCTTTTCTTGTCATCCAACAATTCTTCCTTGTTGCCTTTCCCGTTTTCCTGTTTCCTGTTCCCCTTACCTTTGAAGGCATGTCTCCCTGCTGATATAGACCATTCTGTTATAGTGAGCTCTCCATTACTTGTCATCCTCAGCTGTTAAAGTCATTCCTGCTCCACTGGAAGCACAGTGACTCTCTTTTCCAGATGCTGTCAGTTATATTTTACATCATGGAGGTTTTGTGCACAACCAGCCGGAGCTGTGTGACCACAGCACCGCACTGCAGACCACAGGCATGCCCTGAGCCTCCCTCCAAATGCTCCCCAAGTCCTTGGCTGGCCAAGGGGAGCCTGCAGGAGCAGAGCTGCAGACCTGGCATCCCCGGTGTCCCTACCCACGGCTCAGGGGCCGCCTCCTCTGAAATATCCTGAGTGCGCCTCTCCCAAACTCAGGAGCACTGAGCTAATATTGCTCACTGCTCTCAGCGGCAGAATGTGCTGAGGGTGACTACTGAAATCAGATGTGCAGAAAAGTAAGGTCAAAAAAACCTACTGCACATTGAAGCTTCTTTCCACCCCTTTGAAAATAGAAATAATTGTCCTGGACATCAACTAATCCCTACAGGCCACAGCTGGAGAATGGCCAAGTTAGTGCACCAAGGAAAGGAGGACTGCAAAGGTTGCAATAGCCTAAATAAGCCTGAAAAAAATATAATGAGAAATTTTGCTGTTGCGGAGAAAATACTTGTTGTAATAATAATAGTTACAAACGGGAATCTGAAAGAATTCTGAGAATACCTTCATGATAACCTATGGGAGGAAAAAAAATTCATCCTATAAAAAATTGATGGAGAAACCTTGGAATGAAAATATATGAGCTGGGCATTTATGGAAGTACTGTGCCTAATTTAAATTTATTTTTTTCTTTTTATTTTGGCATTCCAGTCACGTGTTTTCTGTCTGAACAAAGAATTCTTAAGATCTACCATTGATAGTGTTCCTAAGCCATCCTAGAAACTAGGTAATAAACAAACAGATTTTGATAAATATTAATATGTTACTCTTTACTTCAAAGCTAATGTAATTCCACTTATTCTGGTAATAAGCTTTTTTTCCCTTACTATCTCAAATGTCAAAAAATAATTCATTGACCATGGACTACAATGGCACTGAAGATTAATTATTAAGTTCAGGGGTCACAGGTTTTATCTATACACTAGAAAACTAGGGACAGTTTATAATTTATTTTAACATTTAAAAATGCAGTATTTTTCTGAACATGCTGCAGCTCTAATCAATCTTTGATAGAGTCTTCAAAGAATCAGAGGAGGATGTATAGAATGTTTCAGTACTGCAAAAGCAAGTAAGTTTTCTCAGATCATGAGATCCTTGAAACTCCATGAAAGATTAATATGGTACTTTAACATAAGTTAGCTCTAAACGAAGTCTTCCACCTCCATTATGTGCCAAACCTGGCAGCTGTGCCAGACTTTGTGTTTTAAACCCAGCTGTCTCTGTCTTAATGTAAGTTCTGTTCAAAGAGATATTAATCAGACTGGCTAGACTGTTGGGACTTAATGTTTCACTACCTACTTTTTTATGTAGGCTTATAAACTTTATATTGAGATATAAATTAAGACTATTTGCTTCTTCAACTCCTTGCCTGAGGGTACCTTTCATTCTAAGCTATCTGATGAGCTATACAAATGATGCATGCAAGAATTCCATCAGCTTTGATATGATGTTTATTTCTTCCTGTTAATGAAAGGATTTCCATTTTTTATGCATATTTCTTCTGGTTTAAGAAAATGCCATCTCTGTATTGCTTTAAAATTCACTATGATGGAAAGACTTTTTATTAAAACAATATTTTTCTCCAGTTTCAAGATTGGCACTTGCATCCTCTCACTCTGACAGTTTACATTATTTTTCTGCATAATAGGATTGAAGCAGTGGAAGATTAACAGGAGGCAATCTAATTTAATGGTTGCAATTATAGTTGATGAAGAAATGTGTTAATCAGGAAAAATATAACTCTGATGACTTCCTATGTGGGAAGAAAAAACAGAAAAGAAGGGAAAAAAATGTAGATGAGAAATCTGTGCTGGGTGAGCCTTCTCATCTGTATATCCACTTTTGTTCTAGAATCATATTTTAATATAGATATTCTTGCATAAAATTGCATTCTTTAATACATAGGCTTTGTCAGCACAATGGCTCAGCCAGCAGAAAATGCTGAGGAGTTACTCCAATGTCTTCACCACACCTGAATAGGTACTGATAGAAAAATACCAAACACTTTGCTTACTAAAGTATCCATGTAGGCAGGACTCCTGCCTGCACAACAGAAATGAACTGTGGGACTGCTCCTCCATTTTAGCTGCTTTTTAATCCTACAAGTGTGTGTAAGTACATAACAACTTGAGAAATCTGCTGGGGTATTGCTGACCACTACAAACCACAATCTGCCTGATGCTCTAAAATGTAAAGCAGCATGCAACTGGGTGTTGCAGCCTCACAGATCAGCCACTCAAAAAGGGTTCAGAGAACTCCTGACTCTCTTATTTCCTTAGGATTGGTTGATGCATTTTCATAGAAAATGCACGTGGCATTATTTAGTTACTATCAACACGACATGGCAAAAATTACAGAAATACAGTAAATTAATAAAACTGGATTTTACACACAGGGAACACACTTCCTCTTTTTTGTGTCTTATTTCATGAAATGAGAGAGAAGAGACTGATCCGAAGGGTGACCCCTTCTTCCTAGATATCCTGAGTATCCCCAGCCATAAGCATTGTGCATTCAAACACCCAACACAGTGGCCCTGGTACTGATTCTGCACCCCCTATCATGGGGCAGAAAAGGCCTCAATTCCTGCAGCACTCCTGCAGGTTCCTCAGTGGTCCTCTGCCTGCTGAACCAGCAGCTGGCCTCATGTAGGACAGCACCCTTCTTCTCACAGGGCTGTGAATATGAGGTGATTCTCAACTATAAAGCAAAATCCACTACTTCACATCAGACTTACCCCCCCAGGCCCTCCCACTCCCCTCGGAAAAAAAAACCTGAAAATCAAAGAAACCAAAACAAAAAAATAAACAAACAAAAAACTCCAACCCAAACCTCCACTCTGCATTCAGACATATTTGTACAAATTCCTCCTGGAAAAAAAAATTCATCTCTGTCCTAGGGGAAATTTCAGTGAGTGACATTAAGAAGCAGAGGAACATAAACAGTACAGAAAATGAACGCTGAGCACTTTGCATAAATATTTGCAGTAGAACTGCATATTTTTGAGGATTGATTTTACGACTATAAAAAACATATTCTGTATGTGTTATGTCTAGCCTGATGACTACCTTCAGTGATGAATATCTCTACCAAGTTCTCCCACCAGCTAAAGGTTCTCAACATTTGCAAGCAGGAAGAGCATCCCTTCCCAGCACCAATCCCAGTTTCAGGAGCAATGTAATGCCCTGTGGGTCTCCTCCTGTTGTCATCCTGTGGACTACAGGGTTAAGCAGGGACATGCAGTGAGCATGAAAGCATTGCTGGAATGGTCTCCTCCCTCTGCCAGCCCTGTGGAGTGGTGAGCCCCTGGGGTTGGAGCCCATAGGAGAAAGGTGTCAGAAGAAGGTCAAAATGGGCCCAAATCATTGCTCCTGTGAAGAAATTAATCCATCCTACCTTTCTTTAGCATTGTAGCTTACAAATAACAAATAACACTGCCCCTCAGCAACAGAGGCCTGAGGACCACAGTTAACATCTACCAGCACTTTGTGCTGAGACTATATACCTTTTTGGCAAAACACAAGAAGCATATTATCATTGTTACTATCATCATCATCATCATCATCATCATCATCATCATCATCATCCCTCTTTTGAGGGACGTGGAATTAATGGACTTAATGCTATGAACAGTAAATAACTACTGATTTTAAACATGCAGAGTACCCTCTAAGGCAGAACTTTAGTTCTTTATTGCTTGCATTGCAACAGAAATATTTCAGTCATCTGAAGAAGCTGAACAAGGACTTGTGTTTCAAGTGACCAACCACATATTACAAACAGACAGTCTGCAGCGAAATGTTCATGGATATAAGATTTATATTCAGTGATTTAGTCATTATTTTGTGAACAGTTCTGAATAGCAAATATCTTTGTATGCTTCATGGTCCATTCACAAACAAACAAGTTAAATACAGTGGATAATCTATTCATAGCAGATAACTCCTGGAACTCTCATGCTACATGGTTTTAAACCTGATCATCCAACTGTTTCCCAGGAGGCAAATCATTGTGCATAAGCAAGTAAGACTTCAAGAGGTGTGATCTTGCATTATCGGCACAATGCAGGATTTTTTTTCTGATTTGAAGCACTTCGGCTCTTCCAGAAGGCTCAATCTTCTGAACTCAAGAATTTCTGGAAGCAGCAAGTTATCTCATTGCTTATGGCATAGGGATATTTCCATGACCTAGAAGTAAAACAATAAACTTGGGCATAGATATAAAAGTAGATATAAAAAAGTAGATTCTGAGGAAAGCTTTGCTCTGGCCTTTGGATTTTCAGACAAGTACAACCATTAGCCTATTCTGGCAGATGCAACATGCACATATGATCTATTATCACTCATGGGCAATCCATCATGCTCCTATCTTTCCTCTTCCCTTGACATCCTCTCATTTTGAAATGTTCTCCCAGCACTCCCTCTTCTGTGCTTGACTCAGCCTTCTGCCTTTGCTTAACATTTTTTATGAGCTAAATCCTAAATGTTAAAATTGACTCTTAGAGCAGTTAATGCCATGAGTCTTTAGAGTTTGAAACATTTGTTGTGCCTTCAGGATATCTCATGGAAAAGTAGACTGCAGACCAACTGTAATATAGCTGCCATTTTCCCCTGTTCTCCAAGGAAAGTTATAATTGTCCTTTCCAATTGGTCTGGAAATGAAACCTGAATACTAATTTATTAGAGTTACAGATCTATATTCATTCAGGACGCACCATAAATAGCAAAAGAATTCATTCAAAAAATGCTTTTGACGTCAAGCTGAGTTAGGAAACTGACATTTAAGAAAATATGGGCTGTACACACCTCATATTTCATCTATGGATGATGTTAGGTTAAAACTTTAATATAGAAAAATAAGTCAACAGACTTGCTTTTCTAAGCAACTTTATGTTTGCGAATTCTTTATTTTTTTAATAAAAAAAAAAAAAGAGAGAAAATACTCTATTTTGAAGAAGGAAAAAAAAAGGTAACAAATTGGTTACAGAAATCAAGGTACACTTCTTACATCTTCCAGATCCATAGAGTAAAAAAAAACCTTGGATGGAGATTGCAAATTGAAAGATAGTGGCAATGATTATATGAATAACGACATACAAAAAAATAAAAGAAAGAAAGAAATGGAAATGAAAGAAATGAATAGAGAATATAAATGTAAGAAGTGACTTGGAACTTCAAAATGAGCTCACTGGAAACAGAAATGGAAAAACCATTGGACTGGAACATTGAATGACAGGGATGGAAGAGGAAAGCGTGGAGGAAACCTTGGTGTGCACACAACTGAAGTGCTTTCAGAAATGCTTAAACAGGACGATATTAGCTGGCTCAATTCAGGAACTGAGTTACTAAAGAGAACAGAAGGGCTGATTATAAAAAGGTTCAGCTTGGTGGATAATATTTAAATGTTTTTCAGTACTGCAATACACAGCAGGAAAATCTATTGCTATTGTGTTAAACACTGCATAATAATATGAAATTTTCAAGGAAACTTTTCAACAGCTAATGTCTCTGGCAAGGGAAGGGGATTGGGGCAGGGAAGAAACCTGTTCAAGAAGAGAAAGAACTGGGTATTTTACCAAGATGTGAGTTGTGAAATTAGAAGTGATCAAAAACCAATAGTTTGCAGTTGCAATTTTCAGGGATGTGACAGAGATAGAGAGTGAACAAAATCTGGTTTTCTTGTTTGTTTTTTCAAAAGAAACGAGTCCAAATCAGCTCCTTACAGCTTGTCGGAGAATTAGAACCAAACCTGCTGTTTCTACCTCAGAAGACTCTGACAGTTCTCCTTTTGATTTCTGTGTCTTCCCCACTGGAGCATGGCTAGAACAGCAGCAGGATATTTCCAACTTGGCTTCCTCTTCCTCTGATCCCTACCTCTTTTTTCAGCTATTTCTCTGGTCTCCTGAAATACCAGGTCTCATGGATCTAGTCCACGATCTGGGGTCAGATGAGAACCAGCAAACAAAATAAGTAGCAAATAACATCGGTTGAACAAAATCCAGTTACATCATTTTAAGATTTTTTTCTGCTCATCTAAAGAGGAAGATGCAGCAATGAGCCAGAAAGAGAAAGGAGTTATTGTGTTTGGATATTATTTCCCTGGCTGAAATTCACAGAGTGGGATTAATAAAGATATCAAAATAAAGACATTTTATGCTGTATTTACTGTTACAGATTTAATCTATTTAATTTATAATCCATTTAAATTTCCTATTCATTGGCATATTGTAAAATTTCTAGGCACTATGTAAAGGAGTGCTGCCTCATAATGGAGTGATCCAAGGAAGAGGGGCTGAAAGTCTTTTATACATCTATTTATTCTGACCACAGGAGTTGTGCTTTGGTGAGCATTCAAGGACACTGAAACTTTCCCTCAAGGCTACCTCAGTTATTTTGCACAGGGCTCCAGGGTGTAATATGGATCCGTCCCATGCAAGCTCCTTGTTGTGTAAATCCAGAAAACACATGATTGCCACAATTTATATCCCCGACACTACTGATTTTTGGAAAAGCCATTAAAGGAATGGCTTGACGCTGCATGGGTATGGAAATCAAAGAAATGCAGGTTTAGCCTGGTGTGGCAAAGAAAAAAGCAGCTATCTGGAAAAGTCATTCTGTCTAGGAAGTGAGAATACACGTTTTAATTGACAATTTAATTGTCATCAGGGAGGTCCATGCCCTGCTTTTGAGTGATTGAAAACATTTTGACATTTTTTCCATTCTAAAATAACAAAAAAAAAAACCACCAGAAAAAAAACCCCTAAACAACCAAAAAATCACTCTCTTCCTGACAGGCTTCCTAGAGGGATTTTTTTAATCACTTTATGAAAAAATTTTGATACCCCTGTGGGAAGCACTGAGAAGTGAGGAAAGATTTAATACTTCATTGCACTTCTGGGTATCTGCAGGAGACATCTCTAAAATTACCTTATCTTATGAGTAGTGCCTTTAAATGTTGTGTTAGTAGCATTCACATCACCAGAGATCAGGAGCAATTTCATTCCCACACCCCATTACAGATGATCAGTGCAGAAAAGTCTGAATCCCAGAAAAGAGAAAATGTACTGTCAGTGCCTAAACATCAAGCAGCATCATCCTGGCTCAGACAGCAGCATTAACCCTCAGTACCCTTCCAACAGAAGGTCGGCCTCACTTTACTTCTTTACACCGTCCTTTTTCCTTGCTGGCCCTGTGAAATCTTTTTTTCTTTTCCTTTCTTTTTCTCCTTTTCCTCTCTTTTTCTTTTTTTTGTGGTTTTTTTTTTTTTGGTGGTGTTTTTTTGTTTTGCTTTTGCTTTGGTTCAGGGGTTTGTAGTAGTGTTGTGAAATGTTGAAATGCTATTATTGACCATTATTGTGTACTCAGGCTGTTTCCAATTTTCTTTTGTTCATTGGCTCATTCCTTTTTTTTCATTTGAAAACTCCTTACAAGCTGTTTATTTGTCCTTAAAATAAAAATACAGGGAGCTGTCCAGGTAAGTAAGTACAATAACCCATCAGTGTGGATGTTGTACATGAAATGGCCATTCCATAAAACTTTAGAAATTTTTATTTTTCTGTTTGATCTCCTGGCTAATTTACTGTGTATATTTTCTGTTTTACTTCATGGAATTTATTTTCAGGGCTTGGCTGAAATTGTCATCATGGAGATTTAAAAACCTCAAGTACTAATTAACTTATTAGCAAAGCTGAAGTGGCAAAGTCCTTAGATAATCTATGTTAAACAATTTTTAACACTTAAAAAGCTTTTACAATCTGTAGTAATATGTATGTAAAGAAAAATTAGCTTAAATTTTGTAGGCATTTTTTACAGCTCTTGGTTCTAATAAATTGTAAATATTACTTTTCCTGGTTTTCTTTCTATGTTTTGGGTTTTTTTCAATCAAGGACACTCAGGTCAGTTTAAAATTTTGTTTGGTTCTACTACTCTGAGCTCTGCCTTAATTTTAATGTCCATCCTAAGAAGGCTTTAGTCAGGGACCATCTTTTTGATATTAAATACTTTTTGACATGATATGATATGATATGATTGTTATTATGTGGTATATAAGAGCTATATGTTAATAAAATATTATAGTATATGTTAATAAAATATTATATAGTATAGTATTATAAATACAGAAATTTCCGTATTTTTGCTATGCTTTCTGATTTGATACGACTTGATAACATTATGTGAAATAGTGAAGAAATAAACAAAAAAAGCTTAAGAGAACAATTTCATAACCAAAAGTGGGTGTTGTTTTTATTTAATTTTGAGCAAGCTCAGCTTGCTAATTGTTTAAATTATCGTAATTATCCAGCCCAAAAGGGTGAAATGGGAAAATCTGAATTGCCCTTTCTTTAAATTAAGGTTTTCACTGAAAATGAGAGCTGTGTTTGCACTGATGATGCATAAATGTTGCCTCTAATAGATCAAACTACAGATGTTTAAAAGCACTCAGTGTGGGCCTAACTAGTGAACACAGTGAAAGAATTTTCCAATAACTTCAATGCCTGCTGGCCTGGGTCACTGCCAAGTACTTTAGAAACCATTGCTTTCAGACTTTTTCCTACTAATAATTAATGTTTATTACATCAGTTCTTACACCTCACCAGAAAAACCATCACTTCTGCTGCCTATTCAACAAAATGCCTTATGCAAATACATTTAAATTCATAATTTATTTGAATATATTTTCAGGATGCTACATCTTAGGAGCTTATTGGATTTATTTTCCATATAAGCCATTGAATTCCATGACATCCCCAGACTTGAAAACATGCTTCTGCCTCTTAAATCTGATGAAGTGCTACCACCACTAGGCATGATTTCTGTCGCATACGATCTGGAGCAATGAACTAACCCGAGTCACTCAGCTCTTCTCTCAGTCTCCCACACCTGAACTGTCCTTTGTAGTAATACCTGAGTTTCAGTGTTCTTGTTTATAGAACTTTCAAAACTAGAAACTTCTGCTTATTTCAAAGTCGAAGCAAATTACTCTTGTTTAAAAAGAATGAAAAACATATTTCCCAAATAATAAATGCTTCGTATTTCCCTTAAAAACTGAAAATCAAAATCAAGTTGTCCGTATGTTGCTGCTGTAAAACATTACATTTTTTCCATTAAAACATTTTTCCACACTAACAATTTTTTTCTTGAATCTTCCATGGAAACTAAGTTTACTTACTGACCAGCTGTCTACTGATTTCTTCCCACAGTTTGAAACAGTGGGATGGTGTACAGCAAGTGGGATCCAGAGAGAAGAGCAGAGAGAATTTCCTGCAATGAGAATTACGTCTGTGTCCTCCCACGTCATACCCAGCATTTACCCTCCTACCAGGGGCCTTGCTACCTCCCATAATCTCACATCTGATGAGGTACCACCAGTTCCAAAAATTCAGGGCAAAATAGGGCTAATTCTTCAAGAAAAGTCACAGAACTTTCCAAATATTTTTAGTGCACATGTGTCAGGAGGAGGTACAAATACGTGCAGATTGCATTGAACAGTAAAAGAAAGAGCTGGAATGTCTTTTCTTTTCCAGAAATATTCATGCAGTGGGTCTTTACAGAATTTTTGGATAGTTTAAGGAAAAAAAGAAGCAAACGAGTTTTCTGAGTGAGAATTAAAATATCATCTAACAGCTATCATAATAAAACAGTTACTTAGCTGATGTACTGCTTAATTAGCAAAGCAGTTTATTACTAACTAAAGTTTATTACTTTATTACTAACTTTGTTCAACCACTTGAAAAATATAATTACCATTTGCTCATCTACTAATCATTTGTTTTTTCACAATAATATTCTGGACCTGGAAAAAATCTCTTTTTTTCCTGTTTTTAATGATAACTGATGTTTTTTTCCAAATTAGACATATTATTCTAATTTGTGGAATCACATCTACAAATAAAAGAGAAGCATGGTTTTTTTCAGGCAGAGGCCAAGGTTTTTAGAAAGCCAACAAGTCAAGAAAATGTGGTAGCAATTTCTCCAGTACAAAGGACTAGAGCTGTCACAGACCCCTGTGTCAATGCCCTGCGCTTCCTGCCAAGATGAAGCACAATCCACTGTGCTGCAGTTGGTGTTGCTTTAAAAACCCCAGGTGGAGAGAATTCCTGCCCACCTGATACTCCCAGGAGAAGCTGATAATGGAAATGTCAGCCTCCCCAGCAAGAAGCACCTCCTGTAAATTCTTATCAAGGTTTGGCAGCACAAGCTGAGATTTAGTTTGAAGGCAGTGAGGACATCCTTCTTTCTTCCACACACGCTAAATTCAAGGGTTCATCCTCAAGCAGCCCCTGGAGCCTCATGGTGCTGTGAGGGCCACGCTCAGTAGTGCACTTTAGGGCATTGAGTTTACCTCAAAGGCCATCTGAACATTCACCAGAGTAGGCTGCTGGAGCCCTTACTGGAGTCATTGAAATGCTCTGCTAATATGAATTTAGTTTAATTTTGTTCCGAAAATAAAAAAAAAACAAACAAAAAAAAGAAGCAAACTCAAAACAATCATCACAAAATATTTTAATGTGATATTTTAAAAATTCTCTCTATTCTAAGGCTCAACAGCCATTAGATTCCTAATTCTTCAAATCACTGGAGTTTGAAAAGTCTGATGCTGTCTTCGGGTCTTTCAGGTGTGAAACAAAATTATTAGCCTCCCTTGAAAGCCAGAACCCAAAACCCAGCTCCCTGTCCCTGGGATCCAGTTCTCCCAGTCATGGTGTTGTGTGGTTTACTACCTGAAGAGACAATTACCAAATGTGTCATTGGTAGCCTGTAAAATGAAAGGATTTAATATAGTTTTAAAACAGAACACTCATTCAAAGCAATGCTATGGATATCTATAATTTGCCAGCATTTCCTAAAAGTTTCTTCCTCAGTTCTCCCTAGTAAGTCACCCTGGGATATGCTCTTTATACCTGGCATATCTTATTCTGCCTCTGGTGATCTTCCATTCTTTTTTTTCTTCCATTCTTACAAAAGGTAGGAAAAGATCATAGGGGAAAATTCTCACAAACCCTTGGAAATCTATGTGTGTGTGCATGTGTGTGTATGCAAAGTTTCATCCTATATATTCTGAAGGAATCTTGCAAATCTTTGTGGGACACCTCTCTTTCTTGTCGTGATTATTTTTTTCAGATATTACAGGTTATAATAGACCTGTTTACTAGAACAACTGAATAAGTAAAGCTTTTTTTCTGCAACTACACAGGACACCTATGGGACAGAATGCACCTCTTGTTTAGTACATCAAATATTTCCTGTATTAGTGACAAGGAAGATAAATAATTGCCTGCAAAAAGTGTCATCTAGTGTTCAAGTAATAACTAATATATTTAACATATTGTAATTACTGAAAATTCTAGGAAGATGTTTATAATCTAGGAAAAAGATCTTTAAAAGGCTCTAATCTGATACATCAATTTCCTCCTCCCAGTTTGTGCTTGACTGCTATTCAAGTTATATGCAAACTGAAAAAGAAGATTATCCTGAAAAGGATTTTTTTTATTAAGTCTTCCAAAGTTCCATAAGTTTCATGATTTTTCTTATTCAAGTTGTGAAAAATGCCTAAACCATTTTCATGTTCTTCTTTAAAATTGTTCTTCATAAACTGAAAGCCTCAATTCCTTCTGTAAATTCCTTCCTCCCCCTTCTTTGAGACTGCAGGTCTTTAAGCAAAATATTGTTTTTACTTAAAGTGAAATTCTGCTTAGGATTAGCATTAGAAGGCATCTGTGAATTTGTGAAATGCCATTTTAATAAGAGACAGAGAAAGAACTATTGCACTGGAGGAGCACAGAGGCTACAAAAACCAGCCATTCTTGGAAAAGGGGTGTTTAGTCTTAGATAAGGGAAGAAAGAAAAAAAATGTTGCTAAGAAGGATATATAGAATACAGAAAAATTAAACTGGATAGGTGGAAAAACTTCTAATAAGTCCAGAGCATTGAAATGACTATTCAAGAACTTTAGGAAAGTTAGAAAAACAGGCAAGGGGAAAAATGGATCTGCCTGGGTGGGAAACCTTCAGTGTCCCTTCCCACATTATGATTTATGATGTTTATTTGACATAGTAAATCTAATTTAATCTCACAAACCTTACTATACCTCTTTCATTCTCTGATATTTGTCACTTTTTGCCTTCTTCCACATCTCAAAATTCTCAGCTATTCCAGTGAGCTGTTGTCTGTTCAGAGGTTCATAATTCACAAAATCTTTTTCTTCCCACCTTCCAGTGTGACAAAAAATATTTAGAATCTTCTTTTTATGTGTTAGCCTAGCCCATTTTATCTTAGAAGCTGCCACATATATTTGTCTTGGCTGTACCTGTATTCCACACAAGACTTCCCTTCATTTATGCTGTGGAAAATCACTTGCATGAAAAACAAAATCCAGCATAACTGAATCACAGGAACTGAGGAAACATATTGTTTGTTGGAAACAACCAAAAAATTTTTGTTTTATTTAAAAAGAACGCTGTTTAAGCCATCCATTTATGGGTCTTTGAGCAACTCTCTAGGCTACTTCTAAGGGGTCTGTTAAAGGTAATAAAAACAAATAAACCTACTCATTGACAGTAGACAGAACATCCATGTACAGGGATGCACAAGGAATGTTTCAGAGGATTTGCAAATTAGAAGTTTTTACATGAGAGTATTACACCTCCGCTTTCATTTTTCTATGTAAATATTAGGGAATAACTTCCAATAGATCTTTAACCTGACAGCCCCTCATGATTCAGCAGGACAGGTACAGTTATGAAGCACCTGCAGCCTGGGGGGCTGGATGAGACCAATCTGGGTCTTGCATCATAAACACAAACCTGTGGGTTTGTCTCCCACTCCTACCCATGAGAGAGGACAAGGATGGCTTGTCCCTGGAAGTGCCCTCATACCCACTCACCTCCTGGAGAGACAGGCCGCTGCTTCTCTTGGCTCTCCTAGACAAGACCCCTGATCTTTGTATAACTGAAGGTAGCTGAGATGGAGGCAAAAAGAAGATCTGAAAAACGATGCCAGAAACAGCACCACAAGTCTCTGTGCATGGCTCCAGTCACAGACATAAATGTGCATTTCTGACTGTGTATGGACATACCAGGACAGACAGAAGACTGAGGCCTTGAGACTGTCCTATTCTCAAGGCTGTTATTAATGGAAAACAAGAACGTGAGTTCTGTCCTGAAATCTGGCTATGAAACATTCAAGAATACACAAAGAAGAAAGATTTTTACACCTACTGAATTAAACATTAGTAATTTATATCTTCTGGGACAACAGAACATTTTAATTTCCAAAAACCCAAGTTTGAAGTTGAACTGTTAAAGTTTTGAGGGGGTTTTCAAAGACATAAATAACCATTGTAATGATTCTTGAAGAAAAGAAATTCTTTCTTTGAAACCATATTTTTAAAATAAACTGCTGTCTCCTAGTCACAATTAAGCTTTTTAAGTATGCCAATTAGACTGTATCTTGTTCTTAAGAGATTTTGATTGCACTTCTGAGAAAAGTGATTTGGGAATCAAGTCAATTCTCAGAAGAGGCTCAAGAAGCCTTTAAAATAATTTTTATGATGCATGAAAGCGCAATCTAAATGGATCTGTGTTTTCACATAAGGTCTTTTTCCTTAATGTTTGATGTATTAAGCAATACTGCTCATAGTTATAGTTCAAATAATTTTAAGAGGCACCAAGAAGTTTATTTAAAAGGTGGTAGGAAAAATGCACCCACTTGAATTCTTTCTATAGAGCAAACATCACTGTAAAACTTTTTTTCACCTTTCAGATGACAGCTTTTAACCGCTGGTATTTTCGCTCTGCATTGCAAACAAGCTGAAGAGCATGTGAATATATTTGCACTGTAAGGGTGAAGATTTTCAAGGGTTATTACCATTTAAAATTTTGCTCTAAGAAGGTAGAGACAATCAAGATGGAAAGAAGGATTCATGACATCAAGAGCTCAACCTGCCTAGCTGCAAGAGAGCCTGGAAGTTCACAGGTATGAAGACCTCTCACTCCAGACTGTGCTCCACCAAAAGGCAGCTTGGGAGGCAGCACATCACAAGACTACCATTTCCTGGCTGCCAGGACTTCAGGGAACCCTCTGATTTCGTTTTTCACTCAAAAAAACCCTGTTTTCTCTGTGTGGAAACTGTTTTTTTTTTTTTTATATGCAGTTTACATAAAATGTGTAGGGAACTTCACATGAAAAAGGTGTTTTTAATCTGCCTACATTTGTTATATTTTAAACAGCTGGGAGCACATGGCTTTTTCTTTCTAGGTTCTGTGAATAAAATTCACCAAAGTGAATGAAATGCCTGAAAGTGAGTGCAGAATTATAGTGCAATACAAATGTTATGAGTGTCAAAAATATATAAGAAATATCATGGTGACATTGTAATATGTGGTTGTTATAAAGTCCTTATGCAGCTATTACCCTTTGAACTACTGAAGGTCTCAGAGTAATACAACACACACACACACCTTCCCCCATTATAAACTTGGTCTAAAAAACACCTTAATTTTGAGTGATCCTTGCTAAGAGTGAACAATGTCCGTTGGTTCAGCAGTCCCACTGGCAATGTGAGCTCACAGGACCCTCAGCTCTCACCATCTCCATCTCGCTGCCTTCTCACCCCCTGCAACCCCTTCAGCCCGACAGCCCACAGTGGTGCACAGGAGTGGTGTTATTTGGCCTGCATCTCCATTTTCATCAACTCTTATCCCATCTCTCAGAATTCTTTTTTATAATTAGTATCAAAATCAATGCAAAAAAGTAGAGTTAGAAAGTGTTTTGCATGTCATCCTTTCCAATGCCAAAGTTTCTGACATAACACAATAGCCCTGAAAATTTAATATTTTATCCTCTGTAGGAGCATTAAGGCACTCCCCTGGTAGTACCTAGCTGGCAATTTGGCTGTAATGGAGTCCTGAAGGATTATAGAAGTAGCTGTATTATGCTGCACAAATACTCAATTGCTATTTGCATGAATTTTTTTAATTAAACTGTCATTAAGAATTACAAACAAATCTGAATGTATTACTGTGATTCTACATGGAAGAGAGAGAGAAGATGGGAAATAAAAGCTGTCTTGTGCTGAGGATAAATTTCTGAAATAAAACATCCAATATCTCAGCCCAAAATAATAAAAAAGGAACAGCCCAAACATGTGCTCTTATTCAAATCTAGGTTATGTTGGTTCAGTGCAAAAATCTATCAAAAAATTAAAGAGACAGGAGAAACCCATGTGAAACACACACAAAGTATGGGGAAAAAGGTCACAAAATGACTGTGATGTCTTAGAAAATATTTATATGGAAGCCTTTCCTCTTTTTCATATATTTCCCAATATGTGTTTTGCACAAATTGTTTAGTACAGATTAGTACAAATTTGAAATAATTAAATAAAGTTGAAATAAATATTGGAACATAATACAGGCATGGCTTTAAAACAATCTTAATTAGTTAGTTGATACCATGGTAAGACATGCACTACTAAGACTCCTAATACATAGCTTCCCATCTGTGTTTTATTTAAGCTATAATTTCTTTCTTGTTCCAGGAAGGATCTACTTTTTTTCCATCATGAATGTGTTGTTCCAATTAAAAAAACACTGTGCTTATATTTATCTTTGTTACAGGCAATGGGTTGATACTTCAATTCTCTCATCAACTTTCAAATTATCTTTATTAGGAGTATCAATTTTTTTTTACTTTATTTCTGAGACCACATTGTCTACATTTAATTACAGATGTAATTTTACATCATTATTTTGAAACCTGGGCTTTTGGAGACAGCTTTCCCTTTTTAAGGGTATTTTTATATTATTATAATTCTCTTATTTTCCACAGCTCTGACCAACAGCATTTTCTTTGAGGTCAATAAAACCCCAGTATCTGTACAAAGGAGCTAGCTATCTACATGCAAACATGGGCAGCATCCCACCACTTCACAACAGAAAAAGAATTAGTACCTCTGTTAACTTCTTTTCTCAGTTTGTTCAAGTAGCATTTCAATTATTTTGCTTTGTTCAGTTAACTCTTGGTTGGGGTAACAGATTTGTCCCCAGTAAGGTTAATGTGGGTGAGTGGCAATGTGGAGGGATGATGTGATGTGTGCAGTATTTATTTTAGCATTGAAGGAAAATTCAGTTTAAAAAATGTGGGTTTTATGAAGTGTTTGTAATGGCAGAAGACAGGACTATTTTTTGACCTCCTATGAGTTCCATTGTTGTGTGCCAGTTTCTGGGAATTTCATCTCCTTAGGCTTGAATTTCCTTCTAGACCCTTGATTTTGGAGTTGTGGTGGAACATAACAGTGCCAGGAGCCTACTGAGCAGGTTGTGCCAGCCTGGGGGGGCTGCAGGAAACATCAGGGCTGGGGCTGGACCCTGCATGGACAGCCAGACCTGGCTGTGGCATTGGGCACCCTGGGCGCGGGAGGGACAGGGGACATGAGATTTAATCCTAAAAAGTGAATGGCAGCAACTTCAATTATTGCAGTGACCTTTTGGAAACCACAAATGTCAGAAGGAGAGCTTTATTTTGTGGGTGAAGTCAGGGCTATTTCAGAGCTGGAAGAGAAGTACCTGCCTATTTTACATATTCTTAATGTTATATATAATACCTTCTGTTTGGGCAGAAGAGCACACCGCCATCTGCTACCCTCTTTAAAAGTTACAGCATCTGCTTTCCAGATGTGTTGCCAGTGCATCTGGCAGCAAGGTGAAGCTCACCCAGGCCCCTCAGTCAGGAGCAGGGGCTGCCAGAAGCTGTAATGAGGCCTCAGAGACATGGCAGGGAGAGCAAAGCACCAACACCTCCCTCCTGTGACTTACAGGAACTAAAAGCTCTTCCCGACAGAGAAACATTTCTTTTGTGATCCATGCCACATGACAGAACACAGTGAGAATTTATTTCATTTGATATTCTATAATATATATCAAATATATATTCTATATTTGATATTGCTACAACTTTAAGCTGATTAGAAGCTGTGAATAACATCATTTTCTCCTAAGATAACTAAGTAAATGATCATTTTTACCCTTTTATTTACAGCATTTCAAAAAAAGCCCTCAGCTTTACCTGCATGAGCAGTCACACTAAAATTCTCCAGGCAGTTTGCAGGCATAAGGATTGGTATCTGCATGGCCTCATACTCAGTGTCTGCAGAACCCCTTTAACAGCAAGGAGGGAGACCAAAGGGGTAGGAGTTAATTTTTTACATTAATTCATACAAATCAGGCAGTTTATTTTGCTGCATTTTGAAGCATTTCAGAGAGTCATAGAATCATTAAGGTTGAAAAAGATCTTTAAGATCATCAGGACCAGCCATCAACCCCTGCAGCACCACCACGTTCACCACTAAACTATATCCTCAAGTACCACACCCACAAGGTTTTTTTGAGCACTTCCAGGATGGTGACTCCATCATTTCCCTGGGCAACCTGCTCTAATGCTTTACAACCTTTTACATAAAGAATTTTTTCCTAATATCTAATAGAAAAATACCCTGATTCAACTTGATTACATTTCCTCTTGTACTGTCATCTAAATCCTGTTTTCATTTGACAACAGAATAATTAAGATTCAGAAGTACCATTATGCAACAATTTTTATTATAAGTCGGCTTTTGTTGTTGCTGCTTTTGGAAAAAAAAACAAAACATATTCACACATTTTGTATTAGCAAAAATAGCTCTGGTATGGCATGACCTTTGAATACTGTGAAACAATAATTATGAGAGAAAAAAAAACCCACAATCATTTAATCAGCTGCAGTTTTCTGTATTTCCTTAAATCACACATATGTTTTCACTCTAAATATGAATAAAGATGAGGTGAGTGCTCATTTTATGCACATCATTTCAGCCTTTCTTAATGAGCAGGCTTATTTTCAGTGCAATTTATGATTTCTTTTTCTTTTGAAGTTTTTACAGGTAAAAAACAGAACAAAAAGCATCACTTTCCAAAAGTGCTGTGGCACGTTTTAATTGAACAGCTGTATAGCGAACTTGCTGCACATGTTCAGGCAACAGCAACATGTTAATAAATCCCATTAATTCCCTTCCCCTGAGGTCTTTGCTCGCTGTTTGACTGATAAAGTTCAAGTTTTATTAGTTATGACAGATCAGGCTTTGATTTTCCTCTCTCTGGGGAAATGCCATCCTGTTATTTTAAGGTGAATTGTTCGGTTCAATTTTAAAAACTGCCTTAAGTTCTCATGACTGTTAATGCAGGGCAGCTTTTTAAGTCAAACAGTTCCTCACTTTCCCTGACAGGAGGGTTATATTGATTATGAAAAAATGAAGATAGTAGATGGGATGGACAGGGATCCTCCAAGGGATTCAGTCCACAACACCTGGAACACCCTGCTTCCCTGGGCTTCAAAAACATGCACCAGAGAAAGATGAGAAAGTAACTTTCTCTTTTCCCTTCTCCTTTAACTTGTTTGGATTTTATTATTTTTAGTATGATTCCTCTGCAAATATTTAGATATCCAGCCACTACTGTGCAGTTGGGTGCAGTTGGGAAGTCCCAATTTGTGATATTTCTGCCCTGGCTTTGCTTCTCTTCTGTCATACATGCATACCTACAGGTTCACCCAAAAAGCTGAGCCAGAATGTGAAGTGGGAGAATAAAAATCCAACCTTATCTAATCACAGCTTTCTGAAAACCCATTTCTCAAAATAAAGAAGTATAGGTTGTTCTTGAAATCCCCAAACTATGGATTACCAAAACCTGCTCTGGGACAAATAAGGGAAATGAGACTATCATTGTATGTGACCATGGGCAGACATCAATAATGAATCAAAGCTGGAAAATTCTGTTCTCTTCATTTTTAAGATCTGATGAGTTTCAGTCGTCAGTTGCACTGATTAGTGGAAATAATTTTTTGTCCCAGGAAACTTTCAGAATTTTTCTTTTCAGCCCCACTACTGCTTTGCTTCACACTTGTAATACTTAATGTAATAGGTTTAGAGCATTTTTCCATTATTAAAATTGATAATTAAACAATTGATCCTATAGAGCACCTTGTAACACCTTATGAAAAAAAAATGGACTGTGCTCATATTTTTTCACAGCTGAGCTGTTTGAAAGGAATTGAGGGTACATTTCACACCATGGGATCACTTCATAGAGTTTTAAAATGAACTTTATTATTAGCTTTTTAAAAAATATTCACAATTTATATTGACCTTTTTCCCACAGACTGCCATTACTTTTATATGCTCAAAAAATTGCAATAGGTTAGAAGCAGATAGTTTTCTTTTAAAGAAAAATTGCTGCTGTATCTCTGAATTACCTCGAATCTCTGCAAATTGAATAATTTTGTTTTTAAAGATCAATTTTATTGCTAAGATAAGTCTTAATTTTCTGCAGTTCTCTGAGGCATCAGCTCTGATTTTTCAAAGCATATATATAATGTTTTCTAACTTCTTGATCTTCAGTAAGCAGAATGATATTAGTATTATATTCATCATGAAAAGTAGCATTATAGTTTATTTATGGGGTAACTGAAATAAGAATGACAACCAGTCTAATGACAAGAATTTGAAATTCAGTGTGGGACCACCACACAGCTCTGTTTCACTGGTGAGTGGTGAGAAATTCCCTTCCACTGAGTCATTAGTGGCTTATACATGCCTGAATTATTTCAGAAGTTCACTAAAATGTTAATTATGTTTTTAAAAAGCTCTGTCTGCCTTATGAATGTTAAGGGTCTTTCAAAGTGATACACATTCTCGGGGAAGTACAATCAAAGCCAGAAACAATAAAAATGCTGTCCAAGCCCCGTGAATCCTCAAAATTACTCCCTTGTCTTCAAAATTAATTCTAAACATGAAAATCCACTATTAGAAAGCTCTTGGAAAAATCACAAGAAATTCGTGCCAGAATTAAACCAAACTGATACCTGGCCTGTGCTGATCTGCTCCTGTCAATCATCTTTGTCAGTTTTTCCTACCCCTAGACATGCTATCAGGAGTGTCAAAAATCTTGCACAAAAATGTCTATATTTTTCCAGTCAATGCAAGGAAAAGAATCATAGAAGCATTAAGGTTCAAAAAGACCTCTAGGATCTTCAAGTCCAAGCTGACATTGCAAGGTTCACAACTGAACCAAGTTCCCATGGAAGATATAAATTAAATTTCAGATAAGTAGGGCACATGTAGGTGGTCAGGGCCGGTTTTACTCATCCAGCCTGCCCAGTTCAGGCTTCCTTGCTAGCCATCAGGGCTGGCAGAGTTTAGGGCAGAACTTTTGTCCACAAATAAATGCCGCAAGAGGCGGGACCTACAACTTCTTGTGTTTTCCATGCATGCAGCAGTTTTTGTGTCTGGCACTTTCTCAGAAGAGGGACTGTGCAAAGAGGCACCACACAGCTGAGCACCAGGAGCATGCTCATGATCTGAATCCTCTGGTCTTGTGACCTATTCCACTCTCACTGCCCACAAGTGATGGAAAAATATTCGTTTTCATCTCTATTCTGAGTATTTAATATCTCTTAGACTGATAATTTATGTCAGATCTCACATGGGGTTTGCCCCATTTAAAAGAAGGAGACTTACAGAGAATCAGTAAATGGGAGTGGAAAGGTAGTACACCACGTCAGGACTTGTAGAGCTCGGATTGTGGTGTGTCTGAGTGCAGAAAAATCCCATTCTTGCATGACTGAGGAAAATATAATCAGCAAAAGTACTGGGAAAAACCTTGCCTAATTAGATATTTACACAATAGAGAGAAATGGCATTGGAGTTTTTCCAGGTTTTTGGTTATATAATACATGTTTAACAAAACTCTCTGATTATAACTGCACATATTTACTCAAGAGATGTAAAAGGCTTCAAAGAAGATATTTCATGCTCCAGGAAAGATTTTAAAAATATTTTAATAATTTGCTATTGCTTAAAAATCTGTTGCCTTTCAGTTTATAAATATATTAATGGGATATTATTTAATATATAAATATGATATAATATTTATCATATTAAATAATTTTCATTTATATATTTTATATAAATTAAATTTTATATAATATTAATATATTTATATAATATTAATATTCTATAATAATGCTCTTTGAGTCTCTTTATTATTGCTTTCAGCCAATAATAGCTTGGCACTGAAGCCTGAGTGAGATATTCCTTCCAGAACAGACAAAAATAGACCACAAGGGCTTCAAAACTTTCCTTTCTCTAGGATAATTATCCAGGATAACTGCAGGATGCAGCCCTATGCCCTGTAGAACCAAAATATCTTCATGTATTAACACACAAGGGATGTGATGGCTTCTTGGATGACAGAGGCTGTTGTAACGGGAGGTTCCCAAAATAAAAAAAAAAAAATCCAAACATAAACTGTTAACACTGGAGCAGCAGAGTTAAATAGGACAAGTCCACCCTGCTGAAAAGCAGAATGACTCGTGCTTTCTCAGCTTCCCTTCTAAGTATTGGCAAAAAGGCAAAATCCTGAAATGGACCGATTTTCAAACAGATGTTATTATGGAAATATGGAAACGACCTTAAAGGACAGGTTTCTGGAATAATTTGCTTTTTTTGATTTAGCTAAATATAATCTTCCTCTGTGTCCATCCCATGGGCTTCCTACTTAATGCCTCACACTCTGCACACTCCATTGCATGGAGCAAAGGACCAGCAGCCTCTCCCTGCATCTCATATTTCAACTTCTTTTCTACTCCTTCCCTGCCTGTGTCACAGCACACAAGCAACACGGCAGCCTCCCACCCCTTTCTGCTGGCAACCACAGTGCCCTGGAACCTCATGGCCATTGCTCTTCCACCTGTCCCTTTCTCCTTCCCCAGTCACTGCTCCTGGGCTCAGCCATCAGGATGGAGAAGCCAGCGTGTTCTCCTTGATCCTGGCACACTGGAAAGCCGCACCCCAGCTTTGAGGTCAGGAGACCTCCATCCCAGGAGGAAAGGGGAGTGTCAGGTAAGACAGAAGTGTCATCACCACCTGGGGTGTCAGAAATGTTCAGGGAGAGGCAGGCATCCTGCCCTTTGGCCTGATTCCTACAGGAACCAACAAATCCCCACAGGTTGTCTCATTTCTGGAGCCAGTACTTTCTGATGGAAGAATTGCTCTATCAAAGATTCCTCTTTTTTTCAACCATCTCTAGTCCTGAGATAAATTTAATGAGGTTTTGTAGAAGCATCATGTCCTCACTGGATCAAGCATGGGCACAAAGCTGCACCACTGAATCATCAGATGCAATGCAAAATAACTCAGCACAGCAGGGCTTTAGAAGAAGCTCAAGGAACAAGTGACTCGACTGCTCGTGCCTTCTGTCATGATGAACTCCCAGCTGAACAGCAACTTCATTTTGTTAGTACAAAAAGCACTCTTTAGTCAACAGGACTTGCACACAATTGACAGGGCTGCAAATTAAATCAAAATTTTTCTTCTCCTAAAGCATGTACAATAAAGTAATGTCTTCACAGTAAGTAATGACAACAATGGTACAAAGGCTTGAGATGGTGGGTCTGCATGTCCTCACCAGAGACCAGAGATAAATTATACCCAAGACAGAAGAAAACTCCCTTTTGCAGAAGCCATTAGCAAATCCACTTCTTGTTTTAATAGATGCACCTCCCTCCCACTTTTTTGCACTCCCTTTAAATATGTTAAATATCCAAATACATTATCAGGCAGAAAAGGATATTAGTCGAATGCTGGTTTTTAATCTGTGACAAATACATTATGTATAATAGATTCCTCTTAATATTTCATAATAATCTTCACTGAATAATTGATCTGAGTCTAATTTGTAATGCTCATTACTCATATGAATTGAGAATGTTTTTCATCTCGCACTATAGATCCAGCACGGGCAATGACAGGAGCTGCGACTGCTGCTCTCGTTGTGCTAATCAGGAGCCAGAGCCTGGAGAGAAGCACAGGTGCAGGGTGAGAAGCACGTCCCTTCCCTAGGAAAGCTCAAGGACAGAAATTGCTTTTCTGAGTGTGCTCTGACGTATGCTGAATGCATGTCAGCAGAGTGAAGGGCATGTCTCATGCTATCTGTTCAATTGCGCTGTCACCGCCAGCTCAGGCATGTCTTTCCCTGTGTTGACATGCATGACAAATTGCAGAAAAAGCTCTGACTGCTAATACTTTCTTCCTTCATCCCAGCTCTCAGTGCCGGTGAAATGCAGTTAAGCCTCATGAAAGGGCTGTGCTCATAAATTCTTGTTAGATATGTAATATTTTGCTACGTGCGCTGAGATGATCTGTCACAGAATAACTCTGCTCGTATTTTGGAATCCTGCATGTTCAATCTATTGTGACAATCACCACTTTAAAAATTGAAGGATGTTTTTCTTACATTGCAATGTTACAACGTGCCAACAAATAATTAGTACCTGTGAGGATCTGTTGACTGAACCATAGTTGAATGTAGGCAAATTTTCTTGCTGCGATATGTTTCTGTAGCACAAAATATACCACAGTGTCTGAACCATCAGAGCAGTGTTTGGACACAGCAGGTGAATTATCCAGCCTATTAACAGATAGGCTAACCCAAGGAAACCAGCAATTTGTCATGTAATGAGCAAATATTGGTGGAGGTATTTTAATTTGTAGAAACTATGAAGTGAAAAATGTGGGAAACTTGTTTCAACAGCTGTGAAGTCGTGCTCTTACAGGAGAACTATGGACCTTTTCAAGCCTCAGGTTGTTTAAACAGATGTCTTGCACTCTACATTACTCAAGCAGTAACAGGTCACAATAAGCATGCAAGAAAACCCAGGGTGAGAGGACGTGGTAAAGCCCCTGCTGCAGCAGACAGACAGACAGACAGGAGCAGCTAGACGCAGCTTGCTGCACCTATGCTCAGCACTGGATGGGGCTTCCTCCCTTTTCCACATCTCTGAAATGTCTCAGACCTCACCTAGAGATAGTTAAGGTGAAGACTTCCATGAACATAATAGAATTTACATCAACAAATTTTATGTGAATCTTTGCAAACTTCTTTTAAATTGTATTCTATTTTGTGCAAGAGGGATTCTTTTTGTCCAAATAGAGTATTTTATTTATTTCCTCTTCTGCTAGAAGTTCTTTGCAGTAGGAATTATTTCTTCATATGTGAACGTGAGACACCGCAGGCATTGAGTTCCAGAATTTTGAGGGAGGCTAACTGTATTATCAATACAATTTTCAAGCATAGAAACCTACCTGTCCTAGAGTATATAAAACAAGTACTTTGGTACTCTCCATCCTTCTTTCCAGGGAAAAGACTCTGTTGAGAAATGAAGAGGAAAGAAAGATTTGTTGAAACAGAAAACTCTCGTCTACCTTTCTCCTCATCCTCCTCTTCTGTGTCAGAATTGACACAGGAGACCAAAGCCCTTCTGAGCAACCTGTAGTATTACCCACTCTTTTGGTGTATGTATGATAATATGTATGATTTTTTCCAGCACCAAAAATTATCAAACAAGACGAACAGTGCTTGACCCAAGCAGTCCTGGTAGTACTTGCATCTCTTAAGATCCTGAGTCTTGTTGCCCTCTCAGGGTTTTCATTTTTTGTGCTGATCACCTGCTTTAACTCAATCCTAGTAATTCTGTATGTGTTTCATATAAAACACACCAAAAAATCTTGCTGTATTTTGGATTGTCTGACACCATAATCAGCACTGGTCTCAGCTGGGCATGTGACCAGCTCATGACTTTGCCATCATCTCTGACCTGGGCACTTGTATTAGGTCTCCCAAATAGATAGATCTGAAAATGGGGTTAGGTGTTCACTGGAAGTTAAATGTCAGAGAGGATAGGGATGCTTCACAGGATTTTTGAATGCCCCACCTCTAAAAGCCTTACACCGATTAGTCTCTTGCTTAAGCTCGTTCTAAACCCAGGTTATTTGTGTTGCTAATGTCAAAGTTAGAAAGTGAAAACCTCTAATGCTGAATATGCACAGATGAATCCCACTGTTTCTGTGTGCAGTGCAGAGCATTTCCAGATGGCTTTTGATGCATATTAAATGTTTATTATGTTTTCTAAAATTATTTGATTGAGTTTAACAAATTATAACTGAGTATCTGAAAGGAGAGAAAAAACAAATAGATACACAACTATAACGCTTCAAAAAGCTAAGTAATTGTTTGTAATTGCTATTCAGAAATATTTGTTTTCACATGTGGTAAAATATTTTTGTTGTGTGCTCTCCAACAAGTACTTTGGAAAGCAGCTTCCAGAACAAGGTGTTCCTACTCACTGTTTGAACTCCTGGCAAAAAGGGAATAGGGATGAGGAAGGCCTTAAAAATAAAGCAGACAAATAAGGTTCACCAGCCTGCCAGGATAAATGCATTCAAACTGGTTTGTTAAACCTGATCATTTCCCGGTAAGATTGTCTTTATTTGTTTTGGTTTTTTTTTTTTGTATTTATTTTGGTGCATAGTAAAATGTTTCCAAAGCACCAAAGTGCTCTATTCAGAATGTTAACTGTTCAAGTTAGCTGCTATGGCTTCTTCTTCACTTCAGAGAGAGCCCCAAGAAGTAGAAGGTCCCAGTTTTTTTTTTCATTCCTGCACACAGTGACATGCCTTTGCATTGCAGATGCTCCATTGAAGGAAAACTTGCAGAAGATGGCATGAATATTGGGTGAAATCACCTGGGAGCTTGACCTTCATTACAACTCACCATGAATTATGTTCATGATGTTTACCACCCAAGCTAGTCAGACATCTCTCTAACTCTGGTGAATTCTGGTCAAAGCTAGTCACAAAAGTCTTTTTGCTGGGCTGAATCTGAAGTCTTGCAACACCTACAAATTGGTGCTTAAGTATCTAAGTCACCCAAGAAAAAACTAAAGTTTGGTCCCTCTACTCCTAATCTCCAAATGTTGTGATAACCAGTGGAGCCACTGAAAGTGTAGTGAAAGAACAGCAGACAAAACAAATTAAAATTTAACATGAAGTAAAATTCAGTTTGCTTCCAGCTCACCAAAACAATTTTCACATAATCATCAAGATTTAATTAAAATTTCTCTCGCACCTCTTAAACTGCCTAAACTGATGTTTGAGGTTATTTTTCACTTTTCACCTCTTGAATAATTTTTTCCCATTTATAGGTGAAATGGAGAAAAAGCACCTGAAATATCAAGCACAGTTTGAAATGGCATTTATTGCTTTTCCCATAAGGCTTCCAGGATCTTAGTAAAGATAGGTTTCTCAAGGATCAGATCAGCACACCTCGCATTCATGATCATATACTGGAAAAGGTGGTTTTGTAACATATCTAGGGAAACCTCTCCCATGACTTCTGAATTTAAAGACAGGCTATGCAATCTCTTGGAGTCACAGTCTTGAGCATTTTCAGAAACCAGTGTTGGATTTTCCTCAATGATAAAAAAGCTATGATCAGATTCAGAGCCCTAGAAAGGAGTCTTTGAAAATCATCAGGGAAGTACAGGTAAATATAGACAAGGTAAGAGTGCTGAGGTAACAAACAAGGGAATATTAGGTTGTATCAGAAGATCCCTTTGGAAAGCTCACAGTCAGCCCTGTTAGAGAAGTCTTCAGAAATTTTCCAGACAGCATTTCACGTGGCCA
Organism: Zonotrichia leucophrys gambelii; assembly: GCF_028769735.1. Classification (NCBI taxonomy): domain Eukaryota; kingdom Metazoa; phylum Chordata; class Aves; order Passeriformes; family Passerellidae; genus Zonotrichia; species Zonotrichia leucophrys. The sequence continues at coordinate 72,138,617 of NC_088172.1, forward strand.
GGAAGAAAAGACAGGTATAAGAGGTGAATTAAAGCTGGTCCATCTGAGCTGTGCTGGGCATTCAAGACCTGCCAATCTCAGCCTCTGTGTTTAGGTGAGGTTACTAATTATTTCTTCTAAACTTCACCTGTACACATGAATATTTTCATAAGTTCCCAAACTAAGAAAATACTTGTTTGTATTTCTGCTGCTAATTCTCTTGTAGATGGAAAGTACTATATTCTTTAGACTCCAAAAGATGCATTTCCTTTCTACTATGTACTACTCAGGACTGTGCATAGACAGGGGCAGAAGTTGAGGTATTTTTGCTGTCCAGTATGAGAATGGCAGGTTACAGCTGGCAACTCCTTATGACTGCACTGCTGAAGCCTAATTTTCCCAACACCTCAGTCATCCTGGGTATATCCACTGCATTGAAAACACCAACCAAAAAAACAACCAAAAAAACCCAGAAGGTGAAAGAAAATGAAGGTGAAAAAGACAGTGAAAGGCAGACTTCTTTTAACAGAATGAAAAGCTAATTTTTCTATTTCTCTAGAATTTTCAGTGAAACAAATGCAGGTGGAAGGATCAATGGAAGAACAGTTTTCCCATTTGTTCTTTTCCCACACAGGGATTTAGATTCCAGCAAGTCCAAGAACTGAAATATATTTTAAGGTGTACTATAAAGGTCTTCCATTTTGAATCATTATTTACACCAAAGCAAAATAAAGCAGAGTAAATAACATTTCCCAAATATCAGTTATTCCATATACCTCCTGCTGCACAAAGATTTCCTTCTTATATTTTTTTCTCTCTTAATAGGTTGCAATTTAGGAATGTCTTTCAAATGTGAAAATTATCTTGTATGCTTAAATTCTGTAATTACCGAGTATTTTGGAGAATAAATCAATGTCTAAAGAAAAGAAGTCTGCTTGAGCTCCATGTTCAAAATTAAGTCCACTGTAGTGTTTTACTGAATTAAATGTGCATTTGACCCATACCTCTGTCCTAAAGCCATTGGGAAGTAAACACTCACATTACTTAAGTTTTTTGAAATCTCTTACATGAGAATCCTGACTTAATGTCTCCTAGATAATTTTTGTTTATATTTTTTATCTTTTCACACTTTCTTTAATATTTCCAATGCCATGAAATCATCAAAAAGATCATGCTTCATTTCACACAATGACTCATCAGAGCTACGAAAGTTACCCTATTTCCTCCGAGGTTCTACATGGAATCCTGAATATCTGTCATGTGTTTTGGTTATTTTTATCATCTTCAGATGTTCCCTGGTTCTTTCAGGAAATCCATCTTCAAATTTTTGACGGTATTTTTTCTTCCTTGGTATTTTAAACAAAATGTATGTGATGTTCCTGCACTGTACTATTCTGACCTCTTTAAGTCTCCTTGCAGTTTAACTTCCTTCTATTTGCTGATACACTTAATTTGATGTAGCTGTCAAATTTGACCAATGACAAATGTAACAGCCCTTTTAAAATAATCACAAGATCTTAATCACTAATGGTTATAGTACTGCTCAATTCCTTAACCTCAGCTCTCTGTATGACAGAGTTTCTAATCTATTATGTGATACTGGATGCTTTGATTCCAGCGTGAAGCAATAATGTAGCACTATAGTACATGCATTATGGAATTTCACATGTAAGGAAATACCTGTTTATTTGTTTGGGGTTTTTTTTAATCTATATGACAATAGGTTATACTTGTCATTCAGTAAAAACATATTTTTTACTATTTCAGAGTGATAGTCCTATTATAAATATTTATACAGGAATCATTTCAGGCCTTATCAAATCCAATACAATAGATGATTAAACAGGATTGATATTAGTATAATGTTTGGGGTTTTTTGTGTGGTCAAACCCTTTTGAGGTGAACCTTGCACGTGTCCATGCAGAATATTATATGCAAGTATAAGTTTGCATTTCTTTAAGCCAGCTCACCAACAAAAAGTAGGTACATTAGTGCAGTCCCTGAGTTTGGATAACTCAGCTGGAGCAGAACATCAGAAGATCAGAAGGTTCTAGAAGGTTCGGGAACACAAGCCTCTGAGAGGAATTAGTTCAGCTATGTCTGCAATGCACAAAGCTAAATGTCTGTACCTACTGCAATAAATACTTCCATGGATTCCCATCTTCTGCAACTAGTCAGGTGTGTATTGCCAGTAGACCCCATACAGAGATTCATACCTTTTGAAAATAAAGGGGAAGAGGACCAACAAGAAGGCAGATTTCCAAAACTGATTTCAGTACTTCTGACAAAATTCAAACACTTCCCTTTGGCCTAGAAGAACTTTCTCACAATGTGACTCTTAACAAATACTTATTTTTGCTAAAATCAAAATGATCAAGCAATGAAAAGGAGCAGACTTTTTTTAAGGCACCTTATCTACACTTCGAAAGAACAAGAACAGAGAAGCACAGCAATTGGCAGTTCAAGCCAGCTATCAGAAAAGCTGACTGTATATAAGTCTCAATGAAAAAGATCAGTTATTTTTTCATTTAGACTACAATAATTTCTCTTCAACATTCAGAGGGCTTTGCCACCTCCTTCTACTCTCCAGCTGTAAAAATTCTTCACAAAGTCCTGAAGTAAATAATGAGCTAATGCAATTGATGTTGCAAAGTATTTACTATTTTTGTTAGCACTAGAGAAAGTGCTGACAGATTATTGTGTCCATTTCTCTGTGTCGTATCATCAAATTTGTGTCTAATAAATCAGTTAATTTCAGTATAATTATACTTGGAGAAAGACTGGACCATGATGGCCATTGTTAGTCATTTAGAGGTTCTTGTTTTCTCAGTCAATAGTTCTCCTTATTGAAAACTTGAATAAAAAATTATATCATATTTTTATTTTTTTTTTACAATTCTTCATTGAGTGAGCAGCGTCCTTGGGAGGGTTACTTTTAATTTGCTCTCCCTTCTCATGTACATCAGCAGTTCCTTATTCAACATAGGAGAAATTGTATTTGATACTCCAAAGCTCATAATCTGGGGTGCAGAACTTCCACAAATAGATTCCCAGAAATAGAATGAGCAGAACCAAGCAAAAGGAGTGAAAAGATCTACCTCCCCCTGCTTTCAAGGGTACCAGAAGTCCTAAGGCCTTATCTTTAATGTCTCACACATATCTCAGCCCCTAGGAATGCAGTTGAAAGGATGATGTGATGGAGTTGAAATGATTTGGAGGTTATAAGAACACTAATGAGTTGGGTCTCTGAGCTCTGCCTGTCTGAGTCCATTGACTTTGCACCCTTGCTCATTATCATCATAGCAGTTCTACCTTACACAGTGTCTGCCACTCTTCACTTGAACTGATAACTCACACAGCAATTGCTCAGAAGAGAATAATTGTGAAAACTCAGCATTTTGTCAGTGTGAGATAGAAGTCAGACACTTCAGCAAGGTCTGGAGTGCAGTAAGACTTTTTACAGCAACTATGTTGTTTTCAGTCCATGAGGTACAGGGGTGCAAGGGTGGGGGGACAGGAGGACATGACAGAACTCACTGTACCCTTTGCTCAGCTTGTAGGTGAAAGCAATCTCTGCAGTGGGGAGAGAAGGGACTGAAAGCCACACCGCCAACTCCACTGACAACAGGAAAATAAGATCATAGAGAAATGTGGGAAAGTTTGAACAATTTTTCTTATCTACACTAAAATGCATGCTCTAGCAAAGTCTATCTCCATTTCCCCAACAAAAGCTAAGAAAATGAGTAGACAGTGTCTTTAAGACACCATGGTTATCATCTCTCTCTGCACGACTCAGGAATATGGTGGGAGATAGCAATATTTGACTGTATCCCAGTTAACCTCTTGAAACTGCAGTGAGAGATGGCAAGTAAGAGTAACTGCAGTAAGAGCATTCACTACAAAAATTCCAGAGCATTCTTTGGTCTGCTTCACACTGTCGAGCTAGCTGAAGGAACTCTTTGGAATCTGGTGAAGCAGCTGTCTCCTAGCATGCCAATGAAGACATGACACTGCATTTCCTTTGCTGTTTTGGGGCCTGTATGTGAATTGGCAAGATGGCATTATACTGAGAAATGAGTCTTAGAAATGTGCAGTGATGGAGCTCTCAGCCTGCATGAGTATGCCAAGTCAGACAGAGCAATAGGTCCTCTCACTGTGGTGGCAGGGCACGACACATGAGAAATGCCACACTATATTGGCAGAGTTTTCAAGGATCATAGAGATGTCTCCCACTGGGCAGTTTAGCTCCATGTCCAGCCTGAAGGAAAGATTTGTAATCTAGCAATCTTTCCTGGGATAGGATGAGAGGCTTTCAGGCAGCAGGTGCCCAGGGCTCTCTAAGAGAATTACCTCACAATTTTCTACTTACAATTTGTATTTTATACACCTACAATAAAAGAAAGATATGACGAAGAAATCTCCTTAAGAACCTGGGGAGAAAGGACTTGGTTGATTCATGGTCCCAATTCAGCCTCAAATATGGAAATGAAGTTCTAACAGGAAGATGATTTGAGCAGAAGGAAAAGCTGAATTTTATTTCTTCAGTTACCTTGAGAACAATTCACAGGGACTCTACTAACAAAGCTAAAAACTAGTAAAATCATGTGCCTGGTAATCTGTTCTTCTTCTGTGCCAAAGCAATGAATTTTGTCTCATCAACCAGTTGTCTCTTGGATGTTCTGTTTTCAAGCAATTACAGAGAGTTTTAGATAAAACTTCACATTATAAAAATGTTATTGGATGTGTAAATTGAAAGGCTGTTCTCTGTTGAACTATAAAAATAAGGGTAAGCATAAAAGAAAAAATTCAATAAATGAGATATATATACATTGGATATTGAAAAGGCAAATTAAAGCTAAGCAGAATAATAAGGGCTGGAATTGAACCAAAGGACAAAAATAAATAGTCATTAGTCAGGCTAGAAGTAAATTGCCTGTCTTCCAAAGAAGGCACTTGAGCCCAGCAGCAGAAAATGGAAAATGTACCCCAACAATATTTGTGAATTATTTTTCAATCACAAAACAAAAGTTATCTTATGCAGTTGCCAGTATGTCCTGTGAACCAAGAGTAGTAATAAAGAAGAGTTTAGAATACAACAAACTTTATCTGAGAAGAAGGAAACTGAAGTTCATACAACTTAACTTTATTTGAAAATGAAGGACATTTTGATTTCACTGTGGAATTACGATACATGAGGGAAGATGCAGCTTGACTAGGAACAAGAGAACCTGAGCAATACAGTTCAGACTACTAGAACCACTAAGAAATATTTACTGACCAAAATATTTCAGAGTTTTGAGTAACATAAACCACTAAAATTTTAAAGGTTTCCACAGAAATTAAGAAACAGGTTCTGACCTCTAGAACATCAAAGGATTAAAGGGAATTCTTTCTCCTATATGTCTGAATTCATGAAGTACCAAAATATGCTTTTTCTTCATATTTTGGGATATTCAGTATACAGTCAGTAGAGTCTCAGGAAAGATTGCAGACATCCTTCCTTCATGTTCCATATTTCAGAAACTGCTCCTTAAAATCTCCCATCATAACCATAAATGAACTTCAAATGGTTATGCAGCAAAACTTGTCTTTCATTTAACATTAGATATTATGTATTGAATTTCTAATAATAATGAATCTTTAAGTTCTCCTCAGACACAGAAGAAAGATAAATCTTACAGAATAGCAAGTTTCATGCCCTTAGATAGGAAGATACTGTATGGGTAAAAAGAATCAATGGTTTACTTAAGTTATTTCAAAGCTACATCTAAGTCAGTAAAAACCACTAAAAGCAGACCTTACTTGCAGGAAGCTTTTAAGGATAGAGCTTGGAGTTTTTAAAATGCATGCAGGAATGATTATGTTATGATGACTTATTTAAAATATCCCTTAAGCACCTTTCCCTTTGCTGTCACATTAGTTAATCTCATGAAGATTCAGTTGTAAATTTTGAGTAATTTCTCAAAAAATATCTACATGTTTGACAGCTTCATCAAGTCACTTCAAGATTCATAAATTCAATCAAAGATACAGTGTATTTCTTGGCTCTGACATACTCTTTGTTTAATTCAATAGAAAGCTTCTCAGGCCTCTTGGGGCAGTGAACCATGGCCTGCAGAACTTCAAGGTGCCCCTAAGACAATGCAGGTTGCAATGAAAGCCAGTGAAGCAAGAAAAATTTGTCAAATAAGCCACACAATTTAAGCTTAGCTATTTAAAAATCTAAGTTTCCTTGTACTTTACTGTATGACATCTCTACCCTTTTAGCAAGAATTAGCAGGTAAAAATCCAATAATGGCAAGTTTTTGCATATTAATAAATTAAATAAATACTAATAAATTAAAATTCAGGGGCAGATAATGTTGTAAATGTATATTCTCAAAAACAATATAAAATTGAATGGGCTTTTAGGATACTTGATAAACCAAAGTTTGTATGTCTGGGGTTCTTTTTATTTTAACAGTTATGACTAAGTTTCTCAAGTGTAAATTATCAGTTTCCAGTCCCCATGTAAAATCCATGCTTCCTCACACAGCTCCTAGTCTAAGGCATCATCATGAGTCCACAGTCCTACAGTTTTCTTCAATATTAGGGGAGCAAAGTTAAAAAGGAAAAGAGTTATTAATACAGGTTACAGCTGTAAAGTTTTGGCCAGCAAATGGCCAAAACTCTCAGCTTAATCTATTGAAACTATGTCACACAACAAGTATTAACCACCTCTACATCCCTCTTCCCATTTTATGCCTTTACAGAGAAAACATGCAATTCATTGTGAAATAAACCTCTGTCCAGCATTCATCCTGGCATTGAGTAAAATGGCTCAAACCTCTGTGATGCCTTGATATATGATTCAGACCCTGTATTGCAAGGAGGCAGATGGAGGGTGGATATAAGAGTCAAATCTTAGGTCAATTTTGGAAGCTTAAGGCTGAATTTCCTGACTTCAGTTGCTTTGAAGATAATTATTAGCCCCTTGTAGTTATTATAAACATTTTCATAATATTCACATTTCCTGATTCCACCCTGAAAGAAAGCAGGAAATGCCAACAATTGGGAGAATTGACATTTGCTAATGGAGCAAATGGCTCGCCCTTTGTACAGTACACATGAGCTGGACAAGTGAAGTTTTAAATGCTGCTCCAAAGCAAATGCAAACCCTGAATTTTCTGAGATCTGCACTTTATTGGAACTTCTTCTCACATATTTCAGCAGAAAACTTTCTTGCCAGCTCAAAACAGCCCTTCTGATGTGATAGTCCTGTAGTGAAAGTAGAAAGTGTATGGCTTATGGTATCATCTTGTGGGGTGAGAGGCTAAAAAGAACAGGAGTGTTGTGTATCAGACTGGAGCTACAGGGAGGAAAAGTGAACATGTGCTTGTCAGAAACAAGAATTTTGTAATATGAACGTATGACATGCAATATATACCTAAAGAAAATCCCAGGTTTTTAATGAAACTTCCTTCAGTTCAAAGAGAGCCCTCAGGTTTAACAATCTGTCAGAGCTAATATTATATATGTGACCTTAAATATTCATTGAGTTTGTAGAGATTTCATCTCCTTTTGCATTTATCAAGAATTATTCATAATATGGGAGTTTCTGTCATAATTCAGACACTTTAGGCCAAAAAATGTAGAAAGAAAACAAAAGTCCAAAAGAGAAAATGACAGCTACAGTGATGGAATGGAGATAAGTGATAGTTTTAAAGAAACTCACTGTACATCTATAATTTTCCCTTTTAACACCTTATCTTTAAGCTATACTTCATTTAAGATGTCGACACAGCTTGATGTGAAGTGCATAATTTATTGAATGCTGACTTTCTTGTATGATTTATTTTGTTGTTTTGCAAGTCAAGTACAATCTTGCAACTCTGTCTTACGCATAAAATACTAAAAAAGCCCTTTGTGTTTACTGAAGCAGTGATCAAAACATGAATGTTATATGCCACATCTAGTTTAAAGCACGAATATGAGTGCCAAATTTGCCTAAAATCAAATCACTCATCCAGAATGCACAGCATCAAAGAGTTTTGATTTGATTTGACAAGGCAGTACAAGGCACTTCATGGAACATTCAACACACCAATACAGGTTTGCTTTGCCTGTTGCATCACTCTCTACTTCCGGCTCCTTACTTTATGAGGTGATAGAGTTGACAAAAAGGAGATTAGAGAGATCTAGATGGAAATCTGTTCTTTGTAGCTTGGCTTTTAAAATATTATTTATCATTTGTATTACATCAAGATGGAGAAAGATACATATTCCTTATTTTCAGAATGCAGTGCCTATATCTCTCTTCAAAACCAAAGACTAGAAATTAGTTTTTATAAGTAAAGTGATGAAGAAATACATAAAAAGGATGTCACATGACAAAGAAAATTCAGTGATAAACCTTAAAAATAAGTTCAGAAATTTTTTGCAATATTGGGCATAAAATTCATACCAAAGATCTAGGCACATGAAATTCTTTTCTAGGCTTATTATTACCTAATTCAGGCTTTACAATTGCAAAATGTAGTCCTTGCATTTGAGGACATTGCTTTTCTAGAAAGCAGCATTATTATTACTAGGGACTATGTCTATACCTAGAAGTATATTCACATATTTCTCTCTGTTCATCTCTCTTTCAGATGCCCACGGGTACCCATCTACAAGGACACCTACACACCACATCTGGCTCAGTTGAAGGACCTATGTCTTACACTTCTGTCTTCTAACAGTATCAAACATCTGCTCTTCATGCAGCTCTCGTGAGCTATTTGGTACTCTCTGATTGTGTCCTTTTTTATGGCATCACAGGGAGTTTGCCCTTATGGAAAGAAATTAGGTACTAGAAAATTATTTTGAAGGAAAAAAAAATAGATATCAGATAATCTGTTGGAAAGATATTAATGGAAAGGTTCATGATACACTAAAAAGTTTAAAAAAAAAAAGAAAAAAATCTGCGTCATAGTCATTCAATGCAAATTCACACAGGAATAAGTTTGTCACATTTTTCTTTCCCCCTCCAAGGGCCCTCTCTGTACCAGTTTCCAGGTCTCCCCCATCACAAGCCCACCCTCTGCATCCTGGCACACCCCAGCCCAGAGCAGGACTGCACCCTCTTGTCCCCATACCACTGCCCCAGGCAGCACCTTTCTCCTCCTCCCCTTTCAGCACACAAAGGCAACATTAAATAAAAGGTTGGGCTCTTCAGAATGTTTTTCTCCCACAACTTTCAACAACTACAGTGCAATTAAAAGAATGAGCACCTCTGATTAATCAAACTGATAGTTTTACCTCCTCTTTAGAAGAACTGGTTTTCTACCAGCAGACTCCAATAGAGATGGGCAGGCAGACATTATTTATAATTCAATGCAGGAAAAATTAAACTATAGAAAACAAGTAAAATATTTTACCCAAAATAAAAACCCCTTTGTATCATCTGTCGGTTCTTGCCAGTGGGAAACATCACTGGAGTTCAAGTATATATGTTTTATAAGATAAAAACTAAAGTTTAAGAAAAGGGAAATGTGCTCTTTTGTGTTTTGAAAGGTAATTATTCTATGCCCTTATGTGATTGTGTGAAGTATGAAATAACAAAATATTCAGACTCCTCTAATTTAAGCCTGAAAAAAAAGTAGAAGAAATGGGTTAGCTGCTGTCTTCCTGGTAAAGGCTTCTGGTCTAGTTCAGACCCAGAAATCAATGTGACATTATTACCAGGGACATAACAAGAAGCAGCTTGGGCCATGAAAAAGCTCTCTGGTTTTTCAAAACAAATCAGTCTTTTTTGGATATGTGCACAGCTTGCTGCTCTTTAAATCTTCAGAGCACTGAAAACACGGCATTTAACTCCCAAAATCCAGGCAAGTTTGTCCTGAGAAATAGAAGTACTCCTACATAGACAAGATTGGGTTGTCTGTGATTGAGTTTCTTCATTCAGGCTGAGCAACTGTTGGGTATTCTCAAAGGCTTCACAGAGACACTGACTGCATTTGGCATGCCTGCATTGGGTAGACACAATCATTTGTCCACTTTGCACAGACTAGAAGAAAAGAAACCACAATAGGTATTGGGATTACAGAATTCAACTTCGCTGGCCTATTTACACCAGACAAATACAGTATCTGGAGTATCTGGAATCAGCACATTTCTACCTTAAAAATAAGGAATCCAAAGAGCCTCCAGTGCCACCTTGGCAAGTGTTTCTCTCACTAGGAACTTGAAGTGACAAACTAGATTGAGGTTCAAGGCAAGGTTTGGGCTTCAATCCAGTTGACTGTAGCATCCTTCAAAAGCCAACAGAGTTGCACAGCTCACCCTCTGCCCGATTCTCCCTCCAACAAAAAAGAAAAGGATGACAACATGCAGGTCCTTAACTCTGAGAAGTAATAATCCATGCAAATCAGCCAGATAATGCAAAATGACATTGTGGGAAAAAGAGCAAAGCAAGAAAGAACAGTCAGCCATTAATTTCACTGTACATCAAGGATTATTGACACATAAAATATCAGAAACTAAAACATTCCCCGTTTGAATTGAGCAACATCCTAGCCCAGCACCACACTCATTTCAAGAACTCTTTCCTTATAACATGTGATTATATGAAGCATAATTTTATTTGTATCTAAATTCAGGATCTTAGAGGTTCCTGAATTTCCAAGTGACCCTATGTATCTTTTCTCACAAAACCTTTTATTGTTAAGGAGCATTGTGTCAGTGAGCCAGAACTCTGTTTGTTAAAGCACTGTGATTAGTTCCAAATTTTGGCTCTAATACTAAACAATAAGCATTTTCATAGATACACCAAGGATTCTGAATAGTTTCAGTTATTCTAAAATTTTGTGGAAAACTGTGGTTCTTAAAGACATTAATACTTTATTATAATACCTCAATTATTAGCTTTACTCTTTATGCAAATAATATAAAGTAGGGTATGTGTTTATAACACAATATATTTGTCAAATAATACAGCACAAGCCATGCACCATTCTGTCAAACATTCTGCCAAAATGGCAGGTGAGGAGAGAATGTGGAAGCAACATGATGAAAATGTCCAAGTCAGTCAGTACCAAAGAATAAGTTCTTTATTTTGTCCTTATCTTGCTTTTAACCACAGGTCATACCCTCCTAGAGGCATAATGTATATATATATACATTATATATAATATTATATACATATATATATATATATATATACACATTATATATAATGCTACATAATACAATGTAAGTCTGATCAGTTTCATCTGAACATTTCAAATATTGTATTTTAAATATTGATATCTCATTACTAGCTAGAAAATACTGTTAGGAACAAAACTCAGAACTTTTATTTTCTATAGGAGGAAATGATCCCCCCACTAACCTCATGTTCTACTCCAATTCATTAATTAAGGAATATTTAATTAAATTTTTATCATTCCTCAGAATGGAGAAAACAATCTCTAACAATGGTCTACTGAGCTGTAGCCATTAATCTTAGATCATAGGCCATGAAGATATGACCTTAAAAGGTACTTTAATTAACACCAAGTATTTGTTACAAGTGATAATCATGATCGTTTTAGTATGTGCCAAACAAAAGATAAGACTGATGAATCTCTTGTGGTTAGAGTATTGATTTGTAATTTATATGAGAGAAAGATATTTAAACAGAAGGGAAAATGTATCAAACATTCAGATCAGAGGCTATAGTATCTTACAGGCCTCTGAGGACTTTGTTTTTCTTTTGAAGAACATGTTTCTCATGTAAGTTATTATTATGTACCCCACAAAATATAAAAATATTGAGCTTTATGATATGGTAGCCATATTTGTATGCACTATGTTGACTTGTTGACTGTCACTCAAAATACTTACAAAGTCCTAAATCTAAGCATTTGAGCACTTGTCTTCAGCCCTTTTATAATTTTGTAGATCAGATTTTCAAAATATCAGTATTTGTGAAGATCAAACTCAGAGTTCCCATTCAACAGTGGGTATCCAAGGTGAGTGGATAAAAAACTTTAAGACTTGTGCCTCATACACCTTCAGAAGTGCCACACAGCAAGGTGCTAAGATAAATGAAAGAGATACTACAAGTTGGCAGGTGACAATTCCCCAGATTTTTGAAAGATCTGTGCTCTAAAGCTACACATCTAAATATAATCTAAATTCCGTAAGAGATACACCTGTCTCAACTTCCTGCAGTGCTTGAGAATTGCCTTCTCCAAAACACAGAAGACCTTCTGCATCTGAGCTATTGCAGTTTATTGCTATTAAAATAAAAAAACCAACAAAAAAACAAAAATACAAAAACTTTCCCTGCACCAAGAATCTCTTTCCCTTGAATTTTAAGAGGCATTCAAGTACTTTTTTTGCCAATTTCCACAGAACATTTTGGAGAAAATAAGTTGCCTTTCAGCATATGAACTAACAGCAAAAAATCCTGCATTTAATCATCCAAGAAAACCACAGAGGAACTAGTAATGAGTGAGCCACACAAGAGATTCTCTCCACAGCTGTATCTAGAGTACACCAAGCAAAGTTTTCATGGAGTGGAAGTACTGTTTTGCAGTACAAGCTTCCACAAAGCTGGTCTAGTGCAGAGAAGCTGGGAAACATACAGCCAGTTTTACTTCTGTTACTTTGCACTGGACTGTTTAATTTCTCAATAAAACCAAAGGAATTATATGCATAAGAAACTTTCACTCTGTGGAAGGGGGAAAAAGGGGGAAAAATGAGCTGAAAGTCTGAAAATTGGCATTTTAGCAACTAATCTAAGAATATTTAAATGATTCCATCAAGCTCTTTTGTTTTGACAGGTGCTTCAAAAATTATTTGAGAGTTCACATTTTTCTAATGTCATCAGTGTAATGTTGTACAAAGTATATGTGAATTATCTTATGGGCCCAATGTACTGAGCAGAGGGAGTAAATCCAGCTGTCTCTGGAGACATTAGCTTGTTTTAGCATATGCCAATTCATATTGAACTTGAAACTGATGTTGCTCCCCATTGTGGTGTTGCATCACTTATGGACCCTTGTAATGCTTCCACAAGGGAAGAAAGAATATTAATTAGAATAAAAGCTGTGAGCATTTCAAGGGGTGATTCTGCAACAATGAGAATTTCCCTGTGGCAAAAAAAAAAAAAAAAAAAAAAAAAAAAAAAAAAAAAAAGAAGCAGTGATAGAGTCAATATCTTAATGAGCCTTACATGGCTAAACAAGGCAATGAAATCAAAGATTTATGCTTTCTCTGTTTGGTATTAGAGCTAAGAAACTTGTCGAATTTTGCTACTCATGAACATCAGGCAATGACATGTATTTATGCTCACCTGTGAAATTCCAAGGATGTTAAAATATGATCATCCTAACAGCTCCTGGTTTGGATTTCAATGAGAGCTCCCAGAGCTCCAAGTCCTTAGCACAGAAACACAACCACTTTTATCCAGCCATCCAAATTTTTGTCCAACTGCCAACATTTCAGTGGGAGATTTTTGCCCCTCATTCATGGTCCCATTTGGGATCTGATCTTTTCAACACATTTGCTGTTTTCAAAATAGCTGAGTTCCATCAGGAACATGGAGGAACAGATAGAGCAATGGATGGCACCTCTGTACAGGAAAGCAAGGATGGAATGTGGTGGATGCTTTCCGGGTGCACAGAATAATAGGAGGAAATCAGACCTGCCAAAGAAAAGGGTCAGGCAGAGAAAAAAGCTTGGCTCTTTTGGCTGCATAAGGATAGCTGTTAGCAGCCAGAAAATTATCAAAGAAGGTCCTGAGCGCCTAGAGCTTGTCCTAAGTCAATGCTCTCTTTGCAAGCAGCCTCAGGAAGCTGCCACCATTATGGTCCAGTGGGACAGGCACAGAGTGTGGCATGCTGTACTTGTGTGCAACTGCCCTCCTACAGTCTACTTTGAATAGCTTTCCACCATGGTGCTCTTTCAAATAGCTTCAAAGCAGCAGGAAATATTTCCCAAGATGGAGAAGAAACTGCAAAGGAGGTGAGAGAAGGTGATCTGACAGTACCTGCTTCCTTAGAAATGGTGACCAGCAGCAGACAGGCTTGTCCCCCATCTGCATGTCTGAGTCTGCTCTTGTGTTTAGGTTTACATTCTATAAGGGGAGTCCATTTCCTCCGCTATTCTTGGAAGAACAGAAGACAAATATCCATACATTCTCCTCCAAGGCTGTTTTCCCACCTGTGATGTCAGCTTACTTACTCTAGATTTAAGCTTTAGAGAACCAAAAATCAAACTAAGTGGGTGAAACGAGGCAACATCAGAAGCTCATGCTCCAAGCTTACACATCAGGGCAGATTCTGCTTTTGGTTTTTGACAGTCTGTGGGGATGGTTTAAGTGGATGAGGAGACCTGCAGCAGCAACTTCAGGAGGAGCTCATCAGAGCTGTATTTTTCTGCTAAATCCAGAATCAAAGCACAGAAGAAATATGCTCGGGCTGAAAAAGAGTATTTGGCAAGGAGAGTAAAGTGGAGAGCTCAGTTTGCAATTGCACAGATCCAAAATACTCCATGTAGTCTGCAAACAAGCAGCAAATGTAGGGTGTCATTGATGAACATCTCAGAACTTAAGAACATAAATCACTACTCTGATATATGTGCCTACTGCTTAAATTTATGAGATTCACTACTAAGATGCAACTCATTCCAGGGAAGAAGTTGATTGTTCACCATGTTTGTAACATACTTACAGAGCCTCCTGGATTGGAAATATCATAATTAGAAAATGTGCATGGACACATTTAGAAGTAATTATATAAGAAAGCATATCATATCTTACCACACACCCTATTTTGGAGAAAACTTTAGACTCCTCATCTTCCACCTTAGAGCTGAGAACTGCATACTAGATAAGACGTTTTCTGTAGTAAGATTACAACTTTTTCTGGCTGAAATGTGTGAAATACCACTTGTGCTTTAATTAAGAAGACACTTTTTCAAAAACAAGAAACCTCCTTGCCCTGAAACAAAACTTCAACCATCACAAATCCTCAGTATTGGTTTCTTCATATATGTTTGAACAGCTCTATGTGAGATGTTTTAACAATGTGGCAACACCTGGGGGAGTGACACCGCAACCTGCCTCATGAGGAGCGATATCTGGGAAAAGCTTGATGCATTTCCAATGTCAGCAGCACCAGCAGCAACTCCTGTATGCAACTCAGAGCTGTGCTTGCCTTTTCTTTCCATGCATACAGGGTAATCCTCAGAGCATTACCAAAAATGTCGCTGCCTTGTGTCTGTTTAAGTAGCCAAGTCAATGTGGTTTGTGCATGGGCATGATGATTATACCTTAACATTTTCCATTTAGTCACTGAAGTCATGCTTACTGGGGAGAAAGAAATGGTATGGATTATTCTGCTCCAGTATGTGAAAACCATGTGAAAGCCATGATTGATGACACGGCTCCGAGGAATAAGCCTCAATGACATCTGCAGCACAGCTATGAGGTTACTAATAACCACAACCTGTGAATTGAGAAAGAAGCCCTTAAAATGATTGCTGACAAACACAATGAAAGAGATTTATGGATTGCCTACATCAAGAGTGCCCAATCCTTGTGAAGTGGATGGTTTGTCTCATTCATTATGCTACTGTGACATGAAAATGATATTCTGCTCCTTTCCCTTTTTTTTTTTTTTCATTTCCACTGAGTGAATATCAGAGAATCCCTTCCAGGGAAAATAAACATGACTTATGTAGCCACTGAACTTTCAGTGATTTGAGCCCTTCATTCCCTTAACGGTTGAGGAAAACAGGATGTCTTTAGCTCCAAACAAAAGAGATATCACCTTATCAACAGTAGATTTTAGCAAGTCTATTTTATGGCTGTAAAGTCAAAGCCACTTTTAAATCCAATTATCTGCATTTTTACTGCCTTTATTCCTAAAATGTGCTTATACTAAATCATTGAAGGTTGACATGTCTAGTGTTAAATATACTCAAACATTGCCAAGTTCACAGTGGTCAGAGTCCTTTCTCAAGTGCATTGTTATAAAATACAGTCAGGAAGGATCTAGAAGACTCTCAGCCACACACAGACAAGGACACAAGGGTGTTTCTGTATCACATGGTAAAAATATATATATTAAAGATAGAAAAGAGACAGTGGGTCAAAGAGTTAAAGATGAAGAAGCCTCGTTCACAGGCAAAGGTTATTCTCAGAACTACTTGTAACCTGTACTGTCAGAGCACCTTGCAGTGAGCACTAGTTCTGACACTGTGCTCTCCTGTTTTAGTCTGGTAGAAAACCATGCAGCTGTGAAAGCTGAATTGGAAGCAGATATTCTTCTTACACCAGTCAAGCTTTCTCTGAGAGTGTGTCTTACTACCCAGAGAAGAAAAAAGGAAGATAATGTCTGAATCTGCACATACAGCAATTCCTGAGATCCACAATTGACACAAAATGAAAAGGACCCTGTGCTTTTTGAAGGATTTTTGTGACTTAAGGTCTTGAGCTGAGACAGAAGCTGTATGGAGGCAACAACAGGTAATGCAAAACAGCTGTGCTGCTAGTTTATGTCAAACCAGCAACCTTAAAACTACAGACTGCTCCTGGGTCACAGGAGCTGTTGAGGCACTCTTTTTAGTCTCTGTTAATATGGGGTTCTGTCAGGTCAATCAAGCTCTCTATCTGCTTGGGGATTTTACACTGCAGCCCATTTGTGCAGTGGGATGCACCTGCCCTGCTCCACAGCACACTGTGTTACACTGCTGGAGGGTTTGCTTACAGTTCCAGTGAGACAGGAACAGAGCATGGCATGTAGAGCCATGTAGAGCCCATGTGCTGGGACAAAATATGAGAAGGAAACACCTTGATACACATATCTAATCTACAGAACTTTACATAGATTACGTCTGCAAGTACTGGTATCTCTCTCATTTCTAACATTTAAACACGAGCATTTTCCCTCTAAAGAGAACACTTGGGAGTAAGATATACAGCCTAGTTAGTTGTTAATCATCATCAAAGAGGTATCAAAGGGTTACAGAGAAAGTTCAAATACTTATCTAACCTAGTCACAGAAAAAGAAATATAAGGCTACAAATAAGTCAAAAGAGAATGAAATAATTTAATTCCAACACATATCCTATTGAGAAAGATTGCGTATGGGAAACGTGACAAAAGGTATAAAATGAACAGGCAAGCAGCTGGATGATGATGGACTGCATTGTGGAAATATGAGGAAATTAGTGTATCTTGTGGATCATGTGGAAAGATGAGGAAATTACTGTATGTGGTGTGTCATGCGAAAACATAAGTTGCACCCTAGATTTCATTATCAGAGCCTTCTTGTTGATATAGGCTGGTTTTGCTGCAGAATCCTGCAAGCATGGAGGTCACACAACATCCCCGGCAGCATATTCCTGTCCTTGGTTGATCTCAGGATGAAAAACCTTATCTCTTTGAACTTCTGTTCCAACTTTACACCCATTATCTTTTGTCCTCTCCCCAGGCACCTCTGTGAACTGTCTGGCACCATCATACCCTACTGGTAGAGATAGGGAGGCTGCTGTAAACCCCCCACTAAAATCTTCTCTTTTCCAGGGTAATACAGGCCCGTATTACCAGGCCTCTGCTCTCAGGGCAAGCAATCTGGATCCCACCACCTTGGTGAGTCTCTGCAGAGCACACCCCAGTTTGCCAATGTCTCCCTTGTACAAGGGGGCCCCTCAGTGGCCTCACATCCCTCACACTTCTGGGAGGACTCCTCCTAGCACACCTGAGTGTGTGCTTGTCTGCCTCTGCTGCAGGCAAGGCCTTTGCCCACAGGGTTTTCTGGAGCACACTGCCAGGATGGATATCCACACTAGCTCCAAACCAGCCTGCTCTGCTGAAAAGCAGAGCACCGTGTGGACTCAATTTCCCTGCCAAGAAAGTTACTAGGAAGCAGAAGAAATTAACCTGAGTGGATCTTCATGCTGCTGCAATCAGATGATTTCTGGTACCTGCAATAACCTGCTTAGAGATAATTACACAATGCAGCATAGCACAAGGGGTACTGTGGTCATCTCCTCTCACAAGGATAGAGAACAAGATGTGACTGTTATAGCTGTAGCTGTGACAGTCTGAAGACACTTAACAGCAGGCTTAGAACAGCTATCTTTGTGTTATAAATGTGAAAGTTCTAGAAGTCAAACTTTATCACCTACTCAGCTTCTCAAATGCTTGTTCTCTCAGCGACAGTAACCTTGAACAAACTCAGAGCTTTATTTTCCATAATGCAAGGACATCCTCACACCCAATATATAGTATCCAGCACCAAATACATCCTAGACAGAGGCAGATGTAAATGCTGGCTGCTTCCTGATACCATAACTGTGAGTTACAAACTTCTGATAGTAGTAACTGTCTCTTTGTCCTCACTAAACATTTTATTTATCCTGAATTATAAATATCTCTTTTTTTTTCTCAAAAATATATGCAAAATCCTATAAGGGATATAAAGTAAAAACTGTGCATGTGTCATGCTGAAATGCAAAATGAGAAGCCAGGCAGCCAATTGTGTAAGACTACTTTAATAAAGTAAATATTACAATATTGAAAAATGGTTCCTTATCAAGTCAGCTTCAGAGTGGATAGGGAGGAGGACAAGGGAAAGAAGAGTATATGCTACAGACCTATGAAACAGTTAAATGAACCAGAAAGTCTATCTTGCCAATAAATATGCAGAGCAGATTCTCAAACACCTTTCTGAGATGCATTGCATTTTATTTGAAAGAATATATGAGACACTGCCTGTGTCGTTATCTGAAAGCCATATTCATTAGTATGGTACATTAATGTTAAGTCATTTAGTCTATGTTTGCTTGGAGACAGGGCAATTTTGAATTTAGCACTGTACAATCAGCCAGGACTTATTTCTTTGAAGTTTCTGAAAAATTTTAACTGTTCACATACCTGGAAAACTCTCAGCCTGGGCCAGAGAAGTCAGTTTGGGCTGATACCCTCCTTCTCAACATGTCTGCTGGTAGATAGTTAGGTGAAAATTATGAGTCACAGAGATTCTTTCCTGGAAATATCCTGTGACCAGTTTTGCAGAGACTTAGAGCCATTTAGAGCTGGATACTGTCTCCAGGCTACCATCTCCAATTACTACAGAGTTCTATTCCTAAACCTAGATAAACCATGCAATCATAGGGGGAAAAAAAATAGGGTTTTTTTCCTCTCTTGGGCTTATCTGCCTTATACAGTGCATTACAAATTTTCTAAACTTTATACAGTGTATAATAATAAAGAAGCTAATAATTGAATTAATAAGTTAAAACGTGCCCTTGTTTTCTGGGAAAACTAGAAGAGCAAAAAGCTGCAGCACTAAATCTTTTCCATACATAACAACTGTGGTGGAATCTCATCTCTCACACTCTGCCTAGGGTAGCAACTGCCTGTTCCTCCAGACCTTGCCTTTGGCAACAGAAATTGATGCTAAATAGTTAATGCAGCAGATGTGAAGAACACTATTTTTTTGAAAGATTCAAAGCTGCCTTTCTTTTCTTTGGAATCCTGTCAAAATTGTTTTGGCCAACTTCAGAGGTTCTCCACCCAGCTCTGTATAAATTTTAGTCTGATTATTTTTCAGCAAATAAAGTCGTTAATCATCCCATTGGGTCACTTAGGAGAGCAAGCTCTAAGATGATGAGCAGCAAGTCACCCAGGCTGCTGCTCTATGAGAACAATGGGGAATTGGACAGAGCTGCACAGGCCTCCTACTCTTTCTTACTCTGCCTTGTACAATTCACAAATAAGGACATAACCTTGAAATGTGGAATGGTGGGCAAAACTCATCTCTTTTCAGTCATATTTTGAGTTAACAAATTCTGAGTGGCCACATAACCATAAGCAGGGCACAGCAAACTGGACGATACATGGCATATAGGACCTTCCCAGGATCAGAAGGGAAGTCTCCTGGGAATCAGAAAACTGATAAAAATGTCACTCAGGGTTTCACGCCAGAGCTGTCCCAGTGGCCCCCACTGCCCAAAGTAGGTCTCTCAGTCATATCTCACTTTCTGGGGAGGGATCAGCCACCCCAAGTGCTTGGGCAAACTGGGTGTCTTCCCTGGGTATATTTTGAGATCTTGCACGTACTGTGTCATGGGAAATCTACAGCCATTGAATCTGTACATCCTGGACACAGGACCTGAGAAGATGATGGTGAGGGTCTGCATGGGAAGTGCAAGGAAAAAGAAGGCAATGATGGCCACTCCTGACTGGCTCAACCAAGCATAGTAGTGATGACCCCATTTCAGGGAACAAAGAAAAACCGTACTTACCTTTCTTTGCTCAACAGTTCATCCACCAGAGAAGATGTTCTCAGGAATTGGCACAAATCAGGGCTTTAACGCTGCACTTTCTGTGCACTAACCCACAGACCTCCCAATTAGGTTGTTATTTCCCAAAAGCTTGGTATCCAATCTCTCACCAACCCTGTTCTCCCTTGTCCAGGTTTCTCCTTCTGACTGACACTCATTCATAGAAGGGTGTACTGAAATCAATTCCACTTCATGTGTCAGACTGCACAGTTTTCTTCTGCTGCAAAGATGGTCTCCAGCATTCACCATCCACTCTGTGTGCTCCTCTTCCTCTCCTACTCACTTGCACACACCAGGTGACATACCTGGCACCTTTCCCAACAGTTTGAAAGTTGTGGATTATTGATCTGGCTCTGGCTGAGGCTGGTAATCCACCTTTCCAACAACATTTGTATTATCTCTGTGTCAGTGTGCACATTTTTTAGCAAACTCAAGCTTATCGTGGCAAGTCTTGTCCCTAAATATAACAGAGTCCTTTCTCCCAAAAATTCTCTCAAGAAATTCTCTGATTTCCTGTCCCCACCAGCTCTCTTGCTTATTGCTTGCGCCACAGTTTACTTAGAAAGTACCATAGATCACCCCAGCTATGAAACTATAAATATAATATATATGTAAATACATATGTGTGTGTGCATACATATATATATGTATATATATATCATACTGTACATAAATATATAAACATCCCAATAATCAAATTAAGGAAGACTGACAATGGTTGAATTCTTGGCAAGTCCTTCTTGATGGACACTTTATACATATTGGCCTCCTTCAACTACACAGCAGCAACTGCTCCTGGGTTGCTTTTCATGAAAATATGGGGTCATAGTTTAACAATTAACAATGATTCATTGTAGTTATCCCTTTCAGCAGTCAAGGAGTATATTGGTCATACTGGTCACATTATTTTGACTATCATGAGGGGAGGGGGAAGACTAGTCTTGTACACCATTTTTCCCGAAAAGACATGAAGCCTGTGTAAATGTTACCTTTGGTTTTATAATTACTTAAACATGGTTCAAACAGCAAAGGAAGGAAAGGGCTTTACCCTGTTTTCTTATTGCCTTTTCAACCAAAAGTTTGAAACAGTTTGTTGTGAGGCATCCCTTGAGCCTAGGTATTCTGGCTAGTGCAGCAGAACATCTGAGATGCTCCATTTATAAAGTGATTTATCATCTGTGCTGTGGTGTAGCAGTGAACAGGAGATCTACCGCTAGAAGCAGCCCATTTCTGGAATGCCTCAAGGAACAAAAAGTGTCCAATCCCCATGAAGGTTGACGAGATTTGTTTCATTAGAAATTATTTCACCGTGGTCTGTCATCAGGGAATGGCTTCCACAGCTACAGCAAACAGCGCATACCTAGTGCAGAAGGGGTGAATGATCTGTATTATCATTCATGCTATCATTGTCATAGAGAAAACACATTTTTCTCCATTAAGAGTGCTGTAACTTGCAAAACATCCAGGGCTACATTTTGATTCCTTTTATCTGTTGATAAAATGCAAACCATTTTTCTTTCCTGTGCATGCACCCATGGCTATTTATTACTGCTTCCTGTGCCCATCAGCAATAAAATTCTTGCTGTTTCATCAGTAAGAAAGTCTAAAACAATTTATAGAGCATAACTTCCTCTATGAGAAATGTGAATTATGTGGCCAGTAGAGCCTTCAGCTACTTGCATGAGTATTTTTTTCCTAACCAGTCTCTGAGATAGTTATCTACACTTTCATTACCCCAAGATGACATTAATGCCATTCGGTGCTGACTGGTCTGCTGATAAAGCTAAGCATAAAGCCAGGCTGATGCAGAATATGACTGACAGTTTTCATAAGAAAAGCAAAAGCCAGGAGCACATATCACCTCCCTAGAAAGAACTGCATTTGGCTGCCAGTTAAATATATGAATTTTAAAAATGTTACATTTGATATGCTGTATTAAATTTTACATGATCTCATTATAGTCTATATCACTTTCTCCTCATGTTCCTGAATGTCTTTGACAGTCATCTGTCAAATCACAGGAGCTGATGTCCATTTGCAGAGTAAAACCTTGTTACATTGGCAATGAGTAGGAAGCAACACTTCCAGGGAAAGCACCTTCATAAGGAAGCAGAGGAAGAAGGGCAGGACAGAGAATCAGGATATTGCTTTAAATCTGGGATGCAGGGTAGTGCCTAAGAGCTGCTGTCCCACAACACATCTTGCCTCTTAATATGCAGAATTCTGAAGCAAAAAATGCTTTTTCATGTTGTAGAGCATGTGGCAAACACGAGTTTAAGCAGTGGATTTATTTGGGAGGTAAAAAGAGCACAGAAAACTGAATATAATACTAATACAGTCACCATAGGAGCTGCTGGCTTATTTTGATTAATTCAATTCTCTCAATTTTAATTTGTTCCTACTTATTTTTACTATAGCTGTGCCACAGATTTGTGTATTGACAGACTCAGTACATCCTAGTCATTGTCATGAAAATTGAGGCTTCAGGGGCTAGTATAGCTTGGACTTCTGACATCAAATTTGGCTGAGATACTTCCAGTGAATATACAAACAACCAACAAATTTTGAAGCCAGATTATGATCCAAATCAGGAACAACTGCTGCCCAGGACAACTGAAAGAAGCAATGTTTTCTGAAACAGAAGGAAAGCTGTCCATTGGTAAAAAATTTTTGCTTCAAAATTGTCATTAACTTTTGACATTTTAAAATGTGAAATAGTGATCTCTTGAAATAGCATTGCTTCTCTCGGTAACTGTATGTTGACATACAGTTTTTGGGAAAAAAATGTTTAGAAATATCAAAAATTATTCAAAACAAAATGAAATATTTTCTGTTCAATTCCAAATGCATTATTTGAATATTTTTTTTATTTTATTTGCTTAAATTTCTGATAATCCTAAATGTCTTGCCTTGTTCTCTCACCCTCTTCTTTGGAGTCAGCAAATTTGTCATCAAGTTCATTACTTGCCCAGCTTAACTTGACAGCATAAAGATATTCAAGGTAATAGAATACTGGCCTAAACTTTTGGTGATAATAAAAGTGAAATGACTATGAAATGCTGGCATTATCTTCAATTTGTCACAGGAGATGAAGGGTCATTCACTCAGAACCACTGTTATAAGCTGTCTGCCAATTCAAGCTATTGTATTGTATGGTCTGTCCCCCTCCCCCATACTATTTGTTCACCTAATTTGAAATCCTGTGATCCGCTGCAATTTCATTTCTGCTTTCAATTACTTGACTTGTTCATTCTCCTGAGTAGCCACCTGAAATTGCACAGTCTGCCTATATACATTTAAATTTTTTTTTTTTGCTTTTACATTCTTTTTTCTTTCTTTTTTTCCCTCTGGTTTCATCTGAACTTCTTGGTTTCCTTCCAGTGGTTCCTTAATCCTAACCTGTTCTCATCTGGTTGTTTATTTCTGTACCACAAGGAAAGGGAAAGGGAAAGGGAAAGGGAAAGGGAAAGGGAAAGGGAAAGGGAAAGGGAAAGGGAAAGGGAAAGGGAAAGGGAAAGGGAAAGGACATTTGCAGGTCCTGCCCTTTAATGGCAGATAATTCTCTTACCTTCTTTGCACCACCATCTGTTGCTTCCTATTTCCAAGCAATACTGTAGTACACTGGCTGCATCATTGTGAACAGATCGCTGAAGACATCTGCTCAGTGAGCAGAGGTGGTCAGAAGAGCAAATGAGACATGAGGCTGCAGTGGGGAGGGACTACAGAATAGCATTGTTTTGATTTCTGGATGTGCTGAGAATTTCTTGATCACACTGGACCTGTCAATGCAGAGAAGAGCTTTGGAAACCAGCCAGCTGCTGGAACACTTTCCAGGAGAACATGGGCTCCAGATGCACCCAGGCCTGTGTGGGCTGAGGGAGGATGTAGGCATCCCCAGGAGGCAAGAAAGGTCCCACCTCAAGTGTCCTGTCTCTTGTGTGCAGGCTGTGCACAGACTGCTTCAGGTGGCTGTTTTGGCAGCTGACACCATCATAAGCAAAGCAGTGACAGAGAAATGTCCATAATAGGATGAGGAAAAAAATTATTGTTCCTGCAGAGGCTAAGGGGACACTGCTTGGCCAGGAGAAAGAAATTTTTGCTGGCCTTGACCTTCCTTCTGGATAAATCTCAAAACTGAGGTCTCCCACCATCATGAGAGTTGTCATTTTTTCCATAATGGCACTACATATATTTTGGCTAGCTAGAAACAGTTTTGCAGCCACTCATAGCTCAGTCATCTTCCGGGTTCACTTCTCACATACTCCAGTTCTTCTGTCTCCCTGCCCGGACTCTGGAAGCTTTCAATACCTGCTGTCAGCACATTTCAAGAGGCACTAACTTGAAATAAAACAAACTTCTCTTAGCATTTAATTCACCTGGCTGGCATGTGCCAAGGGAGGCATGTCATGTTTACCTATCACTTTTTATTATAAAGTATTACCTGTCATGTGGGATAGTCATAAGTCACCTCCTAGTTTAAAAAGAGACTGAAGTGAGGTAAAACCATTCTCAATTTTCCAGAACAGCACGGTGGCAATACTCCCACAATGAAAAAGAGAAGAATCTGGACTTAAAAAGATATTGGTTTTATATCATCCAGCTTAATAGAAGCAAATATTCCATTATTTAAGATAACAAGTGCAATAAAAAGACATACACCATGCAACATTGGCCCCAAAGCCTTGTCAATCATACTAAAGACAAATTGGGTTGCTTAAATTTGTTGTGTTGGAGTTTTTTGTCATTGTAAGAACTGCAGTAATTTCAATATTGCAAATATCTTGTTACATAAAATATTTTTTTAAGTTTCTTAATTAAGTTGTTGGGAGCAGAATACAAGGCTTGAACCAGTGACAGCAGTGGCTCTGAAAGGAAGGTGCTGCTTTGGGTGTCACTTTGTGCTGAGCCTCAATCAGAAACACAAACATTCCCAAACTGCCCTGCAGATATTAAATCACTTTCTGTAGGAATGCTGGAGCAAATTGGCACTAACAGCCAGATTCCTTCCTGGAGCAGATAGTGAGGAAGGGCCACAAAAAGGGCAGGCTGAGGGTTACTACTCTCAGCCAGGACTGAGCAAGCTGACATTCTTGAGATCTCAATTATCAGTTAATTACTGCCCACTTGTGGCAAAATGACAGGGGCTTGGTTGGAAACAACCTGCAGAGAGACAGCAAATACCCAGCTGAAACTGCACCAGGTCTCTGAAATTTGAGGACAACATGATGCTTTTCCTTGTCTTCCTCTATCAGGGAAGATGTACTCAGCAAAGCTAGAAGAAAGGTGGATAGCTGGAAGACACCATGCTATATAAAACATGCTTCTGCTGCAGAGATTGAAACAGTTAAATCTTTTGTGCTGTGCCAGCACATAACAAGGGAAATACAATACTGCAAAACAGGGAAGCTTACAGCAAAGAATCTCCACC
Organism: Zonotrichia leucophrys gambelii; assembly: GCF_028769735.1. NCBI lineage: Eukaryota > Metazoa > Chordata > Aves > Passeriformes > Passerellidae > Zonotrichia > Zonotrichia leucophrys. The sequence continues at coordinate 72,164,325 of NC_088172.1, forward strand.
AAATATTACTGTGAAAATCCCAATACAAAAAGTATTTTTGTCTCTTATTTACAATGTAAGATTGAATTCAGATCCTAAATTAAATAAATTCATTGTGGGCTAGTAGATAATCTGCTAACAAATATTGTTTCACAAATGGTGGATTGATATTTCTTCCAGTCAGCACATAGGGATGAATGATCTATCTTTTTATATATGACTAAAGCTAAAGCAATTTTATCAGCTTAATATTACACAAGTGCTTTAGGATAGTAATACTAGCTTCTCCCGGCAAATCAGGAACTTGAAAGCTCTAAAAGCAAGGCTTGTGAAATATAAAAAAATTTACAGCCTGAAATATTTAACAGTTTTATGAAATGAGCAGCCATTGCAGACTGATTTGTTGTTTTAAAACCTGCTTCATGGGATCCTGCTATTTGCAGCAGAGTACATCAAGGACCTTTCAATTCAGAGGCTTGAAGAGGCTATAGCCTGGAAAGCTCCAAGGGCAAGGGCAAGATCAGGGAAGGGAGGGGTATGGCATTATATCATTCTTAGAATATTGCATCTGTTATATGCAACTCAGCTCAGCAAGAGCAGCTTTCCTAGTGTAATTGCTATGACTTTTCACAGAGTCAGAGAATATCCTGAGTTGGAAAGGACCCACAAGGATCATCGAGTCCTGCTCCTCGCCTTGCACAGACCCCTCCCCAAGACTCACTCCATGTGACCAGGAGCATTGACCAAATACATCCTGAACTCTGTCAGGCTTGGCCTGACACTTCCCCGAGGAGCCTCTTCCAGCACTCTTTACAAGCCATGAATTAGATCTTGTTTTCTTCCTCATCTTACAAGAGTGAAATTAGAGCATGAAAAAATTAGCAAGCCTATTTTCAAAGGTGTTGAGCATACCTGCTCCAGATAAAGTGAATGGGATCTCTACAAACCAGACCATAAATGTTTAAATCTGAAGTCATAATTGCCTGCTGTATTGACAACAGGAAGAGAATCCATACCTCCTGTCCCCAGGTTTTTTTTGCTTTAACCAGCAGTTCTCACACTTATAATGACAGCTCTTTTTATTTTCCTTGAAAAATGGGAATATTTGGCTTGTGACACTACTTTAATAAAAGACGTGGGTCCTCTTTGATCACATGCCTAGTCCTCCTTTGGCAGAAAAAGGGAAACCTTCTTCCCAACAGTTCTTGAATGAGAGAGTACACATTTATTCGGAACCATTCCTAAAATCTTAAGCCAGATAACATTACATTGTGCCCCCATTATATCTGCCTCATGTACTTTTTTGTCTTGTCTGTCAGCAATTAACAGCTAAGCCAAGTGTATTTTCTCCAATTCAGTTCAGAGTAAAATAGGTCTTTAAAAATCTACAGAGGGAGCATGCAAGGTGTTCATGTACTACAGCAATAAGTGTAGCACAAATTAATTGGAAGACTGCTTTGCAGCTGTGAGGGTAGTCCTAGTCCTTACCTCTGACATGAACTCTGCTTTCTGAGAAGTTTGGCCAGAAAAGTGAGGGTTTGCAAAGTCTCTGTAGCATGAACTACCCTTGTGGAACCTCTATTGATTTTCATGTGCTGGAACAGCAAGGGAGAGCTAGCTGCTGGAGTGTAAGGCAACAGTCAGTCACAAAGAACTGTTGTTTACGGAAAATATAAATTAAAGAATTCTAAATGAAAGTAATGATGAAAAATAATGAAATAGAATATTGGATAGCCAATATTCTCTAGGAATCACTGGAGCAGGAGCATTCACATGACCTAGTATTTTATGATAACACAAGGTAAAACATCTGAAAATAATGAGCCATAATAATTGATCCCAGCTGTAATGAAAATATTACTTGCTATCCTATTCCAGTCCTATTTGGCATTGGCCATGATTTGGGAGTGATAAAAAGAAGACGTTGATATTAAATAGAAATTGTTGGAGAAATTAAGATCTATAGGCAATGCAACATCCCTGGTTTCTGAATCTGAATGTGCTCTGATTTTTGCTCTTTCAAATTTCATTGCTGTAGAAGAAATCGCATTCAGGGAGCCCATGAGACTGAAACTTGAGGGCTTGAATCTGGACTTGAGGATGAAATGGAACCCAGAGGGAGAGGGAAAGAATCCTGTTCATGCCAATGAGAAAAGCTATTGTCAGATTTCAGCTGCAAGAGAACAAGGATGATCACGCTGGAATGAGGAAGGTGCAGAGCCACAGCTAATCTTCAGTGGAATATTTCTGATCTGCTAAAGGAAAGTTATGGACTCTAGTACACACTTCACAGGATTGAACTGCTTTATGGATGAAAATCTCTGCAATAGAATTTAAGAAATAAAGTATCAATCTTTTCTTTTTTGTGAGAATCTAACTTTCCAGATATAGAGACAGAAATTATAGTAATTTGGGTGCAAATGTGCCTGGAGACAAGATGAGATATTTTTCCTACCAGGTACTAGCTGAAAAGAAATAAAAATTTAGTTACCTAAAGTAATGAGGCCACTGTAGGAAAAATGGCTATAGAAAATTAAGTCAATGATGAATTTACTTAATTCAGTCAGAATGATCTGTGATTAACTTGATCTAAACAAAATGAAACAATAAGGGTATATCTTTAGGGCAATAGAGAAAACTTTAATTAAAGAAGAGGAATGTAAAGTTAACTGTATCAAGAAACTATTGAGAAGGCACCTAGAATTTTATTAGGATAGATACTTTTTTAAAAAAGCTATGCAAAACCTGAATCTTGAACAGAAAGAGACAAAACAATTTGAGGCCTGCAGACATCAAAATAATGTCAATGAGAACACAAAGAATAAACTTACTGGAAAATGATAAACAGGAAGACTCTATTTTAAAAAGCTGTTTCTAGTAGATGTGTGGATGTGATGGAAATATTTTGTTAGATGTTGATAAAGCCTTAACCAGAATTTTGCACAAAACTACAGTTCCTGCCACAAACCATTTTCTAACCAGGTAAGCGAAGATAAACTTGGTAGATGATCTTTTGAGGAGAGGCTAGGAAAGCTCAATTTGTTTAGTAAATCAAAGACTGAGTGAGGATCCATTTTGCAAGATTGTATGAGAGCAAACCAAAATTTAAAAAAAAAAAAACCAAACCCAAACAAAAAAACAACTTGTCAAAGGGAAAAATATTGTCAATAAATAAATTTACATTAGAAATGTGAAGCCAGTTTCTACTCATAAGCATAAAAGTGAGAGTAGCTTCCCCGTGTGAGTTCAGAGGCATAAAAGTTGAAGTTTATGACAGTGATTATATGATTTCAGTATCAAAATGTGGAAATCTTTGGATAATATGAAGAAATGTCCTCTAGCTTGTCTATTCCTGAGTTTCCTGATGTTCCTGATACTTTATAGCTTTCCCTGTGACTACTTTGTACTGAACTTTATCACTTACTTATCCAGCATGGGACAAATGGAGAAAAAAACCTGCCACTTTAACATACTTCATAACTAGCCTATAAATATATTTCTTTGACAAAGAAAGGCCAAGAATTTCTCAAGGGTCAGAACAATAGACATTTCTGAAGATAATGAGCACAGTCAGTGCTGCTGTAGAGAAACAAAGTAGTGGGAAAAGCAATATGAAAAAAAGGTGTTGAAAAAAATATGATTGAATACCAACCTTGCTGCTTAGGTTCACAAGCCAGCTACTAATTGGTCATTATAACAAGATAGTTCATCGTTATCTTGTGTTTCTTACATCTTCTTCAGTAGCACCTAGCCTTACTCAATTTCTAGCAAAAGGGTAGCAGTTTTAGATGATTCTTTGAAGTAACTAGTTAGAGCACATTTTATATAGTTTCCCCATCATCTTTTTTAAGAGGGACAAGAGATGAGATTCTTCTGCATATTAGTTGGAAAATTACAGAATATTAAGGGGTTCTGAGACCAGAAGACAATGGAGAAATAGTGAAAAACAAATCAGGCTGAAGCCTGATGTTTCTGGGGGTTTATTGTGGTTTTTTTTGTTTAAATTTTTTTCCCATCATTTGTACCTGTCACTCTCTTGCTCTGGTGCAAAAGCTTAAGCTCCCATGGTGCACAGGTGTAATTATTAGTAGTTATGCAAAACATAAAGAAGTGGAGAATGAGAGTGAAATATAAGAAAAAAATAGCAAAATATTTAAAAATCAACAATGAACATAATTTCCCCTCCACATGCCCCTGGGATTGCAGCAGGAGTATGAGACAAAGTCAATTACTCACCAAACTAAACAATAAAAGGGTAACCTTAACTCAACACCTACGAATAAAAAGTTCATAAATAATGGACAAAGTAATTCAGAACTATGGGAGTATTAAAAAAGTTGAAATCATTTCAGTGTATGTAGCTTCTACAATAGTCAATACTTCTTTGTATTTTAACATCTTAAAGTTCCAGATGGGTTTCTGTCTTGGTTTTGATACATTTTTCTCCACTTAAATTCAAAGCACAAGTTTTCCCTTGACTTGATGATATACTCAAGAAAGATATCATATGCTTAACTGAGATACTGAGAACCTAAATTTCTTCTTAAAAATAAAGCACAAACCTCAGAATTTAAATTCCAATTTTCCAGAAACAGTTCATTTAGACCAGATTGAAAAAGAAACCAAAACAAAAACCAAGCATACAGAAGAAAACCAAAAAACCCCCGCAAAACAAAGCAAAACAAACAAAAAAAAAAACCAACGAAACCAAAACAAAAAAATACCAAAACAAAAAACCTAACAACAAAACCAAACAAAAAAAACCCCAACCTATCAACCAAATAATCACAGAAAACCAAAACTGCTGACAGCATGGTCTAAGACAGATTTAAATAAAATACTCTATGTTGAAAAATACTAAATATAAGTTAGAACTAGAAACTATTGCAGTAAGATATGGGCTCATTTTCTGCTGTGTGAAAAATAGATGAAGCACAGTCTGGAAATGATAACTAACTGTAAATTATGTCCTTTTTATATGTGCAATGAAACAATTCATTATTCATATAAAATGGTGGGAGAAAAACCTGTCACTCATGCTGTCTGTGTGACAGCAAAATATCTTCTCACAAATAATAGAAGGTATTATGATTAACAATTCACACAGAAACTTAGAGAAAGCTAACTCTGAAACACCTGTGAGCATGATTTCAAAGGGCTTTATTTTTGACACACCAGAGTATACTGGAAGGTATTCAGGTGGATGCATGTCCTTCTATTTGGATTCCAAAAATGTTAAGCATTTCCAAAGAGGTTTTGTTTGTTGTATTTTTTTAATGGGGGAACTGTCATATGCCTCACCCTCCCCAGTGTCTCTCATAGCTTAGAATGATCTGTGACTCAAAAAAAGGCTTTAATGCATTTTCATTGTCTTTAACGATACAAGAATTCTTTGTGGCACTTTTTTCTCTTTCTATACATATCTGCATTCATTTTTTTCAAAACTTACCAAGCCAGGAAAAAGTTAGGATACTAGTCCTGTTTGGTTCTCTTCTTCCCTCTAAGTGATATGTTGCTGATGACTCATGGAACCTCAGCCCCACTGATGACCCTTGTCTCTAAGATATCCAGTTGCTTCTTTCTTCCCTGAGATAAGAGTGCTACTTTTTGAAATATAAAACAGAAGACAATCATGTGGTGACTGTTGTGGACTATAAAAAATATGCTACAAAGACTTTTCTGAGAGCTGCTTTAGAGCCATTGTCTTAAATTATTATTTTACACACCATTGACAGTAGTGTTTACATTGAAAGAAAGTTCAAAGCTCTTAGTTGTTCTGAACAGAAAAAAAAAATTAAAATATGCACCTAAAAATACTATAATAAAATGTCTTGGCTCATTTGGGAATGGTATTATTTGAGGGATATATTTTTCTGCAAACTTTGGAAAACTCACAAGAGATTTGATTTTTCCTTTTGTCAAAAAAAATGCTCCTAAAAATTTCTTAAGCCAATAGCTATTGCAAGGAGAATTAAAGATGCAGGCAGTATTTTTCAGATTCACAAAAGCAATTGGCTAGGGCAAGAAGAAATCTAAATTATAACTATTAGATAAAAAAATAGGAGTGTTGATGAAATTACTGTTACAATGAATGAGATAAAGTCGGATCATAATTTTCTATTTTGAGGTTAAAATGCAAGAGAGCAAGAACCTAAAGAAACAAATCTTAACCAAAAGAAGCAAAGCTTAACAAAAAGAATTGTAACATAAATTTCCCATGGATATAACACAGCTTCTATGGGATTCCACTGGGAGTTGAACACAGTAAAGCAAAGGTTACAATCATAACTCAAATGGCAGCTTCTACTGATTAAAGAGGAAAGGCTTGGCTGGTGTTCAATAACCTTGACAAGGACATTTTAGAAGAGGTTGACCCCACTGAATTTTTTGGTATGTTTTTCTGTGAAGAATTTACATGGTTGGCACTGCTCCAGAAAATGAAGCTGCACGAAGGCAAGGGACTCTCAGCCATGGACACGCTCAGTGCAGCGATGTCACTGAATCGTACACATGTACTAAAAATGAACAGCATCCTAACTCCAACCCCAGCTGTTGCATGAGCCCTACACAAGGCCCCCAAGCCTTTGCACAGCCAAAACATTTCACAACAGCTCTCACTGCAGTTTTTATTCCTGCAGCCACGTTCCACCCCCACTCCACCTGCAGCCCTCGGCTCCCTTTTGTAGCACATGAAATGCAAATTGCCATTAGTAGTGGTAATAGACTGCAGGACTGATGTTGACCTGTCTTGAGCTGGGTTTAGCTTGTTTAAACTGCAATAGCAATTGTCTGGCAACTATGTAACTGTTCCCTAAATTGGTTTTGATTTCATTTAATCTTGTGCAACGATGTGGTTAATGGTTATTATTAATAACAATACCCAGTAGCTGCGTTCTGTGGCAGAAATTCTGGAATACAACGAGCTGTGGAAGAGCACCAACACTGGTAGATATCAGAGCTCCCCAACAGCAAACACAAATCACAGTGGCTGCCACTGGTCACAGCAGGAGCACAGCCTTGCAAATCAGGGACAACAAAGACAACTGAAAGAGAATTGACAAGCAAGGAATGGAGAGAGCATATAGATACATATATGTCGTGTCAGGAATCAAGAGATTAATAACCCTTAGGAGACTGCAGCACCAAGAAATAAGGTGTCACTGTGACCAGTATCAAACCCTTTCTGGGCAATGCCTCCAGGGCACCAATGACTCTTGATATCCTCAACCCCTTCTGGAAGAACTTTGAAGCAGTGACATGGTGACTCAGAGAATGAGTAACCATAACATCAGTGAAACAACCAGGTAGGTGAAAGGAAATTTGGCCTTTGCAGGTTTTTAGGGTTTTTCAATTAAATATTTTAATAAGTTGTTGTTAATAAGATTAATAAGGTGCTGTTAATAAGTTGTTAATAAGGTGGGTTTCTTTTGTTGTTAATAAGGTGGGGTTTTTCTTGTGTTCCTTTGGACTATGACTGTTCTTATTATTTTGTCTGGGCTAATAATAACTATTTGTTTTATGTGTCAAGAATTTAATGAGACTAACAATAAATTATTCTGTCTATATGTCAGTTGTGTTCCCTGTTTGCCCATAACAGCATTTTAAGAGCAGTATGAATAGGTGTATAGATCAGTTTTGTGATACAATGAAATCTTACTGTGGAATTAATCTTTTTTAAATGGCAGTGTAGGGATCTGCAACAAGGCTGATGTCCTTAGAGTAAGAGCATGATTCATTCAGAAAACACAGACATTGACTTTAGGATAAGATGGATTGCATTAGATACATTACTGACTATATAAACTAGATAAACTCCATTGAGTATTGAGTGACAAGACTAGCTGTAAGTCCTGTACTGCAGATGCTCACATTTAGTCACAAGGACAGAACCCCTGAGACCCCAGTGATCTGTGTCCAGGAGCCGGCAAAGTCACACTTGCATGGGACATTTCATCTGGCTGATGGAGGGAAAAAAATCAGCAATAGCTGCATGCAGAAAATCAAGCAATGAGTGATGAAGTTTGCCTGAAGACTTTTGCTATTGGGATATTCCTGGATTGCCCCTGTAGAAATAAGGTGAGGCGCTGTTAACCCCTATATTAGCTACCATTGGATGAAGACACAAAATTTTCCCTAGGCAGGGCCATATGTATCTATGGCAAATTTTAAGCTCAGCCATTTCTCTCTTCTGAACAAAACAAAATTCAAGAGTGAAGTCTGGAAATTATTTGTGGAAACAAATTTTAAGACAAAAATATACATCATATTTGAATGCTAACTTTTTAGTCAGCCCTCCTGAAAACTGTAGAACTTCTTTGACATTGGCTTATTAAAACAGAACATTTTGTTCACAAGCATAGTAGAAATGCATGTGGAATAACAAACCATTTAACTCTTCTTTTATTAAACTTCTGGACACTACCCACAAGATGAAAGTGAACCCTACTATGATTAAAGACTTTTGACTGTGTGTGGATTGCTAATATAGCACCTAATGAATTGGTGTCTCTCCCAGTAGCATGGCCCTAACAGACTTCTCACAGAAAATCACTAATTGTATTAAAGAAGGGGCAGGATGTCTTTCTGAGCATGGTAAGAGGGATGAGGGATGAGGGCTTTTTTCAAATCCACATTTACAGTATGGATGCTCTTAAATCCTGCCAACATGATAAAATTTGGGTACCTGTCTCAGAATTACATCTATTTTCTCCTTTAGAGAAAGAGGTCTCTGGACATAAATTTTATCAAATAGGAAACAGACTCTGGAAACACACAGAAGATGCACTGGAGTTTATCACTCTGGTTTTTAACCTTGTGTTTCCTGACCCTAGAACCACACCAAGCCATCTGATTTCATTTCACGAAGTGCAACTTCAAAATTTATCAGCATTGTCCTGCCACTCTCTCTTGTCTCATTACTGTTCCATACATGAGTTGGCAACACTAATTTATGGATGTTTTTTATAAACGGCAGTTTTAACAGGTTCTAAGTTGCGCAGCTTTTATATTTTTTAATTTTTGGGAGGCAAGGAGGAGGGAATATGTGGAGGAGGACTGTTAGGCCTTCCTGCATTGTTTTATATTTCATTCAGGATGGCATTTAGTGCAGACAAGCCAACACTTCTCTTTTTCTCCCTCTAGGGTTATTTTACCCTAAGTGTTTGACTGCAAATATTTGATAGTACTTTTCTTAGTTAATAATCCACATTAGTTGTTTTTTGGTTTGGTTTTTTTTTCACTTTTGACACCTAGATTCCACTATAGTGAGCACAGAGGGTATCCATCCCCCTGCTTATCTCTGGTTTGAATATCTCTCACTCCTTCACTGCATGTTTCCTCAACAGTCCTTGATTCTTATCAGTTTCCAGCAGCTCATTTATCTCTGATTTCAGTGATCATGTCCCAGCTCTTCCCTGCTGCCACTTTCTGAACACATCTTCATGGGTATCTTATTCAGTGAGTACTGTGATGGACTAGTTCTTATTCATTTGCCAAGACGGCTTCTGCTGTCTTTGTGCGCAAGCAGAGATAAATTTAAATCATACACAATAACACAGTCAGTGAAAACACAGGAAAGAATCCAATAGAACAAAATGCTAAATAAGGAATCCATAAAAATATTGAGTTTGTAACAACAGTTTTCATACCCAGGTATGATTATCAAAATAACAGTTATGCAAGATGTTGACTGAATACATAAGAAAGATTTTTTCTATCAGAAAAAAAGCCAGAAAAGTATAAAACACAAGAAATCAAAATAATTTTGGTGAGGTTTTCCTTCAACAAATGATTTTTTAACAAATCAAATACTAGAAAATAATTGCTTTCTTCCCTGCCCCAAAGTTGCAAATTTCCTATTATTGACCTATGAAAATTCCATTTCAGGAGTTTTGGAATTGTTTCAGAAGAAATTTGATATCTTCAAAAAAGAATAAATAAAAGAATAATAATCTAATAATTTAAAGTGTTCTCTCACTTTTTTCGATTTCCAGTCCAACAAACTCTGATAACATTCTCCAGGATAAAACCCTGATTTCAAAGAACCATGCCTAATAGAGAAAATATTCTAATGAGGTAAAATTAATTTGGAAACAAACTAAAGTTTTTGGAAACAAACTAACCATTTATTACTCTGTACATATTTCTACCTGCATGGTGGTATCCAAATGGGCACAAGGCACCAAGGCTACAATACCAGTCTCTATACTTATTTTTTTGTCTATTCTGTGCCTTATGAAAATTAGCCATTTGTTTTGTGAGAAGGAGCTCAAAGGCAAACACCTAACTCTACAAGTTAGAGATGAGCCTTGTCTTCTTGAGTAAATTTCATTTTCCCAGTGACATAGGGTTGTCTTTAGTGGTTACACACCCAAATATTCCTCTAGCCAGCTGAATAAAGGCTTCTAGGTGCACTAGTCCTTCTGCAGAATACCAGCACCAAAAGAGATGACTTGTCACACCACGATGGAGTCCTCAAAGCCTCAAACTTTTCCTCTGCTTTGAGCTTCAGACAATTGCCTAGTAGCAAGACCATATCACCAGTGAATTAGCAGGAGAGTGTCAGTTTTGTTAAATTACTGTTATAGAGTAAAGCCTAAGATTGCTGTTACCATCCTATATTTTTAAGGTAAATGATGGTTCTATTCATATTTTTTTCTGAAAGTCTGTCTCAAGGGAGAAAGCATTTCTTTTAACAAAAAAGAGGTAAAACATCCATTAAAATATTTCAGCTTTGATGCTATTTTTCTTTTTCTTTGTTGTCTTTCTTTTGATTAAAAGTTTCAGTGTTTTCAAAAAACAAAGTTTCCAGTTTTCACTGCAAATAAGATTTTAAAGAGTGAAATGAGGGGGCAAAGGATATTATTACTAAGAAAAAGTGTTTCTCTAGCAGAGTCCAGCAAGGAGCTGTTCATTCTGCAGAAAAGCACACACAATGCCTGTGCTTAACAGAATGGAGTCCTGTTTTTCCTCAGAGAATTGCATTGTGTTGAGTTCTGTCTGTACTCAGTGGTGGCTCCATGCAGCAGCCAGACACCAACCACTGCACTCAAAGGGAGAAAATCAAGGTCATTTTCACTATTATTCTTTCCACCTTGAAGATTTATCTACAATGGAAAGAGTCCACTGTAGCTAACCCACTGCAAATTATCTTTTAAGAATAAGAATTTAATTAAAGCACTTAGGAGAAATATCTGAGTTAACCTCTAAATATAGAGTCAAAGCCTTTAAATGGCATTACTCAGTCCTTAACAGAGGTCACTCTCATCACAGAATGCAAAATAACTAGCAATACACCAGTGAGGTGCTAAGTACTTCCTTCAATAGGGATCTTAAAAGTGCTTCGCCTGTTCAAGGTGTGACCCTTTCCCCATAACATATTACACTTGCAGCCTGGGCATTGTGGTGATTGACTTGATAATGGCCGCAGAAAGGGAAAAGCAGGTAATTCAACTTGCAGGTTAATCAGGACAAATTTAAAACACAGAGCTATAGGCCCCTGTTTTGAAAATAATCCTACAACTGGTCCATGATTTGAGGTACCAGACCCAATCTCCATGAGTCAGGCAGTGACTCTGCATATGGGTAATTATTCCCATGATCTAGGCATGCAGAGATGCCTACAATAGCCTGGATATTACCCTGCTCTATCTGCGTACTGCTGGTCTGCCTAAACCAGAACTCATGGAAGTCAATAAATTCTAATAGAGGTAATCTGCTTTTTCAGTTCACGTTTTCTTCAGAGGTCCTGTAAATGCATTAATTAGATGCAGTAATGGCAGAGATAGCCAAGCAAATGCTTTGCAGGCTGTGACTTACATCCAAATCTGCTCATGTGCTCACTCTCCATCCCTTGTGGCTTCTTATGGACACAAGCTCCAGAGTCAGATGCAGCAGACTTTTGAATTAAGTCTAAATCTGTCTATAGTGATTAGATAGCAAAGAATGGACTTTGAATTTTCAGTGGTGCATTTCTGTGGTGCTAGTTATCTTTACACATAATTTTCTATAACTATCCTTAGTCTCAGTAAACTTCCAAACGATGTTTTACATCAACAACAACAATCATAATCTAATTCCTTGTTGCAGAATAAGCAGCAGAAAATCAATTAATTGTGAGGATAGACAACAAACATTTTCTAACAAATAGGCATTGCAACAACATTTGGAATTCACAGACCTTTCCATGAAGAACCAGAAACCATCAGCAGTTTGTTGTGCAATCATGTGCCTGATTACATGAGTCAAACTATTAACTCTTTTGAGTTGTAATCAATTTTGATTTTATTTATAGCTGTTTACAGCAATTAATGCTCAGAGCTGAAAAGAAAATAATATTTGAGAACAAAAGAAACCTCTTACAAGCCAGTTTATTAAAGTCAGCAATTAAACTGACAAAAGATCAACGGAGTTGTGACAGAGACCTGTAAAAGTCATCGTAATTCACTTCAGTGCCTCTAGGAGGGCTGTAAGTTTTAATCTTACAAATGCAACTTTTCACCCTAAAGCCTGAGACACCCATCTAACATGTCAAAAAGGATTTCTCATCTTTCTCAAAATCCTAAGTTCAATGCAGACACTCGCTTCTTACAGAGTGAGCTACTGCAGTCTCACAAGCATGCTTTCAGGCACACTAGTGGCTCTGCTGTCATTCCTGTGCTCTGACACTGCCTTCTCACTCCTGCACACGATGGGTTTTGTATTCTCTCAGATTCAAAACTTGCAGGCTGTTCACTTCCTTTCTTATTTGTTAATTGTGTCTCTTCTAATGACAATACTTTAGGCTGTTTTTTGGTATTTCATAATGTCTGTAACAAAGGCACTCTATGCACATTAAAGAGAGAAGTAACACCTCATTAAAAGGATAAGAAAATCATATTGTGAATTATTATTAAAGCACCAGACAGTAGCAGTACCGGATGATAACGCAGTTCTGTCCCATGGGGCTCATTACTTGAAGGTACAGCTGGAAAAGAGATATTACCTGTACAGAGGCACAGGTTCCCCAGCATTGCTAGTTTGTCCTAGTCTTGTACATGTAATCCTGCTCCTGAATGTCCTTAATGCCAGCCTGAGCAAAGCAGGGCTCTGCAGCTCACACAGCCCCTCAGTCCCAAGGCACCAGCAGGACACCATCACTGCTGAAAAACACAGCTTGAAAACTTTGATTTTTCTACCTTTCCTATTCAAACTAAGGTCAAATGGGAGTTGACACCATTTTTCAGTGAAGGAAGCATTTTCTAGGAAGAATGAACTTTCCCAAGGGACTAAAATTACTTACAAGTTCTGCTCAAATTTAGTCTGTAGCCCTATAGCAAAGAGAGGGAAGAACATGGAAATATTCAAATGTTTGGATTTCTGTTGCTTTTAAGAGCCTAATATTTAAAATGTTAACTAACACAAATGTGCATTAAAACTGAGGTAGAATACAATTTAAATATGTTATCTAGATAACATTTATTTTGGTTTTCCTCCAGGTCCTCTTTTTGTCTACTGGAAAATGAAAAAGTAAAATATTTGTTTCTAATGGTGTGGACAACAAAATATTTAAGTAGACAATTCACTAATTATATGATCAAGAGCTGTTTCAGGCATCTTTTCCAGTGATCTATGTGAAACACCACAGGAACATGAAAACCTGTGAACCAAGTGAAAAAAATGACATGCTAAGTTTGTAGCAGTGCTCTGGCAGTGAACTTTTAAGGTGCCAAATAGGAAAAAGGGCAATGTGACAGAGTGAGTGAGCTGGAAGAGAAACAGTGTTACATTCTTGAGTCACACAAGACAAACTCAGTCCTCCGAGACTTTGGTCACCTCTTACAAAGGGCTGCACTTCTGCCTGACTGGAGCTCCAGTTTCGCTCAAGGACTCTTTTCAAGCAGCCAGCACAAACTGCAACAAATCATCAGTGCCCATGCTCCTCCCTGTGCTTGAGAGTCTGCTTGGACTTGGCCAAGTGGAGCTGTCCCTGCAGCTCTTTGCAGCACTGGCATTGCCAGGGCTGTTCATCCTGCTGCTGTTGCGAGTCTCACCCAGAGCATTTCACTGCCTATGTCCCCAAACTCTCAGAGATGAGGATATTTCCTGTATCTGGTATCAGTATGGCAACAAGAAACATGAATATTTTATCAATGAGTCAGGAATATTTTCATTCTGTCCACCATTCTTCTGAAAAACACATTTGCACAGCCCGATGCAGAGTTAAAAGGATGTGCACACCTGCTTAGGGATAACTTGCATTCAATGAACAGGACATTTATATAGCATTTAAATATCAACATAAATGCTGTAGCCATATATCAATAAGGACTCAACTTTGTAATCATACCTGCTGCTGAAAACAGCTGATAATTTGGAGATAGGAGCCATAAAAAGTCAGGAATTAATGGTGTGTGGTTGAATGTGGTGTTGTGTGGGGAGGAGATGAGTGAAAGAGCTGAAGTGTTTACAGAAGAGAAGATATTAACCTTTGTACAGGAGTCAGAGTAGTGAGAATGTCCAGAGTTATGCCTATGAAAACAAACAATCAAAACATTATTTAAAAGGGGTGTCAGGAGTCCAGGAGAAGGTTTCAAAATGGGTGAAGGATAAATAAAAAGAATAAGGAAGAAACTGGTGGAATGAGTGGATGTCAAAATAGTAGGTGTATCCATATTATAAAAATACTAATAAAAATCCTTTTCTTCTATTAAGATTAATTTAATTTATAGATAGAAATGATTGCTTAAAGTTATTAGTAATATTTAAATGAATTTTTTTCTTTCCACAAAACTCAGACAGATTCTCTGTGCAAGACAGATTTTAGATCACTGAGATATACAAATTATTTAATCCCAAGGACCTGTTGTACAAATGTGTTTATTAGAGCTTTGTTATAGGAAATGCTACAACCCCTGTATTGGTGGAATCAGAATTCAGTCCTTGCAAGAGTCTCACTGAAGGTGGCAGGATTATATATGTTACTAAGTACATCACATTTCTGTGTTTTGCACTATGATAAACTAAAACATGTCCACAGCTAATCCTGGATTTTTTGTCGGTTTATACCTGATTTTCCAGTGCAAAACTGGATTGATTTCTTTTTGTTTAGTTTCATGACTCATAATGGCATTTTGAAGCTAAATTCCTTTTCATACAGTCATATAAAAAGATAATCACAAAAGTCTCACCCTGGGGATGCTATACCAATGTTTATATCAACATTTTAAATAGCAATGGAGCCCAAGATTAAACTTTGCAAGTTCCCTTATGAAGCTGATACTAAATAATAATTTTAAATAAATATGTTTAGAAAACAAAAAAAACCTAAAAATGTGTTGTGTTTACAGAAGACTTCAACTAAAAGTATACAATGGTCAGATATGTAAGAAGGTGGGTACCAATCACTACCTATAAGATTGGATGGAAAAATAAATTAGATTTTTTTTTTTAATGCAGAGAATCAAAACAATTTAACTCCTAACCCTCCAACCTGTATTGAAAACCAGAGCAGTCTCTGATAATTGCTTATATCAGGGATGAGAAGTCAATCTGGAAAAATCTGCCATCTGGATGCCACCAGTACAGCCAAGCCAGGCAGCTCTGTTCCCACTTCTCCAGTAAGGAGCAGGAGTGGGAGCATCCATCCAGCACTTGGGCTGGATCGGCCTTCCTGCCTTCTTGCACGCCCTGAGCCTTCCTGGTGCTTCATACACACTTGGCCCAGAGTGGTGCAGGCAGGATGAAGAGGTGACCTGCAGCTCGCATCGGGGCCAAGGTGGATCGGACATGAGGTGATGAGAATGAGGAAGCCAAAAATCAGCTTCAGAGACACAAAAAAAGTACAAAAATGTGTGGAAAGCAAGTGAGATGAGCCAATTTATTTATATGGCACCTTCAAAATGTCACTGATGGCATTCAGAGGACTGAATAGCATATTAAAAAAGTAAAGTTTGTGAATATTGAAGGACTGGGAAAAATATTGCTTGTGTAAACTATAACTGTGTAATTAAAAAAAGATTCAGTTCACAACAGGTTGTGCTTAAAACTGAGAGACCAGTGTAATTAGTTTGTCCTGTTAACTCAACTTAAGAAGAGATTTATACTTTTAAAACCAGAGGGGATTTAGTAGAGCCATTAGATGTTATGTCACTATAATTAAAGCATGTTTCTCCTATAAGCCTAATTTTTTAAAAAATATGAAAAATTTTCCAATCTCTATTCCCAAAAAAGGATAAAAATATCTTTCTTGTATTAAACTTCCATGACTCCAAACTGAGTTTCAGTACATTTGATAACCTCACTAGTGCTCTATATTTTGGTAGTAACATATTTAATGCATCCCTTGATGTCATGAAGATGTAAGTCTAAGCTGAAGGTTATAGTTTTAAATTACCATACAGAGTCTCTTTATTAAAAAGATATTTTTCTGGTGATGACACATGCACATAATTTGGTGGTTCTTTCCTGCCCACCTTCCTTCAAGGATGCACAAGTATGCCTATTCTACAAATGTTAGACCATTCTCCAAGAAAGGGGGAAAAGAGCAGGCAAGGACAGCTATTTTTTCTCATGCAGAGAACTGTATATCCCAGTTTTAACATTCACAAAAAGGGAGTGTGCCAGCAAAAATTAATAACTAACTCATTTCCTTATAGTGTTTAAAAGGACTTAGGTACATTTCTGACATATCAGTTTATTAGAAGGCTTCTTGCAAGAAAATGTTTACATCTTAGGTATTTTGCCCTGCAGGTAAGTAACTTCTAACAGATTAAATTTATCATTGATGGGGTCATTTCATATTAGGATAGTAGAATGCGTTTTTCCTGTTCAGTACAAGCAGAACTTATCATAAACTGGTATTGTGCAGTGCAAAATGTTGTTTTTGTGAAACATACAGATCTAAAGGAGCTATAATAATACCTCACCACATAGGGAGGTATCTACTCTTTCAGAACTGAGGGGGTTTTGTTCTGGATTTGTTGGGGTTGTTTGTTGGTTTGGTTTGGTTTTGGGGTTTTTTGGTTTTGGGTTTTTTTTTTGTTTGTTTGTTTGTTTTGTTTTTATGTTTTTGGGTTTTTTATTAGGGTGTGTATTGAGGGAAGTACTAGCTGATCACTGAAAGACTGAGACCAACTGGGCCACTGGGATTTGTGAGGATCAGGAGCTAACGAAAGGAGCCCTTTAGCTCTACACATGCTAAAACCTGTAGGCTGGGACAGAAGAAAAATGAGGCCCAACAGAAAACCTGGCTTCAGATTGGAACATCAAATGAGCTTCTTGCTGCATGGCAGGCTGAGCCAAAGCCCACACAGCCATGGAAAAACATTCTTACTTTTTCTTGTTCATTCTACTGAGAATAATGAGCATGGGAGAGACCTGGCTTCCTGTAGAGCAGTCTAGGACTACCAAACTGTAGCATTACCATCACCTAAAGATTTTTTACTAACAGTACTATAAAAATAGTTCTGAGCTGAGGCTCATTATAACCAATATTGTGTCTCACTATTTTTTTGTTAATGTCCAAAACTGCTTCAGCAGATCAAACCCCGTCACTTGCTAGACTAATTGTTGGTTGTTAAAATAAGGACTGCAATTTACCACTTACTATTGAATTCTTAATTTGGCAGTTTATGAAATTTAAGATCACATGAAAGCACATCACAGATGAAAGGATGTATGTTTAATTGCGTAACAGTTTTGCTGCTGTGCAGAGACTGCAGAGCTGCTGTCCAAGAGTGATCTCTTGGGCTTCTTCCCTCTCACTTCCAGAAGTGAGAGCTATCGTTACAACACAGCATTCTCCATCCAGGAGTTTTCCAGACTGATTCAGGTAAGTGTGGAAATTCATACTTATGAGGCAGGTCTAAGAACAAATCAAAGTACGCTTTGAGAGTCTGGCATTCCTGGCTGTGAAATGAATGGCTAATCTTCCACTGACTTTAAAGTCAGCTGGAGCAGCTTCAAAAAAAAAGACAAAAATGCAATACTTTAATTCTTCAGGAGTGAAAGTTGTTACTGCCAGTAGTAGGTATGCATCACATGAGCTCTCCAGCTGATGCTTAACCTGACCTCAGAGATACAGAGACTGTCAGCTGGCAGTTTGTATTTGACAAAACATCACATATATTTGTGAAAAGTCACACTGAAGACTAAACCTTCTTCTGTTTTCATAAGCACAGTCTAATTGGATATGATAAATAGCATAAATGTAACTGTCTTCATATTTCTGCAGATAATAAAGTCAAATTCTCATTTGGTATTGTCCTACTTCTAAAATTTTAATGAAGCATTATGATAAGAGCCAATTTTCTCTGTTTAATCTAATCTGAACATAACAGACTCAGAACAGCACAATTACTGTGCTATGGCATATATAGAAAATTACTCATTATTACTGAGCTCCAAAGTGGAGAAAGAGAATATTTCCAAAGGCACAAAATATCTAGGGCTATAATTCCTGTTTGCACTAATAAGAAACTCTCACAGTACCATTAGCAAAGTAATCAGCTTTTCAGTATTTTAAGGTCAAAAAAATAACATTATAGAAATAAGAAAATAATTTTACATTGTATTTTTGTTGTTGTTTAGTTATTCTTATTTTCAGATAAATATCTTTATATTTAAGATTTCATATTTAAGATCAAGGGCTGCATCAATCTTGTCAAAGTGACTTTAGTCTGAGAAACAGCGATAGCAAAGCATATATATTCACACACTGAAGTTGTTGATGGATTCCTGCTCTTTGCCAAATTAATTACCAAGCAGTATTTGATCTTTTGTGAGTTGATAAATATACTGGATCAAACATTTATAAACTAAAAGATCCAAGATGAAACGTTGGATATCAAGGCTAACAGTTTTGCTGCACACCTCAATGCCTCAGCCCACAGGCACAGCATCCTGCCCTGTCTCAACCCAAACTTAATGATCCCACTATCCGTTCTGCTCCATCATTTTTGATCCTCAGTGCCATCTATTTTTATTATAAGTATGATTGTGGTAAGAAAGGTTTCTGGCATGTCACTGTTTGTTCCAAAAAGGTCTTAAGGCAAGGAAGAAACCAGCAGAGAAAACAAACAGCATCCTCGCTGAAAAGGAGGGCCTGCAGAGCACATTCCCAGATCTGATGGCAATCGCAGTGAGACCCACTGCCAGCAGCTCATATGCTGTGATAATGACTTCTCCATTACCAGGCAATCTCAGCCTCATGACTCTGCTTAATTCCTCCATGAATCGTGTCAAGGAGTCAGTACCCCCTCCAGCAGGGAACAAAAACCTGCTATCCACATATTCCAAGATTTGAATGCTCTCAAGAAAAAAGATCTCCCTTTTCACACTGCACATTGTTTCTGTAGGTTCTCTCTCTAGTGCTTTGTGTCCAAATAACAAGATCTTAAGATAATGAGAAGAAGCCTAAAATAAACCATAAATTCTCATAAACACAAACTTTTGCAAGTAGACACTGAAATAAAGCCAAATAGAAGAGAGATTTTACTGGGATGCCATCTGAAAGCTTGGCATTTTGCAGCCTCTCAAGATCATGAGAGAACAAAGAGAGCCTTAGTCGTTTTTTGTTGAGACGTGTATCCTCACAGGTAAGAGTTGGAGGAAAAACATGATTAATGGTCACTAAGCAATCTTGCAAATAAAACCATATTTTCTGGGGAGATATAAAATAACAGTTTTCCTTCTGTTCACAGTGAAAATATGCTCTGGTAAATTTAAACATCTTTAAAAACCTAGCTGCTTTCTTACTCTGCTCCTGGTGTGGTGTCTGTTGTGGATAGTACAGACAGCCAATATACACATGGCTACAGGATTTTATGCATCTAGGAGATTGATTCTGGCATCAGCAGTATCCCCTCTCACCCTCTCAAGCATGTAACACCAGGGATATTGCACCAGGGATTACGGTAAGGGAGGAGGCAATGAGAACAACTAAAGGATGTAGCAACAAAGTGAACACTAGGATAGAAAACAGAAGGAATAAGGGAGAAAAATTGGCTCCTGGAATGTTGCTCCTCCATTTCAATATCTTTGCAGTGGGAATAATTCTACATTGGCCAGAAGAGATGTTCAACTTAATTCCTCCTTTCGTGCTACCTCATCCTACAACCACCTGAGAGATGCCTGCAATCAAACCCTGGCCTGAAGCTGTACAACCAGGACTACCTACTGTGGGCTCTAAGCAGCTGGGGCAGAGCTAAAAGTAGCACAGTCAGACACATCCCACCCCCCAAAACTCCAGGGTAGCAATAAAGGCAAGAGAGATGTATTACTGCAGGTTAATAAATATGTGAGAAAAAGCCACCTGCCACCTCTCCTCACTCCCTCAATTGTCAAGCCACTGTTTTCTTGTTTGTAGCAAAAGTGGACATGGCAGTTCCATGGTATCACTGGCTCTATTCCTGGCCAAGGGCAGTGGAACCATTGCCTCATCCTGTGACAGTGCACAGCCAGTTGGCTGCTCTCAGATACACTGAGACTTCAGTGATGCCATCGCCTACATGTAGGGAAAAGCTTTCATAACTGCACCTTGTGTGCCCTTAGCATCTCACTGAACTTTTGGGACCTAGCTGCTCAACCCTTCGTTTGCCATTCTGGGCACAGTCTGGGGCAGATTCCTTGGAAAACTTTACACATGGAGATGCAGTTATCTGTGAAATTAAGGAGCACCTAAAGCAAGCAAGAAGTAATAAGCCATTATGGGAACACACAGACAGCAGGTACACAGTTCACAAATGTGATTGCTAAGAAGGATCTTGGGTAGTCTCTGAAGTCACCTTACTTGGATTCCACATGGAACTAAGGCTTGCAAACAGACAGTCCAAGATAATATATACTGGGGGGAAATTTCATTCAGCTCTCCATCTTTAAATTCAGTGGTTATCTTTACTATGACAATATCCCAAGGAGGCTTTAAATATGCTACTCAACTAAAAATTTTACATAAAGAAAGGGAGAATAATCCATACTCAGGAATTTCCACCATTTTTCTCAGCTCATTTTCCCATTTGCTTTCCTTCTCACATTTGCTCATACAGAAAATCTTGCTTTTCTCACACAGAAAATCCACTGCTTCTTTATTCTTCACATTCCTCAAAGGATTCTGCTTTTTCTACAGTGTTTGGAATAAACAAAAATCACATGGAAGTGCGCCATGTAGTCTTGTTACTATATTTCAACAGATGGTATGCAGTATTGTTCTGAATGCCTGCACAACAAGAAGCTGTGTCAATATCCTTGCAGGGTTTTTTTTCCTGAGGTCCTGGGAGATGCTGTAAAGCAGCACTTGATGTAATTTTCTTCTATTGTAGTTCTGCTGTACACATGTAAAACTAAACAAACAAGATTCTCATTTTGAATGTGTTAATCACGCCCACAGTTTGAGACCAACGAAGAATTAGATTAACTTGTATCTGTAGGTGTGCGCGTTAGTCTGCATAAACCACGCACACAAACACACACACACTTTGTACAGATGTGGGAAAGCCAGGTACTCTTTATTTCTCTCACTGTGTGCTGTGACTATCTCCAGTGGAAGTTGGTGTAATGAGGGTCACATATCATGATTGTCAGATACAACATAGTAGCAATTACCCAGGCCAGCAGCAATTGTGACCACTCTCTGCACAAGGGAACAGTTTCTAGAAGTGGCTCATAAGCTGACAAGATTAAGAGTGACCAAAGCTGATGATTAAAAGTTTTGACTAAATCTGCTATCAGCAGTGTTACAGAACTGTAAAGCTGAGGAGGGAGGTGTCTGCAGTTGAACATTCAGACTGAAATGCAGGGCCCTTTCCAGTTTTACCTGCAGCACAGCACCAGCCATTTTCAGTGAACACTGGTCTGCAGAACACTTCTGTAGTCAAAAGTAGTTGAGAAAATTAAATTTGTCACAAAACCCTACCCAGCCACAGAAGTATTTGTTTGGGAAATGGTCAGTCGTTTCTTTTAAAGTGCTTGGATGGTCTATGAGCCATCTAGCTAGGAAACAACAGCAACAACAAAATACCTATTATATATCATATATGTATGTGTGTGTGTGTGTGTGTCACTGTATATAATTTGTCATTAACTACAGATTAGCAGGAATAATAAGTATGATATGAAAAGTTCTTAGTCTCAAATATGCCAGCAGCACCGAATAACTTTGAATTAAATATTTTAGGGACATAACTTAAGGACAGTTCTTAAACATGAAAAGCAGCTACAATGATTTTGATATTCCATGCTGTATAGAAATAATCAAATTCTTCTTCGGAGGAACATGAAAAGCCCTGCAGGTCATTGGTGCTAGATGAGAGGGTGAGGAAAACATTCAGTACAGGCAGCAGTGTGCAAGCTGCAGATTGAGCTCTGGGTGGCAGGAGCCCCAGGCAAGAGGCCATGAACTGGACCCTTTGCACAAACAAAAAGGGCACAGAGACCTGTGCAGAAGTCAGGTAACTGAACTGAGAGAGACACAGCAGAAGCTGAGGACAGCAGGAAGAGCCCAAACTTTCATGCGCACAGACTATGAAGGCATTAAACCCAGGGGTTACTTTATTTGGTATCCCTTCCTGGAAGCACTCAGCGTGAGCTGTTCTTATATTACTGCATCATTAATAAATTGCTTTAAGGATGCAAGAGAAACCCAGCCAAGAACAAAATCTGATCTGATTGTGTGACTGTGGTGGGTGTATGCAGGGAGCCAAGCAGGGCATCCATGGGCTCACCAGAGCCACCCACTGAGATGGGGCTTCAGTCCCAGCAGTGCAGTCCCTGGTGGTGGGAGTGTGGCTACCAGAGTGCCCTCTGAACAGTCAGACAGGAGACTTTCCTTACACATGAGACATTATAAGATAAGGTAGTATAAGAGATGTACCACACAGCCTTGACAAATGCCAAGGGTCACATGGGCTAGCCCAAGCAATCTGTTCTGCCCTTACACTCTGTGACACTTGGTGCACTTTTTATCTCAGTGTGGCTTGAAAGGAAAAACACATCACCAAGAGGCAGGAAGAAGAATTTGGAAGGAGAAAAGAATGAAAATTCTGTCTTTCTCCATTTATTTATTATTCCAAGGTTGGTATGAGACCTGATTGAAGTCCTATCTGGGTGTGTAGGTTGGTATGAGACCTGATTGAAGTCCTATCTGGGTGTGTATCTTAGTTAATGTGTCAACAGGCATTTGGAATAGCAACTCTCTCCATTCAACCTGCTCAATCTGACTGAAAGAATTCAGTGTGCTTTGAATAAAAGCAAGACTGCCTATAACAAAACGATTGCAAAGATGGAAGGAGTGGATGAGTGCTTTGAGCAACTGAGTCCAGTTTCAGTCATTGATGCTGACATTATTGTATGATGAATCTTAAAATGAGATTTTTTTCCTCTCCTTACTTTTCCTTCTAGAATATGGGTCCATACTCTCCACCTTCAGAAATATTTCCTTTCAGCAGCTGCAACTGAATAATGGCTGATTCATCCCAAATAGTTTTATCATAAATACCTCATTTGGGTTAACGAGTTCTTCAGTTTCCAGCCGTGTCCTCTGGACAGGCATACGGGAGAGAACCTCCCTCTCCAGCCCCATTCAAGACATCATTTTACATTCCTAAGCCAAATTCTTTTGACCTCTTAAAGATGTTTTCCCAAATATCCTTTCCCACCACCGAGATCCTAGCACAGACTCATGCTATTGGCCCCAAGACATCTGTCTTTAAGCTGTGTCCTGCTGAACCCATTTCTACCCTTGCTGCCCTCAAGATCACACCATGTCAGTATACAAGATTCTGATATTGCCATTCGCCACAGATGATTCCTATATGTGTCAGTCAACTTTATTTTCATGCTCCTGTCTTTTATGCCAAGGTCTTTATTAGAAATAGTAAACAAACTTTGTCCAGAGAGTCCTTGAGAAAATTGTCTAGTAACCTCTTTGAGCTTGATCATTTGCCTCACAGCATGACTCATTGTCATCTCTCATTTAGAGAGCTCCTTACCACATCTCAGTTCCTATAATAATCTCCATCTTCACCATTTTAGCTGATAATTTCCCATGTGATGCTGCATCAGTTGCTTTGCTCAAGGTCAGACAGATTTGATCTACTGCTTTTGTCTACAGAATCACAGCTTTCTTTTTTTAGAAACATGAATGGAGATTCTTATCAATCTTTGATTAGACAGGCATCAGGATAGCCTGACAAAATGTGTCTCTGACCAAGCCTTACTACATTTTATCCCCCTTTCCTTTTATCTGCAGAGTTTTAATTAGTGTTTCTTTCAAAGTTTCCTACATAATCCCTGCATGCAAGTGAGGTCAGTAAAGTTCAAAAGCCATAAAGAGATATTTTAAGTCCCCCAGAAGATAATGTAATAGTTAAGACAAAGTGCTATTATGCACTTGATGCAGCTGTGGATGGCAGGGGCAGGCAGAAGATCCAAGTAACTTAACCTCTAACCAAAGTTATGCATATTCTCCCTGTGTTTCCTCTATAAAATCAGGGAATGAATTATCCAGTAAAATGTGGAAAAGCAAGAACAAGTAGAATTAAATTCATAAGTCTTACCTGTACCAGCTCAAATCATCAGTCCATCTCCTGCAGGGCTCTCTCTGTCAGGGTGCCATAGCAGGTACCTAGGGAAGAGGACAGAAACAAGAAAAGCTCACTGTTCTGCTTGCCCACTATCCCAGCTCCACAGTTTTGTGGTTAATGGATCATTCAGGAAAAGGCATCATCTATCTGTCAAATAGTTCTTATTGTACTGCATTGCTTTCCACAAATCAATGTAAGCTTCTAGCATTCACAATATCTATGAAAACCTTGTTGACTTTGAGTTCATTACCAGCTGCTTCTTCTGGATGCCCTGTGGTTCTTTCACCAGGAGAAACACGGAACCATCACTCCTCGTCACCTTCTCCACTCCACAATACAATTCCTCTGTTTTGCCCCTTAGCTCTGTTTTCTGGAGTTGAGCAGCCGTACCCATGGAGGTATTCCCTGGCCATAAAAGCCATTGAACACCTTCAAGCACCTTTGCTCCCCTCCTCTGGGCTTTGTCTTGGCTTTTCTCTGCCTCTTCCATCCTACTTTTGCCCAAAGCAGTTAGGCCATTCCCAGAAGGGGAAGAAAGTTTAGGATCTTTCAGGATGAAGCCAGATCCATACAGAGATTGCTCTGGGAGACACTGAAAAGCACCTGGAAGACAGTACATTCATTGGTCACAGCCAGCATGTCCCACTTTGCTCTGCACTGGTGCCGGCCTCACCTCAAGTCCTGTGTGCAATTTTGGGCACACAACATAAGCAAGATATAAAAGCTATTAGAGAGTATCCAAAGCAGAGCTGTAAGATGTGAAGGGCCTTGAGGAGAAGCTGCATGAGAACAGATGAGGTCACTGGGTCTGTTCAACCTGGAGAAGAGGAGACTGAAGGTCTCCTGCACTTATAAGTTCCTCATGAGGGAAAGAGGAGGGGCAGGCACTGATCTCTTCTCTGCGGTTCCCAGTGACAGCACCTGAGGGAATGGCCTGAAGTTGTGTCAGGAAGGTTTAGGTTGGATATTAGGAAAAGGTTCTTCACCCAGAGGGTGGCTGGAACAGCCCCCCAGGGAAGTGGTCGCAGGATCAGCCTGACAGAGCTCAAGAAGTGTTTGGAGAACACTCTCGGGCACACAATGTGTGTGCAGGGCCAGGAGTTAGACTTGATGAATCTTGTGGATCCCTTCCAACTCAGCTTATTCTGTACTTCTGTGAATTTCCATACTCCTGGTCTTGACCCTTCAGAAAAATCTAACACTTTAAAACTTTGTGAACCCCATTTTTAGGTGTCTGCTTCTGGTTCAGCAGGTAACAAACCGATACCAGCTAATTAGCACTTGGCACTGCCATGTTTAAATAGTGTTTGAGAGATACCACCCTCAAACCCGCCTGAGGCCATTCATAATTTCTTTCTGATTTACCTTTAATTTCTGCACAAGATGTTTGTTCACTGAACAGATCTAATTACCCAGTTACAGACAAATTGCCCCTCACATCCTGCATAAAAAAGGTCAGATAGACATTAACAGCCCAGACAGTGGAGCTGTACCAGAGTGGGCCTGCCCAGAAGGGCTGCCCGCTGCCTGGGGCCTCAGCTCTGCCCAGGCACATGAAGGCTCCAACAAGCTCCAGCACAGCCCTGAGCAGGCAGCCAACAGTGCTGTCTTATTTTATTTGGAGGGAAGGGAGAAGCTAATAGACCACTGTAGAAATGGCACAAGGGAAAAGCAGGCATGCTTGTTTTAATACTCTTATTAAAGAAAAGCATAGCATTACTGACTCTTTAAGTTTTCATTCAATGACACTTATGCTTATTAATTTATTAGAACTTTAATTTTTACCAAGTGGCTGCACAAGCAATTACTTTCAGCTGAAGAAGGACTTGTGATTTTTTTATTGTGAACTCAAAGAAGAAAGTGAACAAAAATTCGTTATACCATGTTCATCCAGAGCACAGATGTGATTGAGATTTTCAGCTTCCCCTGACACTGCATGTCTGCTGACATTGCACATGTGAGCCAATATAAAAATTGATACAGTACCTGTATGTCTTGCAAAGCTTTAGAACTGATAGTCTTTCTTACACACAATGGCACAAACTTCCACAGTTTTTCAAAACTGTGTTCTTTTTTAAAAGGAGCTTTTGCTGGTGATGCAGATTTCTTCAGGTTTGTGGTTTTCTACCACAACCAATATAACAAGAGAACATTGCCCTCTGGTGTCACAAGCTTTGTGCTTGGCAGAGCTTGCCACCTGCACTTTCTTACCCTTTTTCTTCCTTCTCTTTATTCACTGTACTGAGAGCCAGGCTGTGGTTCAAAGGCATAAATAAGCAGAAGGTATGGAAAGGATTGTTTCCTTTTCAATGGGGAATTTTTTGCAGTCATATAACAATTGCAATGGGTGTGAAAACAATCTGTCTAAAGTACTGAAAGCCAGAATTAGCTCCCTTCAGGTTGGATGATGCTGTTAAATCTTAGCTGATTCTTTTTTTTTGACCACTTTATCAATTTATTTATTCATCCTCTTGAATAGGTTTTTTTTTGGATTTTGAAGTGAATATTAGAATCAAAGCTATCAGAAGACTGAAGCTAAATTTGGTAGCTTATGCTACCAACAGCTTTACTAACACCAGTGTTTTTCTGATCATAACTGAGTTCTCCAGCTCTGCACTTGGAGACATCTGAGTTCTGCCTAATTGCTCAAAGGTTTGTCCGCAAGCACACTCCAGTATATTAGGACAAAGGAGTGGCAGAAAACAGCCAAATCAAATGCAAAGAAGCCAAATTGTTACTTGCTGTTGGATGATAGTACCAACAGAGAGAGAAGAAGCATCATTGTTTAAGTAGTTGGGGAAGGGACAGGAGAGGGTGCAGTGGGAGTAGCACAAAGTTTAAATTTATCTTCCTAGCCTTGCAGGCTCTGCTGTCAGATGGTTTGCACAAAGCAGAATAGTAAGGTAAAGTGCCAGATTTTTTTTACAACTCTTAAAGCCAAAGATCATTTTTCCACTTAAATATTCCAAGTGTTTTGTAAATGCCAGTTTCAAAGAGATGGTTGCCACAATGAATAGATCTTCTTGCAAGCTAATTAGTCCATATGAAATGTATAGACAGTCATTTTTGCTAAGGAGACAATGATGATTCCAACAGATGATCCATTAATTCCATCAGCTACTTGCAGCCACTCTGCAAACCACAAGGGACAGAAGTTTAAGGAACAGCCTTAAAACATAAGGTAGAGACTGACTTCAGGGGTGGCCAGATGGTGCTGCTTGTAACTGGCTGCCTGTTAGACAACTCCCTGGACATCATCTAATCACCTTTTGCTCAGTGGGATCCTACATCTAGTTTGAGCCTGATAATAGGTGATGTTCTAGGCTCAACTCTATGTAGGCCCCCTCACAGACCATGGAAACATATCCAGTGATTATTTTTTCTCCTCTTCCCCTAGATATTGGAGGGACATGCTCCTCTTAGTGCATTAACCAGAGATAAATAGATAATAAGATGAGAGCAGGCACACTATATGTGGCTTTTTATCTGTCCTCTGGACTTTTTCCCAGATGCACCAGACCAGTTTTTGACCCAGGCTCTCCACTAGCTTCCAACCACTGAATTAAACCCTTAATGATAAAATGAACACAGATTTTCTTCCCGGCCATTTACAGGACTGCTCACTTTAAATTATTAACCAAAAAACCCCTCATTTTTCTGCTCTTACAAGAAAATATAAATTGCCCTCTTGAAGAATTGAGGGCTGACATTATTTTTGTGCATCTCCTGATTTGCAGATGGCTTTTACACAGGCCCTTGCTAACAAAAGGATTGAAAGAGGGGAAGTAGGAGGCTGAGGTCAGATATGATGTTTAATTTAGAATTAGAGAAAAAAGAAAGCCTGTAAAACTGAAAATTGAGAGGAACTTCAAGATAGGCATCACCAAAAAATTTACAGGGGGAAAAAAACCCCAAAAACCATTTTATCTTTTAAAAAGAAAATTACATGTAGATAAACAAGCTCTGAAAAATCTCTTGAAGTAGTGAAGAGGGAAGTAGGGAGATAACTGTATAAGAAAAATTGGTGCTGTAACCAAAATGCAGTCTGCAAGCACTGTTCTATAAAGCTATTAAAAAAAAAACAAACTGTAGTAATAAACATGTGGTAAATATGTATTTTGTTCTGCTTTTAATGTCTTTGACAACATCTGTCTACACCTCCCTTATTTAGAGCCAGCAAAGTTTTTTGGTGGATCTATACCAGACCAAATTAAAGCATTGATCAGGCTGAATTTTACTTCTGCTTGCTAAGTTACTTCTTGGCTTGTTCCTTCTATATTACTTCTTGGCTTCTTGACAGTTTGGAGGATTTGGCAGCAATGAAGCTAAAACTTGTGTCAGACTACAGTGCTTCAATCTGGGTGTGAAATTCAATGACCATTTGAAATACAGATTCTGCAGAGTCATGACATAAACAAATGTAATATTGAGATCCATTCTCCATAGGAAGCTGTTTAGCAGGCAGAGAGCAGACTGAAAAAGGTGGAGTGACCTCATCAAAACTGATTGCAAGAATACCACACCAGGGACCAGGCATCAATTTTGCCCTAAGATTTATTTGTAAATCATGTCATGAATGCTCTTTGTGGCTGGTAGATCCCATTTATCTGGTTTTGTGAAACAAATATTTAAAAAGAAAAAGCAATTTACACATTACCTGCCAGGTGTGGTAGCCAACAAGCCTCTGAAAGGTGTTGCTTTGTCCTATATGCCAGAGGGCCAACATTTTCCTATGCACCAGTTTGCTTGCCATCTACTTCTAGACTTATCTTTTAGGATCTTAAATAAATCCATGGAGATTTTTACTTGTCACTCCCAAAAACCTGCTGAACTGTCTTTTTGATTTTGGTGCCATGAGTTCAGAAATATTGCTGCACCTCTGTTGGTAGAGAAGCGGCCTTCAGCAAGTGATTTATATTCTTGACATATTGCTTTCAAAGGATGCTGTTAGAAAACATGACTGAGACCACACTTACTGGAAAGGCTTCTCCTTAGCTCCTGCATAGCTGTCTCCAGAAGCTGCTTAGTCAGCCTTTGCAAACTCCTGAATTTGCAAGTTACTGTAGGCTGAAGAAGGCACTGGAGCCACTGGAAACTGAGGCAGATTGCAGACAAGCTGACTTTCCCTTCCCTCTCTTCACTTATTTACCAGATTATAAATTTGCATACAAGCTTGCCTGGGAATAGGCACACTTGGGAAGAAGGCCTGCAGAAGAGAGCAGTATGCTTCAGGGGCAGTAGCACAATGAGGCTGATCCAGACCTCTGGCCCTGGAGGTGAAGTGCAGGATCAGTTCCCCAGACATCTGTTTCAGCTGTCATCCATCTGCTTTTGGACTTCACTCACAGCTGTGGCAAAGCTCTTAGAGGCACACTCTGTCTCTTACACATTGCTCTAGCACCTGGCACAGCAGAGTGCCATCACTTTAAAGGCTTTAAGCAGCACTGCTACAATAGTGATTGGTAGAGAGAGTCAGATAATTAATTACTTTCCAGTATACTTTTCACTAGTATAGTGTTCAATACGAGTATTGACTGGATTAATTTAATTTCAAAGTTGCAGAACCAGCTTTATGGTATTTTTTATTTTATAGTTGATTTTTTGTTTATCAAGACTTTATACTAGACTAGGACTATCTTTGGGGTGCTTGGAAATGAACTTTAACATTTTATTTGCATTCAGACCCAGTACGGCTACCCTAACCCAATCCAACCATGGTATCTCTGGGTGTTGTGTGGTTGTGGCTGTTTGCCCTGGGTGTGACAGCTAATGCTGTCTCTGCTCCTTTTGGAGCTTTTCCTACACAGTTGTACTGAGCAGATAAACTCTGTCATTCCCCATGTAAATCCCATTTCCCAATACCTCTCCTCAGTCACCAGCTGAAAGAAGAAAACATGACTCCCAAGCTACTTTAAATTCTCACAGGTCTACTGAAAGCAGTAGATGCAAATCTCATCATAAACTGATACAACTCCATTATTTTCAGTGGAACTATGCCCATGAACACAAGTTTCAGATCCAATGCTTTCCAAAATCATTGAGACCACTACCCTTTGGCTGTGTCTGTTTAATGGTTTCTGTTGTAAGTTACTGTTACCAACACAGACTATTCTTCAGCCTAAAGCTCCTGATTGAACTGGGCAAGCCTCCTACACCCTTAACCAGAGCAGTGGTTCCAAGTGTAAGTCTATAAACAGAAATGCTGGGACTTGACAGCAGCCTGCCTTTTGGGAAAATCTTGTTTATGTCTCTTGTCTTTAGAACAATCACTCATTTTTAATGAGTTTGGATTTTTTTAAAAAAGTGCTGCAGTATTATTTAAGGTTATTATTTTACTGGGAAAAAGATCCAACATGTAACGAAACATTAGATATATTCATCTTAATATTCAATGCCTATTTCAACTATATTTTGGTCTCCTAGTAACATTACTAATGACTTGTCATCATGAAAGAGAGAAAGAGTGAAGCTATTTCACTGGATTCTGAAACAGCATGAAATCAAGCTCGTGTTACACTGATTTTGCAAAAACACACTGCTGGTAGCAATTCTCCCTGTGTTCAGCAAACCATGAAATAACACCATATCAGATTTCTGGCTCTTGAAAACAGGGAAGTATTCCAAAGACAGTGGCTTTTTGGCAATGTCTAGCAGAAAGGTGGAAGTGCTGAAACATGGAACTTCCTTTCTTCCCCCTCTCCCCATGCTCAGATGTTCACAAAGAATCAGTGTAACAATCCTCCAGAGCACAGCTCAATGGAAACATGGAAATTAATTGTTGCAGTCACCTCATTACTCGGCTGTCAGTGTTAATACATATTTAGCACTGCACTAAGAGCGCCGGTGGTGTGTGATTTTATCGCTGCAGATAAGTGCTTTTAAAGTAAAGGCTCACCAGGAGCAGCTGAGCCAGGTGCTGAGCACTGGCAATACAGCTCGGGATGTCCCTGCCCTGCAGCTGGGAAGAGAGAGAGGGATCAGAGCTGCACAGCTCCCTGATGCTGGGTCATATGAGCAGCTTAATCGTGGAAAACTTGTCTCACATGAACAGAGCAGGGCAATCACAGGGAGCCCTAAAGTCTGTATGCCATAGCGCGAAAGGGATACAACATTCAGAATTATCTACAATTTGCAATTTCTTCTAAATTTACAGCGGACTAATACGAAAACAAATAAAGTACCATCACCACTCTGTGGCATCAGCAAGCACAAAGACAACCCTGCACCTGCAGAGCTGTTTGGAGGCAGTGCTTCTGAAGAACAGGTCAGCTGAGCTGGAAACACCCGCCGCACTACTCCTCTTTCAAAAGCCCAGCATCAAGCATTGCAATACAGAAAGAGGTTTTTTCTTTATGCATCATGGTGAAGTACCTTTCTTTATGCATCATGGTGAAGCATCCTTTCAAAACATTGGTAGATTTGGAAATAGACTAAGCTAAAAAACTCAAAAAGTCTGTGTGAATCCAGTCCTGAACAGAGTATCTATCTCAACAAGGTTGAGGATATGGCCATAGCTGATCAGAGGCCAGATGTCCTGGAAATTCCAGTGAAAGCTAGGAAGTGTTTCCTCAGAGTCCTTTCTTCATGTGGAAGTATAACCCTGGGGAATAAAGACGGATGTGCCCAGAAAATTCCATCTAATTCTATCCTAATTAAGCAAGATAGTTCAAACCCTGACAAGACAAAAGATTAGGCTGTTATTTTTAGTATTCTTTTTTTCAATGGGAGAGTGTGCATAGTGAAAATGATCTTGCAAGACAAGACATTACATTTGCTGCTCATTCTTTTTACTTTCCAAAAGTTGAGTAATACATCAGAAGCAGAGGCCAGGTTTAGTTAACAGCAAACAATTGTTATAAACTCACTGCCACCAGAGTTTGTCCATACTAAATAAATCTTTTTCTGACCTTCGTTAAAGTGACCTTGCTTTAATGGGTGTTAAATTGTCATTCACACATGAAAAATCTTTGATTTGGGCTTTCCAGTGCTGAAGCTCTGTTTGCCCAAGCTAGTTTCTTTGGGCTGTTTCTACAGATTTTGTTCTGCAGATCTTACTTTCTCCTTCTGTGCTTGCAATGCTTGAAACATCAGTCGAAAAGGAATTTTGAGTGTCTGTAATTCACTGCAGAAACTTTTCAGGCTGCAAAGGAGACAGATGAGACACTGACACTGACAATATCAATGAAATAAATCCTTCAGCAACAATAAATTGTATGTGTGCTTGTTTATTGAGTTTGAGGGTTTTTTTCACCTGTCCAAAGTGATGGAAACTCATCAAGACAATGCTGCTCAGGTTTGGGAGTATACTTACTAGCTGACAAATTTGTAAAGCCACACAAATCTTGAAGCTTGTATAAGAAAGTAACCAAGGCATTGGCTCTTTCTTCCCTATGTCAGTGTGGCAGCCAAGAAGATAAGGAGCTCATGTCTCAAACACTGATAGCTGGACAGCTGTGGAGCCAACCAAGGACTGTTGATAACAGCAGACAAGGAATGCTGCTCGTAACACATGGTAGGAAAAAATGAGATGTGGCTGGAAAAGGGGGCCATGCGGAAGTAGGGCAGCACTCGTCCAGGACAAACTCCCTTGTTCTAATTCATGGAGATAAGCGCAATACAGTACAGTGCAAGTGCAGGAATGAGGCCGAGAAGTGGACATGGACTGCAGGAGGGAATCAAGACCCACCCAAGACCCCTGAAGCCCTTCTGACCCATTTCTAGAAATGTCTGAAAGAAAAGACTATGCATAGTAACAATTTGCCTAGAAAGGTAAACACATCTTCCAAGGGGGAAAACCTGTCTGTAAAGAGGTATCCCAACCAAGCCTGGACAGAGCCCCCAAGACCATGGACATCCCATCAACTGGGTCGATGCTGGAACCAGAACTGGAGCTTATTTGCTTCCTTCCTTCTTTTTATTCTTTCTCTTTCTTTTCTTTCTCCTTTTTTTTCCCCTCTCTTTCTCTGTCACCTTTAATTAATATCTTTCTTTTTCTCTGCCCTTTGCTTATATAGTAGGCCAGCAACTGATATACCACTTTCAACGCCAAGTAATTTACTAAAAACACTTTGTGAGTTTTTGTGAACCCCCTGAGTTTTGTCGCTCCTTTTGACCACGAGCATTTAGTAACCTTGGATGCTCTTTTCCCACACAACAGGAACAAACAACCTTTGCTCTTGAATTATATGCCTCATTTCTAATGGTCTCAGATCAGTGTCCATGTACCTATACATTCCTCAGTTATGGTCTGTGCTCTTCATCTCAGTTACCACCCCAGCAGGTAAAGAAGGCTTTTAAAGACTCAATTCTTTCAAAGTAGCCATGATCAGAAAGGCTACCAGGAGGTTGCAGTGATGTAGATGGGATCTTGGGCTGATACACTTGCAGCAAGTAAAAATTCCAGAAATATTCACATGAGAGGAGAAAGACATGATTGTTACTGCAATCTACTGTGAACTACCTAGACTATTTTCTTCACCCTGAACCAGTCTTATTTCTGCACAGGAACATCCTCTTGAACAAAGAATACCCTTTCTCTTGGGCTATATGTAGTGTCTGAAGCCTGGATATTAGATACGTTTTTGGTAAAGATGGTGAAGATGGTGAGACCATGAATTCACTACTTTATTGTTGAGCCTTGCCTCTTCTTGAAAGTGAATTCAGAAAGCTGTCAGCATTTTATTTCTCTGTGGAAAAGAGAGATGGCACAATGCCTGTAGCCTTTGATGAATGTCAGCAATGTAAAACCCCTTAGTACCTCATCTTTAGATAGTCTTTAGAGAATTCATTTGCAGATTTTTGTGCTTTGGTAAATGCAGCCAGGATTCTGCTATAGGTAAAGTTTCACATGACTCAGCTCTACCTCTTGTGGTAAAATATATTCTGACAGCCAGCAGTTCAGCTGTTGGACAACAGAGGAAGAGAGACAGAAAATGCACTTGATGCTAGAGTGACAGCATAATTTACCAAAAATCTTGCTTTTCTACTGCAGTCTTGGGCATTAAAATTTGTCTCTAGTGTAAAATATGCCGTATCATTCAAAATGGAGAAATGTTACATTAGAAATCACTGGTTAAAGAGTGGCAAAAATTAAATACAACCATATGCTGCCATGTGAACAGTCAGCAGAGACTGCTGACTTTTGACATGTCAAAGCCCAAAAGACTGATGTGTCTTTCAGAGAAGGCAAGGTGTAGGACAATGAGGATTACTAACTGAGAAGCAATTGGGACAAATTTGCTCCTTGCCCAGCATCGACAAGAAAGGAGTAATTTATTCTGTGCTTACCACAAAGCATGAGTACTGTGGGGAGCAGAGCTCATGTTAAATATTACCTCAGAAACTGGCTCCCCACAGTGCTTTGCTTCTTTGATATAAGGAGTCCCTACAGCATATGCCCTCCACCTGCAAACAGAGAAGTAAAATTCTGTGGATCACAAGCTGCAGAAGTGGAGCAAAGAAATTAAGGCATAGCAGCAGTGAATTTGGGGAGATAGGAGGGGATCTGACTCATCAATCACCTTTCTGGCTGCTATTAGTTTATACAACGTGATATCATGTCAATCATATGTCAAGGATCCCTGCAATGGACAGAGAGTTTCCTCTTCAGCATCTCTTTAAGTGCAAATAAAAAAAAAAAAAGATTACAGCACTGACAGTTGGGGAAAATGTGCTTACCAGAATCTGCTTTAAAATTCAGATTTGCTTTTCAATTCCCTCCTCCTTTATTCTTTAGATTTATTTTTACATCCTTACATCTAAATGCACTTTTCCTGATTCACAGGATTCATGGATATTTTTTCATAATCTCTTGTAAAGAACTCAATTTCAAATATGATATTTTGGTTAGAGAGGTTTTTTTGCTTATCAGTCTGGGGGGGAGTTGAGGTTTTTTATGCTGTTAGTGACCCTTTAGACATTTTGATGCTTTTACTGTCCTTGAAAAGAAATTCTCTTTCTGAGTATTTCTAAGTACAGTGTATTCCATTTTCACTACATAAAAATTGGTGGTTATTAGCATTCCAGAGGCAACATGTCTACCAAGCTGACTGCAACAAAAATAAATTATCTGGTTTATGCTGCATGAATTCTTCCTTTATATAAATACACACATCTATGGGACTATCTAACTTCATCATCCTAGCATCAGATAGCTACATAATCAACTTACTGAAATTAAAAATTCATTGAAAAAAACATCCTTTATTTCCTAAGCTGTGTCCTGTCTGAATTCAAATAAACTATAATTACAAAAAATTTCTGTATATAAATTTTCCTAGGTGGTAATTTTCAGTGAACTACACAGCAACATTTCCATTTCATTTCAAAGATGAACAGTTTTGATGAATACTGTTGGTTTTGTAAACACAAACCAGACACTAATAACAAGGCCCTAATAGGCAAAAAAATGAACCTCTAAGGATAGGAACCTTCAGGCAAGGTTATGAAATTACATTACCAGTGAATTTACAGTAAACACTTACTAACTCACCTCAGTATTTGTATTTCAGTGAAGCTGTTGGGTTTAACAAAAATTCTAGCTCTGTTTTGTGTGACTCCACAAGACTGAGGATGAGGATGGTGCTGTCAGCGCTGTGCTCCATCATTCCCCAGTGGGCACAGCAGCTCTCCCCACAGGGGCTGCTGTCTGTTTGAGGGGATCAGGGCAGGAGGGGGCATGCTGCCCAGACCAGCAGTGCTCTCTGCATGGGAAACACAGACAAAAAGAAGAGTCACTTTTACAGATGGGACAACATGCAGACTTCTACTCTGCACCTGCATGAAGTTTCTTAATATGCTGTCTTAAAGATGTCACATTAAAGCCGGGGTGTGGTAATTAATCTATTAAACTTGTTCATTGATTTATTTTTTTTTTAATTCACCATCTCTGGGGTGTTGTCGCTGCATGTAACACAGAGCTACCTGTTACACAGTTATAAAGATGTAAACATGTACACATAACATGCAAATATCTCCATATGCTGGGTAGTCACAGCCTTGTTCCTATTCCTATATGTGTCCGGACCTTCGGTCTTGAGCTACCTGAGGTTTTGATGTGGCTGGGCTTGTGTATACTCAGTGCATTTCTGAGCAGAAAACAAGAAATCAGAAGTCATTACAAGCATAATTCCTGTCTGTGCTCTGGAGGAGGCTGGGAAGAAAGGAAAAAGCTTAGGCTGTCATTTTATGTTTCCACAAGGATAAAGCATAATTTCAAAACTAGACAAGGATTTCTTATCACTTAAAAATACATTTCTGGACACAATGCCAATAAAAATAATGAGAAAAAACAACACAACTTCCTAAACAAACAGAAGATAATATGAAGTTTCTGACATTTCTGGCAGAATTTTCCAGTGCTGTAAGCCATGACAGAATTGAACTGAATTTTGCGATACAGATCTAATCTGGTCCTTAGAGTGAGGTTCCAACATGCCAGCACTAAAACAGAGATACAAATTTTTGTGTCAGGAAGGACAGGCAGAGACAACTATCTGCACACATCAATAGAAATGCCACTTCTGCAGATCTACTCCCTGCAAAAAGGGTTATGTTTATATTTATGAAAATGTTTTGCCTCCTGAGACCTATTTGGTCCCTTCTTGATTGCACTATTACATTTATTTAAATATTGTTTAAATTCACATCTTGTCATCCAAACATAACAAAGCCTACAAGGGAGTTTAAGATGATATAGAGCAAGCTAAAATGATCTTCAATTTTTAATCTCTGTCTTTCCATACTAAACAAAAAGGATGAACATGTCTTCAGCAAGTGAAACATTGCTGTGGCATGATAAATTTCCAGATGGTGCTAGGAATAACTAAATGAGTTCATATCTCTGATGTAACTCCCATGAAATTAATGGCACTATACCAGGAATTAATTTGCCCTAGATCGGTGCAAGTTAAACACAGAGAACTGTAGTAACATCAGTTTTCTACACTCTATTCATAAAATGTATAAAACACAGAAATTTCTTAATTTACACAAATTCTTTTTGTAAGTCACCTCATTAACATATAATAAATTTCATTTATGCATTTTATATAATTTAACAGCAGCATACAATTATATAAAATAATTTCCCTGGAACGTAGCATGTTATCTTACTTATTATCATCTGAACAAAGCTGTGTAGCATTTCCACTTATAAGATGGAAAACTAGCCACTGTGGATATTAAGGGATCTGTGGCAGTCCTTTAGTGACTGATCACTACAGAGAAATAGCATTAGAAGTAGAAAAATATTTTAGAGCGTATGTCTAATGTTAGAGGTGTAGAATGGTTTGGGTTGGAAGGGACTTAAAGATTATCCAGTTCCATAGGCAGGGACACTTTTGACTAGATCATATTGCTCAAAACCCCACCCAACCTGGCATTTAACACTTCCAGGGATGGGGCATCCACAGCTTCTCTGGGCAGCCTGTTCCAGTGCCTCACTACCCTCACAGTAAATGATTTCTTTCTTATATCTAATCTAAGCCTACTCACTGCCAGTTTAGGGCCATTTCTCCTTGTCCTGTCTCTACATGCCCTCACAAAAAATTCCTCTCCAGCTCTTCTGTAATGCCCTTTCAGGTACCAAAAGGCTTCCATTAGGTCATATTATCTTCCCTGAATTTCTTATGAATGACAAAGCTTCCGAAATAAACCGTAAAATAAGAGATAATGAAAGTGAAACATAAACTGGAAGTTATGACCACAAAACAAATTAGGCCCAGGTTGCAAGAAGAAACAGAAACAGCATAGAAATTACACCCTAAAATGCTGGCAAAGACAATACCTTTGGTATAGTAATTGGGAAAGGAGAAGTCACTCTTCTAGGTAATGCTTCTAAAACTGTTTTTCTTGACAATTCCGTGCAGGGTATCTTATTGCTCTGAGCAGCTAAGAATACTGGAGAAGGCTTAAGCCTATGTTTGGTATGACAACATGTTTTATTTTCCCACCCCTAGAAAACCTCACTAGGCAGAACTTAGAGGAGATTTAGGAAACAAGAAGTAAGCAGATGGGGTTGAAAAACCACCTCTGCAGTCTCCAGGAAAACCCAGCAGATGTGCAGCATGAGCATCATTAATTATGTTTTTAGCAAAGTTCAGTCCCTGTCTAACCCTGTTTTCATATGAATCATTTAAATTTCATAAATTTGTTTAAACATTTTTGAAACTAATGGCTGGAGTTTTTGTAAGGAGCTATTTAGGAAGGGCAAGAGAGACTTCCCTAGTAAGATTCAAGATTTTGAGTCTGCTGGCTGGCTGATGCTCCCTCCACAAGCACAATGAAGGATATGGCATTTCTGTGGTAAAGATAATACAGATTGTGTTCATCAGACATACCAGCTACCTGAAAGTTGGGCTCCAGTCTCAGCCCAGTGTCAGCAGGATGACCATACACACTCAATAAGGAGAAGCTGAGGCTTCCATTACAGTTTCTTGAAAGAAAGATGTGTTTCTAGAAGCAATTCATTTCAACCTGTCTAAGGTACATGCATTATTTTTTAAAGTTTCTCCTCTATCTCAACTTTTCTCAGTTGTACAGGAAGTCTAAATTACTTTCTTACACCAGACACTTATTACAGAGTCTAAATTGGGCAAGAGGAATTGGACCTTTATCTAGTACAATTGTACTAGTTGGTGGGGAGTTTTCAGTGAAGGAAAACATTTGCACATAATTATTCTCTTCTCACACTGAATGCAGTTTTTAATAGGATAATAATTGGGCAATAAATACAACCTTGAAGTATCTCCAGTTTTCAGACCTAAAAAATTTTGGTTTTTTAAGCCCTCTTTCATTTGAGATTTCACAATACAGATGTTATTGCTTGTCTTCACAGGGTACCTAGAGGAAAGATTCACAGTGTGCCTGGCTCAATTCACATGTGGTAATGAATCCCCTATTCTCAAGACTTTGAATGAAAATTAGAGTAACAAGCAACACGTGAAGGTAAACACCAGTCAGCAAAAAGGCAAGGAATACAAAATACTTGGGAAATTCTATTTGTTATTATAACACCTTAGCCATTATTTGATCTGGAGAAGCACCAGGTACTGTTTTTCTGAGTCAGTCCAGCAGATGCCCCCACATGTAGACACTGACAGAAAACACCAGGGAACTCAAAGGAAAGCTACTGTTGCACCTGATTCATCCAGGGCAAATTTGGAGGGTTTATTCATTCTGGCAATATCTCAGTGCAGTTAAGAGAACAGAAGAACCAGATCTGTTCCCTATCCTTCTGAATAATAACATTTCCTGCAGGACAGAAAAAAAAACCACCCCACACACAGATTATGACCAAGTTTTCCATTTTCATTCAGTTTGTTGTGTTTTGGGGGTCTTTTTCATTTTCAGGTTGTCCTAAGTCTTGAAGATACAATATTAAAATACAGTGAGATAGATTGGCATGAATGGATGGGTGGATGGATGGGTGGGTGGGTGGATGGATGGATGGATGGACACAGATGCACACAATCTATCTGGAAAGAAAGAAATCTGGGACATATTGTTAATACCTATTTTAGAGTAGGTTGCAGGCATTTTTGTGCAGTTCTGAGTTCTTAACTCAAACTTGACCTCTACATCTTTCTAGGTATGGCCAGTACCAAGATTTAGAAAGCTGGCAGTCAAACACTGTCTGTTATAATACATGTTTTTAAGTCACAGCTGAAGACATTTTTTACTATGCTTAAATATACAGCTCTCAGGATTGCAAGTGAGGCACTTATTAAAATTAATGGACTTGATATTTGTACACTGGAAAAAATAATTGCTTACTTCATGAAGTGCTACAAATGATGAGTGACCTGAATATTATGTTAGTGAACATTCATAACACAGTGGATAATTTTGCAATTACAGATCCCTATGACATTATTAAAGCTAGGTCACTTGTTGCACTAATCTCTTCTCTTTTGTGTCCTGGCATAATTACAATAGTTACTAAGTACAGTGCTTTTTAAAGAGATGCACTGTCTGACATTAAATATTTCAACCTTACTTATAATGAGATCATAATTTACAAACTGCCTTTAGTACTACAGAAAGATTTGATCAACAATGAATCACAGAATTGAAGACATAAGTTACAACTTCAGTTTTTTTTCAAGCATTCTTTGTATCATGTGAAGGTTAACAAAATACTCATTTGAAAACAAAACAATCTGGTTTTCAAGGTAGATGCAATTATACACATGCAAAAATAGGTATGAGGGAAGAGCAATGGATCATCTCATTCTTCCTGTATATGAGAGAAATTGCTCCTGTGTGAGCACATTTCTTTGCAAGAAGAAATACTGTTGTGGGTAAAAGAGCCAGTAAACATAATGTGCTGTGTTTGGAAGTTCAAATATAAGGTGTAGCAAAAAGGCCCCTGCAAGACATTTTTAAGAAAAAATGAATACACAAGAAGAAAGGTTCAATCAGATATCAAAATTAGATAAAAGAACAGAAAAATAGAGACTGAAGAATCATATACCCTTTGCAATAACATGAAGTGGATGCAGTGTTTCTTTATAGATATATGAGTTGTAGTGTGTGAAGTAGAAATTCTAGGCGGAAGGAGACACCAATGCATTAAAAACCTACAAAGAAATAAGAGAGGAAAACATTGCTGTTAAAGTTAATAAAAACTCATGCAGGCTAATGATTCACTCCAGATGTATTGGATGGAACTGGGAGACTGCTCTGTATCACCGCAAAATGACTGTTAATGTTAATAAGCACATAATTTGAAGCAATCTATGTTTCTCAAGTTTTATGAACTCTAAGCTAGCAAGATCTCTTTGGAGGGAAAGATCAATGAGTTTGTCTACTGAGGTTATAGCAGGAATTAAATAAAATTGCATAGATTCATTCAAGTGGGAAGAAGAACGGTAAATTATTGTAAGGGTTGCAAGCCTTGTATGTTAAGTACTCCTAGATATAAATTAAAGGTTTCCAAGAACTTTTTCAAGGATTTTTAAAGATTTTCAACATCATAAAGTTAAGCTTGAGGCATTGCAGGACAGACTATGAAAACCCATATTGATGCAGCTTTTGGCAACCCTTGCTGGATGAACAGAAAACTCACAATTGTTATTTGAGTATTTTTCACACATATTCTGGTCAAAGATTCCTAAAGCAGCCTTCACTTGCCAAACAAATGTGTGGACCTACTTCCTACAGATGCAGATTTCTACCATAATAAGCAGAGTTGAACTCTTCTGTGGCATTATATCCCCTCTCTCCTAGTACATGCTGACCAATTTCCATGGTGTCTTCATTTTAAATGTATATGAAGAGCTATAGAGGTATATGCTGCTTTGTGAGGGGAAATTCATTGAATTCACATTGGGAAAAAGTGATATTATGGACTATAAAACAAACCCGGACAATCTGTCCAAAGCAGGGAAGCAATGATTTCATTCAAAGCTAGAAAATTACAATAACATAAAACTGCTGTTACCCCAAAAGGGTCAGCTCCTCTGAGGCAAGAAAACAAGAATGTTTATTAAGAAATGCATTTCCCTGATGAGACCAGATACAGAAATTAAACCAACATTGTGTACAGCATTTAAAGAGAAAATGTAGAACATTAATGAACACAGCCTTTGTCCTTTCCTCCTTTAAAAACAAAAGAAAACCAAAAACATTTTTAAAAATCCTAAATTCAGTCTTACAGAAAACCACAGGCACTGTTGTAAAAATCTGTGAAATTTGCCATCAGCCTTTTAAAAGACACTAA
This sequence comes from Zonotrichia leucophrys gambelii, assembly GCF_028769735.1. NCBI lineage: Eukaryota > Metazoa > Chordata > Aves > Passeriformes > Passerellidae > Zonotrichia > Zonotrichia leucophrys. The sequence goes on from NC_088172.1 coordinate 72,206,583, forward strand.
CATGATGTACAATACCAAAATGCATTAGATGTAACTATTTTCCCCTATTTTCTCCTGTGTTTACAGAGTGGAGAAGCATTTGAATTGATTCTCTTCTTAAAATCTCAGGAGATAGAAAAGCTTTTAAGGAGGCTTTTTGCACACTTTCTAATATTTGTTTTCATGTCTCCCTGTGCACCAGCTACTGTATATCTGCATTATCTTTTTAGCAGGTTTTTTTACCTGACAGCCAACTCAAGACTACTTTGATAATAAGATTAAGAAAAATGGTTACAAGGATCTAACTTGCTCCCCTATCTCTCTTCATATATGTCCAATGTCTTTTCATGTGCATTTGATATTGAGACAAATACAAATTTTGTGTGCATCCTAAGACCTTTCTTAATCCTTCTATATGGCAAGCCCTTCAAAGAAAGAAGGCCTAACAATCCCTAGAGTTATTTGTTTTAGTCCTTGGCATCCCATTCCAGGAAACTTTAATACCAGCAGATTTACTGCAACCCACAATGATCAATGATTCTTCAATTTAGGGACTGCTGTTTTGGTTTTTGGGTTTTTTTGGGTTTTTTTTTTTTTTGTCTTGTACTTTCATTACAGATAGCTTTGGCAGCTATATTTAAGTGTTTCTATTATTTGTCTTAGCACACGGAACATAAGAGATCAAGATAATTTCCACCACTTTCTGTTTACTCACTGCCTATATCCAGGCATCGAGCCAAAGTCACATGTACTGTCAGAATTGAAGACTCACACCAAATTGCTTCTGAACTATGAATTCATCAAGAAAATTGATGCTGCTTTCATAGCATTGAGCTTCCAATGGTGTAGGTTTCTTTCCCTGCTTAAAGCAGCACTTTCCAAAGAAGTAATTTTCATAAATTATTAGGGGAATATTTGGGAATACTTTTAAACATCTTCAATGAATTTGATATAGCATGCCAAGGGGACAGTGTAAAAATGCACATCCATATTGATTACTGCTCTACAATCCTGACTGTGTTTTCCTGGTCTTCAGAGTAAGGAGACATTTTTACTGTTTTAGTCAGGTAAAGAGACAAAGGATGTTCAGAAAAGTAGTCCAAATTAATAGCTTATTCCTGGCATGAAACCATACATTCATTCATGAAAAGGCCAGAAAACATTCCAGTGATCTTGCAGTACTGTACAGAAGGACTTGCTGAATTAGTTACTGTTTGAGGCAGAACGCATGATGTAAAAAAGTACTGAACCTATATTCACACAGTGTTGGTAAATATATCTGTTTTAACCTGGATGGGACCAGGAGTCAAGATAAAAGAAAAAAAAAAAAAGCTTATTTAGGTTTAACTATTGCAACAGAGTTTTAGGTTCATTTTAGAAGTATGGAGGCTTTTCACATATTTGTGGTCTTTAGACAACATTCCTGCATTTCAGGGCCAGAACTCAGTGAAAAAAACAAACAAACAAACAGTATTTTCCTCTAAAAAATGCACTTTCCTGGTATTGTTAGGGTCTTTATCACCTCCTGAAGCCCTGAAGAACTTCTGGTCTCAACTGATTTCTAAGTAACTAAGTAGGAAAAAATTCAAGACTAGCATGAGAAAAAAAGTCCTACATTTAAATGCCCTTGGTGTTATGAGAGGATTAAAATGTGACAGAAGACTAGATCTGCATACCATATGACAATGCTTCCCTCCAGAAAATGTCCATAACCAATGCTCTCAGCCTACAGGGTTCACTCTGGGGTAGGAAGAGCCCTTTCTGTGTGATGACATTTCATGCCCCAAAGGAGCAATGCTGGAGGCACAGCGAGAGGTTTGATTCATGCAGACTAAGGCATGCTTCAATTCTTGCGGGTGGCAACCAGGAATCAAAGCTTTGTCACCTCTCTTATCCCATTTCTCACCACATATCTGCTCTTTTCTGGGTGGCTTAGATTCAAGTAGTTTGGATGTGAACTGGGTTTGGGGCCAAGACACATTATCAGAAGGCAGAACATGTGTACTCTCTGTTACTGGGGTGGAGGAATTAGCTGTGTCAATAAGTCAATATTTAGACACTCATTTAAAGCAATGACTGTTGATGGACCTAAAAAGTCCGACTTCTAAATTTTAATTTTGAGTGATGGGTTTTGGTAAATTAACATAAAATTAAGGAGTTGTAGTCCTGGTGTAGTTAAAGGAAAGTCTTAACATTAATGATGTCAGGTGAATTCCTCCAAGCAATTGATATGAATTACCCTCTGACCTCGGAGGAACCACAACTTGGCTCCTCACATAGTAACAAGCTTCAACATTTTGTATTAATATAATTTTTAGAAATGTGATCCATACTTGCTTCTGCTAACCCTGTTCAACCTAATGTAATCAAGCAGGTTTTAAAATGCCATGAATGTAATACTGAGCTCCTGAAGACATTAATATGTACTGACAGCACATACTGTCAGCAGGATTTTGCAATTGATATTTTAATAGAGACAGGTTATCATGCAAGAAAATTCCACCCTTTTCTGAACTCAGCTCAGGTAAGCATGCAAAGGTAAGCTAAGCCAGAAGAGGAATATTCTTCTTCTAGGAACATGGTTTTACATGAACAATTTATTACCTTTTTGTTCCTAATTCAGGATTCAACCTGACGGTGTTTTCAGAGTTGGCTCAGTCCTTCAATTTACTCAGACCTTACAAAGATGCTTTGGCATCGAAATTTAGCTTAGCCTTCAGTAAAACAATGATATTGGCTTCTAATAGTCTTCAAAATAAAGGCAAACAAAACATTTGAGGAAGTGGGAGTTCTAGCCCTAGGGTGCTCAGGACCTTGGTCAGCATAAAACCAGACAGTTACAGCAAAAAGAAGTAAAAAAATTGAATCTTTTGTCCCTTAAGTGCTGACAGTTCCTCTCTCGCCCATCCTGAAGTACATCTTCTCACTGAGCAAGCCCACCATCCTAAAATATTCATTCCATGTTTAAAACTAAGACAATTTTCCACACTGGTATTTGTTTCTGTGTCGCTTAGCAAGTAGTAAGACACAAAGGCCAAATGATCTTTCAGATAAGCAATCAGCAATTTAACTTTCTGGCAAAATTTGTTTATTCAGTTGGCAGTTTAGGCTAGACATCTTCTGCCAACTGGAATGAAGGCACAGCTTTCAGGATTTTCTGATGCATAAGCAAAGTTTCTGGCAGACTAGAGCAAACTTTTTACTATTTCTTTATATATCCTATAACTAATTCAACAAAAATTGTTATCAAATGAAAAGCTCTGAAAGCCACTTACCATACCAGCCTTTGGGCACTGTATAATGGTTTTCCATTATGGGCTGAAATTAAGCATTTATAAAAAAGCAGTAGTTTCACAGTTAGTCACCCAGAAATTTGGCCACGTTAAAACAGCATTTTAGAAAATTACAGGTAATATTATTCCTGAATGCAAATTGCTGTAACTTCTGTTTGCCTCATGGGATAGGAAAGCTCAAAGAATTTTGCAGGAGGAAATAGCCACTAAGAGCCATCATGATTAGTCTGAATGTCAGAAACTGAGTTGTGAAATGAAATAAAAGTACAAGTCATTCAATACAAGAATATATGCACTCATAAATAAGAAATAAATGGCTGTTGTGACATTCCAGTATGACCCTATGGTTTCTGGAATGAGAAGACGAAATACATGGTTTTATACAGTACTCAAAACCAACAGCACTGAAGCCTCAAGAGTCTTCTGAAAGTCATGCCCCAGAAATGAATCCACATTAAATAATGCAGCACTCACATACTCCTTTCTGTTTTTTCCATTTATCCATGATGGCTTAACTTTAATACACTCACTTATTGAAAAGAATTTTATTTGATTCACTTTTGCACCTGAAGTGACCAAGGAATAAGAAAGAGCCAGTGACTTGGAAAGAGCTGCACAATTAAGTAGAGAAGGTGCTTGTTCTATGTCCTCTTCTCTGAACAATGACACTCATAGCAGTAACACTTCCCACAGAAAAACTCTAGCCACCCAGCCAATAAAGGTAAATTAACATCAGCAACAATAAAACTACATTGCTCACATATTTAGAATAAACATCCAGTGCCCATGAACTCAAGAGCTTCATTCCTGAAAGGAAAATGTTAAATGTGAGCCTTCAGGCCTGCCATCAGCTGAGTGAAGAAGGTGAGCAGGTACTTGTCGGTTTTTCGCGTCTGTTTGAAGGGCCTGGAAAGGCCCGGAGTGGCCTTGGGACAGCCCGCGTATCGAAGGACGAGAAGAGGCTTCAGTTCTTCTTTCTGTTTTTATGTTTATTAATTGTTTATCTAAAAGATGTTCTTTCAGCCCGACAGAGGTCTGCTCAGCAGTCAGCCATGAGCACACTGTGCCGCTCTCCGTAAAGCCACCTATCTTTATACCCATTGTTACGTGTACAATATTTATCATTTTTCCCCAATACCATTTATTCTTATTACCCGGTGCACTTTCAGTAATAACCAATCCAAAAGTGCCACCATCACCAAAGAAGATGGAGGAGAAGAAGAAGAAGAAGAAGAAGAAGAAGAAGGACAGGACACACCCCAATTCCTCCATCTTACTTCTCTAAACCCCCCTGTACATAAATCCTAAACCCTGTGTCTCACCCTCTAATTAACTAATCCCTTCGCCATTCACCCCGGTGAAGTCCTCTTATCTTCATACAGGTGTCGTCTCCTGTGTAGGATCAAAGTCCAGCCACCAGACACTTCTGGCAACATTCCAGGACTCCCGGGCCCCCCAAGGGTGGTCTCGGTGGCTCGGCATCTCAGGACTCAGATCCTGAGATCCCACAGGTACTGAAATAGTGAACACTGGCACAGAATCAGTGCCTCCCTTTGATGATTAATTCACAATATCAACCTTCTCTCAGCCATCTATTAGCAAAACATTTTGCATGAACTGACTTTCAAGTACATATTTACAACACAGCGAAGTCGATCTGAAGACAAGCCTGAAATCCTTCCCAAACTGCGGCCATAGTTTTGTTGCATTTCTCAAACAAACAACAAAAACAATTCAAAAGGAATTAAATGTAATTTTTAATTTTATACTGAAGTGCACAAGCATTTAGTGAATTTATCTATCTTTCTAAAATACTAATGGAAGCCTTAAGCAGCATACTGAAAACAGAATAAAAGTTTTGGTTAAGCTGAAATAGTGTTACCCTCCATGACTATAAACATGATCACAGTTTAATATGGAATAGTAATTTGATTTTATTTATGAGTTGCTATATTTTGAAAAAAATAGTTTTGAAATACTGCTAATTTTAAATATCTTCAGGCACTTTTTCATTTAGATTTAGAAGTTTATAAAGACTTAGATCTTATACAGCACATTACCTGACAGGGAAATACACTTGTTTTCAGCTTTTATTTCTGACAACCTTATACCATTCTACATTTTCAAAGTACTTCGTATTTTTTAAGCCCAAGATTCATTTCTTGCCAGTGGAGAGCATTTCAATTAGCATCTTTAACTAACTGTTTAGTGTTGCCCTGTCCACTACCAATACTCTGAAATGGCCATTCTGGCTCTGAAACAGCCAGAAAATTCTGGAATTTTCTGGCTCACCATTCAGCTGACAAAAGACAGCCATATTACAATACAGAGCCTTGCTGATAAAGCAGTACAAACCTTTAAAATACCAACTAGCATTTAGAGCCTTGTATGTTGCCAGCTATCCACGATAAGCATTAAGGAGTCATGTGTCCTCTTACAGCCACAGTGCTCATCTGTAGAGGAAATAGAAAATCCACACAGACTTTTAAGTGAGATTTTCTGACTGCAAGGGAGTAGATGAAAAATTAATTTGGAATATTTCTGCCTCTTTCTTCTTTCCTTTGAACAAAACTCGATGCCCTTCTATATAATTTTGAAAAATAAAATATTGACTTTTTTAATGAACTGGAGAGGTGTATTCAAAAGAAAAGCATCAGTAGGTGAGAAACTTTAAAATATTTTTCTCTTCTGCAATGACATGTAAAAATGCAGCATTTCAGCTTTGTTAGTGCACCTTTTAAAGATACTTTGAGAAATCCATAGTACATGGTATATCTTTTAATACAAATGCCTTTTTATCAGATGGCACTACATTTTCAGATTTCATAGTAGTAATTAATAAGAACCTTATAAAAACAGATAAAAAACAGATGAGCAAAACATCACAGAACAGAACATCAGCAGAACATCAAGTTAAATAAGGAAAAATGAAGGGCTGACAAGGAATGAAGGAAAAACACTGATCAGCAAAGACAGACCTAAGATTGCACAGACAATAGTATGAAAGGGTACAAAATTTAGACTGACATGCACATTACAAATTAGATTTTAAAAATATAAATAAAAAACTTGTCAGCCATACAGAAAAGAAGAAGGGAGGGGAAGAGGAAGAAAAGGCTTGGCAGCTGTGGAGCAAAGATACAGAGAGACCCAAATCAATATAACACAGAAAGACTGCCTAGCAGTAACGACAAAATAAAATGAGATTTCTGCATCCAAGATGGAAGGAAAACTCAGAGGCTAAAGCTTTCATATGGAGGAGGTTCATCATTATGAGGGTTCTGAAAAGGATAACAAATGAAACAATATGTTGCCTAATTTGACTTGATGTATACAAAATGCTGGCATCAGTAGTAGAGAGCCATCATATAGAAACCCCTACAGTTACAGGGGATAGTTAAAAGATGCACAAGGAGAGATTTGTTATGCTTACTTCAGTGGTGCAGAAAGGAAGCCATACAGATTTCAGAGGAAAGATTAACTTTGAAAAGAAAAGGCAGAAAATCAAAATGCAGAAGGCAGAGTATTACATAGATTTACCAACTAGATCTGGTAAGACTATCCTGACACTTTCACTTAATAAAGTAACTGCTTTTCTACACATGGGGAAAGAAGCTTGTCAGTCTGTTTGGATTACAGCAAAGTACAGCACCACATGGGAAATTATCACTTATATGGAAGAAAATGTAGCTCTTGTACAAAAACTGTAATGCTGTTAGAAAGAACATATTAAGAGAAAAAAACAAAACAAAGAACAAAAACCAGACAACCAGACTATGTGCTCATTCTAGATGTATTTTAATGCAGCAAAGTTCCTTGATTGTTTGCCCTGGTTTGATCTTATTTAATATTTTTCTTAGTCATCTCAATGTAAAGGCAGGGAATGTGCTAATACAGTTTCTAGTCACACAAAATTTGGATGAATAAGAGGATCTGTATATCATTCAGTAAGCTAAGGATATTATGAAATTATCTGAAATAATGGCAATAAGTGAATAAGAAGGGTCAGATGAAGACACCTAACACTAAGAGGAAGGATATTCTTTTAGGAACAGTAAAAAGACGTTGCTATAAATTGGTCAGCAATGGCTATCTGAAACCCATGTGAATTCTACATCTCCCAAATCGATTCAGATCTGGGAAATATTATTCCTAACTGACATCAATTAAAAACAAAAATTCTTCTGAGATCTCCTACAGTCAAGATGGCACATTCTCCGTGGATAATGTACTACAGAACCTTTTTTTTTACTGTCAAATCTCTGCTTAATATGTGTACTTCTTCTTCCATCATTCAAGTCCTAAGAAAAATGCTGAATACTATCTGACACAGACAGACTATCTGAAGTCCTCCTCCAATCCGAAGTCATACCTGTGTGCAAAAAATATAGATTTGGGCTGAAAAGGACAAAAAGTACATGGAGAGTCTATCACATGGAGGAGGGAAAACAGGTGCAAAAAGAGATTTACACTGAAGCATACTTCATATATAACAAAAAAAAAAAAAAAGCGGGGGAGGGGAGGAGGGAGAGGAATAAACCAGCTATGAATCTAAGTAAGGTTGGTAGAAAAAGGAGATTTTACACATAAGAGGTACTTGCTGCAAATAGCAGCATCAGAGACCCAAAAAATCCTGGTTTTAAGTTGTTTTTAAGACCATTAATAATGGTTTGTAAAGGAACTTATATGAATGTGTTACCTGAAATAACTGGAGCAAAACTCACTGGCAAGAAGGGGACACTTCCAGACCTCTGTTCCTGGAAAAGGGGTCTTTGGCAACTCACAGAAAATATCTCTAGGATCTGATTCAAGTTCAGCCAGGTGCAGTAGAGAAAATGTGACAAGAGGATACCCAAAGTACAAAGTGGTTTGGCTGCAAGGTTCTAGCAAATCTCTACATAATATGTGCAAATTGCAAATTTGAGAGTTACATGGTTCAGCTGAAGTCCATGCTCTCTTGCACAACAAAGCCCTTTGCATCTCTAGCTTCTAAGTTCTTCTCCAAAGGCTAGGTGAACTAGAGCAACTCAAGGAAAAAGGCACAGGAGGGTTTTTTAACATGAGCAAAATAATATAGTTTTCCTAGTTTTGCTCTTGCACACAGCTTGAAAATTTCCCCTGAAGTCGCTCAAGAAAGTTCTAGCTTGTGACAGACACAGAAAGTTATAGCATAAGGGATATGAGCCAAAAAAATACACAGACAACTAAAAAGAGGCTTTTCTAATTGTGTAGTCAGCTGGGGGCTATGTGCTGGGGAAGGACAATGACAGGTATCACTGTCATCTTTCCTGTGATGCCAGAAGTACAGGCCTTAGGACAAAAGTCTTACAGCGTTAACAGATGGTAAAAAAAATGTGAAATGGCTGCAACTAATGCGTTTTTGAGTAGACACAGGAGATATCAGATAATGTTCAATGTATTGCATTTAAAGTAAATAACAAGGAGTCCAAATGGGCATTTAGTTCCTTGATAATTAGCAAGCCAGCAGGTATCAAATCAGGCATGGTACAGATAAGCCCTTCCTGATCACATCTGACCCTGTGGGAATTTTTAAGCTCTGAATGCAAAACTCCATACAGAAGTGTTAAAGACTTTGCTGCTATTTCTTTGGGAAGATAAGATTCCAAAGAACAGGCTAGCACTGATGTGGAGCTATGCATACAGCAATCTGACCCATAAGCATTTGCTTTTTGGGGATGTTGCCAATTCATCCCTGGGCAATTTTACGTTAAGCACTCTTTTGTTGCGGCTGTGGAAGAAAATTAGTTGTTCAGTTATTCACAGTGGTAACACAATGCTCTTGTCACGGCTCTCATCAGCTTGGCTGCAGCTCTCCAGATTAGCTCAGTGGTATTAGCTTAGTCTCCATCCTACCAGGGTCAGAACCTATCAACTTCAGATGCTTCGTGCTCAGTCTGTCACATAAGAGCTGAAGGGTGCACATGAATAAAGTAAGGGCTTTACCTCTGACTTTCAAAGTGAAAAGCTCTCAGCTAATGACATTTCTCAGTAGTGTTAAGAGGCTAAGAGTGCTCCACATCTTTTTGAGACAAGTGATGATTTGTTGGCTAGCCCTTCTATTGGAGTAATGCTTTAGATTATTCAAGGCTTTAAAGTGATTAAGATCTATTTTTGTCATACAGAGAAACTTATTGGTAATCATATGGTCAGACTGTATATTCAGACATGGAATTTTCATTTCTTCTCATTGAGTTTCAATGCAGAATCTTCTGTAGTCTGATGTGCATATGTTAAATAGTGTAATTATAAACCAACCCTTTATCCAGAGAGTTCAAATGCAAATATTGGCTTTTTCCTCAGTGCAGGAATTGGTTTGTGCAAGTGAATTGCCGCTTAACTAAAGCTACTATGCCCTATTTTACTTAAATTAATGTAATTATTACCTGGCTAATGATCTTGTTGAATTACTTGTTCTGGGATTCATTAACTGGGAAATTTCTTTCTGGATATAGAAGAATATCTGAACATCTACCTATTTGTATCACAAAATACTGATTAGGAATAAATCATGTTACCCAGTGAGGTAGACATTTCTTTTAGAAATGTCTTTTATAAGAAAACTCTTGAGTCAGTACAAATGAGTCTATTGTAAGGACTGTGAATTACTTCTCACCCTTGGAAAAAGCAGCTAGTTTTATAGTAGGAGCAGAAGACAGATACAAGGGAGCCTTCAGAGCTGGTATCTGGTGCTGTCCGCTTTCCATAAACCTGTCTTTTGCTGTCTAGCACAGCCCTCTGTTTTACAGCCTCTAATGGTGTTACATATTCAAGCAAGGAAACAGTGGGGGAAGAATATTTTCACAATTACAAAACACATTCCCAACACTGATATAAAGTCTATTCCCAGCGTGAAATTACACAAATAAGTCAATAAACTTTAAATCATCTTGTGCAGAAGCGACATGAGAAGAAAGTCCAGAGCATCCTGGTTGCAGTAAAGAAGCAGAATTGCAGTGGCTGTTTTATAAGGGTTGTAGCTAATTGAGGACATGATATATAAAAACACCTACAGTTACTTTTGTTTTCCAAAGTTTCTTTTGCCATTCCTATTATGTTTTGCTATAAATTAAATAGTTGCTGCTGCAAAGTCTCAGTATAAATAAGCATGGAGGCAAGCCTGATAAATGCTCAACAATCTGTGCAGAGCTAAAGGAAACCTTCTATTTTTCACTGCCTGTAAACAAAATTCTTTTCATGTAAGAGCATTTTTTATTTCTTTGTAATCAAGCATTCTGATTTTATAACCTTACAGACTCCTATGCATTGAGCAGCTCCTATCAATTTGGAGTTCAATACTAATCCTCAAATGAATATCCAAGAAAGAGATTGCGTTTTTAACAGGAATTCTTAGGTCCCAAAATACCACTAAATGATGTAAAGCTTGCTGGAATCCTATCTTTTTTCCCATTTGCATTTATATCTTCTAGACCTTGCTAAAGCTTCCCAATAAGTTGGATTTGGAATTCAAAGACATTATCTACAAACTATTGTTCAAAGAAGTTTCAGAAAGAGGGGACACATTTCAGGTAGGGAAAAAATTACATTCACAGGATGACACATGGACAAAGTATGAATAAAATAAAAAAATTTGAGAAGGTAATCCTATTAATGTCTCTACCATTGAAATCACTGCTTAGGAAGCTGGCAGAACAGGTTGTTTCTTTACTGGAGCAGTGTAGGAACAACCACAGACTATGAAAAACATCCTGAAGCTGAGCCTATGGCTTAATGTCTGCGATCTGTAGTATTCTCAACATGAGGTAACTATCTTTTTTTTTTGTCTGTGCAGAACTAAATCAAAAAGCTATTGTTGGCAAGTCAATAAGGAATCAATAATTCAATCAATATTTTTTCAAGATGGTCATTGAGCAAGTGTCAGTGATTATTCTTTATTCTTGCATTTCTTCATATTCTTCATCTTCTTCTGGCATTTACATCAATTTGTAAATCAAGCAGAAGTCCACAAGATTAGTAAAAATTTTCAAAACCTTTCTTTTTCCAAGTCTTGACTCAAAGGATTGCTTGACTATTCAACCCAGACCCAGCCATGTTCATGACTACTTGCTAAATTATCATTAACCAGATTATCTTGTTAAAGCAAAATATCTCTTTGTAGCTGTGAGGTACCAAAGTAAGCAAAGAAGTAATTACAAATGGGATCTCCAAGAGCTGCACACAGAATATTGACCAAGTTAGGTCTGAACACCCACTGACCAAACTGAATGCAATAATCTGGAGAAGAGATATTCACAACTATAATTCAACTGGAAGGTCACAGTCTTCCTTTGAAAGCATGTTGTTAACATTAATAAAGTTTTCAATATCTTCATCTGTCCACTTTAGCAGATAAAAAAGCAGTGATTCAAGGGGATGAGATGCCATAGGACCATGCACTTAAAGTTTTGTGGTTAAGGCATGTGACTAGAACTCAAAATCCCTGAAATTTCTCCAGCCATTAACTAACTTTGAGACTGATGTAAAAGACCTGGTCTCAAAGCCTGAGATTTTCCTCAATGGAATGGTATTTCTCCACTCAGCAGATCTATTGTGCATCTTACCTTCAATGATACTGTCAAATCCCAATATCCAAAAATCATTATCTATTTCTAACTCTTCCACTCACCAGGTGATGAGAACTGGGGGAGTCTTTTTCTTTGCCATTGTGTTTTGAATGTAGACTGTCATATTTACCAGGTCTTCTCTGAAACAGGGAGAATTAAGTCATATTTTTCAATGGCAGCTTTTTCTCAGATTCCTGGGGATCTGAAAAAATACAGCAAGCTTCTCACAAATTCACATATCCCCAAAACCTCCCCAGCAATGATTAACTTTCTGTTACCAGAGAGATCAATAAGTAGCAAGCTGTGTTTGTACACTCAACCAGCACAGTTTGTGTTGGTGCACAATATCTAATGCATTCATCCTGCAAGGAAAGCAGCTGGGCCCTAAGTTTTTCTCTTTGTCTACATTCCTTCTTAACCATTGGCATCCTTAAAGTAGAAAAAGTCTCCCTTGGAAGCACAGGCAGATTACGCCTCTGAAGCTTCCATTGTTCCATCCAGCACACATCTACAAAATCTGATTTTCCACACAAATCTCAATGTATTACTGCATAGAAAAATTGATCATTTTATTAGGAAATACCTCAAGAGTCTGCTAGCCACAGATTCAAGGTAAATCTCCAAGTTAATGTTCTTATTTGAAGATAGACTCAGCTCCATTAAAAGATTGTATTACCACTCATTTCAGAATATTACCAGGAGCAGTAAAGACAGAGATATGTTAAAAGGACTTAAAGTATTTATATTAAAGTAACTGACAGACCAATCCTTCATATATGGAAACCTCCCACAACTTCAAAATCAACATGCTGGTTTGTGGCTTAAGTTAGCTTCATATTGAAAGCAGAAACACTGCAAGGAAAAGGCAGCTGATTCTCTCCAAAATGTCAGTGCAGACATTGATGCTGTTACCAGGAACAAGTCGACTATATCAGACAGAGCTGTCCACTGCGAGGTATTTGCATCTATCTTTACAAACACTACACCGCTATTTCAGAAGCTATTACTCTGATGTTCATTTTAGTCCATTTATGCCTCTGGATCCTCCTAGAAATCAGGCATATTTGACATATCCCCAAATATAATAGCATGTGCATTTTGCTTAGAATATGTTTAAGATCCTTAGAGAAGGAAAAAAATTCCTCTCCATTCCAGGACTTCCTTTCCTTTACACTTTTCATGGTATTTGAAAACAAAAGGTTTCATTCACAGACCACAGTAAAATTCAAGTAATTTTAAACCAGCTAATTTATCCAGTTGCAATTTTTTTCTTGCTCTAATTTTGTCCTGCAGGTGCTCAGTTCATTATTCCATGATCATTTGCATTTGTATGAGCAGAATATTTTAGAGTCTTTTCTTTTACATCTTGTGATCTTTCTTGCAGGCTTCTGGTCTTCTTTCATCTCCTGTCACTCTCTTATCCAAAGTGCTAATCTCAGCTGTAACTGTCTCCAACCTTTCCTTTCGCCCAGAAAGACCACTGAAGTCTGTAATTTATCACTTCCCTATTGTAACTGCAAGAACGGCTTCAAGCAGAACAAGCCTTATCTCACTGATAGCTACTTTGTCACCTTGTGGCTGCAAAGCATTCAGGAATGGCATTTGGTACATTAGCTGCAGATGGCATCAAGGGGATTCTGAAGAAACACATTTTTCTGGGTTTTTTACCGTTATTCCTAAAATGCCCAAACAACTTTGCAGTGATTGCACTACATTTTTAAAATATGGAGACATCTTCTGTGTCAGGTTTCAAATGTTCTTGGGCAGATTTTTATGAGTTTGGAGCTAATCCAAAACCAGCTTCTCTGATGAACATGTCTTGCCCCATTAAGCTCCAGTATTAACACCACTCCCCCTTCACAACTATTGTTTCTCCTATATGTGGCTGTGGGAAAGTTAGACTTCTCACTAATGCCATCAGAGTTTGAGGCTTCTAGGTAGCTATTTTACTGCAATCCATGTCTAATCACAGTATACCCAAGAAGCTTAGTGCTGCATTGTAGCAGACTACAAATTAGCTTGCTTTTCCATTAAAATACTCCTAGTTTATTCTTTTCTGTGTGGTTATAAAATTGACTGACTGAACACTTGGGCACTTGTGTGTTTTGTTTGTCTAAATGATTGATATTTAAATGGCCTAATTGCATTCATTCCACCTTTTTATGATTGAGCTAATGTTTATTGCATATTTTTTTAAGATGCAAAGAGAGCAAATTCATTTGGAACTCAGGGAAGAATTTTATTAATATGTGCCAGAGTGGTTTGAATTTCATAATGGATCTTATTTCTTGAATATGTATTGTGGCAACATAAAGTTTTAAGATCTTCATAGCCCTGCAAAAGTGCCAAAAGTCCAGCTGCTTTAGCTAGAGAACTCTGTAGCTAGCATTGAGGCTATAAGGGTAAACCCTGTGCTGCTGCTGAAGAAGTATAGAGGCACAGGCAGGAAACAGGGATTATAATATTTAAAGGAATAACCAAAAAGAGGAGGGGGAGGGAGAGAGAGAGGGGGGCTTAGTGCTCTTCAGAAAACCACTAACAGCCTATAGGCAATGTTAGAGTCAAACTGGTTTTCTCCAGTGACTCAACAAGATGCCGGAATTTAAAAATCCTCTTTCTCCATGACTACAAGAGGAATTGGAGGGACTTTGACTTGATAACTATAAGTAGAAAAGTACCAATCAATACAAATGGATGTACATATGAATACTACTCCTGATGGATTTAATCCTCATGTTACTCTGAAGAGTAGATCATGAGAAAATCATGAGAATCCTCATGATCTACTGTGAAGAGATCCTAACTTTCTACATATATATATGATTTTTAAGAAATGGCTGAAAAATCTGAAAATAATATTTCTGTTCTGTACAGCAATTAGGCCTTGGCCAGGCCCTGTTTAATATTTATGATATATAGCTCCTTATGTCATAAGGTGTTTTCTTAGAATTTTAAATTAGCATTTTTCCTTTCCAAGTGAATATTCAGCACATTGTTAACAGGAAAATCATGATTAATAATAGCATTTTCATTTCAGCCTCGCAATTCCTCACAATATAAGTCCTAAAAATGTTTATGTTCACTTCCATATATCTCTTGCAACGTGCTCAACAGTTTTGTTCTTACATAGAAAAAAACCCCAGTTCTGAATTAGATTTAGCTTCAGATTCAAAACATCAGAGTAACTTGTAAAAAGTCAGTAGACACCTTTTCAGACTAAAACGATCTGAATTACCCACCTATGGAATATTTGTCCTCCTATGGTTGAAGATGTTTAGTATCATAGATGTTAAATATCACAGAATTACACTATCAGAGACTACATCTGGTCCCACCTCCCTGCTCTAGCAGGGTCATTCTAGAGCACATGGCTTGGGATAGTGTCCTGACAGTTCTTCTCCAGTGAGGGAGACTCTGCAATCTCTCTGAACAAACTGTGGTCACCTGCACAGGAAAAGAGTTCTTAACAAGTTCTTCCTAAATCCTTACTAAAATAGCTTTGTTTTGTCTCTTCTGTGACAGCAAGAATACAGACAATACAAAGAAATAAATCAATGTAGTGGTTTACAGCTGTTGAAGATTCGTCTAAATTGATTTAAAATAACAACTTTATTCTGCAAATGAGAATCAGACTGAAGTTCTTCTACTGCGTTTAATATTTCCCAAAGATCTGTCCTTCCTCTAGGCTGTGTGATCCATTGGTTTATGTGGTGACCAAACAAACACCTAGTTACTTCTTCTGTGTTGAGGTTAATGTCCTCTCA
This sequence comes from Zonotrichia leucophrys gambelii, assembly GCF_028769735.1. Taxonomy (NCBI): domain Eukaryota; kingdom Metazoa; phylum Chordata; class Aves; order Passeriformes; family Passerellidae; genus Zonotrichia; species Zonotrichia leucophrys. The sequence goes on from NC_088172.1 coordinate 72,222,201, forward strand.
TGTTTTCCTTCTTTCTTCTTCGCTGCAATATCTTTAGTAATTTCTTTTCAACATGAGCTTATTAGTTATTTTCACCTGTACAAATAAAAGGGGAGGAGAGTAGTATTGACTCTATTTGGTGCTTAAAATATCTCAAAATCAGTAGTATGAGATGGAAGAAAGACATTTTTTTTCAACTTAGCTTGCAGACCTTGCCTGTTCAACTTCATGTCATAGCAAATCATAGAGATAAGGAAAAAAACTAAAACAAAAGGCAAAATTACAATAGTGGTAATGAGGAGGCAAACTGTGCATGCAGTTGAGAAAACTGATTTCAGGAAAGCTGAAGAACAATTTGCAGGTAAAGCAATTTCTTTGCACTTTACAATCAGTTACAGGCCTGCCTTGTAATCTAAGTCAGTGTCATCCTTGACAGCTAAGACCAAAATTATGAAGAAACACTGAATTCTTGTTCTACCTTGCCTATGCACATCGTGTAGGGGTACCCAGCTGACCTTAGTGTGTGTCTGCATGCTTTCTCCAGTAGCACCGAAACTGGACTTGAACACTTTGTTTTCCCTGCAAGACAAATATATCAGTTCAGTATTATGTACTCCACCATAATTCACAAAGGACTTATTGTACAAACCAAACCCACAAAGCTACTTTGATAAATATCCTTGCCCTTCATTTCACATATAATTGCAAGTTAAAGTCACCAGAATTTCAAATCCACTTTGTGGAATTTAGAATCTGAAAAATACTGTTATAGTTCTTTCATGTTAAAGAAATTGCAGAGATTGTCTACTAAATAGAGGATCTATTTTTCTCAAAGCTGTTTATGAAGTCTCTGACACCCTCTTTTCTTTCTGCTTCTGTCTGGTGTCTCTTCTGTGACAGCAAGAATACACAAAATACAAAGAAATAAATCCAGGGAGAGGTTTACAGCTGTTTAAGATTAGTCTAACTTCACTTAAAATAACAACTTTATTCTGCAAACGAGAATCAGACTGAAGTTCTTCTACTGCACTTCTTCTACTGCACTCTGATCTGATATTTTCATCTCCTGTGTGTACGTTTCTCTCCCTATTTTGCCTGGTCCATACACATTTGAAATCCATATTGTTGTCTTTAGTAGCCATTTCAAATGTATGCATTTTGATATCAGATGAATAGTCTGTTTCCCTATTAACTTTTTTAATTTTCTTTTTTTCCTTGTCTTTTGTTTTGTGTCTTTTTTCACACATCCCCTATATAAGCAAGATGGGTAGTTTTATTTTCAGTAGTTATATTAGCACCAAATTGCTTTAAATACCTATTTGCAAACTATTATTCTTAAAATCCAGTACACAATACAATGTTTAGGAAGAGCAACAATACAGGGGCCAAAGAAAGGCAGTGATGCAAAAGAGAACTAATACGTAAGGCAATTAAAATTAAGACAGGATTTTTAGCAGATGACATGTCTGCAGTCCAAGACAGTGTTTGACTTCTAAATTCCTGGATACAGAGTGTGTTCCCCCAGTCTGAAGGCTTCTGGATTATCACTTCACCAAGTGAACTGTGATGCAGCAGAAGTGAAGTGATCCATGTCTCACTCACCTTGCAATCAGCCACTCTCCCTCTGTGGAGGTGAGCCTCAGCAATGCTAGTATCAGTGACCCAAAGGCCATGCACTTTGGGGGGACCAGAAGGTCCATGCCATGCTGTGTACCTTGTAATCCTGGGAAATCTGCATAAATATTCAATCAAAAGATGCAGGTGAAATTATCTTAATTAGAAAGTGGTGCCCTAAAATATGAACCATTATTAGGTCATATTTGCCCTAAAACTGAATTGAAGGCAAAAAATAATTATATTCTGAAAGAAAGAGGATTTTGACCAAAAATAACTTTTTATCATCTATAACAAGCAACCATATGTAGTCAACAGTGAGTCAGGCAGAGGGATTGAGGCAGAAGCATTCATGGCAGTACCTTTCTGTTACAGACATCTTTTATGAAAAATCCTTTCCTTAGGATTTTTCCTCCTGAGAAGCTGGGAGGCCTCAGGAATAAAATGTAAACAATGATTTTCTGCTGCTGTGGAATGCAACAGGTGGATCCATGATTGGTCTCATGCAGTTATTTCTAATTAATGGCCAATCACAGTGAGCTGGCTCGGACTCTCTGTCAGAGATACAAGCCTTTGTTATTCATTCTTTCTTTTGCTATTCTTAGCTAGGCTTCTGATGAAATCCTTTCTTCTATTCTTTTAGTATAGTTTTAATATCATATATATCATAAAATAATAAATCAAGCCTTCTGAAACATAGAGTCAGATCCTCATCTCTTCCCTCATCCTCGGACCCCTGTGAGCACTGTCACACCTTCCAGTTTAGTTTCAAGCTGCTGCTGTGCTGTCATTATTTGCTTCTGGTCTTCTTCCAGCTGGTCTGGTCCCTGGACACCTTTCCACCTGAGTCCCTGGGGACAGGCACATTTCCCAAAAAAAAACTCAGGCCTCACAGTTCTGCTCTTAGCATATAAGGAAAAGGCACACAGAAATATATTTGTGCCTAACAAGACACAGAAATGAGGATAGTCAGCTCCTGCTGAAGTCAACCTTCCAGCACCCCAAATGCCTTTTAAATCTAGTATGAATCAACATTGCTCCGTTCCAGTCTGCACCAGAAATCAGAGCTATTACTCTCTAGCTCCCTTTGCAAGCAATGGGTAAAAGGTTCTAGATCAATTTCTCTGGGAGTGTGTTTAAGGCTTTTAGAAGCCTGCAGAAAGTTCTTCAGCAGTTTGGACCTATATTTAACTTATCATTTAAATAAAGATCCTGTAAATATTGTTCCATTCTTTTTTCTTTTTCTTCGTATGAAGCCAGATAACTTCAAGACTGTATGAGTAGAAGCTAATGAACGGAGTTCATTATTTCTCTTTTTCCATTTTTCTTTAAATGGAACACAAATTTCAGCTAAACGACAAATAGCCTTGAATGAATTATTGTTTTGCAGTCAGGCCTGGTTTGCCTGGCATGCTTGCCTTACAGCTGCTTCCAATAGCTTGAAAAAACTGTCAATATTAAGCAGCACTGTTGTACAAACAGAAACCCTTCCCTTGCTTCATGCACCAGACATTTACATGTAGTCAAATTAATGCACAAGCAAATGGACTGATACAAACACTGCAGTATCTTTAGCTGATTTTGCAGCTCTCTTTGTTTTGGATATCAGACCAGGAATTTGATCCAAGCACTGACACATGAACAGAGAAATCTGGCTCACATTCCCAAATCCACTCCTTTTTATCATGTGCACATTGTCCAGGAGCAATCTTGGGTACCTATCTAGTGCACTACCTCACTATACACACAGAACAATTACCTGGGTTTGTTTCAGACTGGGAATAATGCAGACCCTTCAGCTCAAGTATCCTGAGATAATCAGCCATGTTATGAAAAAGGACTCGTTAGCCAAAGTGCAACCACCTCACAGAGCTGCCATTACTCCTCTGAGACATAAACTATTTCTAAATCTATGATGGAACAGAAGGGGTGATAGCCCACAGACCTGCTCAATTATCAAAATATAACACAGCTGGCCTGCAACCTCCATATTTTCCTCCTTTATTAGCATTATGATTGTAGAGCTGAGGTTAAAGATTTTCTATACTTAAAGATGTCTAAAATCTGATTGGATAAAGCCAGGACAAACCTGCTGTATCTTTGATGGTAGCCTGGGCTTGAGCCAGAAGTTGGTACCTTCTGAGATCTCTCTCAGCCTAAGGATTTTTATAGTACTATGATTCCTGTCACTTAACCCCACTCTTTTACCACAGCAATTTCCTAATCCTTCACACAAGGAAAATGCAACTGGGGCTCTAAATTATATCAGATGATATGTCATCTAGCTTAAAAAGCCCCCCAAGGATGTGAGCCATCCCTAAAAACCAGCTAGGCTAGCATATATTTACAATGACCCACGAGATATCGGAGGGGTGAAGAGGCAGGACATAGGAAAATCAATTGGGTAGAAAGTCTTAAAACTGATATTTTTGCCAGAGACAAGATATTATCAAACCACAGCTGATACTCTCCTAGGAGCTATCTTTATGGCTTTAACTCAATCTAAAGATGAATTGTCAGTAAAGTAGGGCATGTGGAAAAGTCACAGCTCATTTTTTTTTTAACTCAAAAAATCCTTTCCAAAAAGTAGTACCAATGGTGCTCAAAGCGTTTTCAAACTTTAAACCAAAGATTTTAATATGGAGTAAAGAGAGCTGTCAAATACAAACTGAGATTTCCAGTTACAGGGGAACAAACCATTCTTCTCTTGACTCATGACTGAGGCTATCAAGTGTCACGGCAACAAGAACAGGTAACACCAAAACTGTGGTAATAACAATAATAATTTTTATGATCTCTGTGTTCATTTGCAAACATACCCAGAACCAAATTCCCCAAAGTCAGACTGGCTCCCTTAAAAACTGCTCTTCTCTCTGTCTTGGTGGCATTTTGTGCTCCTATTCCGTGATCTGGCACAGGAATGGGATGCTGCGCTCCACCAAAGCCCCTGCAGAATGAAGGTGAATAAGCACAGCATGGCTCCACTCCTGCTCTCAGGTAAGGGAAAATGGCATGTTTCCAGGCCTTCATCACTTCTGTAAACAAGGGTAGGAGGCATAAAAGGGATCATATCCTCAAAGAATCAGTACCAGAAGGTTCCTAGTGGCAAAAATGGAAACTGGGCATTTTCCTTCAATTTGTTTTAAATTAAAGGCAAACACATAGAGGTCTCTGGTAATACCCTGCACATAAGCAGCACACTTTTCAAACAAAGATGGAGTTGAACACGATTGCATGCACACAGCCTCTCTCATGAGGTAGAGTGGAGGGTGGGAAACTGGAGACCAGGGCCAAGAGACATGATTTTTTATAATGGACCCAGTAATAGAAACACATTTTGGTACCAAAATGGTAATTTAGATCAGAACCACCATTTTTCATGTTCAAATAAGTATCAATTCATTTAAGTATTTTTTTTTCTCCAGCAGAGATATAAAAGTTTTTCTTTAAAATTAAGGATAAAAAGTTCTCTTTGGCACTGAGTGGTCTGAAACAAATTTTTATAAATACTCACATAGTCTTGAGTGAGTTTATAAAGGAACAGCAATTAGAGAAAATGCCACCTATGCTTTACTGCCACACAAAATCCTGCCTTCTCAGAGAGATGGACTTTTGATTTCTCTTCTTCTGTCCTCTGCTCTAGACTAGGGCACAGAGGGGCTGGACTGATGCATGCAGGATGATGGAAGGGTATGCACGTCCAGTGGCATCCTATCAGCTCAAGGACACCAACCTGCCCTTTATAGATGTTGGTGGTACTGTGGGTGCTTGAGGAGTGTCCAGAGGAGTGACTCTGTCTCTTAGTACGTGAAATTGCCACTACCATTTCCAGACTTGACACTAATTTAGCTTTCAGCATCCTGAGTGTCCTTTTAATAACTGCAGCCTTGCTCACAGACCTTTGAAGGCTCAGCAGAAGGCACAACTGGATCTACAGCCATTAACAAGGTAGGAGGGAGGGAGTTGGGAGGTAACTTCAGCCGTTTCCACTGATCACATGGGAAGAGGAAGAATCTTGGACAGCAGCACAAAGCAGATCTGAAGGAAGTCAGATGGAAGACAACAGCAATGATATCTACAGGCAATCCTTTACACATCAAAACATGAAGACCCTAAAGCCTGTTGCTGCCTCAGGAGCTCATTCCAAGTGCCCACATTCCCCTTTCATCCCTGAGTGTGCACCTCCTAGCACTGTCAGCTGCACCATCACTCAAGCCATAGACACAAAAGCAGAAGGAACTCGAGGTATGGCATAACTGAGAAAGCTGGAGATGCCCAAGAGCTTGTGGGTAGTGACGAAGCTCAGAGCCAAGAAAGCTGAAAAGATGAAGACTTTTTGCACTGGCAAACTTTTAAAGGAATTGGAGGTAGGCCTGAAGAATAAAATACCAATGGGCACAAAATTAGGACATTTGGGCAGAAAAGCTGACACGGCAAGAAAGGAGGAGAGAAAGCAGCATCATAAGCATAAGACCTCTTCCATTGTTGGGATAAGGAGAGAGGGCTAAAAGAGATGAGGGGCTGAAAACTGAGAGCAGAGGGTGTTTTTCTCTGGACAACACCAAAAGGTCTTTCTAGGACCAAACTGGGAGGGTCAATGAGCTCTGGTTCCTTGTGTGATAGTGGTCAGGGATGCTGGAGGATGGTGCTGTCACCAAATTTCTTTAGCTTCTGCCAGGTGTGTAATTCCTGATGCCCTCCTAAGACACAAATGCACTAAATTTGTCCTGTTTGCGTACCCACACCTGCTGAGTAAAAATATCTGTCCACACTTTGGGAACAGATATGATTGTGTTCAGTTTTAATAATGAGAAATCAAAACTTCAGAACAACAAACAGAAATTCAGTAATGCAGTTACCTCTGAAGAACAGGAAATATTTTCTTGGATTTTGGTGCTGAAAATATATTAGAATTGGATTTTCCTATTGAGAAGATACATTTCAGTTTTGATGTTTGGGGTCTTTTTTTTTCAACCAGGATTTAGTATTGACAAAGCCTACATGAGGGCTGATATTTTCTCAGGGTCTAAGAATTGGCATTCTAGCTGAAAACTGACTGAGAATTTGGTAATTAACATTTTAATTATTTTGGTAACAAATACATTTAGTAACTGATGAATCAATTGCTGAACTATATATAATACCATAATAAATGAATATTTAAATGCATTACATTTTAAAATTATTGCTTCTTAACTAAAATGTTATTTCCATATGGATCCTTTAAGTTTTGAATATTCAGTGTTTCAGATAGCAAACTTTGCACTGAAAATAGTTAATCTGATTAATTTTTACAGGCTTCCCACATCAGAAAGGGCACACAATATTTGAGGTAAAGGGACTCTCTTTTTTTTTGCATCTCTCACTGTAGGAGTATAGACATTCAGAAGGAAATGGAGCTGAAGCTGTTTTACACCTGTCCACACTTACACCTTGCAAGTATTCCAGCTCTGTACCTGATATTCCTTATCTCAGAAGTCAACATGGAAAGATTAACTATTTTTATTGTTTTTTCAACAGCCTTTGAAATGAAATAAAATTAAATACACTACAGTTTTTACACAATCTCTTCTGCAGTATCTTTAACTGTGTTTCCAGGCAAAGGTATTTTAAACCTTATTGGATTTCAGATTTAGCAGTTTAGAGACAGTACAAATGTATTTATTGTGAACATTGAACAAATATTTCTACCATATTTTCCTCAGAACAGTATCTTTTGAGGTTTGTAAGCTTTCTTTTGGAGAATATCATATGCAGAAAGCTCTCACTTAAGTCTACCTGCTTTACCATTTATTCTGCAACAACATCAAACTTTTCATTATCAGAATAAATGAGATATTTTTCTCTTAAATTTTAACTCAGAGACCATGTAGATAGGAAGAAAAAACTTTCTTTGTCCTGCAGATTCAAGGAGATTTGAAGGAACTATTATCACCGCTGAGCTATTTTCAGTTCAGCATGAAAACAATGAATATTGAGATCTTGAACATAGTCTTTGTTGTTTAACAAAAAACTAAAGCAAAACAAAAAAAGCCTTTGATAAGAAGAAGTTAAAGAAATAATAGGAGTAGCTGCTTTTCTTTTATCAAAGGAACATTTTTCATCACTTCAAATGACAGCAATTTTTTTTTCTCTGAGTGTAAATGAGAGGCATTCATTTAAATGCTCACATGTCTTACCCAGATCCTAAGCCTCTTCCACAGAGACTTCCCTGGTGATTCAAAAGCCAGGTTTTATTTTGTAATGAACTGCACCAAAGATTTTTGGCTAATCACGTCAACCCCTGCAGGAAAAACTCAAATTAACCAGAGTCCTAACTTCAAAGGTAAAATGTACATACTTTTCTCACATTTCTGCACACAAATGAGAGTATGAAAGTCCTTATTCAATGAGGACCTGATTCCTTTCAAAGACTGAAGCAAATAGGTCCAAATCATCTCCTTATGCAAGATTCTTCTAATTCTAAGACAAGACCTGACAGAGAAGATGCTCATAGAGACATAAGTTTTGGGGAGCTGTGTGATACACACCTAGAGAAGTAGCTGGTGGAATAAATCTCAATCTTTATAAGTCAGCAAGATTGAGGTATAAACAAAAGGCAAAGGTAATATCCATTCTTTGAGGATGGATAACAGCAGTGACTATCTAAAAAATCTGATTCAACAAAATTGTCTCCAGAAAAAGAGTCCCTATAAAAGACTCAGATTTTGCAGGACTTGATCAGAGGTTCTGAGGGAAAATAGATAAGCTTTTGTTACATTTTAATATAAATTACTATTGTTACTTTAATATCATGGTCTCAGAGCTGTAGGGTAATGAAAAAATAATATGAATTTTCAAAAATTAATAACATTTCACAAATCTACAGGGGCCCCATGAGACACTGGAAATGTACCAACTGCAGTGAACAAATTTACTGATACAATTGCCCTTCTTCCTTTTCTAAATATAGTTAATACAACAAATATTGCAGGAAAGATGTCAGTTCTGTTTAATGTCTTGACCTAAAGGAATTTTCTGCCACAATCTTGCACTTCACAATCTCCACCCCCAAGGCAAAGGCCAACACTACTGTTAGTGGATCTTTATGGACCACTGATTTGAGAGAAATATGTGAGAGGGAGTGATGAAAGAACTACTCTGAAATATTAATTGTATGGCAAGCACTTTGTATTGGGTTTGCATGGCAAGGTTTTGGTGGCAGAGTGGGCTGCAGCAGTGGCTTTTCTGAGAAGCTGCTAGAAACTTCCCCCATGCCCAAAGGATCCAATGCCAGCTGGTTCCAAGATGGACCTGTCCCTGACTAAGTCTTAGCCTATCAACAATGGTGGCAGTTCCTTTGGGATAACAGATTTATTAAGGGAAAAAAATGTTTTGTGCAGAAGCAAACTGTGGCCAGAGAAGAGAAGCGAGAGAATGCATGAGAGGAACAGCTCTGCAGACACCAAGGTCAGTGCAGAAAGGGGGACAGGATGTGTGTCCGGCACCACAGCCAAGATTCCTCTGCAGCTCGTGGTGCAGACCGAGGTGAGGCAGGATGATCCCTTGCAGCCCATGGAGGTGCACAGATGCACCTGCAGCTCATGGAGGATCCACACGGGAGCAGATGGATCCCCAAAGGAGGCTGTGACCCCATGGGAAGCCCATGCTGGAGCAGACTCCTGGCAGGAGACAGTCCATTCCAGAGCGGGTTTGCTGGCTCCGTGCTGGGGCAGTCTGTTCCTAAAGACCTGAACCTCTGGGATGGACTCACTTTGGAGAAGTTTCTGGAGAACTGTCTTTCATATTAGCAGCCCCATACTGAACAAGGGAAGAGTGTGAGGAGTTTTCCCCATGAGGAGGAAGGAGCAGCAGAAAAAAACTGTGATAAAGTGATTGCAACCCCCAGTCCTTGTCACACTGCACTGCTCAGGGAAAGAAGGTGGGGAATCAGGAAGAGAGATAAACCCAGAAAGGAGGGAGGGGTGGGGGGGAAAGGTGTTTTTTTAAGATTTTGGTTTACTTCTCATTTTCCTACTCTGATTTAATTGTTAATAAATTTAATTATTTTCCCCAAGATGAGTCTGTTTTGCTCATGATGGTATTCGGTGAGTGATCTCTCCCTGCTCTTATCTGGACCCAAGAGCCTTTTGTGATATTTTCTCTCCCTTGTCCACCTGAAAAGAGCAGTGATAAAGCAGCATTAGTGGGCACCAGGCATTGAGCCAATAGCCAACCATCACACAACTTACATGAGCCCACCACCACTGAAATCCTAACTAATCACCATAAAGATAGTGTCTGGGGATTTATGAGTCCAGTATAAATTCTGAATGGAAAAATGTCGCAGACATCTTTTGTGAAAATCCTTTTCTTAGGATTTTTCCTGCTGAGAAGCTGAGCAGCTACAGTAACAAAATGTAAACAATGGTTATCTGCTGCTGTGGAATGCAACAGGTGCATCTGTGATTGGGCCATCTTGAATGTTTACAATTAATGGCCAACCACAGACCAGATAGCTTGGACTCTCTGTCTGAGCCACAGACCTTTGTTATTCATTCCTTTCTATTCTTAGCTAGCCTTCTGAGAGGAAACCTTTTCCTTCTATTCTTTTTAGTTAGTTATAATGTAAAATATATATATATATCATAAAATAATAAATCAAGCCTTCTGAACATGCAGTCAACATTCTCATCTCTTCCCTCATCCAAGAACCCCTGTGAACAGTCACAGAAAAAAATGGTGATTCTGTCCTCCTTCTATATTTATATATAATTCCATTTAGATTTATGTAATTTATGGAAACTGGCAGTCATAACACTTTACTAGTAGTCCCAGAGATCTCCTGCACATTTTAGGAACATGCAGCAATACTCTACATATTCTACATGTTCCTGTTCTGGCAGAAATTTTCCATGAGGAACAGAATTAAAAGCCAGTAACACACAACTCTCTTCTTTGCTTAATGCATTATAAAGGGCTACATCTTCCACATTCCTAAGGGTAAATCCAAAACAATTAAAATGGGTAGACTTCTGTGTCTACTGTCTATTCAATACAGCCCATGGAATTTTTATATTGACTTTTGCTCCTGAAAATCTTTGTTACAATCATCTATTAAGTGTCAGACCATTCTTCCCCCAAATACTCCATTAAGCAATATCAACTTGTGAAAACCTATGCAGCTTGTATTTTTAAAGTCCAAAGACCATCTAAAAAGATGAATGGAATATAACTGTTACTCATGATACATATTGGCACAATACCTATCAGAATGGGTGCAGAAGAAAAAAATAATTCTAACAGAAAGCAAGAGGTCCTTATGTAGCAAAATCCAATAGCAAAGAGCAATCAGCCTTCTACTAAATGCAAACCCAAACAGAGACAGACGTGGCTACCCTCACCTAACTAGACTTAGGAGACATATCCAGAATATGAAATACTCAGAGCCAGAACAATCCCACTGGAGAAGAGCCTGGAGGAAAGTTGCAGCATCTTGTTGTTACAGATTCCATTTGATCTATTTTTTCAGTGGCTTTGAATTTCCTGCCTGCTTCTGGCTAACTACACATTCATTGAAACAGAGTAAAAAATGTATTATATTATTTGGTAGTTCATAGTATGAATAGTAATTTGCATAATAGGCCCCTAAAATCCTAAATGGCCTTGTAATGGAAATTATATAGATCAAAATATATCTCTAAAACCTATGTAGGGCTCTGCTTATTTTTGTATAATACTAGGTTTAGCATAAGTACACATTGCAGCCACAGAGGTGATGGCTCCTGTGGTATTCCAGGCATCTCTGGCTACCTTACCTCAAACCCTGGATTGTGGAAACCCTGAACTAGTGACTTTCTAGACTTTTCCCTCAAGGAAGCTTTACTCCAATCAAAGTCAGGTAGATATCAACAGAAAACTGCGTTTTAGATAACTGAAATTTTCCATTTAAAAATTACTACTTTCAGAATTTCTTTTTTTTTCCCCCCTCAAAAATATTTCAGATTACACGTGTTGCCATGCTGAATGATGGGAGTTGCACCAGATAACATTCATTCTGCATTACCACTTAGCTTGCCTACCTCTGCCAGAGGCATGGCACCTTCCTGCTCAGTGAAGAGAGAGGGTACATCTTGGCACTCCCTCGGTCACTGGGCCAACAGCAGATGAAATACAGCTCTGGACTACTGACAACAAGAAGAGCATGAAAACAAAGAAAATCCCATGATTCAGTGGCATTAGAGGCTCCAGATATTTCCACTGGATATTCTAGTTTTGACCCTCAAATTCCTTCGGTTTTTTGCTATGTCATTAAACAAAATGTGCTTATTCAAAGGTCCATCTTGTACTCCAAAGCTGCTTCAAAGTGAACGGTTTTGCCGACACCTTGTAATGACTGACACAACTAAAGACCCTGCACTGGACAAGACACTGCCTAGAAGTGAAGCAGTCAACCGCCTTTCACATCCAGTATGCCACAATATTATTTTAAAAACTCAGTAATCCTAAATTCTAGGACAACCCTGGGAATCCAACCTATCATAATTTCATTGCCTAAAACCTCACAAGTAGATAAATCTTGCAGACGACAACAGACATTGTTACTGTTGTGAAATTGCTGCTTGTGCCTTCTTTGCTGTTGAGTCTTCTTTGCTTTCCTACCTTGAACTACATTGGAATATTTAATGTATCCTTATTTATGAAAGTCATGATGCACTGACTTTTTTTTTTGGGCAATTTAGGGGATGAGCACTCTGCATTACACACCATGAACACTGTAATCTTTATATTAATTTCACAAGAGATTATGCTGTGTGGATATATATTTATATATACACATATACACACAAAATACCTGCCAGAACAAAAATATTCTGATACTATCATTGTGAGTAAGTCAAGTTAATGCTGGATCTGACAGGCTGATGAGTAAATATGACCTCTGGTTTTCCAGTTTATGGTATGAAACACATTAAAAAGCTTTAGTTTAATCAGGTCAGCTTAAGCAGATGTCTAATTAGGTTCCTATTGTGTTATGATATTAATTCACTTAGTTTGCATGTTTAATTTATGTTTTTTACTAATTTTAATTTTGCTAACAAAATACACAAAATAGAAAACCTGCATATTCAAACTTTTCTACCTTCATAATATGGGTTTAGGGTAACAGGGTCGCATGGAAGTTGGATGTTCAAATTTGTATATCATTTAATGTAGTCTCTATAATACAATCCCTGTTCCCCATAACACACTTTCAGCTCCAGATATAGCCAGAAAGCCATTCCTCACAACTTTTGAGAGGTGACTTTAACTAACTACATCTCCACAGAAGCCTGCCTTTCTCATGGTTTGGTCTCCTTTCAAAGCAGAACTGAGCCAGCTGCCTCAGGTGCTCCTCTCCAATTCATCTTTGTTTGAGCTCATCATGAGCAATTTCCTGCCAACTCCACATCATGTCTTCATCCCAGAGCTACCTACTCTCAGGATCTGCACTTTCAGGGTTTCAAGCCTTATTCAGATAACCACAGTAACCAGCAAGAGCTCCTCAGTGGCCCCTTTATTTTTGGCATTTGCAGCATTTTGCCACCTCACCTACATGGCTATTGAGAGATGACTCACCTGAAACTATTGCCTTGCTATTCTGCTTCTCTGTTGTGTTTTTTTCTCCCCAGTAGCCCATATTTGATTCAGTATGTGTTTAAACAAGATAGCAGAGATATACAGTGAATGTGTCATGGTTTATAAATAAAATTATTACATAGAGCAAGCCTGCACCCATGAGAGCTTCTAAAAAGCTACCACCAGAGCTGGAGACTTAATGAATAAAAAGCTGCTATCCTGTGACCCTCCTTTGGTTTGATTAGTTCCTTTCCATACTAGAGATGACACAGGAGCTGCTGCAAGTCTGACACCACCACTCTATTCCTTCACTCCTTTTGTCCCATGGTGATAAGAGCAAAGTAGAGGGGATGAATCCAAGAGTTTGCCACTGCTGCAATTCCTCCCCACAGGAGACTTCCATTTCACGTCAGAAAATATAAAGGCACAAGATGAGGGTAAGATACTGTGAGTGTTGTTTTTTAAAACTCAGATAATTAGGCACGTCTTTTCATCCTAAAAAGAAAACAGCCAGGTTAAAAATAGTGTAAAGAGAGCTGAGATTCAGATAACAGTCATGAACCACATAAAGACAGCCTACTATATAGTTTAATTGTTGGCAAGTCCTGTTCCTGCTAACAGGACTGTACCCACTGAGAGTCTCTGAATCAGTACAGAAAAGGAGGCAGAACATTTACAAAAAGGAGGCAGAAAGTGTTCCTTCATATCCTTCACTGGTTTCAATGTCAGCTCTCAGGGAGGGGACCCCTCCAGTCATTCAATCCTTCATCAAACACTGAGTATTTGTATGAAATAATTTAATGATTAGACTTCTGGTTAAATTTTTCAAAGAGTGATTATATTAATTACTTCTGGAAGTTAATTTCCCTGCATAATTAATGTCCCAGTGAAATCCATAATGCAGCTGTTTAAGAAGTGTTGGACTATATCCACCAAAATCTTGCAAACTCATGTTCAGTTTCTTGCTTTCTAATTTAATAGAGTTTTAATTAGGTCTCAGTGAATATGTGTAATAGAAATAGGGAAAATTAATGCAAAGTTAGTCTTTTTTCTTTTTCAGTGTTGTAAATTATGAATGGGTGCTCATCACAAATTCAGTCAGTCAGCTTGCAAGCAATTACAAACAATTCTCACCATGTAGCATGATAGCATAGAACTGTATCAAATAAATTATTTAAAAATCTGAAAGTTTTTTATTGTCATTGGGAGTGAAGAAAGATATCTTCTGATATCAGCACCTCAGAAACAGAATTATTAGGATTTCTCACTGGATGCTTCCTATACTTTTGCTGAAATCTAGGGGAATTACTTTTTATTAAAATTTGGCTTTTGATAAGAAAAAATGCCCATAAATGGTGTTTTTGGTAAATATGTCATGCATATGAAGCAGCAGATAAGGCTGGTGAAGTAAATTGAATACATGTCCTCTGACAGAATTCTTCATTGCTGGGATTTGAGGATTTAAATCAGAAATTCGTGTCCTGATGGCTTTAATAGTCTTACATGTTATAATGACCTTATAATGGAAAATGCATGGCTGCTTTTTCCTCTTGGTGAAGGGGAAAATGACACAAATGTCATTACAGCCTCAGGCATTCCCAGAGTGCAGCAGAGCCCGTGTCACAGAGATTTCCCATCTCACATTCATTACAGAGATAACCTGAAGAAGACTCAGTGCTATCACAATACAAAATCAGGTCAGCCAAGACTTGATGTAGCTGACTTCTGAAATCCTCCACCACCCCCTACTTGTGTTAAAGGCTTTTTTATGGCCCAATCATTGAAGCTCTAAATTCCTCTCAGTGGATTGCTTTTGTGTAGTCTGCTACGACTGAGAAAAGATTAGCTTTGCCATCTCTGGCTTTGAGAGAGATGCAGGCTATCACAGAGTTTCTTAGCTTCCTTTTCTACACAGACAGCTCCCTTTGGTCTCCTCAGAGGTCATGAGCTTGAGGTCCCTGACATTCTGGTCCCTCTCTGGATAACCTATCCAGAACCTGTCACCTATCTCAACGCCTCTTTTTAATTGGAAATCCAGATTTGGACTGTCTTCAAGTACAGCCTTAACAATACTAGAGAAAAGCAAACAGTAAATTCTCTGGGTCTCCTGGCCATGCTTCTCCTTACACAGACCAGCATGTTTTGTTTCATTTGCATTGAGAAAGCACTGCTGACTTACAAAAGAGTTAGACCTTTCTGAATCAGCAGTGACAGTCTGAAAGACTGTGGCGAAAATCTTGTTTGTGGCGAAAATTAAATCATAAAATTTAATTATTTTGGACTTCTGAGTACTGGGTTGGAGAGCTCTGGTTCTCAGTAATTTATACCCCTGTTTCATCAAATATTTATCAGTATGATTTTATACCACTGCCCAAAGTTATTTCTTTTTTGTCTCAGGATTAATTTTACTCAATGTTGAAAATACTGCTGACTACCAGCAGAAATTTAGGAAGAGTTTGCTATCTATTGATACTGTTTGGTTTTTTGTTTTTTTTTTTTTTATTTTCACTGCTCTGATTCTTTAAATTCAAGATGAAAACTTCTGCTCCATTGCATCAGGCAGAGCCATTACCTTATGTCACAGAGAAGACATAAGCATTACTTCCACACAGTTTTTAAACTGGATCTTTGTTCATTTCTTTTCCCATCTCTCTCCTTTACAATTTTCTAAACTGAGCATCACTTTGTCCAAAAACACCTTATCGCAGTGTAGGCAGAGAAATAAGACAGCTGTTTCTGAGCTCACACCTGCAGCTGTTTCTATAGAACAGAGTCATTAGACAAACTTGGATGGGTGCATTTGAAGAAAAAACATTTAAATGTTGCCAGTTACACACCATTTTCCTTCACCTCTAAAACATATTTTGCTCCCTTTCTTACAGAAAATTTATTGTGCTTTTTATTGTTTAAAGGAGTATCTTCTCACATTCCTTTCCATAATCTGTTGTGACAAAAATATTTCTGCATTTTTCTGCCCAACATTGACTGACTGCTAAGTTCACAGCCTGATCAAAGGCACTTCCTACTCTTTAGAGGAATATAAGTAGAGCACAGGCTCATTACAGATATTAAAACATCCAGCTGTTTTAATGTGACTGAACAGACCTCTTTTTTATTTCCATTTTAAAAAGCAGGTTTTTGTGGTCCCCATAACCGTAATTTGGGTGGAGGAATATTCATCACGATTTCAATATAAACTCTCCACCATGACCTTTGATACCTCACAAGAACCTCTGCTCCAGAGGCTGAATATCTGCACAGCTACAGGCCAGAGATTAATGCAGCCCCTCCCAGTACAGGTATATCCATGTGCTCATATATGAGCAAGCAAAGACCCTTTGTGTGGGGCACAGCATATATGAGCATCTGCACGTCACTGATACTTCTGTTGCTTGCATGGTAGAAAATTATACACCTAGAGCAGAGCTCATTTTCTACTTCCATAAGCAGTACAACAGATCACCCTATTATTCTGCCACAAATTGAGTATAGTTTTCACTGTGATGCCTCAGAATGCAGACAGCCTCTTTCACTCACAAATGAAACAGCACACAATGCCTGCCAGAGCCAATACTCCCACGTACCAGCGTAATGCTTCAGTAAGTTGAAGAAAGAAGCTTGCCAGCCTTTCGCGGTTGTCATTAAGCTAAATGAAGAGTACAGAGATGCTTGCTTAGCAGGCTGTTGATCTTTGAATACCAAATCTTTCCCCTTTCTAAAAATCTCCTTTTGTCTCACAGAAGCACAGGTGGACGTTTGGCAGCTTCTCCTTTGGATGTGCTGCATTTCATGTTTCTGCTCATTCTGCCTCCATTGTCCCGTGACACAGAAAACCAGAAGCTTGGAAAACAACTTCCTCAGCCACGCTGAGCCACCCTTATGTTGTATCCCTACTGGGAAGTCCAATAGAGCTTATGAGCAGGCTAAAGCGAGGCTACCTGGCTATTATGAAGCTTTTAGTGCTGGGATACTGCATGTGCTGGAGACAGAGCTACAGCAGCATGCTGGAAACAACCAGCTGCTGGTGCACACACAGCATGCACAGCTAGCTCTAGATGCTCGATTCTCAGGATCCCAGCATACTTCAAATTATGTCAAATGTTGAACTGGCATTCATCTGGCTTCCAAAGTAGGAAGGTGAAAATGGTTTCTCCACGCCACATATTCACATGCAGCACAGCAGAAAACATGATCCTGGTTTTGGGTTGCTTTCTAATGCCATCCTTCCTGATCCAGCAACCTCTGGCTCCTACATCCAGCTTGAAGTACCCTGTTAGCCATAACTGCCCTCTGCTTTCAGTCCTTGAAAGAGATGACTGCACATCATCTGAAAACCCCTCTTTGTGGGAAGATCTCAAGGTTATCCTGTGTAGTAGGAAGAGATGGGTATGAACCAGACAGCACACCAACAATTGGCAGCTGCAGGAAACCAGTCCCTAGTCCTCTGAGAAGAGGGAGAAGAAAGGGGAGGCCATATTTTAGTGCTGTGCATTATGTCTAAGGGGAAGGTGGAGGGCAAACTAAATAACCCCGTCCATTGCCTCAGAAGAGTGCCTTGACAGGAGCTGTGGAGGACAGCCCCAGGAGTGATGGCATTGTGCATCTTTCCCATAGAAAACTTTTTAATACCATCTCCCCAGCAGTAGTGCTGTGATCCTTTCCCAGTTCCTGCCCACCCAGCTCACTGCCCCCATCCCACTCCAATGCCTCAGTTCTGGACTTGCTGGCTGCATCTTAATAATCAAATAGCACAATTGCAAGTCCTTGGCATGCACTAGCTGCTTCTCTAAGCCAAAATTTGTAATTGTATTTGCAAATTTGTTTTAATTGCAAACAATCCAGATGCAATTTCTGATGAGAAGAAGGAAACAATAACTGCTCCTATTGCCAGCTATGTGGCTAGAATGTTTACAGTCTTACTTTCAAATGCAGAAAAAAAATGTATCCAGCCTTTCAAGGGCCAAGTCAGACTGCAAGAAATCTTGTTTTGAAGTAGAATTATTTCAGTGGGTTAGGTGAGCAGAACTCAGATCCCAGAGGTTAATGTTTTAGAAATGGCTACCCATGGCAAATTGCCTGTGTCTTGGACAAAATAATACAACATAAAATAGCGTGACTAGCATCTAGGGGTGACCAGCTTTATTGTACTCACTGCTATTTCTTCTTGTTTATCCACCACTCAGATATTCCCTTCCAAGGCTTTTCTACTTCCTTTTTGAAATATTCCCATTGCAAAAAATGTGGTCATGTTTTTTCTTCTAATTCAATAAAAAGTATATGGAACATCAAAGCCTTACTTTTGTTGCAATCACATTTTCATATGTAGAGCAACACATATGGCTTTATAGACAGGTACAGACAGAAAGATAGATGCCTCACTCTCTCCCTATCCTCATATTCAATTCTCATTCATGTATGCTCAACGGAATACAGCACATGGTATTGTAATATAGCTCTTCTATCTCTTTACAGTAGCACATTTTTTCTATTTGGTATTATTACCTCTAGAGGCTGTAAATAAAATACATCATGTATAAGTCAATAAAAGACAACAAAGTGAAAATATGTAAATAAATCAGGAAAATATGCAAATAAAAAGGACTATTTATCTACTGCCAGAACTTGCCAGCTGTTGAAAATAACCTGCTGCCCCTTCAAGCTGGCTGACTTGACAGTAATCTAGAAAAAAAATTCAAGCGCCAAGCGGTTCACTGTATGATTGAATATTTATTACAATGGGCATATTATCACCTAGGCAAATGAAAAATGCCTCTGGCATGTGGCAGCAAGAAGCAGCCAGGCCAGCTAAGAAAGTCTTTAATTTAGAACTAAGGACTCCTAGATAGATTTTAAATGGACTTCAATTATGGTACTCCAGCCAGGAAGGTCCATTGTAAGTGGGTTTTTTATTAATCCTGATGGCATGAGTAGTTCAGTATTTCACTACGGGTTTCGCAAATGTTATACAAAGCAATTATTGATTACAACTCCTAAAAGTCGCCTAACATAATTATCTTCGTGTCTCCTTTCAGGATGCCCCAGATCTCATCAAAGATTCCCTTATTAAAAATGGATAATATGTGACAGGATTTCTTATCTCTAATTTTTCTCCAGGTGGAATTTTTCAAGATTCTTTTACCTTCATGTCACCTTCTGCCCTCTGAGTCCATTGCTCTGTGGCTGTATTTTGAGCATTCGCCCTTCATATCTCATATTCTTGTTCCTTGAGATATATTTCAGGCTGATCTGACTCTGGCTGTGCTGCAGTACACCATAGTCACCAGGCACATTTCCTGAGCCTACTGAGGCAACCACAGAACTTCTAAGCACGGCCACTCACAACCTATGGTGGAGAGAGAGGAAAGCAGAGCCTACAAGAAGCCCTCTGTTCACACAAGATTCCTTCTCCTTAGTCTTTGGTTTCTCCCTAAGTATTTTTGACTCCTTTGGCTATGACAATCTTTGATTAACATGTAAAGTTCTTCAGACCATTTTGATTTAATTATCTATGGTTCTTGTTTTTCCTTATATTATTACTACCTCAAGAAGACTCTCATGCAGGCAATGCTGCATAACATGGCTTTGCTAAGTGAAGATCTTGGAAGTTCTTAAGCACTTTGGTGAGCTAATACCAGTGTTCTGTGTACAACCACTTTAATTCCCTACTTTAGGGTGGCATTGCTGAGCACTCTGTATTTCTGGAGCTACAGAATTGCCATTCCTAAAGTGATCAAGGAGCCTGATTGTAAGAGCTGTTTTCCTTGCTCATGCTTATTTCTCCTTATACTCTTTCTAATTTTTCCCATTTCACTCCACATAGACATATATGGCACACATCTCCTGAGTTCTCCTAAGAGCTAGGCACTTACATAAATTCCCATTTCAAAATGATGTTAACTTGCAGAAACAACTCACTGTCTAGGGCAATACTGAGCGAAGATGGCTCAGCATGCTACAAATTGCACTTCCCATTGCTAGCACAGCTCCCTTCTGCTGCAGGGGAAATAATTTCCTGGGAAAACAGGAGGTGTAGCAGCACTGTCTTCCCTGAGGGTGATGCACAAGAAACAAACACTGCTGGCTGCTTCTCTGAGCTCTACATGCTCTCTAGGGGTTATAGCTGCTGTGGGAAATTACAGGTTTCTGAGCTGCACTTTAATAGGAACTAACAGCATCTGAAATAAAAACAAAATAATAATCTGTAGTAATAATAATAACAATGATTAAACAAAGAACTTACTGGGCTGCTGTGGCCTAAAATTTGGTCCAAATTCCCAGCTGTGCTCATATCAAGCTGGGAAAAACACAAGTCCAAGAACAGGATACAATAAGTAATCTCAAGCCTTGAAAACTGATCGTTCAGGATATAAAATAGGGTGTTCTTAAATAGAAACAAGTATCACTTTTCTTGGTACCAGTCCTCAGAGGCTTGGACCCTAAGTTCCTATGGGAATATTTCCTAGTTTCCTTTCTTGTCTCTGCCTATATAACCAACCTCCAAATTTATCAGTAGATTAAGTACTCAAAAAGGCAGTGCAGCTGGTTTTGTGGCTAATTTACAGGAGTTAGAGAGATTTCCTTCTGCTCAGGCTTTCTGCTTAACCTGATCCAGCATTTGCATGCTGTCTTGCCTTCACCTGGTTAGTTTAATTTAAAGTAAGAACACACTTTTTTCTTGCCCTGTAAAGAATCACCTCTGCAGTTGCTTCACTGTCTTCTCTTCAGTTTGAAGTCTGCAATTACAGTATGACAGCTGTGTGACCGAGGTTAAAGAAAAGCCAGCAAGTCTGATTCACTGGGGGAAATTTAGAGCCTCCTGAAACTAATAAGCAGAGTAGAGGGAACTGGTGTAATTTAAGTGAGAGCTCTGGGACTTTCTGTTCCCCTCTTAAAAGGAGGTAGAGTGGGAGGTCAGGCAGAAAAATGAATTTTAAGATGCCTGGATAAGATTATTTGATAGATGATTTGCTACTGTGCTCTAACTGCAATGGTTCTGCTGCCTTTAGCATTCTGAAAATAGGGATCATGAGGCTGAAAGATAAAAGGCTTAGTGTTCAATGGGAGAAATGACAAAGAATGGGGTAAAAAAAAAAGATGAAAAAACAGAAATTAGTTTTTTGGTTCACATTATGTACTTTACCTCACAAAGTTTATTTCTGTTAGATGTTCTAGCACCTTTGTGGTTAATATATTGCTTAGAGAATGGTTATTTCTTTACAATTGTATTGGAACCATAGCTTATGAATCTAGTACTAATTCACAATTATTCAAATTGTGCCTTAAGAAACTGGTGCTAAAGTTTTTCTTTTCCACCAAAATGGTTCTACTTCCCTCACAGAGAAGAATGAAAAGCAAAGAGCATTCAAATGTGTTGGAAAGGGCACATTCTCTTCAGCAGAGCCCACTGCATGTAGACTTTATGAGACAATGATGCTGGCTGTTAAGCACTCTGCCATCAAATCTGTAATTATATCATTATCCAGTTGCTAAACAATGTGGATTTTGAGGGCTTTTATTACTTTCTGCCTACTCTGAACTTGCTTCCTGCCAGATAAAATATCTAAACATGTTAGGGAGCTGCCTGTTGAATTTTGTGAGGTTTTGACTTTCATTAAACACATTTAAACAACAGCTCCTCAAATCCAAGTAAGTCTTATAAGCAGCACATGTAAATAAGATAGATCCAGTGTGAACCAAACCTAACACAACACCCCAGTGTTCCTTGCACCTGGAAAACCCTTCTCTTTGGCCAGTGATTGTACTGAAGTCTCTATGAAATTGTCTCACCTTTTCTTTCTACTCTTCTTTCTGAACAATGGAAAAGGCCAATTCCTTTAGGTGCTGCGTTACCATTATCTCTCCATTAGTGAAAAGTGGTGCTTGTCACAGAAACTCTCAGCTCCCAGCTGGCCACAGAAAGAAACAGATTGCACATCAACTCTGAGCATTGCCTATGGCACCCTCGCGGCTTGAGCAGGGAATAAAACTGCCCCTGGGGACAGCATCTAACTTTTGACACTTGTTCCCTGTAAGGCTTGACCATAATATCTGTGGCTGCAGACCAAAGGGGCCCTGAAAGACAGTTAATGGCCTTTTCTTAATTACCAGGTAAAACTGTAATTTATTTTCTTTCAGTCACTCAGCACGTCACTGAACAAGAATTGATGTGGCTAAATTGTGTTTAATACCAAGCTGAAAAGATTATTTTTGTGAAAATTACTGTTATCCATATCTAATGGCAAACAGATCCATGCTTTGACAAAAGCAGCAGTATGACTTCAAAAAGACTTTTCCTTTTATACAAATTCAAAAAAATTTCCTTTCTCACTAGACTTCATAGAGCACTAAACACTCAACAGAGAGCATTTCACTAAATGCTGTCATCATTTCAGTTATTTGCTTCTCAGCTGCACCTTATATTACCTGATTTAAAAAGAAAATAGGTTTTCTTTTTTTGCGGGGCCCCTGGCTATATTACATCCTGGGAGATATATATAGATGGCGCATGTGTAGACAGAGGTGACAGCAGTGGCAATGTACAGGTAAATTGTAGTAAGAACACCAGGGGATGGCAATATTGAAATGGCCAGTTAGTCTACTCTGTCTCCAGAATTATCCTATTCTAATATTCCACTATTGTAGATCTCTTGATAAGAAATTCACAGGCTTGCAAGGCAGACTTAGGTCTACTGAGCAGAAACAACGGGAGGAAGAAATGAGAAATCTACTTCAGAACATATGTGTTAGTTGAAGATATGCCTCTGGTTTTCATTTTAAGGCTGCCACAACACAAGAAGATGCTGATATTTTGTTCTTATCTGCATGACAGAGCTCCAAAGATAGGTTACTATAGCAGTCTGTATATATACTCTTAATGCAAGTAATTACTCTTAAATGGTAAAATCTCTGTTCTTTCACTACACCTTCAAAAATGCCCATTAAATTATACTTAATAGAAATGTAATTACTTATATCCTTTGTCACTTAAAACAAGCTAACCAGATGGCATGAAACAATCTCAGAAAGAGCCTCTCAATAAGATATTTAGATTTAATTAATATACAGTAAGTAGCTTATTAAGTTAAATGCTTATTTGAGACTAATAGTAACCTCTTTTTTACTATAGTTTCCATTTGCTGTAGCTGGCAGAGCAATAAACTACAGTTATGAAAAACAGCAAACAAAATATTTTACATGTTCCAGTTTCAACTGGGAAGAGCTAATTTTCTTCCTAGTACCTGATATAGTGCTGTGTTTTGGAATTAGGATGAGAATAACTTTGATAAAAAAGGGATGGTTTAGTCACCTCTGAGCAGCACTCCAGAGCTAGGACCTTTCCGGCTCCTCGCACCATGCCACCAGTGAGTGAGCTGGGGATGCACAAGATGTTGGGAGGGGACACAGCCAGGATAACTGACCCACAACTGACCCAAGGGATATTCCTTATGTCAAGACGCTTAGTATATAAAGTAGAAAAATGCTGGTTACTTCTTCAAAACTGGTTGGGCATAGTTTGGCAGGTAGTGAGTGATTGCTTTGTGCAACACTTATTTTGTATGTTCTAATTCTATTATTATTATTATTATTATTATTATTATTAACCTTTCCCCTTTTTTGCACAATTAAACTGGCTTTCTTTCAATCCATGATTGTTGCTAGGTTTTTTCTTCCATTTCCCTCTCCATCCCATTGGGGCTGGGATGGTGATTTAGCAGCTGTGCGCTGTTCAGCTGTCTGCCAGGTTAAACCACAACAAATGTTTATCATCTCTGGTCACCTCTGTGGTGAAGATGAGAGTAATTGTGTGATATTTCTGCAAAGTAGCATAGTAAGAAAATTATTTAAACAAGAAGAAATTTAATGTCAAGTTAGGTAGTATGGGAAGTAGCCAGCCCTGCAACAGGAAATCTCATGATCTGAAGAGCATCCCAGCAGGTTACTCACAAGGAAATTAGTTTGGACTCCAAAGCAGCTTCCAAGTCCCATCCACCACAAGAGAAATATGGCAGGGAGAAGGAATCCTATGCAAGATATTGAGAGACTGAAATATCAAGAGGAGAACCAGGAGGTCAAACTTGTCAGTCTTTCACAATTCTACTGATTTCCTTGGCAGCCACTTGAGAAGCACAAACCTAAGGCACATGTATATGTACTCAATTTTCTTTTGAGCTGTCAGTAAAACACTGAGTGCTTCCTGGGTATGTGGAAGCTGAATCAGGTCTGTGCAAATAGCTCCTTTTAAAAATACAAAAATTCATATGGTAACTGTTAATTACATCTGCACATGACGCAATAGCAGCATGTTAGATCCCAAGTATGGGGTGGGAAAAACATGTCTCACTGCCAAAAGAAAGCCATCAAGACACTATATTATTGAACTATTTAATTTAATTTTACATGTTTGGATAGTGTTCACAGTGTTGGTAACCCCCTAACTTACTTTCTTTTATTCAAGACTTCAATATTTTAATATGGTCTTAGAATCTTTTTAAATTATTAAATCTTAATTAAATCTATTTAATTCTATCTAAAATCCATTTTTAACCTTTTTAAAATATAGTATAAAAATGCTGCAGATTTTCTCTCAAAAGCCATTAAGAAACCAAACAACTCACGACTACTTTCTAAACATTGTAATGATGTTCATCTAAAGCAATTACAGCTTCAATTAACTGCATTTTGAGAAATGTTCATGCTTGGAAAAAAAAATTCCTTTTATTTAAAAAATCCCAAACATCCAAGTACCTTACAAACAAAATTAAGCACTTGTGATTATCCACTTGAATGCTGGTAATGGAATAATTGAAATTTGACCCTTCCTCTACTACACAGCAATGTTAATGTAATGCAGGTCAGACCTGTACCTTTTTTTCTTATAAGAGTCGAAATAAATAGGATCTTTAAGATAAGTTTCCCATTCTCCATTAGGCTGACAGCATGGAGCCTGAAGATGAATTAATGGAAATGAGTGTGTTATGCAGCCAAGAAATGCATTTAGCATGCCCAAAGCAAAATAATTATCATTAGAAGAGACCTCTGCAATGTGAACTTAAAGGCCACCAGGTTGTGAGGAATGAAAGCAACTTGTAATGATGAGAATATAATCTACCACTTGTTCCTCTGCACATAGCCCACCTGCCAGGCAAACAAGTTAACCTATCTCAGCTGCAAGCATCTTCACAATTAAGTTTTATTATTAATTGACTGCTGTTTCTGTTGAGCGCCTTTGACGTGTCCATCATATATTTTTTTAATCCAGTGATGGGGCAAAAAGCAGTATCTCAAATCTTTTATATTTTCCTAAGTAATACCCCTAATTCACCATAAGCCTTCGCTCAGGCTTAAAGGGTTTCCAAATTATGTCTTCTCCAATGAATGAGGAGAAGCTTTTATACTCCCAGATCAGATATGTTTCAATTATTATGGCAAAGGCCATTGCTACATGCACTCAGCAAGGCAAGAAATATCATGTTGGAGTAGCCCTGTATCTTGTCATTGTTGGTGACAGGCACTTGTAGTTCAGAGGAAGAGGAAATATTTTACTGTTAAGATAAAATATGAGAACAGTACACCAAGAAATACATTTTCTCCTGTTGCCAGTCCAACCCTTATAGAAAGATTGGATCAATCAGGCAGGTCTTTTACTAGACATCTGTTTGAAAATTAATGAAGAATAGCTCCTGATGTAAGCCTACTGGCTAACACTTTGACATTCACACAAGCATGGCAAATGACAAAGCATTTTGATAGGTACATATCTCTTTTTTTCACATATTCACTCAGCTTTAGGTATTACATATTTTCTGCTAAACCTCTGTTCTGCAGTACTGATTCATATCTAGTGTAAATCAATATGGCTTGAATTAGGTCAGTGTAGCTGTGCTAATTTACACTGGTCTTCAATCTGGAGCATTGATTTTAAACTAATATACTACATTTCTTTACTAAAGAAATACAGTTTTCATCTTGACATAGTACTGTATTTTGCATCTCTTCAAGGAACAAGATTAAGATGTGGTTCATACTTTTTTAGTGATTTTCATATCAAGCTCCTATAAGCATTTATCATTTGCACAGAGATTCCTGAAGATCTTTAAAAGCACCAACAGCATCAGAGTATCATCCAACAAGACAGTAGACTAGAATCATCTGTAGAGAGTCTGACACTGTGTATTTATAAATCTTGTTGCTTATTTAAAAAACAACCAAAAAACCCTAAGATTTTCAAAACAAATAAACTACTATAAGATTTCCCACAGAAGAAAAGTGTTATTCTTCCCTTCCCCCATAATCATAGACATCTTTGGGGTCAGCCAGCTCCCCTGCCTTCTATTGACTTAATCCAGGCGTCCTATTCACAAGCTGCAACAGCAGATGGAAACCCCAGCTCCTACCAACAGGAAAACTCATGAGCCAGGCCAGCCCCATCACAGTCACTCTGAGGATGGAGGAGCCAGCCTGATTAAAAAGACAGGGCCTGGCTCAAAAGCCTGAAGGACTGGGGCAATTAAACAGCCTGTCAATGAGCCATTTGGTCATAAGGACATCCCAAGGAGCAAAGTCCAGATTATGGACACAGTAAGCCAGAAAGATTGGATATAGTTGCCCAATGCCCCTGCCAGGCAATGAGCAAAGATGGCTATAGAAAGAGCTGGAAAATGGAAAATAAAACAATAAAAACCCTAGGAAGCATCATTATTGACAGCATCTCCTCTGAGTCTTGAAGGAAATGACAGGTCTTTGCAAAACACTCCAATTCATCAAAACACCATTTCTGAAAAAATAATGTTCTGTAAGAAAATTGTCTTTGAGTTCAAAACTTTATATTTGTGTTACAAATAGCAGAAAATTATATTCATACTTTGTTCTTAATGCAGTGCTGAGGAACCTTCTTGGTAGATATAAATGTATTTATCAGCCTATGTCTAAAAACAGATAAAAGGAAAAAGAGGCCCAAATATTCTTCATGGTTTGACTGAAGAGTCACGAAAGATTAGGTAGCTCAAAAAGAAATTTGGGAGGTCCACAAATCAGTGGGAAAATCAGTTCAAATTCCTCTCACCCATTTCAGTGTGCATCTCCTTGCAATGAGCATGTATTTCACAGTTGATAATTTACGTGGTCATGAAAAGCTGTGAAACTGCAGAGACCCGATACCAGAGACAGGGAATCACAATCAATTCATGCTGTAAGAAGCACAGAGGAAAAAAAAATCAATATGGAATTTCACAGCAAGGAAGGGTTGGGACTGAGTAGCACTGATATCTATGAGTAGCTAAATTTATGCTATTGGTTCTTGCCTAGAGAAAGAAGAATCATAGATGAGCTGCACTTTGGACTTGATATAATAAGAGAAGATATAAAAAAGCACAAGGTCCTAACCAGTTAGTAGAACAGACATGCTTAAGAAGTTTCCCTTGTGCACCTGAGCTGTGTCTAAAGGAGTTTCATGCTAAGGCACCTTTTTTGAAGTATTTTCTGTCTGAAAAAGTAGACTCTGAGTAGAACACAATAAACCAGGTTAAAATCTCTGTCGATCTGTAATCAAATTGCCGTCCATATACTCCCTGTAACCCCAAGGTTTCAAATTGTCTGAGAGGTCAAACAACTTGTGGCCCAAATTTTCAGAAATAACCAAGGTTTGCTTCTGGATTTGTACTTGAAAGAGTTCAATAGGGCCTGATGTAGGATTCACTACAATTCAAGTTTGGAGTTCCTCAAGCATGAAAACTCAGAGAGCCTGGATATGCAAAATCTACTAATTAATTATGCAAGAAACAAGCCTAAAGAATTCAAAAGCAAGAATTAATATCTTTGTCCCACACTTACTAGCTAAGGACCAGATTTTCAGCATAGCTTCCATTCATTCAGTGTTTTTGTCTCAGTGGAAAGCATCCCAGGCTTTCATTCGTTCTCTGTACAACAGACAGCTATGGTTGAGGCTGTACAGTCCATGCAGCTAATAGTAAAATGGAATGCACCTGTATTTCCAGAACAGCAGATTTTAACACCTCAAGACTCTTGCCCACCCAAGCACTTCAGTCTCCCAATTAATCTCTTAATGGAACAGCTAATTTCCAAAATGTTTTCACTTACCCAATGAAGTCCTTTTAGTAAAATGACCTTATGCTCTAATTGTCACTTTAAACAGAATACTGCTAGTGTGGTACAGCATTCACAACCATAAGAATAGATATGATCAACAATTTAGTATTTGGCTTGCAGCTTTGGCCATTGGGGATATTATTTTCCCTGACAATATTTTTAAAGATATGTTTTCAATGTGAATAATTTTAGTCGTACTTTCTCTGAAGTCTTACTGATGACCTACATTACATGAATACTTTAATCACATATATATACATATAATTATATAAAAGTAAGCTGTATAAATACCTCACAGATTTCTCTTACCTTTTTCTGAGGATGCATCTCCCTCTGGGACAACTGGGTGTATAATGAACTTAGGAGTGGTGAGGCTCAACAGATTCAGTGACCAGACTGCAAAGGTGGCCCAAGGGATTTGCTTGCTCAATTCTCATCCTGGTGCAACAGCTTCCTTCAGGAATGTTATTCTCATGTTAGAGTAGTACAAGGACCTCCTTACTTTCTACAGGACAATAACAGACATAAAAGGCCAACAGTAAAACCAAGAAATAACAGCCCTAGCCTTCCCCGCATTCTTCCCTCCCTTGTCTATCACCAACAGAGAGGGAAGATCTGGAGAAACATTCCCTCAAGGCTGTTCAGGTGACATTCAAGGACATTTAAGGTGATGGTAAAAAATAACTCTGCACTGAGGACTTCTTCCAGAGATCTGGTTGGCATAAGCACTTATTTTTCACTTCTTTTTCTTTACATCAGTTTTGTCTGTGGTTCTCATTCACTGTGAACTGACACATATAAAAACCAGTGGGACTACTCTAGTGCATACATCCTGAAAATTCTGTGTGGGTTGGGCTTGTCTTTTTATTTGCAAAGCCTGTAAAATAGAGGTCTCCTCTATGGCCAACGTATCAGGATGTTAAATTAATCATTACTGTGTGTTCACATAAATTTGAAGACTTCATTCAAACCCAGTCTATTATACAAAAATTAGTTAATGAATTGAGATAGTAGATCCAAATATCAAAACCAATAGTTATGATGTCATCTTTTCCCCTGCACCTTTAAAGGCTGTAAAATTTCAATCCTGCATCAGCCAATAACAGTCTTTTATAACAGGCTTCCCACTGAGAACACTGATTCCTGTCATAATTATGAAGATATAAAAAGATCATCTTTAGTCACTTTTCAGACTGGACCAAATACTTGTGGGATTTCTTGTTGTCTATGCTCAGAAATAGCCACTAAGATGACAGACATTTTTAAATATTCTAATTTTTACTGTCTCATAGCTTTGTCAAGGCCTAGAACAATGAACTGCAATTGAAGAACACTGAAACATAGAGAGATTCATGCTAAGCTGAAGGAATTGGCTTGGAATTAAAGACTCATGAACCCTGGCATATTTGGGCACAACATATGAAAAATCTCTCCTGGGAGCATGTGAACCACAGAGGCTTAAACTGTGACTTGCTCCTGCAGAAATCTATGTAGCCATAGTAATAGAGACTTCATATATAAATAGAATAAACAAATAAGAAGTAATGCCAAGTTAACCCACAATATGTCCACAGCTGGGAACCAGACAAATCTGTGATTGAACCTCAAAAGACACGACCACAGTCTTCAAGAAAGCAGTTACCAAGTTTGAAGTGAACAACCTGTGCAAAGCCACTAAATTTTTTTTAAACAGGGCCATAGTATTCCTCACATGCAGATTTCACGTCACTATTTAGTCTCTTAATTGACTGTGATTATCATATTTACATTCCTGAGGGGTTTACTCAGATGGTATCTCAGCTATATTTTGAACACAATAGATTTGCACATATAAAACTGAAGGAAATTTAATTCACTGAAGAAAAACAAAGGCCAGTGACAGCTTTAATTGCCGATGTGATCGACCAAAAAAGAAAAATAATTCATCTGAAACACAACAGGAGAAAAAACAAGGACAAAAACAAAACATAAGGGAAGATGAAATGAGAATGACACAATTATCATAGGCTGTTAAACCTTGGTCATATTAAACACCATATCTATGTTACCTCAGAAGTTCTTCAAGAAAGAATTCCAAGATGTTGTAACACCACCCCAGGCAGACATAGTCAGTACTGATCTGTGAAGTGGTACACACCCCTTCCATTCTGCCCAGCACAGGCTTTGCTCTGACCTCAGGAAGTCATGGAGCTGGAAAATACAATTTAATTCCAGGATATTTAAAAGCATTTATGAGGTGATGGATGGCCTAGAGGAGACAAAATGTGATTTAACCTGGAATTTTACCCATAATAGCTATAAGAAAAAGATGAAGTTATGCAGAAAAATACTTTAGCAGCAAGCTCATCAAAAATTAGTATTTTATACCAGCCTAATGTCTAAATTCCATTGAGGATAATGCTAACCAATTGCTTGGGGTTTAAGTGATTGCTTTTAAGGACATCTGTTAACTGTCTATATCTAAACCATCTAAACCTAACTCTATTATTACTATTATTGTTATTTCTGATCTTTTACGGACAATCTTTCTTTTTGCATGATTATTTTTTTAAAGACTATTTTCCTGAGCTGTTTCTCTTCTCCTGACCATGAGACAAGTGGCCAACTTTGCCTTTCAGGAGGAAGAAATGCATCATTACAACTCAAATAAAAATGATAAACTGTTTCATAAGCAGCAGTCATTACTTGGATCGCTGCAGCAATCTGAAGAGTTTGGACGCCTAATTAAAGTAATCCAGACTCAAATATCTATGTATGGTACAAATGTGTGGTAAAAAGTTATTTCTTCAAACAGATTTATGAATGAAATCTGCAGAGTATCTGTGAACTACATCCATTAGTTAGGTAAAGTATCATAATTTTTGAAAGATGAAAGGCTTTTTCTACTTTTTCTGATAAAGTTTTCACACTTGTTATAAAACAATTAAAGATGAGGGAATGAGAAGGAGAAAAGGATTGCATAAGTGAGGTTCAGGCCTCAGACTCCCAGAAGACTCAAAAAGCCAAAGAATCCTCTCTTCTCTCATACTCAGAGAATATTTAATCCTGTTGTGGGAAGTGCAAGGACTTCATATGATAACCTGACTTCAGAGACTCTCCTGAGAAGTGGTCCCCCTCAAACAACAAAAAACCTTGAGTTGATACTTAAAAATACTGAATAAGGGCCCTAACATGTTGTTAAAGGAAAGAATAGGAGAAAGTGGTCATCACTCAAGTTTTAGAGAAAATTGCTGGAGACACCTGCCTCCCTTGGCAGGATTTGGGGCAGGAATTTGAGCAGCTGGAGAATGGCATTTAGGACATATTCTGGTCCTCAGTATTTCACTCTCAGATGGAGAAGGTACTTTCCTGCTCAAACAGCTGGACAAGATCCCAGCTACACATGCTGGTGGTATTCAAAGGCTTTTAGCTTTCTGTAGGCCCCTGCAGACCTCCCTGCCAGGTACCCCAGGTTCTGCAGCTCTGTGACTGGAGACTGCTCTCTGACATTCATCATTGATGCATTTAAGCCCTTCTTCAGATCTGAGCTTCAGAGTTTAAATCATGTTTCTCAAGCAAATTTGGCACTATAAAGTTATTCCTAACTGAAAGAAGCTTTTCAGAAAAGGACCTGACGGTCCTGGCAGACAACAAGCTGACCATGTGCCAGTGATGTGTCCTTGCAGCAAAGGAGGATGGCTGCATCCTAGACTGCACTTGGATGACAATTGCCAGCAAGTTGAGGGAGGTGGTCTTTCCTTCGAGGGAGGTGGTCTTTTGTCTTTATTCTTCCTGCTGAGAAAAACCTGGAGTTATGAGTCCGGTTTTATATTTCCCACCATCTGAAAGGGCCTGTCTAGGGCCTGTCTAGCAATAGTTATCTGTTTTAAAACAAGCTCCACTTTGCCAACAGGTAATAAAACCTAAGTTTTCCAATTCTAGATAAAAAATGTTAAAGAAGGAGGAAAAATGGATTATCCTGTTCTGCAAACAGAAGTATGCTTTTCTCTGAGGCTAGACTTAACAACATTATGGAAAAAAATACTTTGCTCAAAAAAGATGTAGATACAACCAAAGCACTAAAAACATACCTCCTAAGGCAGAAAAAGCTGCATTCATTTAATGATTGGCTAAGAAATCTGAAAAAAATGCTCTATCACGGCAAAGGACACAGCTTTCCATGAAAATGGCTGCAGTTCCAATCTATATGAAATCTATCAGATAAAGTAAATCCTCGATTAGTTCAAATTTATTTTATATAAGTTCAAAAACATTGAGACATAAGTAGAAAGTAAAATCTGAAGTACCCTGAAGGGAAGTTACTATTATGCATTTATCTTGACTCTGGTTACTAGTTCTCATTTTACTGCATCCTGAGTCCAATATTTATATATCTGATACCTTTATATACTATTAGATGTTACAGATATTTTCTTAGAAGCAAATTATTTGATTACAAGGCATACTTTGAGATTTTAAGAAAGTGAACTACTACTGACATAAGTCACTCAGGCACAAATGTTTGTAAGTTTAAAAAATATTTTGCATTTTATCTTCTGCCTCTTTTTCATCTCCCTTGCCTAAGATGAATGTGCCAAGTCTGTGCAGGAGTGAGCAATATCCTCAAAATCTAATTATCATTTCATAGGTCAAGACATATGTCTACTGAAACATCAAGTTTGTTATTCCTTGAGTCAGCTGATAAAGCCCAAGCAATGACATTACTTCCTTACAAGCAATGTTTAGGAAGATCTAAGAGACTGGGTTTGCCTTCTGAAATTTTGAATGCAGTAGTCTAAACTGATTTAAATAGATCATTCACCTGATTGAACCAGATCCAAACGTTCAGGATGCTTTAGGCCTGCCTCTAAGTAGAAAATTTGTTTATCATTAAAAGTAGCAAAACAGAGGTAATAGTAACAATCTTTTTGGGTTACTTCCATTAGAAGAGGGGGTTGCTGGACTTTGGGATGCCTAAAAGCTTATACAAAAAGACTGAAAACCATTTTAGCGTAAATTTTTGGCAAATGGCAAAAAGCCGTACCTGAAACACAGAATACAAAGTAATTTCTATTCATGTGACAGTCTTACATAATAAATAACAGACCAAATAATCTTTTTGTTGATGACCATATAAATGTTGCTTTCCAATTAGCAAGCATTGTCCAAAGTTGTTTATAAATAACGAGCTGTTTAAACATCAAGAAGTGTGGAGTGCCCTCATGGCATTTTAATACTATTGTAATAGTACTCTGGAGAAACTACTAAATTCATGCATTTTAACATGTCTGCAAGGGTTATGAAGTACTCTTTTAAATAATAATAATTTACGCAATATTTACAAGATATAAAATGCTGCCATTGCTATATGTATGTATGTGCCCCCTTATACATACATACATCCATACATATATATACACACACATATAAATATAAAGGGGAAAACTCAGTCTGTCTGAAAAATAAAGAAGCCAAATGTGGAGATTTGCCTAAATAAATCTCAGTGCCCACTTCTTTCAAGTACTAAAGCCATTAGGAATGTCAGCACAGGTCCCTGAGTAAAGTGACAGAGGTCACAGATGCAGCAGACACTGCAAGTTTGCTTTATTTTCCTTCCTCTCTCATCATTTCATGGACAAAAAGGGCATCATCAAAATACCACAACCAGCAGTTTCTTTTGTATTTGGCAGGTATGAAGTGACCACAGAGAGTGAAACAGTCAGGCTTTTAACCCACATTTACCTTTCTGTCTTAAAATCTCTTCAAGCATTTCACACCAAGTTCAAATAAATTACACTTGCTCTACAACCTAGGCTGATGTTCTGAGGACCTATTTAGCAGCAAAGCATCCATATAAAGTTCTATTGGACATGATTAATAGGGGTGTAGGTATTACTGTGCATATTCTGCATTTCAAGCTTAGGCATACTCATATAAGCACTTACAGATGTCTAATATTCTTATGACAACTCATATAAGCACTTACAGATGTCTTATGACAACGTCTTATGTCTTATGATATTTTTATGACAACACTTGTAAAGCACTGAATGCACCAATTGCATACAGTTTCCTCACTGAAGATCCTTTGAGCTATGCCACTGACTACACTTCAGGATATCTGAAGTGGCTGTTTTGCTCTGAGTCCATGCCACTCTGCTCCCACTGAAGCCCTCAGAACACTATGAATTAATAACAAAATAATAACAGAAATAGTAAAAATTAGCACCATGGCTTAATTGCAAACTACCAAAACTTATCAAAAGTCAGATGACTTGAGTAGTTTACCTAGAAGCCAAAATTACCAGAATAAGTTATTTTAAAGCTTCAGGATAGCAAGGCTTTCTGTGTTTCCCAGTACAAGTGAGACATGGACATATGGGAGAGCCCAGTGAAAGACCATGGAAATTATTTAGGGTCTGGGGCAGCTCTCCTGTGAGGAAAGCTTGAGAGCTGCAACTGACTGTTCAGCCTGTAGAAGGGAAGGCTCAGGGGGATCTCATTACTGTTACAAATAACTGAAAAAAGGGTATAAAGACAGAGTCAGGCACTTCCCAGTGGTTCCCAGAGATGGGATCAGAGGCAGTGGACACAAACAGAAACACAGAAAGCTCCATCAGAATATCAGGAAACTTTTTTTATGTTTAGGATGCCTGAGGACTCCATTGTTGGACATGGTCAGAGCAATTAACTTTGCCTACCTGGACTTAGGCAAAGTGCCTGACACTGTCCCACATGACATCCTTGTTTCTAAACTGGGGAGACATGAATTCCATAAACGGACCACTCAGTGGATAAAGAACTGACTGGATGGCAGCACACAAGGAGTTGTGGTCAATGGCTCGTTATCCACATGGAGACCAGTGACAAGGGGTGTCCTTCAGGGATCAGTACTGGGGCCAACACTGTTCAGTATCTTTGTTGGTGACACGGACAGTAGGATTGAGTGCAGCCTTAGCAAGTTTGCTGGTGGCACCAGGCTGTGTGGGATAGTCGACACATTGGAGGGAGGGGATACCATCCAGAGGGACTTGGACAGGCTTGACAGGTGGGCCGATACAAACCTGATGGAGTTCAACCCAGTGAAGCACAAGGCCCCACACCTGGATCGTGGCAATGCCAGACACACCTATGGGCTGGGTGGAGAAGTGATTGGAGGGAGACTTGGCTGTGATGGTTGCTGAATAACTCAACACAAGGCTACAGTGTGTGCTCCCAGCCCAGAAAGCCAATGGAAAACTGGGCTGCACCCAAAGCAGCATGGCCAGCAGGTCAAGGCAGATAATCCTGCCCCTCTGCTCTTCTCTTGTGAGACCCCACCCCAGAGTGCTGCATCCAGCTCTGGGGCCCCCAGCATACGAAGGACATGGGACTGTTGCAGCAGCTCCTGAGGAGGGACACAAAGTTGATAGGAGGACTAGAGAACCTCCCCTGTGAAGATGGGCTGAGAGAGTTGGGGCTGTTCATCCTGGAGAAGAGAAGGTTGCACAGAGACCTCATAGCAAATTTCCAGTATCTGAAGGGGGCCTGCAGGGAAGCTGGATGGGGACTCTTCATCAGGAATTGTGGTGACAGGACAAGGAGTAACATGCACAAATTGAAAGAGGGGAAATTTAGGTCAGATATTAGGAAGAACTTTTTCACTGCGAGGGTGGTGAGACACTGGAACAGATTGCCCAGGCAGACTGTGGATGCCCCAGTCCTGGCAGTGTTCGAGGCCAGGTTGGGTAAGACTCTGAGCAACTTGGTCTAGTGTGAGGTATCCCTGCCCGTGGCAGGGGGAGTTGGGACTAGATGATCTTTAAAGTCTATTCCAAACTCCTAACATTCTGTGGTTCTATGATTTGATGGCATTATGATTAAAACTACTTAGCTCTTGATCTGTTCATCTCTGGGGTCAAAGTTGATGTTGCATATGGTCATTTGAGGAATGATAGGACTGATAACTTTGAACCCCCTGCTTTCATCCATGGTCAAAGGACTATTCATGGACGGCAAAGACAAAAGGGATCTTTACAGTTCTTTCAGAACAGTCACCCAGAGAAATGCAGAGGAAAGTCCAGCAAACCAGTCTAATACCAGCAATAAGTCTATGAAAACAAAGTCCTCTGGGGTCCTGTTCTGGGGGAAGAAGATATGGGGAGTGTCTCAAAAGATGCTGGCATAAATGAGAAATGCTCCCCTGTATTTATTTAATGCAACTCCTTGTTGCGTCACTCCCTGTTTGTAATGTATTCATTTCCTCTTCTGCTTTTGTTACTAGGATTCAGTATCACCCTCCACTGAGTCCAGGGATAATGAGAAGGCAAAATAACAGGTTTCTTCACGAGAATAAATGGTGGAGGTCTGAACAAGAGAGAAATGGGAATCCAAATATTTCTTTTAATAATTTTTATCAATCCTAACAAGTCAAAAGAAAACCTCTAATCCAGTCTTCCCAAACAGAATCTCATTGATCTTTATGCTGTCAGTCAGCATAAACCTAATATTGGTGGAACATATCTGCTGAGACAGAGATACTAGTTTATAAAGTAGTGATCTCACCTCCTCTTATAATCACTGGAGTGAAACAAGCACTTTTGGATTCCATTTCATCTTGAAAAGAATGTCCAAAACAAGTCAGATTAATCTTATCCTAAAAGTACCGATTTCTTTTCACAAAGCTTGAAGAGAGCTGATGGCAGCCCATGCAGGCAGACACTTACATGAAGACAAACATCAGACTGTGATGCTGATTTGTTTACAAAGACAGCACTGCTCTGACCTGATACAAAGGTTGCAGATGAAGTAGATTTTCATTACCATTTGAAATTCTTCTGTTGTTTACAGGCCTCTATGTCAACAAAACTAAGAATCAGGCATCTCAGCAGGAACATGCCCTCTCAAGTGGGCATCCAGAGGGGGCAGAATGGAAAAATAAATAGTGACAGCTGCCCCTACCTTGTTTAGTCTGCTAGAGGACATTTTAGGTCTGTTAGAAAGGGATGCCACTAGTTTTTAGCATTGTGGCACTTTCAGTCATGGGGAGCCGCTGCAATGCCAGACTCAGAAGATCCCTTGCTAAACCCTGTGTTTCTTGCACATGCGATGATCAATCATCTTTCTTCAACAGCTACCTCACCCCTCGAGAAGATTTTCAGGAATTGTTGAGACAGTATTGGGCACTCCTAATTCTTTTATCCAGTAGAATCACAGACCGCAGTAGGAAAAAAGTATTACTGAAAATCATGTGGATAAAGGTTCAGGACAAGGACATTCACATGTCACAGTAATTTACAGAGTTGCTATAAAACTGGCAATAAAACAACTCCTGTTGTGAAACAGGCTCTGTTTGCCCCAAAATGTAAATTTTCTTCTTAACTACGATTTCCACAGGAATAAGGGTCATAAGACATGTGAGTTTGAGTATCCATGTGCAATACATCTATTTGAGAATGCTTTCTTCCTCCCCTTACATGGCTTGTCAGCATTTCTGGGCATTAATATTCTCAGGGAAAAAAAAAACCAGAATGTTGGCTCAGAAGAGCTATTTCAGCGCTCTCCAGTATCCAGTACCCTTCACCACACCCCAAAGATGCACAGCCCTTGCGAGCACAGAGAGGATCAATCTGAATTTTTACTGAAAAGAAGTCTGCTGGCTCTGGCTGAAAAAAAAAAAAATGTAGACTGGTCACCAGAATCAAATCACTCTTCTGGAAGTGCAGTGAAAAAAAGAAATAGCAAAGCAGAAAACACAGAATCAACCCTTTCAGGTCAACCTACAGGCCTCTGCTAAGTAAATAGATTTTTACAAGTATATCATCACATATTCAACATAAACACACTGAGATATCTTTATTTTTTGTCCTCTATTCAGAACTACTCCCTACTAAGGATATAATGTCTGTGGTGCTCCAAAAGTCACAGATTTGTCTAATTATCTTCAATTCATATGTTTGTTAGAGGCTCACAAAAATCTGTGGCACTGAAAGACATTATGGAAAGATACCATTTCAATAATTGGAAGGATCATAGGAACAGTATTATAGTCATTTCAAAGGAACAGAGCATGAAATAATGGTGTTGGGATATGGAGGCGGGTAATTTTTCATTCATCCTTTCTCTTTACACTGCAATAACCAGCATAAGATCAAAAATATAAAATCTTTCCCTCCTCTACACACTAGTAACACATGTCTCATGAATCATTTTTGCAATGTCTGCTGGTCATGTTTAGTTCTGTAATCACTTCCATTTTATTTTACTTTTTCAAAGCAGGAAACATCTGCTTGTTTCATACATTGGAATCTGCATTAAGTCCCCAGGAAAATAAAATTCTAAGCCCCTCCAAAGTAAACAGGAAAAAATGCAATGATTTCTCTGAAGGCCAGAACTTCATCTCAAATCTTTCAGTTTCAGCTAAATTTTCAAGGTTGAAAGCCTTCCCTGCATTTGGGAAAACGTAAAACCATATTCTCCATCATCCTTAGCCATTAGCTTTCATATGATTTATGCTAAAAGAGGTCACAGCTGCCTCAATTCAGTCTTCAAGTATTTAAGTTCATGCAGGTAAATGCAACATGAATCTGCAGCCAAAGCTGAATCTCTTTTCAGTACTAGTTACTGCTTTTCATCATTTTTAAAGCACCAATAAGCATATATACTCTCTATCCAAAATAAAAAATATCAGATAATGGCATGCAGAAAGTGATCAGTTCTAGGCAAGAGATTTTGTTTGGTGCTAAGTCTTGGAGTTACAACATTATGTCTCTGTTGTTTGATGTACTGGTTCACCTTTTACCTTTGCTCAACCTATCCCCATGTCTTGCCTCCCCCCTTTCCTTCCTCTCCTTTATACAGGTGTATAAAAGATATCCAGTCCTAATGATATGAAATATGCTGGTTTATGCCAGCCTGTGTAGCTTCATTTTCCCTCCAAATATGGGCAAGCCACCATTTTTTATGTACACTCTTTTTATAAAAGTGGTAATTCTGAAAAACAAAACATACATTATTGCTTTGAGTTAAACATGTCACAGTATGTATTAAAAGCCCATTTACACTGGAAGGTGCTTTCCTATGGCATGCAGAAGGAAAATGATTTAGATTTATTTAAGAAATCATTTACACATTTGCCCTTATTCTATATGTTGCTTTTAGTGTGCAACGATTTCTTTACTCGGGAGATTTCTTAATACTCCCAAATGGCCAGGAAATAAAATTAAATGTTCAAAGATTTTGCCATCTGGTGGTTGCAGATATCACACTTTTGATGCTGAATTTTGGTTGCCAGACCCAAATGTGCAGAAAGCAATTAAAATCCTTTACTTTGGTCATGCAGGAGGTGAGAAAAAAAGGCTCAGTGTGGAATGTGACAGATGTGAGCTCTTGGAAACACATGAACTTCAAAGCCTATTATGCAGGGAGATATGGTAAGCACTGTGGACTTGTGGACTATTCAGAAAATCTTTTAGATCAGTGCTATAAACATTATGTGCAGAGAAAACCTCACTTTCCTGAGAAAATTAGTTTATACCAGCTTACTCCAGTACCAACCAAGGAGGCAAAGGATGAAAGAAACATCTCTCCTCAAAGCACGTACACAAAGCTAAAAAACTAGAAATCTGAGAAACGTGGACCTGCAATTTCCCAGATTCTGCAGAACCAAAGTCTTACTAACCTAGAAAGTAGGACAACTATTTCCAAGGATTTTTCTTTTCAATTGTTACTATGCAGTGCTGTGTTCTAGAGGATGAATATGCCACCCTTTGAAATCCAGTTTGAAAATTCCCATTTCACTTACTTCTTGCCCCAAAAGGGCATGCAGAACTAAAGCCAATGCTGTATTTGGGAGTGTCCCATTGTCCCATTCCCCTTGGTTAGCCTACTAGCTTTCTCTATCAGAGCTCTCTAATTCTCATGGAATCTTGGAATTCTCCATGATTATCCTTTAACCACATGACATGCCCAGCCTCTGATGTGTTTGTCACAGCAATATGATTAATCTTTGCATAAAGCACATAAGACCATTATCAATGGAACATCTGTTTTGGAAAGAGAATCATCAGCCTCCCCACCAGCTTTCTTACAAATTTTTTTTTTTTTTGACACAAACATCTTTTTGGCACTTTATTGCTCTCAGGAAAGAGCAGAACGAACTCAGTGGATGATATTTAAGTGACATTTACTCCAATGGTCTCTATGGTGGGCTTTACATTTTCACATTACAGTTGCTGTCTGCATAAGCATTTTAATCGCACCAATATTTACATAAGAATACAAGAAACAGCAGTATCCCACTTTCCTAGTTCATGGAGAACACATGACTGACACCACATAGCAAATATTACTTTATGCTGAGCCTGTTGATGTGCCTCTCCTCAAGCCCTTAGAATTCCTGCACAACTACAAACCACAGACTATAGTGAAAAGGCAAACATCATCCTGGATTTCTCACAGACACTTAGCAAACTGGAAACATTATTTGCTCCTTCTAGAGTGGGAAATCACAGGCACTTGGTGCTAAGGAACTGAAAGCAAGTACAGTGACAAACAAAGCAAACAGGGCATGCAGAAAGAGGTCTGTGTATCCATTTCAGATGTGGGGTCTGCTGCTCTCAGTAGCAACTCCTGTGCTGCATATGCATGAACACATTTCTGAAACTAAGCCAAAATTAACTGAAAGGAATGACTTTAAACAATGCCACAGGCAGCTTCTGACTGCTAGTAAGCCTTCACCAGACTCACTGATACTAGTCTCCTACAAGACTTTTTTTCAGGTAGCCATTA
Organism: Zonotrichia leucophrys gambelii; assembly: GCF_028769735.1. Classification (NCBI taxonomy): domain Eukaryota; kingdom Metazoa; phylum Chordata; class Aves; order Passeriformes; family Passerellidae; genus Zonotrichia; species Zonotrichia leucophrys. The sequence continues at coordinate 72,263,244 of NC_088172.1, forward strand.
TGCTGCACTGGTGGGAAATTCCAGGTTAATATTGTCTGAGACACATGGTCCTATCAGCCAACTCCCTCTGAGCTTCTGTACCAAATATTCATGGGGACTGGCTGGTGGAGAGGCCAGGTCTGCTCTGTCCATTGCACAGAGGTGCTTAAGGAGCTTGCATGACTCCCCAGAATGAGAGGCTTGGAGACTGTACCAGTTTATGATATTTGCTATCAACAAGGATCCTAAGACCTTTCAAAAGTGATGTAAACTCTGAAGCCTTTGTTGGCAGTTAGAGATTTCTGGGCACTGTGGTTCATACATCTGCTTCCAGGGGTAAGCTAGGCATGCTGAGACCATCTTCTTACCTTAACACACAAGGAGAACTTGTACACTGCAGAATGCAAACATGCTTTGAGCTCAAACAACTTCAGGCTATCAATGCAGCTCCTACCGCTTCAACTTTCTACAATCTTCTGTAATTTTTATTGAAAAACCCCATTAAATCTACTTTATTAAACATATTTATTTTAAAAATCTTTTTTCCCTTCTACTCTACTGCCTAATTTTCTCTGTTAGTACAACTTTGAAGTGCTAGTCCTTCAGCTGGCAGCTTTTTATTATAGTTACATAGACACCATAATTTGAAAGGCCAGGAAATCCTTCTTATTCTCAGTATAATGTTTGCCATCAAGGAACTATGCATTATTAATTTCATAAGATCAGGCAAACATGACACTGTAGGAAAATTGGCACAACATCAGTTAAAATACACTGTAAAGGTTGTTCTTTACAGAATGTTTAGGCTGGTAAAGGGGGCTGGCAGAGTTGAGCTGCCAGACAAGAGCCTGAGGCCTCATTGGCTTTCAGTCCAGAACAGTCAAGAACTAAATCCCATTCTCTGGTTCCACCAATCTCCTCAAAGGTGTTGTGACTGTCCAGTGGTTATCACTTACTCTATCCTTTAGCCACTCCTAAAAATAATGTTTAAACTATAACTCCGGAGGATCATCTTTTTCCAGCCAATCTATAACCTTCCCTCTTCGTCATTTCCATCAGAGTTTACATGCTTCCTTTTCTGCTGCTTCTGCTGCTTCTGTTATTTCTGGAGTATTCCTACTATGTTTTGCCAGTCTCTGACATTGCCATGAAAGAAACCCAGCAATGAAACAAATATATACAAGTACTTCAAATAATTAAAACTATTCTACTCTGTTCTAACTAAAAATATAAATAAAAAATATTTGCACTTGGATAAACCCAGAAAATTCTATAAAAATCACAAAATTCAGATAACTGCAAGAGTGGATCACAGAAAAAGAGGAAATTAGACCAGAAAGGTTTTGTCTGATCTCTATGCCTAAGTAAGCAATTCCCTCAGAATGCCCTGAAGTGTATTTTATACACTTCATAAATGTCTGCCTGTCAATATTTGTGTGTGTTGCAATTAAGGCTTGTAGAACTGTAATGTCACTCTAACATAGAAAATAAATAGACTACAACAAAACCCTGATGAAAAATGTACAATATGTTGTTAATCAACATACATTTATATATAGATAATATGTGTAAAATTATAAATACGAAATGTGCAAATAATTGTTCTTGCAAGAACTGCCTGACTGCATGAATCCCTCCCTTTCTTTGTTTCACCCACCCTCAAAATCCTGATTCAGGAGTGTTTGAGTGTGTTTAACTTCAATGTCCTGAAAATCTCTGTAAAGTAAGTGCTGACTTGAGGATCTTGGCTGGGGCCCAAATGACAAGGGAAGTTGATCTTTCTAGGAGAATGTATTTTGAAATGGCTTCTGTCTTGTTTGTCCAGCACCCTCTAAGCCATGATATCACAATGCAGTATTATGTAAGTGCTGGAAGCAAAGATTTCTTGTTAGAGTAAGCCTGCACACCACTGATTATAACGGGATTTTAACTCAACTATTTTTTTCTAGAACTATTGGATTATGACAAAAATGATAATGCTGCTAATGGCAGAGAGGACAGTGACAATGTGACAGTTTCCATTGACCTTTACAGATAATGTAAACCTACAAAAGGGCATTGTAAATGTTATGCCTTCAACATCTTTATCTACAGCTGAAACCAGGCTAAAGAAATCAAATGTTTCTTATATAATTATGCAAATACTGAAGTATTTCTATCAACACATAGATAGAAAAACTGATTTCATTATCCCTTGATGAGGCCAGTTTGGTAATTCGGGGTTAACCAAGGTGGTAAGTTTCTTATATCAATGCAAATTTTAATTGCAAACTGAATAATTACAAAACCCTCACTAGCAAAAATGAGAAACAGGCTTCTTAGTAAAAGTCCCTCAGTTTTGCAGTTCCTTTTTGCACAGTTTTTTACTAGTTAATTGGTTTACTATTTAGATACTTGGGGGAAATTTTCTTGTTGAATTCAAACACATAGTAATAATTTTAAGGATTTTTCCCAAATGAGAAGATAAATTTAAAAATAAAAGTAATTTATTTTATTTTTATGTGATTCTTCCAGAAATCTAATCAGAAAATTATTAATTCCCACGGAAGACCTTCAAAATTCTAATGATAGCTGCTCTTAAGCAACATATGGATAAGTATGTTTTCAAGGAGATCAAAAGAGGGGAAAGAGTTATAATTCATAGAACTAGGATGGGTTATTCACATGTGAAGGGAAAAAATTTTGCAGAGAAAAACCTAATGTGAGACAAAATGACTTTGCAGGAAGATCAACTACTACAGACAAAGTAGACATGAAATTCATCCATCATTTCTTCCTTGAGGAGGGTAATTCAGCTGGAAGCACCCAGTCCCCTACAGTCATGCCTATCAGATGAATCAGTTTAAAAATTAAGTGGATGGATAAAAAGGAATGGCATCTATATCAATTACATAAAGAAATCCCTTTGACAAAGGAATGAGAAAACAACAACTTTTTTCCACTGGACTGGGAGAAAGGCTAAGGTGATTATTTTTTGGCAAACTTTCCCAAAAGTTCCGCGAAACAGGATGGTTTGACTGAAATATTTAATCTGCAATGAGCATATTTTGTAGTTTAAAGGATGGTACGGACCCAAAATGCCACTTTTGGACATGAAATATAAATGAATAAACATTTCATCCTGCATACCATTTTTGTGGGCTCACATGCTACTGCTGTGAATATCTTTTTCATTCAGAAATACAATACATCCACATTTAGTTGCAAACCACAAGGTTAGAATCTGTGTGATCCGCTAAATTTTACTATATTAACAGAAGCCTATGCTATGTAGACTTAGAAACACTTAAGCTGTTTGACAATTAGTTAAACTAAATGAGAGATTAATTTTTAGATCAGCAAATGATTGCTAGGTAAGAGTTTGCAATGATACAGTATTACCCTGATTTTTCATTATAAGACTTGTTGTCAAAGCTGAATATTTGAGATGCTTCTAAAATTTTTCCACTCCTGCAGGAATTTGTTATACCATTATAAATAAATCCTCTGATCATGAGTAGAAATAAGAAGCTGCTACTCACATTGACATAGCAAAAATACGTATTGCCACAAATTACCGTCTTACCTAATTTGAGATGGAAAGATTCCTGGGAATTCCAGGGAAGGATGACGTTAGCACAGATGAACCTGCTGGACAAAACTTCAAAGAGTAGGAGAAGATACTCTAAAGAGATATTAAACAAATTAGACAGAAAAGCAGAAAAATTTCTTTCAGAAGACAAATTTCAAAGCAGTTCTAAAAGTACACTGATTTAAGTGCTGCAAGGTGGTTATACAATATTGATACAAGTTTTAGTTTTAAAACCAAAGAAGTGATATTTTTGACTACATAATGTCTAATCTAAATCTTGAGCCCATACAGCTGCAGATTTTAAATATTTTTAGTCACCAAAATAATAGAAACGCTAGGAATGAAAACAAGAAAATTATTGTTCTGGATCATGGCAACTCTTTAAAGCTCTCCAGATTCCTTTATTTATTGGTTTTTAGGTGAGATTTGGGGTCCAACAACAAGAATTCAGTAATGTTTTGGAGCATTTCCCCACAATAAATCTCAGAGCTAATGAGCACTAGATATTACTGTCTTACAGGACCTAGACAGACATAACAACATTGAGTATTTTGCTGCTACTCTAGTCTCAAGATTAGCACTAGACAGGTCCTCACGGTGCCTAAAATGAAAGGATCCCACTAAGATGTCATCTGAAAGTCTGTTCTACGTAATTCTTTTGCTCCACAATCTGCCTGAAAAAAAAAAAAGACTTGAATGAGAATAACTCGTTATGGATACCTTCAATTAATACTAGAATCATTTGCAGAGGGCACAGATATATCAATATTAGGTTATATATTATAAGGTTATTTCATGTAATTAAAAGAAATGCCTTTGCCACTTCCAAAGCAGGCTATTTCAGTCCAGTCACATGCAAAGATAGAGGAGCATTTCCTTCCTTAGACCACTACTTTCAGACTCTTCACAAGCAGAGGATTTTAGTGTCTGCTCCATTAAAGCCTTTGCATCTTTTTTGTTGTTGTTGTTCCTTTCCCTTTTTAAGCTCTCTGAGCTCATTTCTCAGGATTTGACCTTGAGGAGGCACCAGAAAATCTACCTCTACCCTGTCTGCAAACTTGAACACCAGATTCAGAGTGAATTTTGTTAAGCCAGCAAGCCCATTTCCTTGTGTATGTGCCTCACCAGCTGGGAGGCTGGTCCTAGGTGGATGCCCTCTGCTGCTAAGTTAAGCAACTGGCTAGAAGCTACACAATACTTTCTTGTTATTTGGAGGATAATAAAGTAATAATGTTGCCAACAGCAAGAAAATTATATCAATAATTACATGTTTTCTTGGGTTTGGAGTTCAGTGAAAAAATAGAAATTTCTTAGAGGGTTTCTATAATAGGCCAAGATACCACTACCACCACATAAATGCAATTTTAAGTAATTTCTTGACACACTTTGTGAACTACAAAGTTTTCTTTTTGAATTCAGTGATTCTACAAAAAGTCTTTTTAACTACAGACCTGGTAGTCTATTTCCTTTTCTAGCTTTTATCCATTTAATTTCATTAATCTTCCATCCAGAGCAAAAGTAAGGATTCACAAGTCTCATTTCCAAAAGCAAAACTATTGACTGACTTTTTTAGATGGCATTAATCATGTCATCTTAAGCCCTTAAATTTTAATACAAATGCTCTTATTTTACTGAAATGGAAAAATGCTTGAATTAAGGTGTCAAGGTTTTGATAAGGATTAAAAAATTGCCTTTTAATATTTTAATAATATTTCCACAAATTATACCTACTTGCAAAACCATACTACCAAGCAAAAAAACAAGTATTCACAGAGGAAAGTATTTGCCATATTAAGGAAAATTTTGAAGTTAGGAATAAATAAATAGGTATTTTTCTGCTATGATGGTAACGTTAAGCACTGCTGTAAGTAGCATTGGTGATGTTGGAAGAACATTTATAAAAAATAAAAGGAATTAGATCCTTAGTACTCATTTATTCAAGATTAAGGATATCTTGAAGTATAAGCTTTCTCAGAACAAATAGAAATTGCACTGACTAGACACTCTGTGATATGTTTTACTAAAAAACTAGTGAATATGAATATTTTGAATCAAAAAAAGGTGCTTCCAAGGTGAAAAGTTTCTCTTTGAAAATAGTTGAAATATGGAAAATGAGAATCTGCAAGACTTATGCTGTTCTCCAAAAACACATGAAATTTTTTATCCCCAACTCTTTTCACCATTTCTTTCTGTTTTCCCACTACTTTCTTCATGCCTCTGTTTCTGAATGTGGTGTACCACCAATTTTCACATTATATTTTAATCATTAATGACAGAGGGACATCTCTGGCTATCCACAGGCCTTACACCACGCAGCTTCACATATCTCAAAATGCATTGCAAATAGAAGCACATCTTTAGATACCAAATCTGGGGTGCTCAGAGATTTGCAAATGTTATTCTAAGGTCTCAGAAGGACCCACTGCTGAGTTATGAGTAAAATCTGTGGTCCTTCATTCTCAGCCTCCTGTTGATGTGTCAGGTCTCTGTTGTTTCTGTCATCGCACAAACTGCTACAGCCTGATCCAAAAGAATCCTGGGATTCCTTTTCTAATTCTGGTAGCAAAAAGAACACGGAAGTAGTCCTCTAAGGCTTACATTATAGCCTGGTATAACGGATATTCAAGTATGCAGCCCCCATTGGTATGAATAAAACTGCTACGGCTGAAAATCTGCACTTAACTCCACAATGGATCCCATTTTTCAGCATTTATTCACCTGGTAGGAAGGACACTACTGACATCAAAATAGTGCAGTGGTAACAAAGAGGAAAAGCTGACATTGTCACACCCGTCTTGATGAGTATTGTTTGATGATATAGAAGTGGCAGTGTACAATGCCGTCCTAGTGAAAAGCAGTTTATTTGCAGACTGAACATTGAGCACCTTATTGTTCCACAGCACCAGGCTGATCAGCTGCTGTTAATCATAAGCCAGAACCTGATTCTTTTGAAATCAAAGGTAGCTATAATATTGAATTTAATGGGGCAGTCGGAGTGAGTTAATGGAAAAGGTGAACATAGAAGATATAGAGCAAAATTTTTAAAAAAGCATCTCACAAAAATGCTCTTCTGCATGTGTCAGTGACTGAATGCTGCAGAGCTCACTGACAGACTACACATCACACAGGGATTTGAAAAGAGCATGCAGAAAACAGCTTTAATTCCTACCCTCTGAACACAGAAGAGCTGCAGAGAGATATAGGAAAGTATGTTAAAAAAACTTCTTGGGGAAATTAGAGATTTTGCTGTTTATTGCGGAATTAAGAATAAAATTAACTGTGAGGCAAAAATAGAGGTATTTGGAGCTGCAGGTGAGTGGGCTAGAAAATACATATTATTTAGGTGATAAAAGGTAAATCTTTCATTTCAAGATTTTTTTTAATTTATAATTTCATCCTTTTAAAATGTTTCTGAATCTTTTAAAATCTGAGTTAAATGTCAAAAAATGAAAACTCGTTTTAGTAAGAAAAACATTCACTGCATATTGAGGAAATAAAAAGAAGGGGAATATACTGTTTGTTTATTTGGGTTTTTCAGAGATCATTTTAGTAGAAAAGTACAATGTTTCTTGATATAACATCTGGTGTATTTGGAAACGTTGAGCCTTTATTGGCACAAAATCCCTCCACCAGGCTTTAGATTTTTTGGGGAAAGGGGACCAGGTTTTTACTGTTGTGAAAGAGCTGTTCAAAAAGAGGAATTTCAAACATACTCCAATGTCAAAAAAGCTAAATTTGTCAAATCAGATGGGTTTTCTCACCATTCTGTATTAAATAGCACATTTTTTACTTCCAGTTCCTTTCCTTTTTCCTTGTTCTTTATCATGAAAAAAGGCAGTTATTGTACAAACTGACCCCCTATATTTAAAACACATGCCAGATGTCTTAGAAGGCCATTTTGTGGCATAAAAAATACCTATTCCTGTGTAGAGCATACTACAGCCTTGAGATCAGAAGACAATAAAAGAAACCCCGCTGAGACCCTCTTCTACCACATCATGCAGTACCTCGCACTGTGGCTGAGTCCAGGAACCTCATTTGCAGTATCAGACAGAAGGAAACACCTTCAAGATTATCTTCCTTCCAGATGTTAATCTAATTTCCACCTGCTAGCAAGGGATGATGAGAATTCACTGACCTGAAAGAGTGAGTAGTTACAAGGTAAAAACATAAAACGCATAGTCACTGCTTCATCTCAAATATATTTCTTCTTATGCATTTCATTGCTCATTTTAAACCACATTTTTCTGGGCTAATATAACAAATATTCTTGGCTTTCCACATGGGGTATAATGTACTCTGAGTTAACAATACATATAATCTTTTCCTCTCCCCAGTATAGTTTCAGAATAATTTCATGCCATGAGGAACTTCTTGAATGCTAATTTCTGAGCAGTTGCCTTGACAGGTTGGGATAGGGAATCTTCTGTATTTATTTATTCTGTACTACATAGAGAGCGGATGGGCTACAGAAATGCTTGACTGGGTGCAGCCGCATATCTTGCCTACAATGGACCTAATTTAAATTTCTCTTACATTGATTTAACTGCACTGGAATCAATAGAATTCCTCTTGATTTTCATTAGTGTAGTGTAAGAGACAGGGATTAGGCTCAGTATGTTGAATGCAGAAACTTTTGTTGTTGATTAAAAGAACTGCAAGTGAAGTCCAGTGAAAAGAATGTAATTAGTGTCATTCCAGGATGACATTCTCTTTTGTTCAGTTCTCCATTTTTTTTTGTTTCAGACCAGCCTATAGATGAGGGTTATGGATCAGACTGTTTTGTAGTACTAAAAAGCCAAGGAGAGGAAAACAAGAAAAACTAACTGTAAAAGAACCCTGCAACTCCACTGAAATTAACTGAGCTGAACAGACGTGAGGAACGTTAGAACTTACTTTCAAGAGGTTGGAAAATTACAGGGATATAAAGTTTTCAGCTTCATGAAGATAAAAAAATGAAATTGTTGTAGAGAGGCAATCCAAATGCTTTAGATTTATCCCTACCTCTGACTAAAGTTTATGTCTCATACTAAAATTAGATGTAACCAATACCTGGGAAGGATCATGACAATTACAACCTCAGAGCTCAGGCTGGAGGTAGCCTACAGGTGGAGATTAAAGATGCCAATTTATTAAGAAAGGCTATACCCTGTCTAAGGCAGAGGGAATAAATGAATAAAGATCAACTGTACCTATTCATGTTGATTGTTGAATAGACAAACCTTTCTCTAAGTCCCTGGAAATTTTTGAGGGCAGAATATTCTAAATTAGGCTACAGGAAAAAAAGAAAAAAAAAACCAAACAAACCACACACACACAAAAAAAAAAAAAAAAAAAAAACCCAAAACACAAAACCAAACAAATAAACACACAAAAAAACCCTCCAACCTAGAATTACATCCAGAAAATATCCTCCAATTTCTTACTCATTGCTGTTTGGCACCCCTTTGATCCTTGATTGGGATATGACATCAGCACATTTCAGTAGATTTGCCAGTCTGCGCTCAATGCACGACTGTCTTTTCTACTTCTGCTAGACACATTTTGAAAATATCCCCAAGACTCTTGCCCAGCTGCAGTTTCCCTTAGAATACTCCTTGCATTAACCAGGACGAAATCCCAGCCGAGCACTATTCCAACACTGCTCTTTTTGGCTTTGTATCTTCGCACTCTCTGGTTGCCTTCATGCAACACCCAGAGGCATGCAGCATGATTTCAGGTTCCTGCTCTAAAAACACCGTTCTGAAAGGCTGCTACATAATCCCCACACTATTTCAAATCCTTTAAACTGAAAAGAAACACAAACAAAATAACAATTTTACCCTCCGGCCACATGGGGCCCAGTGGAGGCAGAAGATCAAGTGCCTCAGAGTTTGGATGCAGGTTGTGACATTTGGCCGGACAGCCAAGAAATGGTCCCTGGCCTAATGCTACTTAGTAGGCCAGATGTAGCCAGTGGGACCAGAATTTTTTTCCAATTAATGTTAATCAGAGATAGAAACAGAAAGAAAGGCATTTTTGAGACCCTTAAAAAAACTTATGAAATACCTGTTTTAGCTGCTATAGTAGAGTAAGACAGAAACAGGGAAGACAGGAGGTGTGTGGCAATGTATTAGATAACATTTATTGCCTAGCTGCAAAGAGAACAACACATTATTTGAATAAATATGCAACATGTTTTCCTGGCAGTGCAAAGCACGTACACCAGAGAGGTACAAAGCAGAGCTGTTCAGTAAATAAAGGATGTGTTCTGTTTGGTGAAGCGGGTCCAAAGGAGTCAAAGTTTTTCTGGTCAGGGATCAAAACCTGTTTTAAAATCCTTTACCCAAACACTATTCCAAACAAAAACAGAAGAAAGAAACATAAGGATTTTGAAAAATGGCAGGGGGTAATTCTGGTACTTTATGGTCTGAAAAAGAAGATTTTTAAAGAATAAACCCTTTTCATAAGGGTTTGGTTGCATCTGATGCTTTGGCTGCAGTAAATCTAATGTGACTCTTCAGGATAAAAACAATTGAGATAAACAGGGCATACTGAATAATCATCACCTATAACTAACCAGTTGAAACTCAACAAAGATAAAACTTACAATTAAGATTTTTTTTACCTTTGTGAGGCAAAGCTGTGCTGTGCAAAGCTGTGGACCAGCTCCTGAACACTGTAAGTCTGGGATGCACACAGAAACATCTGTGTAGGAGAAAACTGCTTTTGCAAAGATGGAAAAGCCCTTAGTGACCTCTTCCAGGCACTTGGGGTCAGAACAAGGTTTGGAGGCAAGTCAACTCTTCTGAGCAGTTTAGATGTATCTCAAACACCGTCAATTCAATCCAGCTAATAAAGAATTATTTTGAGGTGCAAAGCTATTTCACCTTAGAGAGAGCACCAGGAGTCATTCAGTTTCCTCTATGCCACAGGCTCTGCAAATCTAGGACCCGATCAAAAAAAAAAACTCCTAAAGCCCATTCAGGGCTCAATTTTTTAAAGATTTTGACATTGTCAACACTTATTCACTGAAAGGGAGTTGAGAAACCTCTGAAAGTAAAGACTGCAGGAACATAATAGGATGAAGGAGACAGTCTTTCTTTTGAAATCTGTTTTGAAACTCTTAACGTGTACAACTGAAAAACTTTAATTTGAAGCTTATCTTCAACAAAATCAATACTTAGAAAGCTTGGCAGACTGTACTGTGTTTAGAAAAGGAAGAAATTTTTCACAGTGCCCATTACAAGGTAAGAAAGGACTTAATAAATTTTGTGAGTTTTAAAAGGACCGTAAGAACTAAGATTTGAAGATAGATCATTAGACTAGTTCTACTTCTGAAGCAAGTGCAGACTCTGTCCTGAGTGTCTTAGTAAACAATAATTCTTACCAAAGAGCACCATATCCAACTTGTTGATCATTGAAAAAGCTTGCAATTTCCTGAAAAGTCAACATTTTTCAAGGAAAGTGTCTGAATCAAGTGAAGCTAATCTTCTTCAGTAAAGCAAAACCAGGAGGTCAAGACATTGAAGCTGATGTATTCCACTGAGAAACATAATTGCACCTTTTCTGTGTTTTGGTTATATCTTTTTAGTTAGATATAATGATTAAATTTTATGGATTTTTCATCATTTTTTTATTGAAACTGACCCTTCAATTAATATATTATGTAATAAATTTCAGGTCATAAAAATTCAGACTGTTTTAATTTCAAGTCTGTACCACAAAGCATATTATGAAAGATATATAACTAGTCTTCAGACACTGAAAGTGACTCTCCATCATCCCTACCTTTATCATTTTTCAAGAACTTAAATATTACCTCCAGCAATTTTTCATGCAGTCTATAAATGTTACAGATCATGGGAAATCCAAAGCTGTAACTTTTTTCCCTGCTAGTACAGTGGACAAGATATTTGTGAAAAGGTATGAAACTTCTGAACTTCTAGGATACATTATTTTACTTCATGGTAAATCTTGGAACAAATTACCATTTAATTTGCTGATACAATCAAGTGATCTCTCCCACTGACTACACCTGATAAAGTCCAGTTGTCTAATTCAGCCTGCACATTTACTGCATTGATGATGTTCCTGCAAAAGTCACTTTGTCATTTCCTGTATTGGGGCATTTTTTATTGACCAAAGTGCTTCAAGAGTTTTGTTCTTAAGAGCTGAGCTAGAATTATTTTTACACATTGACTTCCATCTGACAGTCCAATGCAAACAATTGAAATACCTATGCATAAATTACTTAAACCCTATGGCAACTATTACTACCTTTACTGGCCCATGTAAAATCATTTTTCTACTCCTGACAGAAAATGCAAAGCTTTTCTTCTCTTGAGGGCATGTACCTACCTTGTTGATAGAATGTGACCATCACAGTCACTGTCATGCTCCTAGTTCCTGCAGGGATGTAATCTGAGACACTAAGAAGACATTAATAGTTGGACTCCAGACCATAATAACTCTGTTCCACAGCCTCTGTGCTAGCCAATAAATTCTAGATATCGAACAGAACACTATCAATGTGTAGCCAACTATAAATTTACAGGGTATTATCATCATTAAATACACAGATCATTAAGTTTATATGGCAGCACTTGCTGGATTTCTTTTAGATACAGAAAAGTTGCACTGAAAATACACTTCAGATACAGCTTGGGGTTTTTTCAAGTGGTATATCATTCTACATGCAGTTTCCAAGTAAATGTAGGGTCCTTTGCTTTAGAAGGCACTGCACAAATGTATCACATTTATTTGTGCACAGCACACAATTTTGGAAAGAAAGTTGCTTGAAAACTTACATAGATTCCTATAAAAGTATTTCCAACTTCATTGCTCAGAAGTCTCTCCTTGGGAGGTGAATGCAGTCAAGAATGTCTCCAGTATTTTGCTTTAAGCTGTGCTTTTCTGGCTGCATGCACTGGTGTAGGGATCTTTTTGAGTAAGACAGATGAAATCCTCATTTTCAGTTTCCTTGGTTTTAGATGTCATTTCAGACATTTAGATGTCTCTGAAACCCTCACCCAGCCCTTTTAATAACCTAACTGGAAACCTATCTTACTCCTATGATCATCACACATGTCTAGCCTACCCTCCTACCATCTGCTCAGCAGTCAAGAGCTCGTGGCACAACAGGTCTACCTCTCCACCAACATTTCCCACTATTCCTAGATTCTTGATGAAATTTCCAGAGTGTTTAAGTCATCTCAGAACCAATGTCCCCGTCCAGCCAGGAGGAACCATGCTTTCAGCCATACTGTGGGGACAGTACTCACTCAGCCTTTGCAAGAAGAATACTTAGTGCCTATGTACTGGAAACATTTTTAAACCAAAAGAGCATAGATTTAGACTGGACATAAGGAAGAAGTTTTTACAATGACTGTGGTGAGACACTGGAATAGGTTGCCCAAAGAAGAGGTGGATGCTCCATCCCTGGAAAGGTTGCAGGTCAGGCTGGATAAGGCTTTGAGCAATCTGGTCCAGTGGAAGGTGTTGCTGCCTGTGGCAGGGTGGCTGGGATTATGTGATCTTTACAACTCCCTTTCAACTCAAACCATTCCATTATTCTTTGACTTGCTGTTGAAATAAGAGACCATTCAAACTCTTCTTCAAGTGCCATTTCCTCACCTGTGTTAAAAGTACAAAAAGTAGAAATGTGGTATAACATCAGGTTTCAACAAGCGGAGGCATAACCTTGCAGACACAGACACAACTTCTGTTTCACGTGTGATGTGTAGTGCAGGGGGTTACTTGTCTTTCCTCAGCTTTGTGACTAAGTGTCCCCAGTCTGAATTCTGATGCTACCTTAATTAGCAGTAGCATTTCTTTGCAGTGCTCTACAAAGGTCCTAATTGAGCTTTCCAATTATTCATGTGAACAAAATAAATGAAAGATAGGAGGAGCAGTCTTCTAAAATAATGCATATGGTATAGATTCTCCTCAAAGTGTTTCGGCACTAAATGAAGGAATGCTGGATTTGCTTAAAAAAATATTTAGAGGGAAGGAGGACAGCCTTTTCTCCCCATCCTCTCCTTGTGCACACATTACAATATACATGTCTATCATAACTCCTGGCAAGGAGATGAGACATGTCTCAGAGGGATGACACTATGGCCAACTCCTCTCTCCTACATCTAGAAAAGCATTCTGAACAGGACCTCAATAGGTATAATGGGGATCACATGAAAGAAATAGGGAAAAGGGAAGAGCATGGTTGTTCTCAGCTCTTTGTGCTGTTGACAGGCATTTGTGCATCCAAAGAGTGAAGAAATCATGCGGTGGGAAGGACAGCAACTACAGGGGATGGACCTGTGGTTTCAGACCCCATTCCCTGAGATTTGCATACATTTTACCTGAGTCCATTACTGAGCTAAAATTAAAACACAGAAATGGAAACTTTGGGTCACTTTCCTCCCAGGAAAGCACCCTAATCATTAAGCTACATTCAGTTTTCCTTACATCATCCTCTCCCCATGTCTAGATTTGACAGTGTCCTCGAGCTTCAAAAAGACCCAAAAAATGCTGTCCCTGTGTCTGGAGCCTGCATTTTCCTGTTAGATACAAAGAGGCTCACTGGCACAGGGCAGGCTTCCAGGCAGACTTTGGTCTCCCCTTTCTCTCCATGGCAGCAGCATCAAAGAACAGTAGAGAGAATTGGAAGGGGGACAGCACATTATCTGCTCTCACCTGCAGACATCCAGCACACTCCACAATGAGAAACCTGTAGGAAGCACCTTTCAGTGCCTAGAGACCATTTTTTTTCAGTTTTGAGAAAACTGGTGACATGAACTGACAAATGACTACGCAATTTTCAAGCTATGCATACAATAAAGAGATAAAGGTCTTAAATCTAAGGAAAATTAAGATCTGTGGAAAAATATCAGAGTAGCCAATGGTGATAGCTAGATTCCAAGAAAGGCTGATTATTGCCTTGTGCCAGATGTGCCATTTACTTGACATCTAAAAATATACCTATTAAGAGCTGGAAGCACTTACTCCTTTCTCTGTGTACAGACATTTTCATGACCAGACTCGGGCTTGTATCAGGTTCCTGGAGAGAAAACAAACCTCACGAGTGGCCACGGACACATCCTGTCTAGCACAGAGCATCAGCTGACATATAGGCTATATCTCTGCAAAAAGCAAGGAATTGGAGAATGGACCCTAGTTGCAGCTAAAATTAATGAGAGTAATGGAAAGAGCAGAATTTTAGTAATTCTGCTATGAAATCTAAAAGACTGGAGAAAATCTAAAAGACCAAGAAACAATGGTGAAGCCAGTCTAGATTTACTGGGTGTTTTTCCAGGTTAGACAATCTTCTCTTTTAGATTTTAAAAGAGAATACTTGAAAGTTATATTGCTCTTCAGAAATTAAGGAAGGTTTAATGATAATTAAAGATAGACACACAGAAAAATGTTTCATGGTTCTTATCTTCACAAGTCAACAGTTATTAATAAACACACTGCAGTGCCCTTATTAGAAAGGTTGGAAGAAACAAAGTTTCCTGTTTTCAGTTTATTCTTCAAAGGCCCTTGTTGACAGTGTTTTGCTTGCTGTGAGCACAGGAGGAAGACAAGAACAAAGTGAGGTTGTGTAAAAATTTCAAAGTATTGCCTGATGAATGATTGATTATGCTTGATTGATAATACCTCAAGGTGATTCTGCAAACCGGAAAATCCTGTGCTGGTCCCACACTGAGGTGCATGAGGTAGACAAATTGCTTACTTCTGTTCACAGACTAATAGTAGAAACCCACCTTTCCAATAAAAACGTCAAAGAGTGGAAAAACAAACATATGCCCCAGTAAAGTATATTGCTAAGGTTTGTATTCCAGCAATTGAAATTTATGGTTTTGTGTAAGACTAAATATTAAATTGAGCAAAAAATGTTTACAATATATTTATGATCTTTAATATGGTTTAGGTAAAAGTTATTACTTATTTATTTTCTTCTGTTATTGGTAGAGGTGGTGTTACCGCTGTTTTGGTTTTATTGTTATTGCTCCTCTGGAACTTCTTTTCTCCTTGGGTCAAAAGAATTTTGTATTTGAGCCACTGGCTCAGTTATTAAATCCTATAAAATTCATTCATTTGTTCTAGTCAAACATGATATATTCTCATTTAAAAAAAATAAAAAGGGACATAATCTTCTGAGGAGAAACCTTAGAAAAGGCTTTTTGCTTCTGGTTATCTTATGTCTAAAATTCTCCTGAAAAACTTTTTTTAAGTATAAAGATTTTTCACGCCCCAAAAGATTGCTAGAGCAGTAGATTATCCCATTGTGATGCTCCAGGGACTGCTGTGTGCACAGTGACCTCTGTGCAGAGGGTGGGTGGCTCAAAATGTGCATTTACCAGCACTGAAAACCTGCACTGATGTCTGGCAGCACACTGAGGTCAGCACAATACTCTAGGCAAGGCCAGCCCACTGGATGCAGGCTGACCTTTGCCTCACCACCACCCAAAAGGCCAGGCCCTCAATTCCTCCTAACAGACCCAGTTCTGAAGCTACAGAGCTCTATCACCACTGGGAAGCAGCAGGAGGGAATTTGATGACTTGATGTACACAGAAAACTTCACCAAGCAGGAAGGAATTTGATGACTTGATGTATACAGAAAACTTCACCAAGGTGAATTCTCAAGGCTTCTAAACACCTCAAGCACCTTGCAAAGTGAGAGCCAATAAAGCAAGACCAAAAGTATCTTTCAAAGCATGAATAGATTCTTGCTAGAAAAATCAATTCCATTGCACTATCTTTACAAAATTGGTTAGTAAATATGATGATGAAGCACATCTAGCACGAAGATATGAAAAAATCAGATTTAATTAAGATATAGTAGTCCCACAGTCCATTTAATTGTCTGGCACAAAGATCCAAACATGGCTCTCAAACACCACCATGAAAGAAAGTTACCTTGAAAGAAACAGATGTGTGAAGCTCAGTAAGTTTGAGCCAGCCGAGAGATGGCTTCAGTTTGAAGAAATAATACCCTGGGAGTTGTTCTCTTTGTTTCCCTCTGAGAAATTTAAAATTTGGATGAACATGCTGTTTGAAAAAATCCCAACTTATAGTAAACACACTGCCTCAGTTCATAGCATCACCAGTGCAAGCATAGGTTGTCACTTGAAGGCAACATAAGGATAGCTGGGGTAGCCTGAACTGAAACATTTTTCATCCTAACAACCAGATGGTAACAATAATCTCTAATTGTTTTACAGTTATAATTAGCTGCTATTATTTTCATCTCACAGTCAATCTTTAAAAGCCCATATGAGCATTATATGAGACTTCACTTACCAGAGGCTGACTTCTTTGTCCACTGGATTGTCACTTGAGAATTAAGCCTGCTGAAAATCGAGTACTCTGGCATAACTATTGCACAACAATATCCAATCCTGGGCATTTTGTTGATTCTTTGAAACAGCAAATTCCACTATTGTGTTTCCAAATAGCTGTTAGTTTCCCTTTTCTTATCTTTCTTCTTCCCTCTTACGACATAAATTGAAGGAAGGCGAACTTAGATAATAACAAAACTTTTTATGTATCTCTTGGAACAAAAACAAACCATCTGTTTGAAGGAAGCTTTACTATTACTTTTCTGGTTTTCACCAGTGATTTTATTTACTTACTTTCATTACATTACAGTTTGTCTTATCATATGAAAAGAATACAGCTTAATCTCTTTCTTCTTATGTATTCCTTTCCTTCGCTCCCGGAAAAGTATTTTTCATACATGCTACATTTCTCTTCCAGATGCAGCTTTTGCCACTGTGAACAGACAACTTTTAAGGGTAAAAATCCCCTTTGAATGTCAGAAAAAGCAGCCTGCTTGGCCCTAAACCATGTTCCTAAGGGTTCATAGAAGCAGTAGGATAAAGAAATGAAGGCAGAGACCTGGAATGCCTGTGGCATTAATAATGAAATATGGTAGTTTTCACCTCTGGATTACTGATTCAAAATGAAAGTTGCTACCCTGTGATCGTTATTCAGTGACCCATATGAAATGTGTGGATGACCTCCATCTAGTTCCCAGTAGATATCTGTCTGTCTTGCAAAAGCAGACACAAAGGTTAGTGCTCCAGTTAGTAGTTTCAAAAGAGGTTGACACCTGTTCTTGCCACTGCTATTGTAAATTTTTGGTCTGTGTAGTTTCACTTTCTGGCTTTGCTGTTCTGGAGCTTTGTTGGAGCCAGAGACTGATTTCAAAAACAACAAAAGGTTGTGAAACCACATGCTAACTTGGATGGCATAAGGAAATCTGCTTCTGTGGAAGCAGAGCTTCTGTGATATGATTTTATTCGCCTTTGTCTGATGTTCTTATCCCTCACAACACCTGTTTCAGTAACTCTGAAAGACTTCAGAAGCTTCTCATTACACAGTCAACAGCTCACCAGGGATTAGCACTTCAGTTCCTTTGATATAATCGCTAAATAGCAGTATGCAGACCATGATAGAACTACCAATATTTGTGAAAACTGGAGGAACAAACCCCTGAGACCTCATGAATTTTACACATTTGGCTGAGTAAAGAACCTAAAATCACATCCAAGATTCTCCAGTATGGAGCCTGAAGGAAATTTCTGTCAGAGTACGTTCAGAGAATGGATATTCATGAGCGCCTACATACACCCATTACACTCAAAAGCACGTTGAAAAACGTGTTCAAAATACCACTGAAGTCTTCAGAAAACCTCCCATTAGATTCAATGGACTTCAAGGCAGTCTGAGAGATGCAGCAGTGGGACCCCTGTAAGTCCCTTCTGCATGAGTGGTGTACATGGCCCCAGCTGGATGAGACACTAGCAATGGCACAGGAGAGAGCCAGTCTGCTGGACCAGCCACTTACACATGGCATATTAATTAATTATTTTTGTTCCTGTGATGCAAGGATACTTCTTTGTTCTCTTCTTAGAAAACAGCCCAGTAAACCTCCAAAAAAAAAAAAAAAAAAGTGTTTGGTGATCAAAGGATGGATTATTTCTTTCTTTTTCTGTCTAAAAGAAAAAGATCAGTGATGGGTCTACAGGTCTGATCAAATATTATATTCATTTTTCCCAAGAAAAGCAGGGTCATCCCACTACAGAAATATTCATATCAGCTCACTGCTGCTAACACACTTGGACACACCACATTAACCCAAGACTGTACCAGTGCTTCTTTCCTTGACATTCATCTCAACTACAATCACAGGCAATTTGCATCTCCATTAGAATGCAAATTCTTAAACTCACACTTAGACCTCTCTCCCATTTAGTCTCAAGACACTTACCCAGAAGCTGAACAGTAGGTTATAATGACATCAAAAGGAAGAAATCCAGCAGTCCCAAGAGCAAAACCTTAACAGGATTTTATAGAAGATTTCAGAGAGTAAGAAGTAGATAAGAAACAAGAACTGCAAGTGATATGGTTTGGAAACAAAGTATTCAAAAAACAAATTTATTAAATAATTAAATCTTACAGACTGGTGGCATCTGGTAAGAGTGACTTTTATGGTAAAAGATGATTTCTCAAATATCAGAAAGATTATAGAGTTTTTACCCTTTCATTTGAGGAATAATTCTTCAGTCTATTTCATGTCAGAATTTATTAAACATTTGTGATTTTGATTAATTTTGATTGCAAGTGGACACAGTCTCTGGATGAATTAATATTTAATTAGAATGATTTCAGCAAGAGGGCAGATGAATTTCCTCCTTCTCCTCACAAAAAAAAAAAAAAAAGACATAGAGCAAAAGGTACAACCAAAATTAAATTTGATTCAGGCTGAGCATTACAGTTAGAGAGTGAATGTATTCTGCTATTACCACATTCTCCTACAAGCATGTTTTGAAAGACAAGGATTGCAAGAGGGATTTAACACTGTACATTTTAGGTCAATTCTTGTTTAAAAATTATTGAAGAAGCTCAATAGGAAGGGTCACACAGGGTCAGTGACATTAAAAAATTGATGTGGGATGCCTGTTCTGCTGAGCAGAGGACTCCAATACTCCCAGGGATGTAATGGTAGGATGGTTAAAGATGGTTAAAGATTTTCTATTTCCTCATTTCTCATACTACAAATTATGAATGTTTTGTCAAGACTGCAGACATGTCCACATTTTATATTTCTTCTTTTCTGAGCTGGCTGAAGAAATATAACTCTGTGAAGGAAAACTGAAGGAAATGTCTACTATGGCTGCAGAGCAAAATAATAAATGCAATCCTGGCAAGCTGTTCAATTTATGTATTATCATGATTAACAGACATTGTATTTGCAGCCATTTGTCCTTTTCCCAGGAAAGGTAATCCAGCCCTGGAAAAGAGAGATAATACATTTTGTTGAACTACTAATGCATTTCAGATAATCATGGTAATTGATGTGTTCCAAAATGTTATCTTGAAAATGGGATTGAGTACATTCCATTACAAAAAATTAAGCAGGACGGTCTGAGTAGAAAATACCATACAGAAAATTATATTCTAAACACAGTGTAATATCCTAATTGTATGTAGAAGACTTTTTCCTTCTTTCCTCAATGTTTCACCAAACCTTCATTCCCTAGTCTAAAGGCAAAGTACTTTTGCATCATTAAAGATCCATCATGATATTTGCTCAACCAAAATTCAAAAGCAACATTTGCTTTGCATCTTGCCTTCAATATCACAGAAAAGTACCATTATTACTTCAGTTACCCACATGTAGGAGACTGGAATGCTAATGAACAATGACTCAAACAATCAGTCACTCAAAAAAGCAGTGTGTGCTTTGCTGATCACCTACAAGATCATGGCCCAGGTGAGGAGGCTGTGAGCACCAGAGGAGGACCACCACAAATCAACCTGAGTTCAGCAAGAAGCTGGATTTTGATCCAGATAAGGGAAAAAATAGTCTACCATATTTCCGACTGTCTGTTTTTCTGTCTGAATATTTTCTCAAATAATCAACCACTACCAAAGTTATGCAATAGTTTTCTAGCTACTCTTTTATACAGCTGGCAAATCTACTTCTCCAAAAGTGAGGAGCAACCCTTTTGGCTCCCATGAATTTGAAAAATAGAATTTCTGAAATTTCAGACGACTTCTCCTTCACTGTTTTCATATTCTCTATGCATATTGTATGAATCTGCATATTTATTGTTTGTTTTGTAACATTCTCAGCAAATATCACTTTGTTTACTCTATGCTCTTTCTCATTTAATTCTTGTTGCTAGTTATTTGCTTGCAGCACAAATCCTCTGATTTAATTTCTATGCCCTCATTAGACATCTTTATTGAAAATGAACACATGCAGCTGATTGGGACTACTTCTGCCATTTGGAATTTTCAATTTCTTTTTCCTTGTCACTTTTCTTTCTCATTTTAGACTGCATGTATTCTTTCTATTAGCTTGAATTTTTTCTGCAAGCATCTACAGAGCACACATACCACCTTCTTAGTTTTTTTCTTTCCTCTATTTTAAATACTTGATAGCTAAAATTTTCATCTCAAATGTCTTCTAAACCCACGACAGCAGAAGATTCAGCTTCTTCTATTGAGCTTTCTTTGAACTGTGTGGCTTTTAAACAATGTCCTGGTAATTTTAGTTTCCTTCTGTATCTCCAAAGATTTATCACAGGGTTCATATCTGAGAAATCCTACTTGAAAAAATAATGAACATTCCTAAAATATTCTTCTATTCTATTTCTAAAATATTCCTCTTTTCCTTAACCCTGCATATAATACCAACCAGACTGTGTAATTCATTAAAAATAAAGGGACTCTATCTATCTACATCTTGTATTTAACTCAGTATAAGCCTCTGGAACCAAAAATTAACAACCAGAACTTCCCTGAACATCATCTTGAGCAATCTGTTCATGTTGGATCTGATTTGAGTGGGGAGTTGCAACAAATATCCTCTTAAGGACCCTTCCCACCTAAACTGTTCTGTGACACCATGAATGTCTGGATGCACCACATATATCATCCCAATACTTCATCCTCCATAACATTTTAAAGAGTTTTCTTCAAATCTAAAGTAAATCTGATTTGATGCAAATTTTTTTCTGTCATTAATTAGCAATGTAGAAAACTCTTCAGCTTCCATAGTGAAATATTTTCTTATATAGTTAAATTTCTAGATTTTTCTTTATAAATTTCGTATCATTTTTATGGTCTTTTATGCTGTTTATATGCCCCTTCCCTAAAAAGACGTGTCCCATTGTCCCACACTAATTAAAGTGGGAAAATTTTGATACATGTTGTGCATCCCCTTTACCATGTTTAAAACTAGACCATGATACTTTTAATGCTTATGAGAGTGTAAAAAAAGCAGTACTAAAATACAGATTTCTTATTGTTTCCTGTTCTAGATATTTTGCTGGTTATCTTTTCAAGAAAGGAAATTAAATTGTTTTGATGGAATCATTTTTTTTTAAACTTATAACAGCACTTTTTACCATTTATTTATCTCCTGATTTTTTGAAATGCAAATTGATTAGTTATTTGTTTCTAAATTGTCTCTGGGGCCTCAGTTTTTGAGTGTTAGCCCTTTCCTACTTTTAAAGATAGCATATTGTCTTCACTCATCTGTCAGAGAATTCATAGGTTCAAAGGATTCTTGAGTTCCCACACACTTCAGAAATCCCAGGTATTTCTCCTAATGACAGTGCACTCTCTAAAGCTGCCTTGCAAGCCTCTGAAAAGTGGCCACAAGCACATTGAGGATATAATGCAGTCAGAACAGCACCCTGCATTCCAAACTATGATTTCTTAATGAGCTGAGTGCTGCTGTACTTGCCACAGGATTCATGCATAATTAATTCCAATTCATTTTACCAATTAACCACCTTCCTAATGTTTGCATAGAGTTACTGGAAACAGTCTTGCTTTCTTCCACCATGAATTCTTTCTTAGATGCTTGTTTTAGCCCCATTGCTTACTACATCATTTCATATTAGATAAATACATTATGTTTGTTCTAGGTTATGAGTCATTATAGCCTTACACCCAGGCTGCATTATTGATGTGCACAAAACTGCAATATAATGCTGTATTGAACAGAAATGAAAGTGCAGGCTTCCTATGTTTGAGGAAAAGGGTAGCCTTGGCTGTTAATATTTTCAAGGTGGTGAAAATATTTTAGATCACCAGAGTTCTAAATATAAGCATTATTTTCATTGGGCATACATGTGTTTGAGCACCAATTTTTTAATATGCTCAACTCCTTCTTTGACCATCCAGTAATTTGGGACTAATCTCGATTGGTTTTTAATTTCTCTATTATTTATAAGCCCTTGAGGCTTAACCTAGAAAACTATACATTTAATTTCAAAAATATCATTGATCCCATCAGCATTTCCTATTTTAGGAAAAAATTAAGTCCTTTTTTAGCCTGAGACAAGCCTAAAATGATGTGGATTTTAGCCATTGTTGCCAGAAATGGCATTCTTCCACATTCGGTACTTTGAATTGTGTTCTAGTGCTGTGGGCTTGGGTATATAAGTCATGAAGTTTTACTTCAATTTGTTGAATGAATGACAAAACTGTGGGCTTGCATAGCAATGAATGGGGCCATTTGCAATTTCATTCCATCTCACCTGAGGAATGTTATGAAAACTGGCCCTTAAAAAATGGTAAAACTCCCACGGGCTTCACTGTAGTTAGGGTTTTATCTCCAATTCCCCAAAGGGACTCAATTCCTCAAAAAGTTTTTAAAATAACTTTAAAAAATTTTTCAATTGGGAAAACTAGTGAAATTATTTGGGAATTGAAGAAAATGTATCAAATCAAGTTTTCCCTTTTGAATGGAGTTGTTATGAACTCCTTATCAAGCACTGATAAGGAGTAAAGATTACTATTCTAGGTTTCATTTCTTGGGAGAATGTCTCTGTTTAACACAGAATTAAAGCAGTTGAGTGTGGTGTTGTAGCAGAAAATAATTCTAGTGGAAACTAAAAACATTTTCAGCATTTTCTGTTTCTTAATTGGTGACTTTAAACTAAGTTGTAACAAAACTGGAACCTTTTACATATCCATCCTGTAAGGAGGAAAAAATAACAACCAGAAACCTCTGACCTGAATGCTAATTGACAAGAATACTGTTTGCCTATTGATGTTTTATTTAATAAACTGGTGTGCTAGACACATGTATTTAAAGTTCAGGTTTAATTAAAAGATAAGACTAAGCAGCAGCTTGGCAAGAGGATAAGGGAAAGTGTTGAATTCTTTGTTTCTGTTGACAAAGCAGCTGCTATTTTTTCTTTTTAACTAATCTTAATGTCAGATCAAGAAACTGCTTTCATAATTTTGGTGCATTTAATGAGTTACTCAAGTTTGTAGTCAGACAATTATCCTTCCTCATCTGATACTTTTATGAAGTGAAATATTGCAGGTCCCAGTATGCTTGGATTTGTAAAAAGCTGCTTTCCCTATATATATTATAGTAGAAAAACCTTATCTTCCAGACTTAAACTATATTCATCAGTCAGAAAGCAGAGGTTAAAAGCTAAAGTGTAGGAAGCTGAGCAAGTGATTAGGTGCTTAGAGGGCAACACTTGGAAACATTATCTTTCTACAGCAAGGCTTCGAATGCAGAAAAATGCTTTCAAATACATTAGTTCAGAGGGCAAAAACATTTATGGCATGCCATGAGATTGTAAAAGTGGACATAACTCTTCCAGTGGCAGTAAAGTTCTATATTTTTATCTGAAGAACAGCTGGCTCTGGTTACTTCTTGTGAATGCCCTTTATAAAACATGTGTCAAGGGTAAAGAGAACAGATTCTCTTCATTTTTCAAATGCAGTAGCATGTGAAAATTCAATGAAAGATGAAAATCCCATTGTTATTGGAAATTTGACTGAGAAGATATGCTTGTGGAAAGGAGCTGAAACAACTGGATGTGAACTTACACTTGAAAGATAAGTGAGGAAACAGACATGAGGCTGCACTGGTGAACACAGGAATGAATACACATCAAAGCCGGTGTCTTGCTATGGTAATAACTATGTGGAAAAAATCAGAGGAGTCATTCAGGTGTCAGAACTTATGAAACCTATAACCTAGTTTTCACATAGCATAAGCTGATATCACTTCCTTTCCAGCTTTACTAATCTCTTAACAAATGTCATGTCGACAGCTGTCATTACAGATGCTCAGAAAGCAAGACATTTTATAAAAATGAGAAGAGCAGAAGTAGACAGATAAGTCAACAAGTCAGCCTGTTGCAGGGTGTGTGTCTAGATTCAGTGTGAATTGCAAAACGCATTTTCTTTTGAAAAAAGTATCACCTTTTCCAGTAAAGTCTGAGACCTCCCTACTAGTTGAAAGACACATAGGCAACATCCCCCATCAATAACAGCACTGACTGAACTTAGACTATCTGTATCTCAAATAGTGACTGGAGACACAAAGGCATTTTATACTTTTCTATTCACATACGTGATCAGAGATTTCTCTTGGACAGGAAAGCGCCTTATAACAAAGACATTCTCAAAAATTATGCTGTTTTCTTAAATTAAAAAAAAAAGCAGAAGAAAACAATAAAGAAAAATATTTTCAGTATTTCAAACAAGCTCAAAGTGAGACTTGCTGCACAGACCACATTTTTTGAGAACAAAATATTTGATATCAGCAAGGTGAGCACAGGTTCATGTTTTGGGTATTGTTTCCTACAGTGTGGCATTGGAATAGAAGAACCACATAGTTGTTAAAGTTTTATTCTTCTCTTTCCTTTTCTTATTACAGAGCCTTGTCTTTACATCAGGCTTCTGATGTAGCTGTGCATGAATGAGGTCATGTGCACCAGTTTCCTCTGTGGATACAGGACTTAGTTCCCTTTCTCTAATTCATCACACTTGAAAAGTAACTTCTGCTATCTGCACAAACCAGGGACTTGGGCAGAAGCAACTTTGCCTTAGATGCCCCACTACTCACTTGTGATAGGCAAAGCCAAAGAGTGGAAAGATAAATTATTCCAGTAGAAGGAGTAGATGCCCCAAAACTCTAAGAAGGCAAATTCAGTTTAAGCATTTCTCCAACAGCAGTTGGTTACAAGCAGATGCCTTGGAAAGAGGGCAAACAGGAAATTTGTGCTAAATTGCTCTCCTTGAATGCATTCCTGGGTTCCAACTATTTTCACTTCAGCGACTTACTGATCTAGAATTAAGCAAATAACTTCAGTGAAATTTCTTCCATATCTGACCTTCACTGGGAAATACATGCCCTTTTTACTAGGAAGCCACAGTAACCAGGAAGTGAATATTAAAGTTACATCTGATTCTGAAGTTGACCAAAATATTAAGGGCTATCTTAATCTTTGCAAGCTGCAATATAAAAAGCAGTAACGTGTTTGCTAAAGCTGCTTGCCAACTCCACCAATATGTAGATGCTCACGCAAGCCATTCTACTGAGGATAACAGAAATAGAAACATCTTCAGTCTTCCAATTCTTGTCTGGAAGTTTCCACAACTAGAAGAATCCTTGGTGATTTACTATCAACCCTAATGCACAAAACACCAAAAACTATCTCCAGATTGGAAGTGTCTAAAAGGATGAAAGGCCTTAGACACATTAAAGTCAAAGCTTTCTTTCAAAGTCAGCCAAGCAGCACTAATGTACCCCCTTGAGTATCTGTCCTAAAATGCCAAGTGTGATGATCTACCTCTTTATGGACTCTTGCCCCTTCTCTTTGGTGTTCCATAATTGCTGAATATGTACCAGCTGCTCTGCAAGAGGGACAGCTGTCAAACTAAATTCTCCTCCTTCTTCTCAACTGATGCCAGTCTGGCAGAAAGACCACATTTGTGGGGAAACCATGAACGAGAAGAAGCTGGTAATTAGGGCACTCAGCAAAAAGAGCAAGAGTGCAACAATCAGAACACATTTCCTGTAACTTTTATCAAGCAGGCAACTTAGTAGCCCCGGGCCATATTATGACAAACCTTGTTCAAGAGATGTCCCCACCGACTTCAAAAGTAGTTGTTTTGAAAAACTGACAGCAAGACAGATCCCCTGATACATTTGTGCTAAGTTTTAATGTAGAAACTTTTTTTAAAAGTTGAAGGAAACACCCAATCACACTGCAGCATCTCCAGGAACTCACTCTGCAGGGAAGGCAATAAATAGAGAAGCAACTTTTTAAATACCAACATAAAACTATACTAGGAAAAAAACTTTTAACCTTGAAGTCTATTTACCACTACTTTGTCACATGCTTACATATTACAAAACTCTATTATTATAGCTTTGTATTTGACTTATTTCATTACTTGTTTCCTGACTTATTTTATGAAGTCTTTGGCCATACGAAAGAAAACTCTGCAACTATGTTAACTTAATGACATTTACTCACAAGCTGATGGAGCATTCAGATGTTTCATAAGTGTCACTGTCAAAAAGAAGCAAAGATTAAGGGAAGTAATCACAATTGCTTTTGCTTTTATGAAGGTATAGTTTTTTTCACAGTAGCTATAAATATCCCCTTATCATGATGATCAAAAAGGTAAAATTGCTGAATTTTACCTACTGCTAAACTTCCTTGCTGCTGCTCCTTGGCTTGGTTAAAAAAAGCTCCTGTCTTTTCTGTTATGCCTTGCACAGCACTTCTTAACACACATACTGCAATCTCTCCTTATTCCTTCAATTTCCAAGGTTGCGAGTAGGAATCAGAACCCATGGCACATTGCCTTTGCAGTCCTCATCACCCCTTCCTCTCCCTGTGCAAGAGTTGCCAGTGCTGCAGCTCCTGAAAACTCTTTCACCAGCTGGACTCCTGCCCTGCTCTGCCTTGTATCACTGGGGACAAACACTGCTGTTCTCCAGCACAAACCTGTGTCCCACCAGTCTTTCTGCCAGCACCAACCCATCCAGCCTATGAACATGAACCTGAGCTTCTGTGTGGATGCAGACAAATTATAAATTATGAAAGCGTACATTCACAAAAGAATTTTTTAAAAAACCAAACCAAAACAAAACACCAAAACTCATGTAAATACTGCATTCCTTATTCCTCTCATCCTGCAAGCAAGATGACATTTATTTAAATCTTACGTATTCATGACTTTTGTATCCAGCTAGAATATTCTAGAGCCGTTAGACTTCATCTTTCTGAGCAGCTGGAGTCCTGTCACTGCCTTTAATGGTGCAGAAGAGACACATTCCGTGAAAAGGATCTATGAGAAGCCCCAGTAAAGATCAAGCCAGCAAGAGAAAGCCTGCCATGATCCTGTGTTGATGGTGTCAGCAGGACCACTGAAGTGAGAAGCACAAAATTTTTCTTTGATGACAAGCACCATTAAAATTTTCCCTCACAGGCCTCCCCAGGCTCTGACACATAAGGGGCTGTGACAGCTCCATCAATCAGCTCCTGCAGATCCTGAGGAAACCAGCCATCCCCACACAATCTCCAACATGATACCAGCCTCAGGGCTTGTATCAGACAGCTAATATTGCACTTCTTGATGCACAAGGCCCAACATACGAAGCTTTTCTCAGATTTCTACTCCCAGATGCCAAAATTCCCTAGCAAAACCTCTGATTCCATTTTTACCCTCTCAGCTGTTTCCAGGGCAAATTGTTAATCTTCTGTCAAGCTTAATTCCTGTCCCTAAGTTTATCTCAGCAGCTAATCCCTTGCCTGGCCCTGTTGCACTCCAGTTGTGTGCTCTTTTAGCCATGCCCTGTCCGTGGACTGGCAGAGAAAGTCTGGAGCTGCATTCCACCCATTTTGCCTTCAAACAGGGCCCACTGTGGCCAGATGCTCCAGGACAAAAGATGTGGAGAGGCTCACCTGACACAGATGTGACAACATGGGTGCTGGGTCTGACACACCAGCGAGCAGGAAGTCCAGATTTTCCTTTTTCAGGTAATGCTTTTAGACAGATGCAGGGAACATAATTTTGCCTTTAAAAATAAAATGCTGCTTGCTTGACCTTAGGTAACTGCTCTCCTGCGTAGAATGGTCCTGCAATAGCACCAAAATATGGTAAAAATCAATTTATCAAGGCAAAGGAATTTGTTGTACTGATTGACACAGCAGTGCCTGTGCAAGGCTCAGAGAATACTTGTATGAGCATATATTACTGTAAGATTAAGTCAAAACTTATTAATATGCTCTCATTTGTCAGGGAAGGCAAAAATCTTTTGCTTTTGTCAATGTTCTAAAGTTCTCATTTCTAGCACTACTGTCTGTGTATAAACAATGAATATACTCTCATACTTGGTGCCACAGGATCAAAACTCGTTATCTTTATAGGCAAATCCAATAACGTTTTTTAAATCTCTAAAGCACTGCTCACAGAAACAAGAAAATCTATAAAAGGACATATTTTTTTACATGCTACAATACTAATCTTGGAAAAGCATTGCCACAAGACATCATTATGTCAGCAAGTCTAGGAAAGCAATATAAAGCATTCAACCTGCATAATAAAACTACTATCTCCATGTTTATTTAGAAAAAATATAGACATTTTTGGCCTAGAGACAAGTGATAGAAAAGCTGAATAAACTATTTTCATGGCTCAAATGAAAATAGTAGCTAGAAGCAGAAGGTTAGGGGGTTTAATTGGTTCTTTTCAAAGTTTAGTGAAATTTTTCATCCAAATAACTTAGCCATACAGCAAACTAAGCTTACCTGATCTGGCCTGAGCCATTGATATCAACAGATATTCACAAATTCAAGTTTACATGGGTCAAAAATATAGTTGCAAAATAATTGCATTTTTAAAAGGTTAAACATTTTAATCTCACATTTTCAAAATGTTCCAAAAACCCACAATCTTTTATCTGAATTTGATCTGGTTTTGGAGCTAAACTGAAAAATTAATTGAATTTTTCAGATTTTTAAGGCAATCTAAAATCTGTTACTTAAGCACAGTTAACTTTGATATTATTTCACTTTGAAGAAGTGGTATTGATCAGGTCAGTATTGCACTAATCACATTTAATTCTGGAGGAAGTCACATTTAATTCTGTGGCAATTCCCACATTCCTCCAGAAATTAGGGCACTTGAGCAATTCTCTTTGCTAATCATCCCAATCATAACTGTTACAGGCACGACACATGAGTGAGTGCAATCACCTCCTCACATCTACGTTCCATTTCATTGGAACTTCAAAGGGAATGGGGCATACCGCTGTTTGCCACTGCACTGGTGCATGAATACAACCATGTTTGTACACAGGTGCAAACAAAAAATTCTTGTTCTGGTTTGTTTCTGCAGAGGTGTGACAATGACCTGTAACAGACTCGGGGCAGGGCACGGAGCAGCATCACTCCAAGTAAGAGCAGAGCTGCTGGGAAGTGCTGATGCAGCATCAGCATTTCTGTTATCTGTGGCTCCCAGAGAGCCCTGTAATTCACCCACCTTCCTCAGCTGCACCATCTGAGCACTCAGAGAGCTTACATCTGGGGGATATCTGTGTTTGTTCAATGATCACGTGTTTGCCAAGTGATAGGCAATGGTATCTCCACCAGCCCTGCTGCCTTTCACTGTCTATTTCTAGACTGGAGAATAATATGGACAGGAAATTCAGCATCCTTAGCAGATTGCCACTTAAAATTATTTGTGTATCAGCCTTCCTTCAATAGCAAAGGGAATTTGATGACTTTATGCTTCTGAACTCCACGCTTTCATGGTGTTCAAGTTTTTCATACAAAATATACCAGTATTTTATACATAATAAGCACCAGTTTTCCACCAACAAAATCCTGGTGGTTTTAGTTCTATTCTGTTTGGGATATATCTTATCACATTATTTCATGAAAGTGAGCATGGAAATATCTCGTCCTGCTTGGATTTTCAATAAACTTAGAGAAGGGACAGTGAATTTTCTTCTTAATGCCATTTCTAACTTGTATTAATACACACCCATACACACACACCCCACTCAAATAAATATATTTTGCATAGCCATCCACTGTTTATCCTTTTAAATCATACTCTCTCTGTAAAGAGATTCAGAGGAAAAAGTGCTCCTGCAACAACAAAAAATAAGTGGAAAATTGTTTGGTTTTCTTCCTCACTACTTATTCAGCAACAAAATTTCATGTGTTGGCAGATTACAGTAAAGATAGCCACCTTCTACAGCCTGGCATGGGGAGGAGAATCATGCTCCCCAGTGTTGAAAGGCATTTTCTGCCCACTGGTCCAATTCTGTATGACAAGGCATGTGTCTTTACAAATGGAGCCTAGTCCTAGAACGCTGGAATATGTGCCCCAATGTGTTTCAGTCACAAAAATCTACTAATCCAAAAATATTTTGCTAAGAACTCAGTTCCTCAAGGTGAACCAGGCAGCCTAGAATTTAACAATTATCTTTTAAAACATCAGTATGGGGAGGAAATTTAACAGTAAATTAATAAAATTAAGAAAAAAGATTTACTAATTTCTGCAACTAACGTGCCCCATGAGTGACTGCTTAACGAGGGCAGGGGTGTTCAGCTGGGCACTAAAACAATGGGACAGGCTTACAATATTATACAGAGCCCTGGCACAGGCAGAGGCACACATTTCCCTCTTCTCCAGATCACAGTAAATCCTGGCTGCCCTCAGCCAAGCAATTCCATTTCTCTGCTGTCCCTTTCTCTGGACCATTGCCCATGATTTCTTTAGCCTGGCAAATCCCTGGGACAAGGGTTGTCTATTATGACATATTTGGATGGTAGCAATTCCAGTGGGCCTGAAAGGGATCTCTACACACTAACAAGTACAAATGAATAACAACAGAACAAGAATGCTGTCTTTTCTTAAAGCATCTTAAATCCCTTTTTCTATTCCTAGACGCTTCACAGTGCTTAATGAGCATGTGAGAAAAAGCCACAAAGGGACACTGCTTTGAAAGCAAATGCTTGCTTGCAATTTTGTATGGGCAAGTGAATATTTTTTCATGTTCAAGTTCAGTAAGTAAAGACTTGGCTACTTCATATTTGAAAGAAAATCTCTCTGAACATGCACAAAGCCTGTCAGCCTGAAAAATTGCAACAAACTGGCCAAAGGAAAACAAAAAACTCGCAGACAATTGTTGAAGGAGACTAGTAGAGGACATAAGCAAAAAGCTTCAACAAATGCGTTGGGATCAAGGACTGGGGAATACAGATACCTTCAGACAGGTTAAGAATCTGCATGTCAAAAAGGCAACCAAATAATATTCTCATAAAACACTGCAAGGTTTATAAAGCTGTACAAACTGACATAATAGGATCTCTTCTTTTTAGTCTGTGATATCAATTCAGCTTCTCTGGCACTTCTGCTCTCTCTCTAGAATAGACCTACTGAGACTAAAAGCAGACCTGAGTGCTTTGCCTCTTGTGCTGATATCCTGTTGCAATGCCCACGAAAAACTGATATCAACACCATCATACAGGAGGGAGAAAACCACAGTCAAAATGAACAGTGCCTGTATCACCTGCTGATTTAGATCTAGCATCCCAAGGAAGCAGAAACCCAGCTCACTAAAAAAGGAGATGGATGGTTTTGCGATGTGGGACACGCTTCACTAGATCTGATGCTCATCTGGAGGCTTTCTCTCTCTCTCTCTGTGTAAATCAAACCTGATGCCAGCTCTTGCTTCCTTTTTTATTAAGATGTAAACAATGTAAAGAAAAAACAAGTTTTCTAGTTCATATGGAGGCAAATAGAAACCAATGTTAACTGAGAAAAGTAAACGTTTCTATTGCCTGGTTTCAATGTCTAATTGATCCCTGCCCAAAAAATACAGTTTTGAATCAGTTCCATACTTATGAGCATGATGCTGAATTGCAAGAGGATAATTTAGTGCATTGCTTCTTATTAGGATTAAGCATGATATAGACTCCTCCAATTCTGTACTCTCCTAATTAGACAGTCCACAGCCTGCCTATATACATGGCATATGCAATTCCTCCTGGAGCCAGATAGAGAAAAGTACCTATAGACTGATCCTTCAAGCAGTTTTTTGGCATCATTCTGACTTTTATATCACACTGCAAAAATGCAAAAGTCAGGAGCCCAGAAAATAGTTTGGACTTTTTTATTACCCTACTCAGTGCTATCCACATTCTCTACACACAGTCACGCTTGGTGGGAGTTATAGAGCTAGCGTCTCTTTGCTCCTTTGAATATTTCCCCAGAGCTGGCTGCCAAAACTTTCATTTTGAACATCTGGAACAGTAAAAGCAAAAACAGCAGCAGCACCACCAAATTCTGTGTATCAGCAGTGAATGCTTTCTTTCTCTCAGCAGCATTTTGTGCTGTGCAGCACTAAATGCTTCAGCTGAGAGTATTACAGTCACATGAGTGTGTTGACATGCCCTCTGTGAAAGTTCCCAGAAGCACCATCTACCAAAAGTTATACTTGAAGCAGAAAGTGTCTCTAAGCTTTGTGCCTACCTACCTAATCAAACTAGAAATATCAGATCATTGAGAAGAAAGCTTTTGTCAATGTCCTATTTTTTCTAATTAGCTATCATTATTATAACTACCAACAACATTTCAGAGGAAAGATATTAAAAGTTACAGCAATATCCTAGGGACCTTATAATCCAAATTAGAGAAGGCACATTAGCAGATGGCAGGAAAACAAAGATGTGGAAAATGGGAAAAGACTGTTAAGCCTTGTGCATGAGAGCATGAGCTCCTTACAGTGTGCTTGGCATTCAAAGGAATTTGTTTCAAACTCAGCAGTTAGCATGTCTTCCTGCACTTGTGGTTTCAGGCCAGGCACTGGAAAGGTTTACGAAATAATTGCACATTTTAAAGCAAACAAATCCACCTAAGGAAGTGCTCAAAGATGAGCTGGGGACTGCCACACCATCCCTCCATGGGAGGGTTTCTACAGGTGACAAATATGGCAAGGGGCTTAGAGCAGGAGCCAGCACCACCCAGTATTTATGTTTTGCTTTGAGTGACACAAGAGGGCAGCCCCTGAGCCTCCTCTCAGACCAACAGAGCCAAGCCAGTTGCACACCCCACGTGAGCCAGGGTTTGACCCCTTCAGGCACACACACACACACAAAGAATGGAGCCAGGCATGAACACTCCTGTTCACTTTCCAGGATGGACAGCCAGGAGCCAGCTCAGACCTGCAAACTCTGCCAAAGCAGCAGTAGATAAACACTTGGGCACAGCATCTCACAAATGGAGCTCCACAACTTCCAGAGCAGAGCTGGCTGGATTTTGGCTGGCTCACAGAGTGGACAGGGAAGCTTACAGCTGTCTGTGCCCATCTGTTTAGACATGCCTTAAAAGCTCAGCAGAAGCTCAGGCCATCAACACCAGCTGAAAAGCGTGTCCTAATTTAGGGCATTAAAAGAATTTGGCAGAACAAATACAAGTATTAGGCACCAACACAGATTCTGCACCAAAATTGTGGAGGCACCTCCAGTTTATGACATGTTAAATTATAGGCTAACTTGTCAAATTAGTTTTAAACTCTGAGGGGAACAAATTCTGACAAGAAAAATAAACTAAGAGAAAAACAGTTTGCTAGAATTAAAGAAACCTTCAGCACCAAGCATTCAATAGTAATGCGAAAGCAGTGTTACTATGACTACTGGCAGCCAAGTAATAACATCTCACCCTCAAAACAACAGTGAACATCATCTATGTTTCTACCTAGACTATTGAGGAGTAAGGGGAAAACACCAGAACAACCTCAGGTTCCCCTGCTTCCTGTGCTCTGACATGAACTGCAACAGGAGAACAAGATGTAATCTGGGTCCAAAATATCCTTCCTTCTAGATGAAATGCTCATTGAAATCAAATGTCTACCCATTCCATTATTCCCCCCCCCCTTTTTTTTTTTTGCCTCCCTCCCACTGTATAAGTAACCTGAACAAGTAACCAGAATATCTTTAATAGAAGTGGTTTTATGGCTTCCCCCTGTGTCCTGCTACTGAGCTGCACTCACAGGGAATGTCTGGAAGGAGCAAGGAGAACCGAGTGGTGTGCTGTGTGGGAGCTTGTGTCATGGAATGCTGGGCATTTAGAGGAGAAGCCAGGCTACCTGCTGCCCAGTGGATGCTGAACAGCACAGCTCCAGGCACACACACACAACCGGCCAAGATACAGGCCTTAGCAGAGACTTGGCAAATTTTGTGACAGCTGAGTGACAGCTGAAGTAAAACCAGATTGCCTAATAACAGCACAGAAAACCATATGGAGGACTGGACATGTAAATATTATTCATGTGCATGCTACAGTAAGTCAGCAGAACTAATGCAGGGAAAAAAGTACACTGCGGTGACTTCAGGCTCAAAACTAAATTGTGGTATTTCAGGATTCTGCCTTTCTTCCTTCTAGCTTCAGCATTCCTCTTTCACTATCCCTGCTTAGAAACTGAAGGCTAGTTCTGTCACTCAAGAGATAGTCATGATAATCCACAGTAAATTAAATTATCTATACCTATAGATGTAATGCACACCCTCTGTATTTTGATATCACATAGATGTTGCAAGTACAGTAGGATTAAATCAGTTAAATCAGTATTTCAATAGCTTGAACAAGAAATCAATAGGGAAAAGAAAATAAAAGAAGAAAACAAATCCCTCTGAATCTCTAAGATTGTTACATGGATCAGCAGTTGTCATGTTAACTAAAATTCCTCCCACATTCCTTTGACCTTGTCCTAACTTCCACAAAGCTTCCAATGTTAAATGCCTGGCTTTGAACCTTCCTCACTCCTTGGGAAAAAAGTAAGACTGAATCAGTTTTGAGGCAATTTATATATTTCTATACTACTTCCTTTTTATTTCCAAAGTGAATTTTAAACATTTTAAGCTTGTCCAGTGATCAACAGAGGTAAGAATTGTGTGGCCCAA
The DNA here is from genome assembly GCF_028769735.1 of Zonotrichia leucophrys gambelii. NCBI lineage: Eukaryota > Metazoa > Chordata > Aves > Passeriformes > Passerellidae > Zonotrichia > Zonotrichia leucophrys. Next base: position 72,298,540 of record NC_088172.1, read on the forward strand.
GTACCCTGAGGGAGGCCCAGCTCTAAGACAAGGGTGACAGCCTGGTGCCACATGAAGGGTTGTGTCAGTGGCCACCTCTTGGCTGGATAGTTCCCACTGCACAGGATCACAGCAGACAAACACTTCTAGAGCCTAGTCTGTGTCCCTCCAGTGACTGCAGAGAGACCTCCATCATGAGAGGGCTGCTAATCTAATCACTTTAATTCACTGAATACTCCAACAAAGCTACCTAGGCAATAGGAATATAAGCCCAGACCTGCTTTTAAAATTACATATTTCTGAGCAAAACACACTAATCTCAGGCACTCTTCCATGTGATTAGTAACAGAGCATGAACTACCTCTATATTTAATATTTGAGGAAGAACTTGTGTCAAAAACTTATGCTTTTTTCCCCCAGAGAAATAATTTATTTCTGAGTCATAAGGAGGAAAAATGAGAAGCAGGGGGAATTAAAGCAAAGGTAGTCAGACCCAATCTTCTGTCCTGGAGTTCAACTAAAATCTGGATTCCCCAGTGGCAGGAAACTCGCACAACTGCCACTTAAATTAATCTCTACAAAATGTGCAGAAATGAAATAACTCAGGATAATTGTGCCTAAATGGAAACATGCAAAGTTCTCTGTCCTACTGAGGATCCACAAGCAAAGCTTTCTGAGAGTACAATGGTGATCCAGGTGAATTGATATACTGTTAGAAACATGGGGGATGATGCAGCAACTGAGAAAACTAAAGCAAAGGATGGCAGTTTTATTTATGCAACACTACTTGCACTTATCACGTTCATTTTTCTATCCAAAAATAAGTTAATATCTTCAATTTTTCTTTTGCTGGGCCTTCAATTTACCATCAGCAATAGAATTATTTTCTCTATATGTGCCCTTAATGATTTGAATCTTTCCCGTAGAAAAATTCTAAGAGAAGTTCTATGAATGAAAGAATTTCAGAAGCAGAACCAAAACTTTTTATAACATCTCTATGTAATAGTTTGAAGTCTTGCAAAATGTATTTAATACCAGGCTGAAAAAATATAGAGTCTGAAAAAAAATCACACTCTTTTAATTAAAGAGCAAATATTTGTGAAGTTAATGTC